>NC_079219.1:22643138-23290638 GCF_029633865.1 Lampris incognitus | reverse complement strand
TGATTAAAGGATGCTGCCTGGCGATGCACAGCCAGTTTGCATATGATCAATTAAAGATCGAGCAGTATTTAAAAAAAAAATCAAAATGGGTTATGCTGCTTATTGAATGAGGGAGCACAGGTGGGAGGAAGAGACGGGAGGAGAGAAAATGAGAGAAAAGGAAGACGGAGGAAGGAGAAACCAGGGAGTTCAATGCATATCCCATTCTTCCACACCTTCAGGCACTTTGAGGTGCTCCAACTCTAAAGCCATCCCATATTAGTGTAAGCTCTACCTGCCCCTAAGGCAAGCACTCTCCTCCTCTCTACTCCTCTCCTCCTCCCCCTCCCACCTCTCCATGCAACACTGACACCCTGTCCGCTGATCAGTCCCCTGTGTCATCCCAACTTCCAGTTTCAATGAAACCCATTTCAGCATTTAAAAACCCGTCAGCAACACACCGCAGTGTTCCCAACTCCTTTGCAGTTGGTGCGAGTTGAATTCAATTTCACATGTAAACGCATGTGGCCATTGGCGTCCATTTTGTGTGGACACGGCGACACTTTGAAATTATATACAAAACAAGAGAGACAAATTTAGAATTAACAGCTCAGTGCTTAATAATGTCTCAAAGGTAAAGGACACATACACGTACGTATATGTATATATATACAGTGGCTTGCAAAAGTATTCATACCCCTTGAACTTTTCCACATTTTGTCACGTTACGACCACAAACATAAATATATTTTATTGGAATTTTATGTGAAAGACCAACACAAAGTGGCACACAATTGTGAAGTACAAAGAAAATTATACATGATTTAAAAAAAATTTTGCAAATAAAAAACTGAAAAGTGCGGTGTGCAAAAGTAATCAGCCCCCTTTTCTCTGAGTGCAACCAATTGCCTTCAGAACTTGCCTGATGACTGTTGAATGATCGAATGTTGACCTAATGACTAAATAGAGTCAACCTGTGTGTAATCTAATCTCAGTACAAATACAGTTGTTCTGTGACGGCCTCATAGGTTTGTTAAGAGAATATTGGGGAGCAAACAGCATCATGAAGTCCAAGGAACACACCAGACAGGTCGGGGATAAGGTTTTGGAGAAGTTTAAAGCAGGGTTAGGCTATAAAAAGATTTTCCAAGCTTTGAACATCTCACGGAGCACTGTTCAATCCATCATCCGGAAATGGAAAGAGTATGGCACAACTGCAAACCTACCAAGACACGGCCGTCCACCTAAACTTACAGGCCGAACAAGGAGAGCACTGATCAGAGATGCAGCCAAGAGGCCCATGGTGACTCTGGACGAACTGCAGAGATCCACAGCTCAGGTGGGGGAATCTGTCCACAGCACAACTATTGGTCCTGCACTGCACAAATCTGGCCTTTATGGAAGAGTGGCAAGAAGAAAGCCATTCTTAAAAGAAAACCATAAGAAGTCCGGTTTGCAGTCTGCCAGAAGCCATGTGGGGGACACAGCAAACATGTGGAAGAAGGTGCTCTGGTCAGATGAGACCAAAATTGAACTTTTTGGCCTAAATGCAAAACGCTATGTGTGGCGGAAAACTAACACTGCACATCACTCTGAACACACCATCCCCACGGTCAAACATGGTGGTGGCAGCATCCTGCTCTGGGGGTGCTTCTCTTCAGCAGGGACAGGGAAGATGGTCAGAGTTGATGTGAAATTGGATGGAGCCAAATACAGGGCAATCTTGGAAGAAAACCTGTTGGAGTCTGCAAAAGACTTGAGACTGGGGCGGAGGTTCACCTTCCAGCAGGACAACGACCCTAAACGTAAAGCCAGGGCTACAATGGAATGGTTTAAAACAAAACATATTCATGTGTTAGAATGGCCCAGTCAAAGTCCAGACCAAATCCAATTGAGAATCTGTGGCAAGATCTGAAAACTGCCGTTCACAAACGCTCTCCATCTAATCTGACTGAGCTTGAGCTGTTTTGCAAAGAAGAATGGGCAAAAATTTCAGTCTCTAGATGTGCAGAGCTGATAAGAGACATACCCCAAAAGACTTGCAGCTATAATTGCAGCAAAAGGCGGTTCCACAAAGTATTGACTCAGGGGGGCTGAATACTTTTGCACACCGCACTTTTCAGTTTTTTATTTTTAAAAAACATTCAAAATCATGTATAATTTTCTTTGTACTTCACAATTGTGTGCCACTTTATGTTGGTCTTTCACATAAAATTCCAATAAAATATATTTATGTTTGTGGTCGAAACGTGACAAAATGTGGAAAAGTTCAAGGGGTATGAATACTTTTGCAAGCCACTGTATATACATGTGTGTGTGCTTGTGTTTGGTCATGGTGCAGGACATTCCCTTGCATCACTTTCTCAGCGTTTGAATGATTTGAATTTCCCCTTTAGAATTCAATTGGGGATGACTTGTTTGATCTTTTGCATGTAAGTTAGGGATGACTCCTGCAGCAGCGAGGAGCTGTATGAGGAAACATAATGGGCAATCCGGAGCCAGTAATGTTCTCCTGTATGGCTATTACCATGCCTCTGGGGGTCAAGGTGGCAGGTGGCTTATTCTCAGAACAGGTCCGCTCCCTTATTTATTTATTTTTCCCCATTAGGAATAAACATGCGGAGGGGGATTTCTTCAAAGAAACTCCGGGAGTCCATCAGTCAACGTGGATAGCTAAATATCCCTTCTCCCTATAACCCGCGCACGGGGCACAAGGGATCAGCCAGAAACAAAAAAAAACATAAACAAACAATCAAATAGTGGGCTTGATGCTTGAATAAAGCCACTGACTGTACATAAACCTCTGTGCCCCCCTTTAGGTATTGGATTTTAATATTCTTTTGAACCCCTCTCTCTCCTCTGGTGGAGTTTCGTAAATTCTGTGATGCATTAAAAAAGAAAAAGCATCTACTTTGTGTGTGTGTGTGGTTTCACATTTCAGGCGACTGACTCCATGCACCCCCCCCCCACACTCACCTTTTGATTCATAAAACCAAACTCTAAAAATCACAAAAGTCTAATTCAAAGCAGGATGGGGTGGTGGTGGGGGGGGGGTAAACGAATCACTTGTGACTATATCAATGAAAGGAAATGCAAGTAATGCATTTCAAGCATGAGACTGCTGTAATGAAGAATAAATTTGACATACGCATCAGATAATTTGCATACCGGTTGATCATCTACATATGCTGCAGTGCTCAATAGTGTGATCTTTGTGTGCACTTCAGAGAAATGGGGTCTTACCGAATCCACTTTAAAGACCAACAATATTTACACCGAGTTAAGTAAATAAGATAAAGATGGTGAACTTGCCCCCTCACTAAATGCATTAGACGTGAACTCTCTTATCAGAGTCTCAGCACACGGACTGTTAAAAGATGGGTTTCCTGGGCTGGAAATGGTCTTTGTTACCCAATTAGTTCGCTGACACCCCCACGGTGTAATATTCCTTCTCTGACAGCCTCATACACATCGCTTTAATGTGGTGTTGCTGGACCGCTGGGCCAGAGCGGGGAATGGACACTGTCCAGACCTTCATCTCCCATCCGGCGCTCATCTGGGCTCTTATCTTTAAAGCTAACTAAATAGCATGAGCACATGACCAGGCAGCAGCATTCTCTTCCTCGTTGTTTTCATTGTGTAAAACTTTAATTTTTCTGGCTGGCTGTTCATCCATCTGGAAGTCATTTTGACAAGGCTTTGTCTTTGGGCTTTGTCAGGCCTGGAGCCAGAAGCTGAAGCTGAAGGTCTGAGGTTTTAAGGCTAGGACAGAGGACAACGGGGACTTATCAAGGTCTAACAGCGGGGGGCTCGCCTCCCCGTAGCGTGGCTCTACTTCTTGCTCTGAAGGAGGTGAAGCAAGCAAAGCCTTCATGTTGCTTCACTTCGCCGGCCAATTTGATGGAGACGAAACAAGAGGAGGCAAACTGCAACATTCCCATGACTGAACGTGCATATGCAAAACACAGATGAGTCACTTTTCTGTTGATAGTGTACGGCATTTGTACAGCTTTAAGGTGTTTTTTTTGGGGGGGGGTTTCCCCCTTTTTCTCCCCCAATTGTGTCCGGCCAATTACTCCACTCTTCCGAGCCATCCTGGTCACTGCCCCACCCCCCTCCGCATGCCTCCTCCGATACATGTGGAGTTGCCAGCTGCTTTTCACCTGTGAGTGAGGAGTTTCGCCGGGGGGATGCAGCACGAGGGAGGATCACGCTATTCCCCCAAGTTCCCCCTTCCCCTTGAACGGGTACCCCGGCTGACCAGAGGAGGCACTAGTGCAGCGACCAGGACACATACCCACGTCCGGCTTCCCACTCCCAGACATGACCAATTGTGTTGTAGGGACACCCGAACAAGTCAGAGGTAACACGGGGATTCAAACCGGCGATCCCTGTTTTGGTAGGCAAGGGAATAGACCACTACGTTACCCGGACGCCCCAGCTTTTAGGTTTTTAACCCAGTCCCATAATATTGCAATTTCGAACAAAAGGGAGAAACAGAATGTGTGACTTCAAATTTATAAAATGTCCGAAATTCAAAATCAAAATTTTATAACCAAGAAGAGGTGCTGAGAATGAAGGCAGCGTTTTGTTTTTTGTTTTTTTCCTAACAATTTAAGAGCATTGGAGGGAGAGGTCAGCCATCTTAAGTTGCATCAAACACCATTCTGAACCGACTTTGTGCCGAAATGCCAGTGGACTATCAGGAGCTACAAATGGAAACAATTGAGGATTATCTCCACCACTTCTCAAGAAATTTGTTTTCAACATATCACGAACAGGGCCATGACAGTGACAGATGGCAAAGCAGCTGGCACCACTCAACTTTGTTTCACTTTTCTCTCCCCCCCACTTCTCTTGCTTCTTTGCTGCAATAGCAGTCTGTCGTGTATTGAAGTGTTGGATAATCATTCATTTGGGAAGACATATTGCCTACTGTAAAACAAGGCAAGATGTGTGAAGCCATGGAGGTTTGAGCATGACTGTTGCTGACAGTCAGTAATAACATACTGTAAAAAAAAAAAGGATTCCTAGCAATGCTTATTTGTCGACACCTTTGAAGCGGAGGTATATGACAACCAAAGAAGCATCACTCCAAATCTGGTGTAAACATTCATTGAGATTCAAAAGCCTCTTGTGATAAGTGAGTAAGTGATAGTGTGTGACTTGTTTAAGTCAAGGTGTTATGTTATCCCAAATGGAACAGTTGTTCATGAATCTTAATGTTTATGGCAAGCTGTTTCACATGGGCTTGTTTAAGACTTACACAACACGTGCAGGTACAGGATCCTCCAGCTCTTCCGAGTGAGTTTGCTAGCCGGACTTTATCACATGGAAAGCATGAAATATACTCCCTTATGGGCCTCCAGCAGACAGCAAACACCCAGAGGGTTGGGGTTGGGGGTTGGGGGGGGGGCAGCGACACCTAGCTCGCCCTTACTCCTGTGGGTATGAAACACCCGCGGGACCTTAAGGGTTTTTCAGACATTACTGGTCCTGCTCCACTGCTACTGCAAAATGGTAGTAACGCCGTGGTACAGGAGGACTGCTCACTTTCCATTGCACATCTGTCCGTCTTGGGAGAGAGATGCCTCCTCTGTTGCTCTCCCTGAGGTTTCTTCCTATTTTTTCTCCCTGTTAAGGGTTTTTTTTTTAGGGAGTTGGTTCCTTATCCGATGCGAGGGTCTAAGGACAGGATGTTGTGTTGCTGGAAAGCCCCCTGAGGCAAATTTGTAATTTGTGATATTGGGCTGTACAAATAAAATTGACTTGACTTGATTTAGCAGTCAAACCGCTGCAGCGACACGGCTCGGGCTAAATTTGTAGTGTCTGTGAGGACAGAAACATCTCATTAAGGAGAAATGAGCAATGCTCCATAAGTGTGAAACCGCTACGCTAACAGATTTGCCCCCCCCCCTCCCTCCATGCTGAGCTCCGCTCTTCATGTCTTCTTAGGAACCAGTGTAACCGAAAAATATATATATCATAAATTGCTTTTATAAAAATAATTCTCAATTTAATGTTTAACTCCTCAAGGACGGAAAAACATGTCGGTGTTTACCGAGTTTATGAACACATCTTGCACTGAAAAACATTAAAAGCAAATACGACTTTCAAAGGAACATCTGTATTCAACAGTATAGTATTTGAATTTTCTGCATGAGGTAAATATATGACATCATCACCACCTGTTCGTTTCAGGGTCTTGACTTTGTTTTCATGCAGTCAGTGACCTGCGAGTCTGAGAAAGCCATGCAGCCGTCACAGGAAGCACAAAGCAAGTTAGCGAGCCCTGCCCTGCTCACGAGGGAACCTGCCACATCGGTTGGCTGGTTATCATGTGAGGAAAGCAGGATGTCAGGTCCACTTGTAGATCAAGTTAACCATGCATTATCTCTCAAACAGTGGCATTTGACAATAGTGTTTTGCATAAAAGCACTGACTAGTAGACTGACCTACTGACTGAGCACTTCATAGTGGGCATGGTGAAAATTTTGAAGGATATAAAATAATCAGTAGAGATGTTCGAACCCATGCTTCTTCTCTTGAACTGGTAGAGTGTAGTGTCATGTCTATCTGTATTACTGAGCTGAGAGCACAACGAGAACGAATGACGTCAGTGGAAGACTTTGACATGTTTGTCCATTTCAAACATGATGTATTGAGAAGATGACTTCTTTAAAAGGGTGCGCTCATTAATATCTTTGGTAAATATATGGATGACACCGAGCGAGGGAAAGTAAGCCAAATAATTACCATTTTACCCATCTGAAGAGACCCCAGTTCTGATATTGGTTTAAACCCAAGAAATAATTGATGCATGCAATCACAAATTGGTTCTCCGCCTAAAATTTGGGCCCATTATTTCATTAGACGAAGCCACATTCTTTGTGCCAAAATTATTTGTGTGTCCAACGCAGAAATTCAAATCCTGTTAGTCCTGATAATGTCTGTTTTCCGGACTTATCAAAGAGGGTGTGACTTTCAGAAAGCACATACAGGCCACCTTGAAATGCAAATCAAAATATTTTTGAGTTCACCTTGTTGATTTATTTTTCAAGTTTACTTGTTTGTTTGTTTGTTTGTTTGTTTGTTCATGTGTGTCTGCATGTGTGTGTGTTTCTGTCATTTGCCAGCTATGCTACAGAGAGGTCCTATCCTGGGGTGCCTTCTTGCATATGTAATTGGATGTTACTGTAAATAATTGCCTGGGCATGTGCCACTGTGATGATGATGATGATTTGTGTGTGTGTGTGTGTATATGTGTGTGTGTGTGTGTGTGTGTGTGTGTGTGTGTGTGTGTGTGTGTGTGTGTGTGTGTCATGGCTCATGTGTCCCTGTATGTGTGTAGTACACATGCGTATCTTTCTGTGTATTGTCTATGTGTGTGACATTGTATGTGTGTATGTGCGAGCGCATCTGCCCCATCCGTACTCCACTCTCAAGTCCCACTGATTCTCCTTTCCAGCCATGTTGAATCCTCTTTTCCTTATCAGGCGAGCCCAGGCCTGCATCAGGCTCTCCTTGCTATGACAGAGGCTACAACAATAGGCCTGCGATACCGCTGCTTAGTGCTGCGTTTCGGAGGGGAAACCTGCCACGGGCGCAGATTAACTACAACACACACACACACACAAAATAGATTGCAGCCTCCAAAACAAAACATTTTTCAGAATGCCTCCTCTTGATTAATGAAGCAATGACAAGAAGAAAAATATAATTTCGGAAACAGAAAAATCCGCCACCACTTGTTAAAGTTTAAGGGTAGCTAACAATAAACATATTGGAGGGAGAGGGTGAGCAAAATGGGTGAGATAACTGGTTTGAGTGATGGGTTGAATAATTTCTGGAGCATTTTTTGGTGCACAGGCCCATATTCCTACCCTTGTACTAAATTACACAATAATCATACTCCATCGGTTGACAGCCTATACCTCTCTTTCTGTCCCAGGTGAAAATTAGGACAGTATCTTGACATTTTCCCTCTTCTGTAGTCTACAAGCTAACTCTCTGTTCACAGCCAAAAGCAACACACAGTCTGCACACACACCTTGAAGCTAGAGCACATGCACACAGGCTCGGGTTGTCCCACACACATGTGCTAATGTGCAAGCACATGTGCAGGTAAATACACCTGCACATGGGAACAAGTACAAAAACGCACAACGGAGAACATTTGTGCAGATATGCACGTTAGAAAACATGCATTAGCACATGCTCGTCACAGTCAGCATACGGCTAACAAAACAAAAAAACCACTTCTGTTATTCATTTCATCCATGTACTTGCCTTCAATATAGTGAAGTTAAATTAAAAAAAAGGAAATAAAATTGGAGGCAATATAATAAAGTGAAATTATTTAGATAAAATCTTTCAAATCAGCAATCACAGAGATACAGAGGACCATGAGACACTCTTCCAAAGGCTTCATGTGGCACAGCTCCATTGCCAGCTGTTTGCCTAAGCTGTCTTCCATCTTGCACACATGTATGCACTATGACATACTGAATGTGGTATATAGCCTTGCAGAATTAAAAAGCAATAAAACAACACCATCATGTACTGTGTCTGCTTCTTAACGTGATGCTTCAAGGGCGACATTCACAGACAGTCAACATTTTGTGCATGCATGTAAGATCACCAGTCTTCTTTTGTTAGACTTATGCTCTGCAGTGCATGGTGTCATCCACATTGATTTGAACCTGCTCTCAATATGTTTAATCCCAGCAGCAGGATGAATGCCCCTCCATCTTTGTCCATGAATCATCCCAATTAAAATGGTTAAAAAAACCCAAAACAAAAGCAAAGGTTAATATTGTCATCAACCTATATTCAAAGCAAATACATCTAATAAAGAAAAATTAAGTGTGGAAGACAGTATGTGAGATCTCCTCAAATAATCAATTAGCAAGTGAGCAAGTCCTATGTTTTTTTTAATTACTATTTAATTGACAAGAAGGCCTATATCCTTACCAGACAGAATTCCTATTGAATCCACCCAGGCTCATTACAGTGCACCTTGACTAAGCCCCAGTAATTAGCACCAGCAAGGCATTGAACAAGGAGCGGCAACACCCTCATCAACACACATTTGCAACAGAGCCCTAAATCTGCCACTCATTAATAGCTTGCCTCTGAATCAATTATTAACACCTACAATGGAAGCCAGGCTCACCAGGGCCAGGCCTCTAACTCCAGGAAAGCCGTGGGCCACCTTTTTCTGCTGGTTCTGTCCAGCATAGGTAATTACCATGTTTAAAGACACCTGCTACTCAATAGCTTCGACCCAGACTGTTAATTTAGCCCCTCGATTGCAGACATTTATGTCTGAGTGTCACTATTAATTTGCGTTAATTTGGAGAGTGTGAGAAGCCGGGCGGAGGCGTTGTCGGCAGCCGACTGAATGTGCTCGTCGCTCACCTGCACTGGGGCTGCGGCTGTAATTGGACTCTAATGGTCTGATTGATCAGTGAGAGAAGTGAAGGATGAGACGGGGCTCTGGCAGCTCCATCAGTCAGACTGGGAGAAACCCAGAGGAAAGGAAAAGAGGAGGAAGAAGAACAGGCGGAGCGGCTGACAACAGTAGCACGCGCACATACACACACGCACATACACACACGCACATACACACATGCACACACACACACTCATGCACACACAAACACACACATGCACACACACACACACACACACACACACACACACACACACACACACACACACACACACACACACACACACACACACACACACACACACAAGCACACACAGGGTCTCGCATTCCTTTTGTATTTTTCTCTCTGTTTCTGTCTTTCTGTCTCTCTTGTGTGGAGAACCTTACCCACCACTACCACCCTTCTCTCATTCACTACAAAGTACTCTGACCCAGGCCAATTACTTTGTTTTCTCTTCAGACTCTGGTCTCTGTTCTTTAGGGAGTAAACAGTCTGGCTGAGAGTCTTTGCGATTAAGACCGAGTCCGGCATGCTAGCTACTCAGGAAGTCAAAAATAGTACACCCAAAACAGCCATGCTGCTTTTCTCACCTTCCTCACTGGAAAGCTCAAAAATTTGGGAAACGAATTTAGAAACTATATATAAAAAGTAACTGGGTGGTTCTCAAACAGGTCATCTCTGAGTGATAAAATGCGGCAAAAACTATTTATCGTGAGCCCGTGCATGCGAGTGGTCCAGTTCAGAGCAGTGTGTATGTGTCACCGGGTCTGCAGTAGCAATAACTCCAGTCCCTTACGCCAAGCTAAGTCTCCTGGGGTCCACAGACCTGCCACAGCCGACCCATCAGCTGTGAAATCTGCTTTCCTCCTTGATAAACGGTCAAGATGTGACCCTATCTCTGTCCTGCAGATGCCCAGATTTCCTGTCATGCTTTAACTACTCATTTTTACCTCCCTCCCCTTCTCACTCCTCCTTTATTTTTTCCACTCTCTCTGCCTCTCTTTCTAGGCCTGCTTTTGGACAGCTTCATGTAACGCTCCACTCGTTGTTCTTTTTCAGCATCATTCATCACTCTGGTCAGCCACTGAGGCCCATCATCCACCGGCAGCCAACCCTCAGCATCACAGCAGATGTAGCCGGGCCGGCCCCTGCCTCGGCTCCTTTTGCTGCTTCTGGCTCTAGAGGCCAGCGGTCTCTATCCTCCATCTTCCCAGCAGACTCCATAGGACGAGTCCCCCCCCCTCCCCCGGGAGCAGGACTCCACCACACAAACAAACCAGAAACTAAACATACTCCTCTCCAAATTGGACCCAGTCTCACAGACAAAACATTCATACCCAACTTCACTGCATTTCCCAAACTAAGTTGAACGCGAACGATCTGTAACGTGCAAATACATGCGAACAGCAAATCAAATGTTTAGCACTACGTGACTGACGTTAAAGGGCAATATATTAAATATGAAAACAAGTGCGAGTCCATGCTACTTGTCACCCCAACTTCAACGGCCAGCATAGTTATGATGACAAATGCCCATCTGATCACAGAGACTTGTGTACAAAAGTGCAACGAGTCGTGTGGTGTTGTTGACTAATTGCAGGTGAAAGTGTACTGGAGGACATGGAAATATGTGCAGGAAATGGAAGTAACTCCCCAAATGAGACATGACGTACACGGATAAATGCAGAGGTGGAAAACTCCACTTCAGAAAGTAGAAGTACTAACCATGTATTTGCTCCACCCGTGCACTAAACCAGCTGATTCTAATTAGCACAACACTTTAGCCAGGTAGGAGAACTAATTAGTGAAATCAGCTGATTTAGTCCATGGGTAGAGCAAATACATGGTTAGTACTTCTACTTTCTGAAGCCGGGTTTTCCACCTCTGGATAAATGTGATTGATCTCCCACCCATACCTAAACTTAACCATCTCTGACCTAATACCTAAACGTAACTATTCAAAAAGTAATAGTGAAAACATTTTTTTTTTGGATTGGTTCCCCTTTTTTCTCCCCAATTGTACTTGGCCAATTACCCCTTTCTTCCGAGCCATCCCGGTTGCTGCTCCAGCCTCTCTGCTGATCTGGGTATGGCTGCAGACTACCACATGCCTCCTCCGATACCTGTGGAGTCACCAGCCGCTTCTTTTCACCTGAGAGTGAGGAGTTTCACCAGGTGGACGTAGTGCATGGGAGGATCACGCTATTCCCCCTCAGTTACCCCTCCTCCCTGAACAGGTGCCCCGACCGACCAGAGGAGGTGCTAGTGCAGCAAACAGGACACATACCCACATCTGGCTTCCCACCCACAGACACGGCCAATTGTGTCTGTAGGGACACCCGACCAAGCCGGAGGTAACACAGGGATTCGAACTGGCAATCCCCATGTTGGTAGGCAATGGAATAGACTGCTACGCTACCCGGATACCCCAATAGTGAAATTTTGACATGTTGTTGACACGCATCATAGGCACGTCAACATTGGAAGCCGTTTAATGTTGGTAGTTACTGGTTTTTGGGAAGCAAGTGCAATTAAATTGTGTGTGAATGGTATGTCTGCGAGACTATGTTGCTAAATTAGCTCAACATATTATGTAGTGCTGGACTTGTTCTGCAAATTTGTCCTACAGTGCTGCTTATAAGTAATGCATTTTCATTATCTATATCGATTTAAGAGGTCATTTATGCAGTGGTCCATCTCTGGGCGTGATGCCAAAAAGTGAGAAACAGACCTGCACACTCTATGTGACAGATATACAAGAATAGCTTGACCTCTGGAAAGTGAAATCTTCAAATGACATGTCTAGATGGAGGAATAAAATATCTTTTTTTTTTATTTCAGAGAGGGCATATCAATATCTCACTAGCAGGTCATGTGTGTCCAGCATGAGAAAGGTGTCACTTCTGCTATATACCTGGCTGCCTTGGGGCAATTCATTCCCCTCTCTGTTTTCAAAAATCTAAAAGGAGATTTAATAGTCTGTGGAGGTCATACTTCATAAGAATAACTGAGAGTGCCTCCTGGGTGAGGTAGAGACCCATGAAGCAATAAGTCTTTATTTCTACCTCAAACGCTTTCTACTGCCTCCTGACCCCGCACTGCAGCACTCGCCGCCCTGACATGCATCAAAACTGGCCAGCTTTTTCTCTGTCATTTTCTCCCTCTTTCTCTTTCAGCGCAATCCCCCCTCTCCAAACTCCTTGTTATTTTAACTTCTCTCTCCCCAGGTGAGGCATTAGGGCTTGTTGCTGTCTTTAAGTGTCAAGTCTTTGAAGACTTGCACGACTCCCTTTCCTCCCACTGAAATAACTGAGATAAATGCAGCATCATATCAGGAACGTTGCCAATGGCTGTGTGTGTTTAGCAAGCCGCAGCCCAGACTTGAGGTTTGACAACAAAAAAAAACAACAAAAAAAACAAACTATGCTAAATGAGTCGATTCCCCTGTGAAAAAAAAAGAAGCAAAATCTGAATGATAGCTCTTCAGTTTATTCCAACATCTAGCAAAGTAAAATAGTAACATGGTAGTCTAAGTTGTGGCTCACTGAAACAAAGCATGCCAGTCAGGCTGACCTGGTCTTTAATGAGCAATTGTGAGAAGCTGCTAACAGCCAGAACCCTGTTTGAGAAATGAAACTTAAAAGAGGAGGAGGAGGGCAAGCAGCAAAGCACTGAAAGGGCCCCCTTGAGAATAGACACAGAAGAGATCCTTGGAGGCAATGTGCCAGAGCTCCTTCCTCTTCCTTTAATTGCAAGAGAGATTTGGCATATTCTCTAACCCCTACACAGCCTTTTACAGGTGAAGACCACCACCTGGCACGCTATAAAAAAAAATTAAAAAAATTAAGATAGGAGGATCTGAAAAGAAATAATGGATTCCACAGAGAGCAGTTAGTTAAGAAATGACCACTTTTTGCCAAAAGACGGTTTAAAGAATGCAACTGGTGAAGAATTGTTTGCCGTGTAGTATGATGAATTCGTATAGGCTAAATAGACCCACTGTAAAAGCTCAACTGATGAACAAATGGAGGGGGGAAAAAAGGCCTTCCATAGGACGGCGCTGAAAGTGTGCAGGGTCAACAGAGAGGTGGGGTTTGGTTTGGCTGCATTTCAATGATATTCATGCAGAGGTTGTCGGGAAAAATATGTGGGTGTTACTCTGGAAAGCGACTTGAGGTGTTACTATATCAAATCACTTTTCCACCCGAGGATAACTGGCTTTACCCTGAGAGAAGCTATATTTCATGGCTATAATGCGGCCTGAGTTATTTAAAGCCATTGATGACTTCAAAACCATGAGGGGGGCTTAGAAAACAGTTGGAACCGTTCAGAGAATGATTTAATAAAGTTATGCGTCAAAGAAATCTGGGAGAATGGGGGGACCTCTGAGTACGAAATCCTTGCGGACTGTGCCTTATGTTTCTTAACAGGATGAATGTGAGATTGGTTACAATTTTTAATAAGAATTTCTTAATTAATCCAAATGGAAAATGAAATATCAAACCCATGGAGGACTCATTGCTCCAGCAGAGCATCAGGTCAACACGGGCTTCTGCAGCTGAAGGGAGCTAAACTGGGATCATTTCAACAAGCGAGGCCAGTGGATGGATATAAAGGTCCAGGCTAGAGGAGGAACATCACAAATAATGGACTGTGACTTTATTCTATTGAAGCCCGGGGTGAACTCAGAATCCACCAATTGAAGTATTTTGTCATAAAATATGTAGATTAAATGGTTGAAAAATGGATGCCCTTCAAAGGCTTTTGTTAGGGACCAGTAAGATCCCAGAAGAGTCAAGGGAATGGGCTGAAATATCCTGGGAGTATGATGCCTTCTTCTATGAATATGATCTTCGTACCTAGAGGTTTTCTAGTAATCTCGAGTCAGAGGCTACTAAACGCCCAACATTTGCTGAAAACCCAGATTGTTCCACAGTTACTCTCTTAATAATTTCAGCAATTTCAGGAACAACATTTTGGTCCAATTAGTTGTCAACATTTTGAACTAAAAGTTGAAAGTAGTAACTTCGTTTTTGTTTTTTTTGGCTCTTTCCCCCTTTTTCTCCCCCAATTGTATCCGGCCAATTACCCCACTCTTCAGAGCCATCCCGGTCGCTGTTCCACCCCCTCTGCTGATCCGGGGGGGCTGCAGACTACCACATGTCTCCTCCAATACATGTGGAGTTGCCAGCCGCTTCTTTTCACCTGACAGTGAGGAGTTTCACCAGGGGGATGTAGCGCATGGGAGGATCATGCTATTCCCCCTCCCCCCTGAACAGGTGCCCCGACCGACCAGAGGAGGCAGCAGTGTGGCAACTAGGACACATACCCACATCTGGCTTCCCACCTGCAGATACGGCCAATTGTGTCTGTAGGGATGCCCGACCAAGCCGGAGGTAACACGGGGGGGTCTGAACCGCCAATCCTCATGTTGGTAGGCAATGAAATAGACCCCTACACTACCCGGATGCCCGTAACTTCGTTTTTTAGAGTAGTAGGGAAGAAAGGCAGAATAAGGTGGATGATAAAAAACAGAGACATATACCATGCTGTCAGTGTTCATCTCAATCTTGCCCTCGAAGGGACCCCATGTTGTGCCAACAGGGAGCTGCTGCCGACTGTGGATCCTGCGCTCACCATCTTTAAGGAACGCATCCAGCTCCCCTAAAAAAGAAAAACAACATGCCAGCCATTAAAAAAAAAAAAAAAAGATATCAACAGTCAATGACAAGTCTCCTATAACATCTGTAAGTTCCATATCAAACCAATGTGACATGTATTCTTTGTCCCTTCCCTGAAACCCCCCCCCCCAAAAGAACCTAGGTGCGTTTATCATCATCCCGCCTGGGGGCCCCGCAGCAAAAAGGGAAGGTTAAAGCCGAGCAGTTTCAAAATGGATAAGCAAATCAAGAAAACATCCATCTGATGGTGTTCCTCAGACACAGAGCATGTTAACCTTACTTGAAAGGTGTCTTGTGTTGAGATAATCTCTGTGAGACACTGCAGGCTCGCTGGCTGCCAGCAGCAGTAGTGGCAGGCCTATTTCTGTTGTTTCCAGGAAGGCTGGGCCCTTGTTAGGGCTGCAGAGCACCAGTTAATTAGCAGTGAAACCGGATAGCACTGTGAGCACTGCCGCTGCTCACCTCCCTGACACCCTCGGCTATCTTATCACTTAGATTCAGTGTACTTTTTGGGACAGTGATTAATCAAATAGTTATGATAAACCCCTTGGCAGGCCATGACATAGTTTACCAAAGAGTATGTTTGTGCTTGTGTTCGCGCATGTGTGTGTGTATATTTGCGCATGTGTGTGTGTACGTGGCCAAGGGAAGTTGTGCAGTTCTCAACTGTAAATTTGTGTCTGGTTTCCTTGACAACGCTGAGAGGCCTGTTGAAGTAAGTCAGAGGATTTCAAACCTTTCACTCTGAGCACAATCTAGTTGATGTACTTTCGGCACACTGGCTAGAGGTCATAGGCCTAAGTCCCTTTTTGGGGCATTTTATGTAGAACCATTTCATTGTTACAGTGCAACACGGATAACTGAGAGATGACTTTGTCATGAGGAAAGTAATCATGATATCATGATTACGTTAAGTCTGAACTGATGCTACGTCAAATTTTGCCTCTTCTTTGTGCACAGACGTGTTTACTCAGGGCTTTCGATGCAGGCTGAATGGACTGAGCCGATCACTGAGCATCTATGTGCATGTGGTGTAATGACCTATTCAACCCAGTTTACTCTGAGTATCACCCTTATATCTCTTTCCTGTTGGTATTGATAAACAAAAAAAAGAAGCTTTTGTGCTCCTTTGGAACCAGTCGATGGCACTACAAACCCCAGGCTGGCCATGTTTTTGCTCGCCACTGCAAAGATCACATACACGCACTGATGATAACAACCCCGTCTCTCTCAATTGGTAGTCAAAGAATGAAGGTCAGTGGTGAATTACAAGATTAAGGTAGAAATTACAGCATGAATTAAAACTTTTGTTACTGCTGAGCAAAAAAAACCCTCCAAAACAGAACCCACTAAAACCCCTATAAAACACTGCGGAGAGAACATGATGCAAACGGTTTTAGGTTTACGGCACAGTTTTGGAACAACCCTCCCGAGTAAGACACTATGAACCTCATCCTGTCTGTCTACGTTTTCTGCCCGTCATGGTGCTGTTGCACACTGTGTTGGTAATGGTGCAGTGGAAGGTGGGTAAGCTCATTAGAGAGAAATAATTAAACATTGGAGCACAGCTGGTCGTCATCAGAGGCAGCCTCACTGAGAGCAACAGCCACCGCTTGATGCATTCTGTTTGTCCTCAGATAAGACCCACAGCCTTTCACCGCTTGGATGCAAGTTCCTGTTTAGCCCGGCTTGACACATGGCTGAAGTCATCCCCAGCCAATGATACTGAATTTTATTTTTTTGCTTTATTTTCCTCTTCTTCTCTTTTTTCCTGATGATTTGAGAAAGGGGTATGGGAGCCGGTGCTGTGGGTGTGAGGGGGGAAAAGGGGGTACTGTTCAATTTGTGGGATTTGTGGTCCATTGTGTTTCGATGCCAGTTGTTTGCGTCCCGCACCAAATGTTGCCTGAGGTCCTTGGCTCCCAGATGGCTTGTCACATCTGTTGCAGATACCAGTGGAAGATCGCCACAAAAAAAAGAAAAACAGCAGAGAAATAACAAGCTCACTCCATACACTATCTCATTGTTATCTATGAGCGTTTAGAGTCTTGCAAACTATCCCAAACATGCCAGAGGTATTATGCCAGACACATTCTGTCAGCAACCAAGTCTGTGTTACAACGATAAATCCAAAAATGATAATCGAAACCCGAAATTCTTGATCCTTACACTCATAATTTGATTGTTTACGAGCCCAAAGAATTCAGCGCTCTATTTGCCTACAAATCAAGTCTGGTCAGATAAATGAATAAAAAAACAAAACAAAAAAAACTTAAGAGCAAACACTGGGGTCATGGTATTGAACTCTTGGTACGGAAAAATCCTCAGACAAGATCGGGAGGAGAAACTTACAAAGGGGCCCCGTAGAGGATTTGACAAACCCCGGCCCCCTCCTTTCTCCTCGGTGTCCCTCATCATCCAATACTCAAATGCCACGGACTTGGCAAGGGGCGCTGATGATGTGGCTCAAGAGCAGTACCCCCTCCCCCAACCTTACACCCCCTCCCTCCCCGATAAGATCATCATCTGTCGCTAGACTCTACGGTCTATTCCTGCACTCCACAGATACTTGGCAGACCAATGAATGTCCCTTTGTGTGGAGAGATCCTCCGCAGATAACACCCAAGATGCTCCACGCTGGCATCTGTTTTTTTTTCTTTCTCCTGTCTTTCTTTTCAGTTACGGTGCTGAGGAATAGGGAACCTCATCTCTGTCTTCACTGGCATACGAGTGAATAATAATGAGCTCCTCTGTGGCAGAGTGCCATCCTCGTACGATTTAAAGCATAAACGGGTGTGGACCGGGGGGTGGGGGTGGGGGTGGGGGGGTGGAGAGATGCCTTAAAGAGGTGGGCAACCCCTTGCTTCTCCTAGCCATCACATTACAGGAGACTATTGAACCAAGTATTTTAGATGCATTATCACATTGGACCTCATTTTCACACAAACAGTCTACAATATACAATCAGCTTTTGTTCTCATGTCATTTTAAGGTACTACTATGGAATTACTATAATTTAAGTTAAGACTATATTTTTAAATGCAACCAAACAGATTCCACAGATTTTACAGTTTCAGTCTTTTAAGTGTTATCTGCACTTGTAATGTTTCAGTAACATAGATTCCTAGCTGGCAATGATGGCGGCATATATCGCAAGCCTTTCTGTTCAAGCACATGTAGCAGGAGTCAGACTTTTCCTAATGGAATTTCAGTCGAACGGTGAGTAAAGAGTCCGCTAATGGTCAGAAATGAAAAATGGCATCATCAATTTGCTCCTGCAGATTAACATTTGTTCAAATTAACATTTGTTCAAGCAATGGACTCGTTATTTTCGACATGAATTTCACTTATATATCTAATTTACAGGAAACTTCCCACTTTCCCAGGATCTGCGCCCCCCCACCCAAAAAAAACCCCTCTGATTATCACCTTAGCTTAATGTTCACCTTTTTGTTTGGGGGGGGTTAACCCTTTACTTGGCCAATTACCCTATTTTCCAAGCCGTCCTGGTCGCCGCTCCACCTCCTCTTCCGATCCGGGGAGGGCTGTAGACTACCACATGCCTCCTCCGATGCATGTGGAGTCACCAGCTGCTTCTTTTCACCTGACAGTGAGGAGTTTCACTAGGGCAACATAGCATGTGGGAGGATCACGCTATTCCCCCCAGTTCCCAGTTCCCCCTTCCCCCCCGGACAGGCACCCCGACCGACCAGAGGAGGCGCTAGTGCAGCGACCAGGACACATACCCACATCTGGCTTCCCACCCACAGACACGGCCAATGGGGTCTGTAGGGATGCCCGACCAACCTGGAGGTAACATGGGGATTTGAACCACCGATCCCCGTGCTGGTAGGCAACGGAGTAAACTGCCACACTACCTGGACACCCAGCTTAATGTTCACTTAAGAAAATAATTCATAAAAGAAGAAAAAAAACATGAAAAGACGCTTGAGCTTCAAAAGAATGTCTTTCTCCCTTGATATGACACACAAACTTCAAATAAAGGCAAATAAGCGGCTGCTGTTCAAAGTTCAATAATGCGCATGCGGCGATTCAGAGATGCCCCCCTGCAACCCAGTCATCACCGCTGATCGGCCACGTCGCAGAGCTGCCAAATTGGGCAATAGATTAATATACCACCAGACGCACAAGGGGTGAGATGGAATGCACCGTATTGGTTCAACAGAAGGTGCTACATCTTTAAAACAGATATGTGATATGAAATGTTACAGCTGAAGGAGAAATGTCACACAGCCTTGATAAGAGAGCAATGAACTTTCTTCCCCTCTTTCCCCCACCAAAACCGCTATTATCAGGCCCTGGTGAGCAAAAATGCATCATTTATAACCCGTAGCCCTCACCATTATCTCTGGGCAAGACACTTAGTCTAAAACACTGACGGACCCCCCCCGCCCCCTTCATTTCCCCTTCCCACCCCCCAGAGAAGGCCCTCTGCTTGGCTCTGGCCGTTCCTGGGAACAGCAGGAGACGCTGACCGTGATTTGGAGAGCGACTTTCCGGGCAGATACATGAGCTTGTCTGAGGAGGGGTGTTAGGGCGGCCCCTTAAGGTCAGGCTTGTTTTCAGGCAGTGGATGGCTTGGGGGGGGGGGGTTAAACAAGCCAAAAGGATTAGGGCATTTTAGCAGACACCCCACACACTGAGCTAGGGGGGCTAGGGCATTTCCTTGGCTGAAGGACCACAACCACCGTAGCCACAACAGATGCACTTAGCAGTGTCAAACTATTATTCTATATATAGAGACAGGCAGAAGTACAGGTATCCGTTTAAATTATGGCTCTGAAGCTAACTCCAGACCTTGTATAATCATGAATAATCTTCACTAAAAAGCTTAAAAAAAGGTGCACAAAATAAAAAGTTGCACATAATGACAAAAAAAAAGTAGCACAAAAAATGAAAAATATAGCAACTCAGTCCCCCAGTACATTATCAACATGGCGTCAGTTGTTGCACGCTGTCACTGAGCAAATGAAATATAACAGTTATTGAGCAGTCACTTTCATCAAAAGCCTGAAGAAGTTAGCAGCAGGCACGCCGACAACAGCTCCGGGACATCCATCTTTAGAGAAGCGCTGCAATTTCTATTGAAAGCATGCATAGGAGGACAGGAAAACTTAAAGAATGATTGTCCTCACACAACAATATCTCCATATCGCAAACAACATCTAGAGGACACGCTACTCCTCTTGGAATCTGATTACTTTGAATGCTTTTTTTTTTTTTGTGTAAATTTAAGAACCATCAAAAGGACATTACACCAACTGAGTCTGTCAGGATGAATGAGTAATCGATGGCATGTTCATTGGGAATGTATACACGTCTCCTACATGATGGCTGGAGCGGCTCTGGCTGCAGAACTTGTGCCATGTGCCTCATATGCCTGTGCATGCTTGTAATAGCTAGTGGGTGAAACATGCCATTACAGAAAGTACTGATATGTGACAAAAAAAATATGTATATAAAGTAACCCATTCATTTGAAAATCCACAAATCACTATGGAATAAAAATAACTTTAAAATGCAAGTCTGTAGTAAAAAGAAGAAGAAGAAAAAACCTCCTACGGTAAACATTGTCCCATCCAAGTCGTGAAATGTTGCTGTTAATTCAGGAAGCGACTATTTTTAAAGTACTCCTGAATCTCCTCCCGAGTCAATTACCCGGCTGCAACTTCCCCTGGGTAACAGGGAATTCGGTTTTTTTTTTCCTGGGTGACCTAGTTGTCTTTTGTGAGTAGGTTTTAGCCGGAGCAGTTTGACAGTCAACAGATAAGATGGATTAAGCTTTTTTTCATCCAGTTTTGATGTGAACAGCGTAAAAGCGGGTTAAATCATTGAGTTTCAGGAGTATTTTTAAATGCCTGGAGATAGTGTGATAAAGGAGCTAAACCTAAGACTGGGGCTTGGAAGGTCAAGGTCACGGTTTTAGAGACCAGCTACCCGGTGATGAGGCCAGCTTCCGTCTCTCTCCCGGAGCGGGCTCACGGCGGCGGCCGAGCCCACCTCTCATCACTTGGAGAAAAGATACATGAAGGAGTGAGACAAAATCCAGCAAGCGCACTATGGGCGGCATCCAAGAGCCAAGCACTCCTACCTTGTGTGCACTTATGGCACACATGTATGCATACGTGTGTTTGTTTGTGCGCATGAGTCGGTGTGTATGTGTGCGCTTGCATTCCTGCCTGCACTTGTGTGCAAGCATGAATGAGATGAGAGTCTTCAATGCAAAAGTGTGTATACAGGCATATTACCTGCCCGTTCATCTGTTTGTACAGTGTCACGTGTGGGTATGTACACTGTGAAATATTTGGAGGGGGTCCCTTATGAGTTACTGACTCTGTAATTACGTTTTCATCATTTCTGAGTACTAAAATAAAATAGCAATTCATCTGTTGATGTCAGGGGGGAAAATAGAAGTATGACGCACTTATCGAACGCCCCAGTTTACAACGCAATATTAAATCCAAATCGCATTTCCAAAATATGATTTGCTTAACAAGAATCCCTCAACCTGATCTCAGGCATGCTTAATATGGGCATATGAACTGACAGCCATACAGTCACGTGACGCAGCTCAGCCAATCCAGAATTCATTTGAATTTTAAGTCGCATGGTGATGAAGGCACTTGAGCACATGAAAAGGTGAGGAGGCAGCTGAAATAATGGACCACGTTCCATACATTGTTCTGGTCAAATACCGGATGTAACAAGCGCCTTTATCGTGTCACATCGGTGCAACGGTGAGATGTGAGGCTGGGTTGGAAAAAAAATTTTTGGGGACATATTTAGACACATTTTGTGGACGCCTATTCCCCCACTGCTGCTCATGTCGGTGACAGGGGAGAGTAATCCTATACACAGGCTGCTATTGTGAAATGAGAAACTAGCCTCCTTCACTGCTAGAGACCAGATGCACCTCTCTCTCTCTGTCCTAATCTGTAAACGACTTAAAGGAGCCTTATCTCCGGGCTCTTCTGCTTCATTTCATGCTTGATTTACTTTAATTTGTCTGATAGGGCACAAGGATTTGGAAATGGCCCATCTTTGGGTGGAAAATGTTCTGATTTTTCTCTGGCATTGTTATGTGGAGGTTTTTGACTTTTCGCTCTCTCTCTCTCTCTCTCTCTCTCTCTCTCTCTCTCTCTCTCTCTCTCTCTCTCTCTCTCTCTCTCTCTCTCCTGTTTCTCCATCTACATCTCGCTCTCTCACTTGCTCTCCCACTCCCTGTCCCCCAGCCTCATCTCTCTTTTTCCTCTCCTTGAGAGGGGAATCTCGCTCCGGTGCAACAGTCTGTTTGAGTGCATTTAGATTCAAGCTAACACAGCAGAAACAAGTTTTCCATGTGGTGCGATTTTGTGATGGGCAACGGCGACACTGGAGTTGTGTTTGCCTTTCAGATTCACGTTGGGCGCAGTGCAGCCGAGTGCTTCAAACCACAAAGATCTTATGTTTAAGTTAAGAGGCGACTGGCCCTCAAGTTTAGCAAGTGGGTGAGCGGCTGGCACTGATAAAGTTGCTCCACAATGAGGGTCGGGGGAAAAGCGACATGTCTACAGCTGCCTTGAGTTCTTTTCTGCTGGCGCAACTCGAGTACTTCCATGGCTGTCTGGCTGCTCCCATCACCAAGACATTTTTTCCCACTTCTATTTACTGTCTGAATGGCAGCAGAAGCAGTGAGCTATGATTAGAGAAGCCATATCTTACCAGGTCCTGAATAATATCCATCCCCTCCCACCAATGAGCCAGACACAGAAGCAACACAAAAACCTACACAGAAAGAGACAAGAGGACGGGTAGAGCTGCCTGAGTGGGCTTGCTTGTCCTGTATGTGGAGGGATGGTATAGCGGCAGCAGGGCCGCGCTACAGAGGCACGGTGGCCATTGAGAAAAATTAGGGGGGGAGCAAATCTAAAAAAAAACTGTGCAATCTAACTGGGCAAAAATAAACAATTATGAATGGTGATTTGGACGTTTATTAAAGTCTTGGTGAAGAAAATGTGGCGGGAGAGTGAAGTCAAAGTCTAGGAAGGGTGATCCCAGGAAAGACCGCTTATATAGGATAGAGCTCTACTGAACAATTTGCTTTTTCGATAATGAGTTACAACTCAGCTTCCCACACAGCGACAGCTACGTCATCCGCCCCACCTCCGTACACAATATGCATAAATAAAGAGCGAACCACTCACAAGCAAGCACACACACACATGCACACACACACACACACACAAACATATACACACAAGTGCATGTGCATAAAAACATTCAAATGCACACGTGTGCCTATACACGCACACAAACAGATACAAGTGTGTGTGTTCATGCACGCGTGCGTGCGGACGCACAGACAAACACACACATACGAAGAAATGAGGAGACCATTGAAATTCATCTCACATCCAGAATTTACTTAACTGCGGGTCTGTGCGCAGTGATAAACGGAGTGATGATCCGGCAACACGTCTTTATCCATGCTTTGCTTTAATTAACGGCGGCTTGTTTGTTGAAAAGATGATTAATATGCCAATGAAAATTGCATAATTGAATGCCACAACACTCACACAATCAGGGAGGAACATGCCATTTTTTATTAACTTTTTATTATCATTATTATTACTATTATTTGGTATTTTAATTCAGTTGACAAGCGGTTTCCACCCCCCACCCCCCACAACCCCAAACAAAAAGGAGCTGGAATTGCCGTGACCAGAGGGCCAGGCTGGGCACAGCTGTTCATCACCAATGAGAGGCCATCAGAGACAGGGGCACTGGTCTGATATCAATACCTTTCACTATGAGGGGTACTGTGTGTGTGTGTGTGTGTGTATACGCGCGCATGCTCATTTAAGTATGCTATTGTTTGTGAGAACTTATTGGAGGAATGGGGTTCAGCAGTTTGGGGACTCTTTTTGCACCCCTAAGAACAATAACGTTGTTATTGGGGGTATCCGGCTAGTGTAGCAGTCTATTCTGTTGCCTACCGACATGAGGATAGGCGGTTCGAATCGCCGTGTTGCCTTCGGCTTGGTCGGGCTTCCCTACAGACACAATTGGCCGTGTCTGCGGGTGGTAAGCCCGATGTCAGTATGTTTCCTGGTCGCTGCACTAGTGCCTCCTCTGGTCAGTTGGGGCGCCTGTTCGGGGAGGAGGGGGAACTGGGGGGAATAGCATGATCCTCCCATGCGCTACGTCCCCCTGGTGAAACTTCTCACTGTCAGGCGAAAAGAAGCGGCTAGCAACTCCACATGTATCAGAGGAGGCATGTGGGAATCTGCAGCCCTCCCTGGATTGACAGAAGGGGTGGAGCAGCGACCAGGACGGCTCACTTGGGGAGAAAACAGGGGAAAATAAATAACTAAACAGCATTGTTACTCTTTGACAGTTAGAACTTTGTTTCTAAATAAGTTCAAATAAAAATTACTGTACACATGAATATCAAATTGAGTCCTATTGGACACCTTGGCATCCGGATTTTCAAAGCCCTGCAGCAATTCATGCACAGCGAAGAAGTTTGACGCAGGTCAGTCCGACAACTTTGTAGTTTAGCACAAAAAAAAAAAAGAAAGAAAAAAAATGTAATGAGGAAAAAAAGAATTCAATGTGTAAGTTTCAGTCGAGTAATTTCGGAGTTTACCTAGTATTATATCCCCCAGCACAACTTGCATGAATGTCTCCATGTTAATGCTAAATACACACATCAAATATTCAGCCAATTACAATGATACCTAAAAAGTGAGCAGCTACAATGCCCGGGAGGACGAGCATCGCAGAACAAACATATTCAGGGAGCTAAAGAAAGACACGTTGGGTGTCAAGTCCCTGGGGGCCGAAACACTACCACCAACCGCGTTTTAAATCAGCTTCATATTTAGCGACGCTTCTCATTTTCACTGCGTTCTGTAGACTTGTGTTGTGAAACAGTACTCTCACAATTACAGCAACCTTGGAGAGTTTTCCTTAAGTAGACGCAAATTCTATTGAGATACAGACAAAATGGCTGAAACCGAATTATCTTATTAAGGGCATTCTTTCTGTGTTACATCCCACATATTTATATAAGTAAATTGGGGGGAAAAAAAACTAGAACTGAATTTAGTTACATCTTCCTCAAATGATAAGAACAGTGATTGCATTTTGCCCAATTTCAGATTATATAACTAACAACCATGAAGTTGTATCATAAAGCCTCTTAGTATAGCGGATCAGTGACTAAATTTGCATCAAGGCAATGCAGCATAGGAGTACAGTGATTTGTCTAATCTCTTGTTGCATATTTCATCATTATGATCACACACTGTGAATTGGTGTGTGTGTGTGTGTGTGTGTGTGTGTGCGTGTGTGGGTGGCTGTTTGTCTGTGTGTGGGGAGGGTGGGCGAGTTCAGATATGTGTCTTTATTCACACAGGTGAACGTGACGCATATACACAAACTGTCCGCAAATTGCTTTCGCAAGAATGTGGAAATAAACTTATCTTAAAAAGATGGACATTTATTTACAGATAACACTTTGATTGCAATTTAATTTTACATCACTCAGGGCCCAGAACTCACGGAGTAGCCGATGATGGACTTTCATCATCAGTATCCGCAATCTCAGTGTCATTCATGTTTTACGAGACTTGACAGAAGACTTTGAATAAACCCCTGGAGGAGAGAGATAAAACCATCCTTTTGAGAGAGAATTGCCATGATGCACGTCCAAATTTCTTGATTACAGGGAGAGAAGGCGGTGGGGGTGGGGGGGGACTCGAGTGAAAGCCTGCGCTGAAAGTTTTTACTGTGCTGATACAACAGTCAAGTGTGTCTATAAGTCTACTTAAAACGCTTAGGTATCAGTCCAGACAGCTGTGACATCCTCGTCTTATGATTCTGTCGAGACAGTACGCTATCAAACCTTTCATTCCATTCCCAAGCTACATTTCCGTTGACAAAAGCTCGGCGGATGCCTCCTGAAGGATTCATCTATATCCTAATATTTCCAATCCAATTTAACTGGAGCAGCCGGAGTGGTCTGAGCACTAGTTTACCAATCTTTGCTTTCCAAGACTCTGAGAGCTGAAGGCTTGAGGGGTTCAATCAATGGTGCTTTGATCTCGGCTGGAACCATAATTATTTAACATTGTTACAAGGATTTCTCTAATCCATCCTACCATTAAATCCCTTTTACACCCTCATCTTCTGCAGCCTAATCTGCATCTGAGTGCTCCGTTTGTCTCTCTCCCTCATTTTGGCTTGCCCCTCCTTCCTTACATCACCCTGACTTCACAACGGACTCGGGTGCCGAGTTCGAAATGCCCTGTTTATTGGGAGCAATCTGACTGAAAGGACTTCGGTTCAGTCCCAAGCTTGTGCTGAAATGTAGTTTTGTTGTGGAGAAGCCAAAAAGTTGCTCACAGTGCCCATAGCGGACTTTGCGTCAGTTTACTTTCAATTCAGTTAAAATTGAATCAAGAAAATTATTGCAACAGGAAGCCTGTAATTTCACACTATAAACTCGTGAATTATGATTTTCTGACACGCTTAGCCATCCTGCCAGCTCAGTTTCAGATTTTTTACTTCAGTTCTTGTCGATGAACTGGGTGAACGTGAATCTAAAAGTTCAGGTGACCATAGCCCAAAATGTTAAATCCCATTTGTTGATTTTGGAGATCATGCCAAGTCACAACGAAAAAGGGCCCACTGTCCTTTTGCAAATATTTGCATGTCCATGTTTCACCACGATATAAATAGAAGTGCGGGCGACCGCAAACATTTGTTGAGGCACCTGCCACACTATCGTGGCCATCTGGTCCTCCAATTCTCCTAGCATGACATACTATGTGCAGTAAACCTGAAATTGTTTCCTTTTTTTCTCCGTCGACCAGGAGTGAAAGGATCAACTACAGACACCTCTGGATGGGCTGGAGTCAAAACGGAGACTCAGAGGCACAGCTGAGGGGAGCGAGCCATTTCTTCAACTTGTGTATGTTTAATGTCTCGGAAGGAGGTAGATAGAAAGAGTGGGAAGGCGATAGATAAAGAAGGATGGGGGAGGCAGGAGGTGGGCCCTGCTTGTGCCCAGCTGTCAGGTACCATCTCAGATGGCCACTCCTTCAGCTGACCCCTGCCTGGCAGTGGCTTGCCTCCAGCTGGCACAGCAAGACGGGCAGGCTGGGCCGTGCCCATCACAGGCAGCCAAGCCAGGAGATTTGTGGACAAGGTGATGTCGTCGCTTCGGCTACCTTTGTGTTTAGTGTTCACCTCTCCCTGCTGCTTGTATAACCACCCTCGTTTTTTATTGTGCAGGATAACCTTAAATCTGGATTTTCATTATATAGTGGAAAAAGGTGAATAAGGCGGTGTGTTCCTTGCAAAAAGACATGTATTTTTTGCACAAGACAGTGATGTGACACTTGGGATTATATGTCGTAGGTTTCTCATGTGGTAATAGCAGATATGTATATAGATACAAAGCCAAATATAGTTGAAAAACGTGGACCTAATATTATTTTGTATAGTATTTTACACTGAAAATACTTTCCAGTGAAAATGACAGTGCTGGGAATGACAGTGCTCTCAAAAACCCACAGTTTTCATGAGTTTTACAGGGGGTGTGGTTTACACGGGCAGTCATTTAGATAAGGATGAGAACAAGTTCATTAGCAGAGTTAGCTTGCTAACACCCACCATTCCCAATTAGCCTAGAGGAGAGGATGTGCGACAGAGCAGGAGTGAGAGTAAGAGAGAGAGAGAGAGAGAGAGAGAGAGAGGAGAGAGGGAGAGAGAGAGAGAAGTGAGAGTAAGAAAGGCTCAGATCCATATCGCTGCTAGTCCATGGAAAATAATAGAATAGCTTGACATCCTATCATCCATATCAGCAGCTGATTGCAAAACATCCGTGACGAGAAATGAACATGAAAAAGAAGATCGCTGTGGAGATTTGCTTAAGGACATACTTCTAGAGAAAGAGCACGAGAGACGGAGGAAGAGAGGGAATCTCACTGGGTGTTCCACATCAGAGACCTAGTACTCTGAACAACAGAGAAGAAAGACCTATCAGATTAATTGTGAGTCATATGCCTCTCTGCTGTTCCAGACAGGAAGACAATGGGAGAACAGGGGCCGACCACAGACAGCACTTGACATGAGTTCCTAAAGTGGAGATGAAATACAAGGGAAAAAGTTCAATTACGGGATGTAGATTGTAAAAGCCTTTGTTGTTACTCAGCAAAAGGGAAACGGTATGGACGAGCCTCAATAGAATCACCAAAGCAGGTGGGCATGTTCCTCAGCTAGCCCACCTCATCAAAAGGCCTCACAGACTTTTTATGTAATGGCCATTACACATCCTATTCAGATGCACACACAGAGTGATTAAAAATTATCTTTCGGTGATCATAATCATACCTGCTTAAACTTAAGCCAAAGAATAAAAAGAACTTTTGAATGCTGGACTATCTGAACATTTACAAAGAGATTAAAGGGGTAGACAGTCTCAAACTAAATAAATTTGCTTTTAATCGCCATGAACAGGAAGTCATGTCATTTCAAATGTTCCTATCTGATTGTCTGATTCGCCTCTTTATTCAAATTATAACATGCCCATCCGACTTTTCCCACACAATGGGAAAAATTAAAAAGGGGAATGACCTTTTGTGGCAGCCATGATGGGAGAGTGAATGGCATTATTATGCACCAAGATTAATTTCTGCCCATGCTACGCTAGCCCATTGAGAAAACAGGGAGGGGGTGCAAATGCCCCCCAACTTTGGCTCCCTTAATAGTTGGTCAATCGCAGAAATTTTGAGAAACATACAAAAATACATTTTAGGTCATATATTTACTAGAGGTAGCAGTGATTTTGTAGGTCCCGAATGTCGTGGTGTCGTCCCACTGAACTGATTAGAGACCGAAGCAACCACCAACAACTGTGGGTTCAATCTGTTCAAGGGACCAAAAGCACAGGTATGGAAATCTGTATCCTGCTAGATGTATCGGGAGGAGCTATGTGTTAAATGACATGTTTTGATATTTATCACGGTGGGGGGTTTTAGAACAGCGTCGAAATCTCCAAACTAGATGTCTACTGATAACCCGAAGGCGCAGGTCCGCAGGGCTGACCAGCAGATGGCCGTTTGCCTGTGGTTTACTGAATCATTTCATGGCTATCATGTCCCAAATCATGTGTGTGCAAGTGGTTATACATCTACCTTACTGTAATGGGAGAGACAAATCCACTATTTTTCACCCACAAGACTATCCTCTCTCTCTCTCTCTCTCTCTCTCTCTCTCTCTCTCTCTCTCTCTCTCTCTCTCTCTCTCTCTCTCTCTCTCTCTCTCTCTCTCTCTGTCTCTCTCTCTCTCTCTCTCTCTCTCTCTCTCTCTTTCTCTCTCTCTCTCCAACTTTGTGTTCTGGGCCTCTAATTCCCATTCTGACGGCTAAGGAGACGGGGTAGCATAATTACAGTCAGTCATAGATCTAGTCATCGTACATCCATCCCGCTTTTCACAGCAGTATTTTTAAGCTCAGCATTTTCTCCCCCAAAAGGGCTTTTTCCGCATGTGATGCCTTCTTTTTGTCATGGCCCCCATAGTTCTCGGTTGACCCCCTCAGCCCTGTCTCCTGACTGATCACAGTGATGGTTTATTACTGTCGTCCCAGCGCTCTTATCTTTAGCCAGCAATGCTCATTTCCTTCCCCAGATTTAAATGCAAATGTGAAATTTAATGATAAATGCATTATCTGATAGGTGCGATAACACTGATTCACTGTCAGTATAAAATACACACCCCGGGGGGCTTCTGGCTAGCTAGCACAACTTGCCCAAATCCACTTTTTTCCTCTTTTTTAAAACGCATGTACCTGCACTAAATTCTCGAGGTCATATTATGCATTAAAAGGAATGATTTTGTGTGTTCAGCAGTGTGGGTGCAGAGCTGTGAACAGTAATTGCTGTGTAACTATCTGGTTCAATGTATTATCCATCACTTCGATGAAGTGGCTTTTAATAGAGAGGGTAAAAAAAACAAGATGAAAATATTTCTATAAACCCTTGCAGAAAATGAAGGAAAATCTGCATGGTAAAACAAGATGTTTGCAAAGAAGCAAATCACATCCTCTTTTTTTAACAACTACTACGAGTATTCTTCAGGGGGGCTAGTCTATTTTAAAGCGCATGTGCAGTACAATAGGATTAACAGCAAAGCAATTACTCTATCCACTTCGAACCTGGTAAATTAATGTACTGTAAAATGAATGATGGGCGTGCACATTTAGCCGATCGCATCAACTGACCCAATTGTTTCTCTGCAATGGCTGAAGGTGGTAAAATGCATCCTAACTTTGCAAGCAGTAGAACACTGCTCTGTTATGCATTCTTCCATTTCACGTCCAGACATCAGAGCTCCCAAACGCTCCCAACTGATGGGAATGTCAGACTTAAATAACAGTGTAATTTTAGTAGGGGGATTAACTTTGTAATTTTTACTATTCTGTCATCTACACTGTGAAGACGTCCTACTCATTAAAGTCTTGGCAACTGCTCTTGAGGAAAATGATGTGGAGGATGACTTACTTGGTCCATCCCAGTCCTCTGGCCCAGCTGTTGGGTGTCTGGTCTTCTCGCTCTGTGTGTCCATCTCCGATTCACCTGCTTCTCGATTGCTATCTTCTTCTCCTGCAAGGCAAAAAAAAAAAAAGAAGAAAAAAATGGGTAAGCGCTACAGAAGGGTAAAAGACACACACAACTGCCACTGAATCTAAATTTAATGTCCATACATCAAATTCAATAAATCTCTGCATTGTGGGCTGCACTGTTCCTCCAAAGGGTATATTCTCTTAGACTTTGGAAATTATCCCAGCCAAAGAGGTCAGACAGAATTCCAAGCCAAGGCAGTCACGTAGTTTTATGATTCATGTCACCCTTTAATTTATGTGTGTTTCCTATAGATAAACATCACAATATGCAGTGACGTGTGTCTTTGTCTGACACCCCAGAGGTGTCTGTTGTTCGAGTGTGTAAGTCTGTGTGCGTGTACAGTGCGCACACGTGTGGGCATGTACATCTGCACTTGTGTTTGCGTGTACCTTATATGGCTGTGAGCTCACCAGGTCCAGCTGCACACTTTACATAAAGGGCTTCCCATGAGTGCTTGCAGGAACAAGAGGAAGCCCCATGGAACAGGAAGGAAAGCAATGTGTGGGAGAGAGGTGACTATTTATTACTGTTTGATCTATTGTGGAAGGAGCCGTGTTATAGGATGTAGCGCTGATTTACAGTCTCAGGGCTCACTGAAGCCATGCCATGGATATTTGGGTATCTCATCCCAGGATGTAGGTGCCTAAAGACCCTTGTTAAACGCAATGCACCTTTCAGTGTGCAGCTGAAACACTGATGAGAGCACTCCTCTAGCATTCTTAGTTGCATCCCCAAAAAAAATCTATTTTTGCATGCTTACAGTTTGTACTCAAAGTTTATAGGCACATAAATCAGGGCTAAGTAGGTGCCCCTGGTGTGGTGTTCTAAATAAATCCAATGCGGCTGACACAGCGGTTGCTCAGATGGACCATCTTTTCAAACTCGGGGCAAAAGAGCTAACCTGCTTGGGGCACGTCTAGTAGTTTGTGGCGCGTCAGTCCTCTCACATTTGTCACCACCTTTTTTTCAGCCCTTTGATGTGTTAAAGCCAATACAGTACGGCCCGGGACTACCCTGCAATGGACTGTCATACTCGACACACTCCATAAGAGGAGGTAGGGACGATTTTATGTGGACATTTTATACCGAAGACAACATTATAGAGACGCGGCTTTTTTTCTTGCTTTTTTTTTTGGTTTTCATCTGAAATCACCAAATCTGATAAGAAATAGCTCCCATACGGTTGTTTTTTTACCACGGCCAAATCAGATTACTCGTTTCCACAGCTTCCAAAAGGCATTTTAGAGTGTTAGCCATCACACTTGCAGTCACAACTGCCACAGGACACAACACCGCTCACATCAGCGACGGCTGCTCTCAGTAGGGTTAATCTCCAGATCAAGCACACAAACCACACTTGTTTAGTTTTTTTTTTTTTCCTTTCGAGACGTGGCTAACTTCAAAGGAGGAGGCAGACATTGCCAAAAGGATAGCAGGTTTTTTTTTTTCTTCCCTGTATGACACTGGAAGAGAACCAGAAGTAGAAGAAGAAAAATGTGATACTGAAGGGAAGTCTACAGACCTGTCCTACTTATAGTACATGAGGTCATATTGACCCAGTTTTGCTTATGCAAGTGTCTGCTTGGGCTGGCGATTTCTTTCCCCCCCTTCTTCCCTCTCCCAGTACGTTATCAGTGAACCCACTCAAAAAAATTCCCCCACTATTTATTGTTGGTCCTGGAGAACCTCTTTAGCATACTAGGCTGGTATTATGATGAGGATAACAAAGGCGTATATCAACAGTTCCTTCCAATGGAGCGGAGTTTAAAAAAAGCCGGGGAGATAACATTAAAGGCACTACCTTGATCTCAGGCGAACATGTTAAGCCCTGTAACGAAACGTATTGGAAGTGTTTAATTACAGCCCGGGAAATGAAGCTACAAGATGATTCCTTAATTAAGCAGTGATTAAGGATTTTCTGCCTTCTATCTAACACAGTTTGCAATGCATTTTAAACACAATCGCCTCGGCAACCTCACAGGGAACAATGTCACAGGGCTTTGATGAAGTTTCCCACTCAAATGTCACTAGGAAAAAGCCCCGAGAAGGCAGAAGTGCTGCACCAGCGCTCCTTTACTTACTGTACAGTTGGATTAGAGGAGCAAGTTGGAATACACAGCAATATTGAAGCCCGTCTTCATGGTTTCAGAAGGCATAGATATTTTGACCTTTCCGTTATAGAAATAGATTGATTGAGGTGCTCCATTTCATTCAGAGAGGTCTACTGTGAGTAATAAAGACTGCCTTGTTTCATCATCTGAATGGGGGCCTGCTGCAGTGTTATCAAGGGAGACAGATTGTCAATGATCATCCTCTACATTATCGGCAAGATAATAATTTACATCTGGCTCAGGTTCCCTTCGCTGTGCAATCAAATGGAGACACTTAAGGGTGAATAAGAGAGGGCTGCAGAACAGAAGGGTTGGGGAGGGCTGGGGGAGCAGGGGGGCCTGCTGGGTGCAGGGTTGGCAAGCATGCAAGAGGAGCCAGTGAGCTGTTAAAATCAGCCCTATCATTGCTCTATCAAAGGACAGCTTTCTAGCCAAATCGCAGTCACACACAGCGTGCCACACATTCAGGTCAATAAGCTTATAGGCGATTTACACAAACAACTCCTCGAGCAAGGTAGCAACAAAGTCATATTGGCTTTTCCTCTCCCTTTTAGCATTGTCTCTGCCAAGGAAGCCCTTGAAAATGTCAATCTCTTGTATGCGACTTTAAGAAGCTCAGAGCAATCTAATCCTGACCATTAAGCCTTGAGACAGGTTGCAAATGATTTAAAATGGAGTCCATGTATCTAGTGCTAACTCCTATATACAGTACAAGTGTACATTTCCACATTTTTTTCAAATTGTGCTATTACTGAACTGAGGGTTGCAAGGTTTTGGTGATGACTTGAGCCTACTGCCACAATTCTAAATTTAATTTAAATTTAAATCTTGCCAGTCTAGCATTGGAGCCATGGCAACATGTTTAAGGATCTTTTATAATGGCAATGCCCACCGACCCCCTAGCAGCGGCAGTTCTATATTGCATATTTGGTTGTTGATACAGATTATGCTGCAACAGATAAAGTCTATTGCAAGAGGCAACCTTTTTCACCAAAGTCAAGCATAGCTGTAAGACTTCTCTGCTATCTGAAAAATAGGTTTGAATTGCATGCAATTTGTGGCGGGCCGAGCACTCCAATAGAGGGAAGCTATTAGTGAAATGCCTTGCCACTGTCTCTTTAAATGCCAATAAATTCCCATCATTACAGAATCTGGCAGTTTTCCTCCCTGTCTGCAGCCTGGGCCTTTATCTCATTCTGCCTCAGTCTGCGAGCATGTAGATCTGGCCCAGTTAGATTGTCATACTTAACAAACATTAATGATTAATTTCCTCCACTGAGTCAAATGGGGCTAAAGGGATGACTCGATTCATCTTATCGCACCACAAATTAGCATTTCCCTATATTCTTCAGCATCAACTGTGCATTAAAATTCCATATTTGCCATTCTGGGCACTGGCAGCAGTGGCGAGAGAGCCAGGGAGATCTTCCCTCTCTGTTGCTCTGATTCTGATTACTTCTGTATTACACAAAGAGTGGCATAATTAATTCTGCCACTTTCTGTTTATTACTGTATGTCTCCGACTGCTGTAAGCCCAATTACTCACTGAGAGGTCCTTGTGCGGGTCAAGGTGGGTTCTTCAACTTGTTATGACAAATCCAAGCTATCCACGTCTTTGGCAGTGTTAAGATAAAGTGTTCGTCCCTGAATTTTAATTTTGTAATTTGAGTCCTTTAGGGAACATTGGCACTGTACATAAGAATGCAAATATTCATATTTAGTCATGCTAGACGTGTCGTGACTCACAAACACTCACTAGCATCAGAATCATACAATATAAACTGATGAAATTACATAATATTATTTCCAAATGGCCTTTAACATCAAGGATATGAAACACATGCCATGCAAATTTATTGTGAGGGCTGCCCTTGGAACGCATTTGTCATCCCTAACCAACTGAAGTAGCTTGCTGCAATACTGTGTGGAACAGACAACCCTATCCTTGTATTTTTCCTCACCAATAAAGAAGGAGTAGAACAGAAAGGTGAAATTTCACAATTTCAGTAAAAAAAAAAAGAAGAAGATACCATTCGGTAAATAAAAATGGACTCTCTTACAGTTATGGTGCCAGGCGTGTCAATAATAGAGTATAAAGCTTGACCATGGAGTGAGTGTATTCATCTATGTGCTCTCCACAACAAGGGCTCCATAAATGTGAGAAGGACCACAAAAAGGAAGCTGTTTGAGGAGAACATTTTCTTTTAATCGCAAGGAAAAACCAAGGTTACATCTAAGATATGTCTTTTTTTTGTCCATCCCAGTCAACTGCAAGGTGAACCCCCCCCCCCATTCCATGTACATTACGAGTTTCTTTCTTCACAGGGTTTCTGTTATTCTGTAAAGCTACTTCATTTCACACCCATGTATGTTGTTTCAGACCCATTGTGTGTGTTTTCAGTGACAAGGGCCCTCCTTCATTTCATGGCAGTTGAGGAAGTATTGCTAGAACTGTAGCCGATACACTCTCCAAATAGTGTAAGACGTAGCCACATAGCACGGGGCTTGCAGACTTTGTTGTATTATGGACGGAGCACAAAACGAGTAGTTTTTAGGGGAGTGTGCATGAGGACATTGATTGATTGACTGATTGATTGACAGTGGGGGGGGGGGGGGGCACTGGAAGAACAGCGTTGGTGACAATGCACGCAGTTTGATATCAGTGAGGTTTTTCCAAGAACTGTGATCACTTCTGTAACTAATTTGAGTTTAACTCTATAAAAGCCACACATACGCCGGAGCACAGAGTCTATGGTGATGGTTGCTAGCATCTTACACGGGACACCGATTTGAGTGCAATGAGCAACACCAAAGGCAGGTAATGGAGTCAACCGTAACCCAATGAGCTGGTTCTCAAGCCACAGGCCAAGACAGGGCCTCAAGGTGCTCTATCCACTTATCTAGAAAGCCCCTTTTCTGCAAGGGTAAGGCAAATGGCTGAGTCTTTGGTGGCATTCAACTTCTTGACCTTTGCGCCTTTAAGCGGCTTTGCTACTTCACCGCACTCTGATCAAAGTTAATAAGTGCTTCATATGTTAATGAAAATTGGTACTCCTCTTTGTGTTCCAACAGCTTTTTAATACCTATTATAGGCTGAAACTTTTAATGGAGGTTTTAGGTCCCCCTGACAAGCCCATTTCAGAGAGTGACTACATAGATACAAGGCTAAGCTAAGACCAGTGAGTCACTGCTCAGTGGAGGAACCTTACACGGGAGACCTTATTCTCCGGAAAGCAGCAGAAGATAAAGGCCATGGGATGAGTGGCTGCTTTAAAACCCACGTTCAAGTCTGCACAGGGCTAATTACAGCACACCATCACATTTGAGAGGGTTTAGTTAATCAAGGGGCTCTCTTTTTCCTCCTATAGTCGAGGAATAACACACTTAAACCATTTAATGCGACCAGGATATTGCGTCTTGTTTAATTCACAGCAGTTTCACATAAGTGGGGTAAATTTAAGCCACTCAGACATAGGTTTAAATGAGTTTTAAAGAGATCTAATTGAGGAGCGGATCATGGGGGAAATGGCTACACCTGACGATTGCACACAACTTGCTTTGAGGGAAAAAATTAAACTTGGATAGTACATCATCTGGGACTTAGCAAGAAAATGGAGACTTTGCTATGCATAGATTGAAAAAGAAAAGAAAGAAATCTGACTTGTAAGGCATGCATATGACAAGGAACAGATTACTGGTGTCACCAATAAGGAATATTTGGCATTTTGGACTGCTATTTAGTCTGACTTTATTCATAAACGTTGGAGGCTAAAAGGAGATTTTAGGCGCAGTCCCTCACATGGTCTTATCCAAGACAATGGGGATATCGTGTGGCTTCGACAAGGTTCTTTTAAGATTTTGGAAGTTGTGCTTATTCGCTTTGCCACTACCAACAATGTGTACTGCACCATCTATACTGGGTTAAGCAAATGCACAATCGTACTGTAATTTAAAGTTTGCAGGGAAACATGATGTGGGTGTACAAAGGGCGAGGAGAAAAAAGGCTTCGCTGGTAATTGCAATTTTCAAACAATTGTGCCTTTTAACTTTTCTTGAGAACAAAAGGAAAACATTGATACGATTACCAGGGCACAGCCTACCTGAAACATGAAAGATTTATTTTTCTGAAGACGTCTTCAAAAATGTAATCCCACAAGGCACATCAGTTTATAGTGTGACAAAGTGTGAAAAAAATAATTCAAACAATTTCTTTGAACGGCAAAAGGAGAGACAGGCATTTAAAGCATTGGTTCTTCATTAAAAAGTCAAATTTATGGCATTCGTGAGCCAGTGAGTGAGGGGACACCTGGGGTAGTGAAGCCGTTTCGACTGGGGGTTAGGATGGGAGGGGGGGTTGTGTGTGTGACAACTCTGTCATCTTCACACTGTAACCTGGAGCAGACCACAAATTAGCTCCTGTGATGGCAAGGTGTGACCAAAATGAAACAAACATACAAAGAAGCAATCTAATTGAAATTGAGTTCAAAGAGGACTTGGGTGCATTTGGCGCTTTATAGTCATGGGCCTCCGAGCATTAGCAGGTGCTGCTAGGTGTTCAGAGAGCTTTAGCTGGGCTCAAAGGGAAGCGCCACGCTCTCCAGTGCATTGCTGTACTGTAGCACACCTTCACAGGGCTATCACAGAGGATGAGCCAGTGTTGTGGATGCCATCTCTCTCAGATCAAACCACTGCTCTCGGGTAGATAGTGGGGATCAAATATCAAAATGGACACTTTCAACTCAAGGCGATGATGCAGGGGAGACTTTTTTTTTTTTTTTTTGGTACGGTTACATGTTCTGCCAAATTTCTTGGTGTCCAAATTTTGTTTAAAACAAGGTTTGGACATGTTGAGGAATTGTACTGCATTGGCTTAATTGTAACTTTCTTTTGATGCTTGGAATCAGGGATATTTGACCTACTGTCTCACACTGGCTAGTTCGACGTGCATCATTAAATGCTGGGGTAAAAGTATACATGATGGTAGGAGCTGTGGTTTCAAACAATTAACCGGTCCCAACCTTTGTTGCAGAAGTATTCCATATCTTCACAGCCCATGTTCTCAGACTCAAACTCCGCTGAGAAGTTTTCTTCCACCGAAAACTCGTCTTTGGCCACGAGCTCATTTTCTTCAGAGACACACTCCTCCTCCTCCTCCTCCAAACCATCCTCCAGAGGACCTGAGGGAACACACACACACACACACACACACACACACACACACACACACACACACACAGAAACACACATACATCGTATGTGCACACAAACACACACAAGTATATACAACACACACGAGTGTGCATGTGCACACACACACACACACACACACACACACACACACACACACAAATAGGGGAGATGTTCAATGGTTTCATCACATGCTTCAGGCTTTCAAGAGAAAAAAAACTTGTTTTTCCTTGTTTCCTTTTCTTGAGACACTACAGATGCAGATACAATACAGAACACAGCACTGCGCTATACTGTCTACGTTCGAACTCAGCACAGATAAAATCCAATATGAAATCAAACACAGAATGTTATCGTCCGATAGAAATTCACAAAGGTAGCTCATAATAGGTACTGAAAAAGCCTTGTGTGATTTGTTGTTTTCTGGAAAACAAGCTGACGTGCAGCCTAGGTGAGTGTTGATGTTAATCCCAATACCTGCGAAACAAAACCTCAGAGAAAGAGGGGGTGGAGGGGAAGTTCCTTTGCGGACTTTTCATACGAACATCAGCATGGTAAGAGGAAAGAAAAATACTTTTATTAATTTGTTGGCCTTATCACAGGGTACAATGTTGATTTTCCATTTACATTCCATGCCTCCAGGTAATACACCAGTACAATCTTAAAGGAGACACTTTTCCATGTGATTAATTTTTTCCCCCCTCTGTGCAATATTATTTCTTTAAATCTAAATGATTTCAGAGTTTTGCTTGTAGCTGTACATGTCTTTTCGTATTTGCATATTACCATTTTGCTTCAATCAAGGGCGTTGATGGGATTACTGTATTGCTACCTGAATTGTATTAGTTCTGAAAAAAAATCTCACCCGGTATTTGAATGATATTAACATAATGTGCATCTTGCACACCTCTCCGTCCCTCCAAAATGCATCCTCGGTGTCTCTTTACAAATTAACATTGTAAAAGAAACAGCAGAACATTCGAAGTTGATGCACACATATTCTAAAATAACACGTCCGTGGCAGTCCCACAGAAACCTGCTGCATGGAGGAAAAAAAAGTATTTTCATGCAGCAGTGATTGTGTTTAAACACACAGTGAATAATCATATCAAACGTGCTGTTGTCACCAAATGCTAGATGTGAATTCTCTCTCTCTCTCTCTCTCTCTCTCTCTCTCTCTCTCTCTCTCTCTCTCTCTCTCTCTCCCCCCCCCCTCTCTCTCCCCCTCTCTCTGCCAGTCACACATGAGCTATGTTGCAGCCTCTTGTGCATCATCCTGGTGCTCAAACAGACTAGGTACACTGATATCCTCTCAGCACCATTCACAGTGTTTGTTCTATTGAAACAGGAGTGATCCCCTCAGCTTTAATAAAGCAATAATTTCAGTTCAGAAAGTGGGGTTGGTGTGCCTCTCCGGTTTCTCTTTCTTCGCACACTGAGCCTCATAAAAGACCCCCCTGATCTCCACAAACCGCTTGCTCTTTTCATTAGTCTTATAAATTACTCCTTTGTAGAGGCCTACATCTGCAGGAGCCCTGGACATGAAAAGAATTAGCAAACATATCTCTAATAGACACTGGAGGGGGGGAAGAGCGGCGCTTTAAATTAGGATACAGTTTTATGATCTTATCTGATGCCTTCTGCTGATTCGCCGAGGAGGGAAGTGAGGCGTGAAGTGACTCGATGAGTCCCCCATCGCCAGCGATGATATTGAGAGAGATAAATATCGCGGAATCAATGGCTGATTGCATGACTGGCACTAAATGCTCCTGCCAAGGCGATTGACGACGGTGTGAAAGACGGGGGATAAACGTGTTTCTATACACACTCTGTACACATTCCATTACACAGCTGAATAAGAACTGTGTGTACAAACGATTCTTCCTTGTAGCAGGTAAATAAGGCAACACTACGGCACCAGAGAAAATAGACCTACAGTGCTGTGTGATAATAAGGGCAAAGGGAGATGGAAGATAAACTTCATGGTCAATAAGACACAAAAGATTAAGCTGATAAGATGAGATAAGAGTTGGAGTTTAATGGACTCAAAATAAGGGCATCTCAGTTCCCCCACTCCTACAGATGCTAACTAAAATGGGCCACTTTAGAACTGATAAGGATAGTCTGGGCCTTACTGAATATGGAAAAATGAAATACTCCAAAACACCGTCGGAGGCATTAAATAGACTCTGCTGGCTACTTCTTGAGGAACACGTAGATTGCCAAAGTTTCTTCGCATTCTCACATGTTTCGTTTATTATACAGTATTCATTGCATGGAGAGACCTGAAATTATTTCAGAGACAGCAATGATAAGAATAATGACTTTCTAAACGACTAGCACCACACTCCTAGCTCATTTTCTGATAGTGGCGTCCCTGCTATATTTAGTTGTGTACTGTTTAAAATCCTGTCACATTCGCTGTGTGACCCGCGCTTGTTGGTGCATTTCTATAGGCGCTGCTGACGAACGGGGCCGGAGGAATGCTGCTGCTTCACCCGCTTATCAAGCCTCCTGTGGGGTTCAGATGGCCAACGACACCTCGCCACGGAAACACACGATCTCCTTTCAAAGGCCGCTCTCATTGTACCACACAAAAAGTTTGTAATCCAAAGGAAGTGTATGACACAAAAAAAAAATCCAGTTAGAAAGATCTTTGAAATGAAAGAAGAAAGAGTAGGGCAAGGTTTGTTTGTTTTTGTTTTTGGAATAACGGCATGCTAGCAACAAGGCTATTCCCTTTTCAAAATGAAGAGGAAGTTTTGGAAAAAGTGAATCCTGAATTATCTGGCAGACTTGCATCCTTGTTTTTTTTTTCCATTTTTCTCACCAACTGTACTTGGCTAATTACCCCACTCTTCCGGGCCATCCCGCTCGCTGCTCCATCCCCCTCTGCCGATCCGGGGAGGGCTGCAGACTACCACATGCCTCCTCTGATACATGTGGAGTCGCCAGCCGCTTCATTTCACCTGACAGTGAGGAGTTTTGCCAGGGGGACGTAGCACGTGAGAGGATCAGGTTCCCCCTCCCCCCTGAATGGGTGCCCTGACTGATCAGAGGAGGTGCTATTGCAGCGGCCCGGACACATACCCACATCCGGCTTCCCACCCGCAGACCCGGCCAATTGTGTCTGCAGGTATGCCTGACCAAGCCAGAGGTAACACGGTGATTCGAACCGGCGATCGCCATGTTTGTAGGCAATGGAATAGACCGCTACGTTATCCAGATGCCCACTTGCATCCTTGCTTGAACCTCCTCTCAATCAGTACCAGAACAACCCCACAACCCTGTCACCCACACCATCCATACCAAACTGTATAACTGTATCGTCCACGTTTATCAATGTCTTCCTCTGCCGGCCGGACAGGGAAACCTCAGTTTTGTTTGACTTGCAGTGTAAGAAGCAGAATGCAGGAGCAGCCAATGCTAATAGAGACATTGGTAGCTGACTGCAGGCTTGATCACAGTGTGTCTTTTGTTCATGGCATGGCCTCTGTCTGATAGGGATCGGCCATGCGGAGTGGAGCGCCGGAGAGGAATATGGTAATGCCCCCAGAGAGTCTATAAAATGGGGTGATACTGTGGGACCATATGATGGACAGAGGATTAATGAGTCACAGTGGAAGGGGGGGGGGGCAGGGGAGAGAACAGTATGGACAGAGGTGGTGGAATGAGCATATCCTTCATGAAAATACTCTCAACAACTAGTCAGCCTGTTTCGCTGCAATTTTGCCACACAGAGCTAAAAAGAGGGGACGAGGGAGAAAAAAAAAACAGCACAGATGTGCTGACGTTGCTTTTAAAATACAAACTTTAAAGACAGATTTCCCTGTAAAAAAAAATGGTTGTGTGTGTGTGTGTGTGTGTGTGTGTGTGTGTGTGTGGGAATTGCACAAAATGAGCAACTGCTAATTTCATAGCATGCCTGCTATGTTGGGAGCTTGTGGCTGGGCTATGATAGCGATACCTCACATTATCAGCAGGCTCCACAGTGTGATGTGCAGATCACAAACCCAGCCTCCTCTATAGCTCCCTAATTAGAGGTGAGGTAATTGAATCTGACAGAACAAAGCGGCTGATCTCTATAAGCATGGAAATCATTTTTTTTCCTCCCACCTATACGGTTTTTCATCCAAAAGGTCCATTGAAAATGTGTCCAAGCTGGCCTGGGGATAAAATGTAGCACCTGAGACTCAACTTGAATGCATAATGCATGCCCTAAAATCCAACAAGGCCACACGGCTCTGCTCCTGCCAACTCCACTCCCTGTGACTGGCCCTTTGTGCCACCGCTGATTCCGGGCCTTCCAGACCTTCCATGTTAAAACACACACACACGCACACGATCTCTCTCTCTCTCCCTGCAGGACTCTCTTAACTTATGCAAGGAGGAAATATCGAAATATAGACTTTGTCTCGAGTTACAAAGCGGCTGCTGTGCTCATTGCTTCGCTGGATGTATATACAGCGTGAACCCCTGTGAACAGGTAGACTTGAATACACATCCATGTGTTTACCCATGCAGCGGACGAAAAATGACAGACACTCGCTCTCTGACAGCAAAAGCATGAAAAAGAGGAAGAAAAAACCAGAAGAAGAGTTTTGCCCGCTCTTGCAGGAGTGGGCTCGGGTAGTCTGAGAGGGTAAAGGGAAGAAGAAAATGGGAGGAGGCATGGGGGAGAGTGGGGAGTGGGGGGGTGGTGATACTCTGCTGTTCTCTCCTCAGCTCTCTAATGACCTTTGGGAAGCTGCAGGCTCCCTCAGTCTTGGAGGAGACCGAGTGTATATGTTACAGAGCTCAAGCTTCTAATTTAATCCTTGATCACTGTAATAAAATAGATACCATTTACGCAATCCTTAATAGCATTATGTGCTACAGAAACCCTCAAAGGATTTTTTTTTTTACATTTCAAGCACTTTTTATACCACATAGATCCAAAGCACAAAAAAAAAGAGAGCTGAATGAAAGCCTGGTCTCAAGTTATACTATATTCTGTGATCAAACTAAATGCGGAGCTAATGCGACAACATCAGTCAAAAATGAATTACCATTTATATTTTTGATGCTGATGAGTCGCTTCGCTTGTGTGTATGTGTTTGTTTTGGGAGCATGTTTGCATGGGTATTTTGTGTGTGTGTGTGTGTGCGCGCGCGCGCGCGCGTGTGTGTGTGTGTTGGGAGGAGCGCCGAACAGCTTCAGTGGAGACTGATGTGTTCTCATAGCTGCTGTCTGTGACCAAGAATAAGCAATGCTATTGTTTAACTTGATTTTCCGGTTGCTAAGCAATGTAATTCTGGTGATTAGAAATGGCTGCGTTCCTAAATTCGGGCACTTACAATCAACAGTCAACAAACTGCTTCAAAACTCAGCACCAACGCACGCCTGGAAAATTGTGGTGAAAAAAAAAAGAGGGAGGGAGGGAGGGAAGGGTGGAAGCTGAATAAACACATTCACATACATGCGCAAAGTGCCCCTCCCCGCCCGCCCTGCATATCTGCACACCCCTCTCAGCGAGGCTGTGGCACCACAAATGACAAGGCAGTGCATTTTGATGACATCATCGGTGTAGATGGCCCACTGAGTTTACGTTACTATAAATTCATGGTTCACAGAATAAGACTGAAACACACCCACTGGCTGGGATGACAAAAACTCTATCAGTATCACTATTAGTTAATCCCTCGTGACAAGCTCATGAGAGATGAAGAACACTGTTTTATTTTTCATAGATGTGGATTTATGGGGGTTTTTTTGTTTGTTTTTTTTTGCAAATGCTGTTAAGTTAATTCTGTTGAGTATCTTACTCCAATCAGACACAACATTGGATCCCAGCATGTTTACAGAGCAGCAAAGTTCTGTGTTGTCAAGCCCAGTGTTTCTGTAAGGACTGTTGAAGGGGAATAACACACTCTTACTTCTTTATCCAATGAATTTGAATTGGAATAGCATGAAAACATGCTGGCATTTGACTATGCCATTAAAATGCTGGAGGCACCTCTGAGCGTGCTGGAAGGCTTCAGCAGATGCCAGCCAGTTTCTCTGTGGAGTTAGCTGGGTCCTGCCTCACTTTGCTGCTTCTACTCGTCTCTCCTGACTCCACAAACTCGCACACTCGCATGCAAACACACGCATGCAGCACGCACACAGCGACGCATGCTTGCACACTTCCAAACACACACACACACACACAAAATGTCATGCCAGGACAATGTCTGCTCATAAAAGTCTAGCAAATAAAAACGAAGCAGCACCCAGGGGTAAGTTAAAGCATGTTACATTCACTGGGCGGGGTGGTGGGGGAGGAACTGGTCTTGCAGGGTACAATAGAATAAAATGGGGTGGGCGTCCAGGTAGCGTAGTGGTCTATTCTGTTGCCTACCAACACGGGGATCGCAGGTTCGAATCCCCGTGTTACCTCCGGCTTCGCCGGCGTGCCTACAAACACAATTGGCCGTGTCTGCGGGTGGGAAGCCGGATGTGGGTATGTGTTGTGGTTGCTGCAATAGCGCCTCCTCTGGTCAGTCCGAGCACTTGTTCGGGGGGGGGGGGTGGATAGCTTGATCCTCCCATGCACTACGTCCCCCTGGCATAACTCCTCACTGTCAGGTGAAAAGAAGCGGCCGGCGACGCCACGTGTATTGGCGGAGGCATGTAGTCGTCTGCAGCCCTCCCCGGATTAACAGAGGGGGTGGAGCAGCGACCGGAACAGCTTGGAAGAGTGGGGTAATTGGCCGGATACAATTAGGGAGAAAAAGGGTGGAGGGGGGGGGACAAAAAAAGGAATAAAACAGGGTAAAACACCATTTACTCCCACTGTATTTATGACATATTCAAAACTTGCAACCCCTCTGGCTGAGTGATTTATTAGCTTGATTATGTTCCTTACTAAGGAAATAAAAATTAACCACGTGCCACAACACTGGACATGACAGCTAAGACAAAGCAGGTAAAATATGTAGGGTCTTAATTACTGGTTTATAAGCATGCTTTTCACCACAATGTTCACTTTTAATGAAGCCATTGAGTGAGGCTCCTCCAGGGAGCTATCATGGTTAAGTGGGGGCATCCATCTTCAGCCATAGGCTCGCCATAGCTGTCTCTCACCTTATATTGGATTACTTTATCTCCACTAAGTCTGTTAGAGGGTGGTAAGTGTGACCAAAAAAAGACTTCTCTCTGCTAACTAACTCACATTAGTTTGATGAAGGTGAGGGGATCTGATACTGTAACGTCAAGAAATTCAGTTAGTTAATACAATAAACTTGACACAAATGTTTTTTTTTTAGGTTAGACAGCAATATTAACTATTCAGCGCACTGTGTTTGCGTAAAGTTAAAACAGCACTGGTCTAAATACTAAAATTAGCTTTTAAGTCGGCCATCATCATCATCATCATTATTTCTAAGAATTTAGAGGCAGGCATTCAGAAAGCAAAATAATTATAGTATCAAATAATGTAGATAAAACAATACTTTTCATCCTGGAATAGCTGTGAACTGGATATATCTAAGATGTCATTTTCATTGCAGCATAATGAAAGATGGGGGTGGGGTGGGGGGGTTCCCTTTACAAAAAAAAATCTTCATTAATTCAATTCTAATTTGCCTCTGGTTCCCATTTCTACTATTGATAGTTCCACTTCTTAATGCCTCGGATAAGGGGGGGGGGGGTCCGTGCAATAAGTCAGTCGAGACTGTGAGCAGCAGATATGATCTAAATATTACCAATGCCAAAAGAAGTGTGAAGACTGATGAACATTTCAAAAGCACAATTCTTTATGGATCAGCTAAATCTTTTCCACTTTTTAATTAAAAGTAAAGAAAATAGAAGTTAATTATCCTGTAAAGATTAGCTGGTGGGCATCTTTCTGTAAATTAGTTCTAATTAAAAGGAAATTGTCAAATGACATTCAAAGCACTGTCCTTTAAAACACAGACCGAGATGGTCCACCCCCCCACCCCACCCCACCCCCACGCCTCCCTCCTAATTCTTGATCTGGTCATGTGAAGCTTCTTGCAGGAAGATTAGGATTCCGCCAGTGCTTTAGACACAGAGAGCACACTCCCTGCTCCCTGGATAGCAGGCCTCTAGCACACAGCTGAGCACAGCTGTGTGTGTGTGTGTGTGTGTGTGTGTGTGTGTGTGTGTGTGTGTGTGTGTGTGTGTGTGTGTGTGTGTGTGTGTGTGTGTGTGTGTGTGTGTGTGTGTGTGTGTGTGTGCAGGGGGGGAGGATGGGGGCAATTGCAATTGGAGATACTGGAGAATTATCCACATTAGTACATGACTGTATTGTTTGTCTGCTTGGGCTAACGCGCCACTCCTTTGCGCACTTCAAGCGCAGACAAACACCACAAACACACAGAGACAGAAGCTCCCTGAGTGCTATCGTGTGAGATGATCGTCTACCGGCAAACAACAAAAACAGTTATCCATTTGCTTATTCATTTTCCCTTGTGTGCTGCTACTGTACCATCTGATGTGGGATGGAGACGATGCAGATTTCACATGGATTTCATCATTCTTTGTCTGTCTGTCTATCTGTTTGTCTGTCTGTCTATCTGCGTGTGTGGCTCGTACCCCACTCCCCGAGTCGCGTCCCACAAAATTCCTGCAGTCTCCTGACAGAGGACGGGGGTGAACGGCGCCGAAGTCCCTCCATCTGCTCCAGCTAATGATGTTGCCTTCCCTGGCCTGGAGGGGAACAGCGCGAGGGAGATTTACACCCATAATACCCCTAGGGCCCCGGAGCCGTGCAGCGCTCTCGAACACCGTCACTCCATCACTCTCTCTATGATAGCTGGCAGAGCAGGTAACAATGGACCGGCAATGATGTCTTTTTGTATTACTGACAAGTGCCTTATTTGGTTGACATAACCTTCCACAGTGTCTGAGGAGTGGCACTGAGCACACAGTAAAATGGATGACAGCTAAACCGCCGAGACATTGTTAAGTTGCAGCAATCGCGCTGCACCGTTTCTTCTTCTTTTTTCATATCCAGCGGTGGCGTCTACAGCACGAGGCAGCCGGAAAAAAAAATGGATGTGGGAGAGGTGGCATCTTTTGAGACGAACTAATTGCAACGATGACGAGAAGAGAAATCAGGTATCGCAGTGAATTGAGGTGAACCGAGTTGCCTTTCCCCATTACTCCATTATGTGGGTTTATAAGCTGCAATTACCCTCCAATTTGAGAACTTTAGACCCACTTTAAAGCTCTTTGCGGGACTGGCCTTGACATCTATCTCCTGAAACAAGTGATTTAAATAGTGGGAGGCAGAGGGAGAAAAACTGTGTGAGAGAGAGAGACAGCGAGAGAGGGAGGAATAGAGAGAGGACATGGGAGAGAGAGAGAGAGAGAGCGAGAAGGAGAGACAGAAAGACAGAAAGAGAGGCAGAGAAGGAGAAACCCAGGCAGGGGAGGGATGTGGAGAGCTACGCTCCTCAGGGATTGAGTGTTCACACACAGTAAATGGAAGTGGCACTGTTCTGACCTTTGAGCTGAAGCATACGAGTGAAGTGAAGGCGCTGTCAAAATATTGCTTCAGAAATGACAATCCACCCCGCCATTCCCAAGACTTGACATGGCAGGCAAGTGGAGAACCGTAACCTGCTGATCCCGACATTACAAATGAGGGGATTATCATGACAACAAACCACCGCTTGACATACTGCATACCCTAAAGATATTCTGGCATTACCCCATATTATCAGGAATGTCCAACAGAGATAGCCCATGATGGCACTTGGAGCAGCAACCCAAATCAGAACAAAGACCGGCATCGTTGATAGAATATCTAATTCGAATATTTCCAAAACATTTTTTTTTACGAAATAACTTACATTTTGAATTAGCATCAACGCATTATTTGCACCGCTGACATCTTTGTAATCCCCGGCACTACACTTCTTTGCACGGATACTGAACTCCGGATTCAGTTGCAGAGCAGCAACCCCCTACCCCCCCCACCTCCATTTAAAGCCATGTAATACTCAAGTCCACAGAGAATAACTCAATTGTAAAGAATACCAAAATATCACAAGCAAATTACTAGTGCTCAGAGAGGAAGCTTGGGAGGAACAAAGACAGGCAGCCATAATTATATCTTGGCGTGTATAGCATGTCAATGGGCCACCTTCGTTCTAGAGGGCATTCCCCTGGGCCCCTCAGGCATCAAAATGATGTCCAAATTATTTTGTGCTCTATTGCAGCATGACGCGATTATCATATTTACTGGTGGTGCATTATGACAACATTGATGTTTACACCTGTCTCCGTTAGAAGGCAAGGTTTACACTCTGTAATTTAGCAAATGTACAGTATGCATATGAGCTTGTTGGCAGGGATTTAAATTAGGTCAGAAATGGAATACATCAATAGCAACCCATATGTGCATCTTTCTTTTTCTTTCCTCCTCCCCTCCCCTCCCCTGCCTTCTTTGCTCTGAAGCTTGGCGATGAAGCAGCTTGACGACTGCAGAAGTGTGATATGTGCAAATCACATTTGCAGATGAGCTTGAAACTCCCTTTTAATATTCAGATATCAGACATCCCGCACTGAGAAGCCCGCTAAGAAGCGATTCGGGGGAGAAAGGCAAGATCCGCGTCATTAAGGGAATCGTTAAAGGCTCGGTTTACATTTTACATATTTCACCAAAATGCACGACCAAGTAAAAACATCACGAGTAATCTGTGATAACAATGCAAATTTTTTGTCGGAAAGTGCACGGAGATTCTGTCAAAAACCCAAAGTCGTTGCTCAGGTCTTTCTTATTATTCTGGCTTAACATCCTCAGCTTATTGGGCTTTGATTTCTTCCTTTTTTTCCCTCCTCTCTGAGAAGTCACACAGGCTCTTGAAGTCAAAGCTGGTGATAGCTACGTTTGCCACGAGGCATAGGAACACGTGTCACTATATCCTGCCAATAGCTCATCAAACAAACACAGCAGCGGATGGATGGATGGATAGATGGATGGATGGATGGATGGATGGATGGATGGATGGATGGATGGATGGATGGATGGATGAATGGATGGATGGATGGATGGATGTCTGCCTGTCAGGACACCCAAACAGCATCCGCTCTGCCATACAGACCCTTCCAGACTCCAGCTTACGAGCTCCTTACACAGCGACAGAAAACACAGCCTACCCCGCCATCATATTCTCTTCAGGAACTAAACATGGGGACAACAACGCCACCACAAGGTTACGTTTTGTTCTGTTTTCCTTTTCTTTTTTTTTTCTTCTTGCACCTGCCCCTTTGTGGCGTACAGTAGCTTTCTAACAATAATTTCTCTTTACGCTTTACGGCTTCAACTTTTTCATTGGATGATAGAACATAGCCCCGGCAATTTTCCCCTTCCTCCTTCATTTCCCCATGTCTTAGCCCTGCGCCAAATTTGTCTCTGTGCCATTTTAATTACAGCCAAGGCAATCTTTATGGTGGTATTCTGCGAGAACACCAATCTGCAAAAAAGGTGATAAGTAGAACTGCCACCCAGCTTTGGTATCAGTAATAAACAGACACTTAATTGAATAATTTGACCTAAGAGGCTGATCCTGGGAAATAGCAAGTTGGAAAGAAATTATTTTGAATATTGAAGACAGTTTAGTGTTTTGCATGATGCCTGCAGTAGGAAAAACCACAGTGGATTTGGCTGGTTGCCCACCGACTCGCCATTGTGGGCCATGGTGAGTCTTTACAAAACAGATAAGTGAGCATTTGGTATCCTGGAAGCACTGAGGTATGTGTGCGTGTGTGTGCATGTGCATGCGTGCTTGCGTGTGTGTGTGTGTGTGCGTGCGCCGGCGCGTGTGCATCTAAGTATGTGAGTGTGTCCATGTGTGTATTAGAGCCTGCTGTGTATGTATTTGTCTGTGTGTGCCTGTGTAGTACATGTACTCGGGGGAGGGTGAGAAGTATGAAGTGTGCCCACTCCAGGTCCAGCTCCAGCCACCAGCCACACGGGCACTTCCCCCTGGACCCCCCCCCCATCCCCCCACCCCCACGCGCTAGCTTTCTGCAGAGCCTTAGAGACAATGACTCCCAGTCCCTTCCTGTTTAAGGATAGCTGTCAGAGGATGATGGCTCAGATTCAACACTGCAGCAGGTTTGCACAGAGCTCTCTGATAAAAATGGAAAGAAGCCTCCTCTCTCTCTCTCTCTCTCTCTCTCTCTCTCCCTCTCTGTCTTTCATATTCTCTCTCTCTCTCCCTCGCTTGCTCAACCCCCCCCCCCCCATTCCACAGTTCAACACTGATTTGACTGCTAGCATAATTTTGCAGAGGAGAGTATTTGCAGATGCAGCAGAGTTATCAATCCGAACAGACACACAATCCGGGTCCAATGTCACTTCTCCTCATTATGTTAATGGTTAATACATGCAAATGAAAACATTCCAGCAATTTGATTTCTTTGAAGATAGTTTGCATATTGTCTTAGCCATAATGATGGTACACTTTCTCCACAGCTTCGATTTATGCAAGGCTAGTTAGTTCATTTTTATCAGCTCTGAGTTCATTTCTAGGGCTACTGGAATGTGTTTTCCCCTTCCCCTCACTATTTAACTAATTAGGATTCAGGTACCATAAGCAGATTTTTCACGCTATTGGTGTTTTTCTTAATTAAGAAACAAATGAATTCTCCCCAGCAAAATAGATGGAACAACGGGATAGGGTGCCAGGGGCCAGATGCGGCGTTTCTTAATTAGAAGTCACTCCATTGTCTGAGGTTTTTTAATGAAGCTCCAATCTAAATGGATATCAAAAAAGCTTCTAGAGAAGAAAAAACACACAGGCGCGCGCACACACACACACACACACACACACACACACACACACACACACACACACACTGGCCATTTAAAATAATAAGGAAACAAAAGATAATGAAAGACAAAAGATATGAACTGCCAGCCCCGGCTCACACCTTCGGTTCAAAGAATGCGGTGCTCGTCACCTCTGGATGAGGCCTATTTAAACACCCCCCCCTTCCCTCCAGCCATGTCTAATGTTCTGCCAAGCCGATGCAAAAAAACACTCTCTTTTTAAGTTCTCATCAAAGGTGGAAGTTTCATTACCCCTGTGGATGGTTATCAAATAACCATTTCTGAGAAACTGTTGCAGCTGTCAGTTTTTCTGTCCTAGCCCCGGACGACAAAAATACACAAGACTTGTGGGACACAAAGATTATCATATCAATGTCATTGTGACGCAGCGACGTTTTGGGAGTTGAAGGCTTTCACAAATTCCTAATTAGCAGGTGCAAATCGCTGCCTCGACTCAACGTACACGACGGAAACGGCGAAAAGAGTTGCACGAGTAGACGTGTGGCACTGGCATATACGATGTAATGTCAAAAACAACAACAACAAAAAGAAACAACAACATCAAATAGTGAACAAAAGAAAAACTTCTCCCTCTGTTTTGAAGCTGAACTGTGAGAGGAATTTCTGTGAAGGCTCAATCGCTTCGGTCAGCCTCGCTGATGCTGCTGTGTCGGTGGCTCAAGGCGATAACATCGGGGGCTGCGTTTGACTGAAATAAAAACCGTAGCATGCCCATATGTGCTGCCAAGCCCATCAGTTCTTCAGACGGCATGGCTTAGAAGCTCCCAGAGGATGGGCCAGTGCCCACTGATACGGACCCAGCAACCATCTTGTCAAGGCCAAGTATCCCCGTGCCTAGGGGCTGTGCCATCAATGCCACGACTTGTGCCAGGCTGGATCCTACCCAGCAATCCATTTCAAAGGCTTTTTCATGGATCAGGTATGCAGTGTGATTTTCCTTTCCCTTTGTAATGTGCCGTGTCAAAGGCGAGCTGGGCTGACTTTATTGTCATATACTAGTCCACCCCCACCCCCCGCCTTTCATTTGGGAAGGACACATAATTGATTTCTGACTTTACAAATGTCAAGTTGGAAGAGATGAGAAAAAAAAATGTCCAAAAACCAACGGGGCAATATGGCCGAGTTGATCCGGGTAGTATTTGGTGTCTTTTCATTTGAGAAGTCACTCATTTAATCAGTGGTAAGCAAACGCACAATTATCTATATCCCCCACCCCCAAGGATTTCCTTAAGTGAGCAGCTTTTCATGATGCTCACTGAGGAATACGGGTCAACAAATCAGCAACCTGTGTTTTAACTCTTTGCTTTTAAACAGCATATGATGAATAAACCAACGTAAACAATAGGAAAACAGAATTACTTCGCTAATAGCACGTGCAGGCCAATCAGAAAAGGACACAAGAAACCATCAACACACAACGACAACAACAAAAACTAGCTTGTCGTATTCAAATGAATTTCTCCTCACAGCACACAGGTACACAGAGTGCAAACTGGATCTTATTAAGGGAGTAACTTCCTTATTAAAAAGTCACATTTTTTTAAATACCTCCACTTATCCACAAATTACCATAATCCTCTGGCTGTTCACTCATGTGCTCTCGCTCATTTGGAGCATTACTTGTTTATTTATATCTGTGAATGAGATTAGAGGGGAAGATTACCCAGCGCAGACACATGAATAGCGATCAAAGACTGGAGGATAATGTAAGTCTTTCAGTGATTGCTCAGCTCTTTTCAAATCTGCCGGTGGAGTATTAGAACAATGCGAGTGGCTGTGCTCCATACAGTGTGACAACAATAATACAAGATCCTCAGGGAGTGAACCACATGTAAACACTCCAGATGAACACGCGCGCTACACTACTGCGAGTGTCCTCTAATGCAGGGGAAATTAGCTTTGATCCCGATGAAGGGACAACAGGGCAGCAATCGACTCAATGGGATGACATCACTCGTCTGACATGACTGTACACGGCGGCACGTGTCGCTCAGTATCTCCGCAAGGTGTTTTTTTCTTTTTAAAAAAAAAATTTTTTTATAGCAGGCTCAAGCAGGAAAACATTGGCTGAGAGTAAACAGGCACGATGTCTCTGCGATTATTAGACGCAAACGTGAACAAAAAATATGACACCCTCCCATCCGGCTGATTTATGAGCAGCGTTATGACAAGTGAATTGTGACCAGCCTTCTGTCTGTCCATGCTGCACACGTTGGGAGGAAGCAGCGGTCTGTCCAATTACCAGTGGCAGGAAGGAGAAACCTGTCACATGAGTATTGTTACAAAGAAAAGGACGGCTGGGCGAAGGAGTTAACAGTGAATGTGGTGATTTCTGTCATAACAACACCGACACAAATCCCAGTGTCTTAGGGGGAGAAAAAAAATTATCAGCATGCATTTCTACAAACAAAACAAAAAAACGACAAACTTTGGGCAGAGAATTTATCGGCGGCTGCAAATGAAGCGACGGATCTTAGGACCGGTTGCCTAATTATTTATCCTGTTGGCTTTATGGCTCTCATTAATTTCCCTCCCAACTCTCTTTACCTTCTATTGAAAGTCTGGAGTCAACCTGCATCTGGTGCTGATAACGCCGGGGTCTAAGCAGCCTCAGCCTCCCCTCTCACCCTCCCACCCACCCACACCAAGGAGCACTCTTTCATACAGACCCACTGGATAACAGCATTAGAAGCAGCACTCTGCCTCGCATCCACCAAGACGCACTTGCACACGTATGAAGCCTTGCGGTGGGACGTTTGTTGAGCTGTCTCTCAATTCGGTGCATTTTATGATGAGCTTACCCAACGCAAGAGCAAAGGAGGGGGAAAGAAAATGTAAGGGAGACTTAGAAACGTAAATTGGACATTGGTAGGTACATAACGTGACCATTTCATTGTTGCCTGGAGTTTGTTGCAGACTGGTACCGCCTTTGCTCCCAGCTGATCATAGTACCTCGCCTTCCTCCCCTTTCTGTCCCCCTATCTGCCTCCCGGATCCTCTTGCCTCTGAAAGAGACTGCTCCTGTTGAAAATGTCTGTAGATGGACTGGACTCGTGCAGGCTTAGCATTTGGTCAGATCCCACCCCAGTAGGTCAGAGCTGACGGCGACTGCCACTGCCTGGTGGCTCCTACTTGTGCCTGGTGCTGCATATACCCTGCCTGTCCAAAGAAAACCCTGCAGCCCATGTGCCCAAAGCTGCCCAGCAGTTGCACCTTGTGATAACAACAGAAAGCAACCCTGTCTCAGGATCGACTCATCAGGAATTCACCAATGAACCAGACGCCCAACGTAAGCTATTCCTTTCAAATAAAGCAGCGCAGTGAATTGATAGCGACTGCATACTGGTCACACTTTCAAACCCAACAGAGAAACGCTGTGGAAGAGGATTGCTGAAAAGCAAATAGTTGTGATTTCTACCAAATTAAAAAAAAAAAAAAAACAGTCAGAGGGCAAACACTACCTAAGCAGTATAGAGGCTGTGCTACACAGACCATAAGAGAAAAGGTCTAAAGAACTCTTGGTGGTCTCTTTCATGTTTGTCTTTACAGGGAGCCCAGAGCATCCATTCCTCTCTTTTGCTCTGCAAAGGAAAGTAAACATGGCACCCTTTGCTGGTTCAAAAAATTGAACCGTTCTGAGCAAATCGGCCAGTCCTTTTCTTCCTTGTGTCTCAAATTTTGATTTGTTAGGCCTGCGGCACCTTTGGCAGGTTGTTTCAGGCACATTCTGTATTCTCTTAAAAACTCATAGTTCAAATACAAATTTGCATTCAATTCAGGAAACACATTTCATGAAAAATGTATGGCTATGCTTATGTGCCATTTCAGCAAACTCTATTTGAGGTTTGGGGTTGTTTTTTTTTTTGTGTGCACTACTCTTCAATGAGAATATACAACCATATCCAAGACTGTTGCTCAGGCAGGTAAGTAGAAACAGATGTAGGTGAGCACACACCCCTCACACACAAACAAACACATACAGACAAGACAAACCTGGGTTTGGGGGAAAGTTAACCAAGTAAAATAACCAAGTTCCGTTTTCTAATCCAGGATACCCTGGTGAGGTTCCCTTGCACTCCTGGAGGGCTATCAGTGCTTAAGGGTCATGGGTCTGGCCAGTCAAGATAAAAGAAATCCACGTGAAATGAACCATGTGAGAGCAGAGGCAGCTGCCACCAGCTGATGGAAGAAACCAGTGCCTTTCAGAGGTGAAACTGTAACAGTGCTAAATTGGTCTAAGTGACCTGGTTGGCTGTCTGATCCACGGTCACATTCTGCTTAGAGAAGTGGGTATAGTAGAGTCAGCCACTCAGCAATGACTTATGTTGACCCTGAAATCATGTTAGGCTAGGGGGAAGAGTCCAGTTTGTGGTTATCTAATTAATTCCTTGATTGATCGATTGAAAAGTTGATTGATTGATTAATTGAAAAATGTATTGATTCATTGATTGATTAATTGATTGATTCATTGATTGGTTGGTTGATTGACTGTATCATCTTTTCTATGACTAATTTATTCAGTCATTCATTTGCCCAGTCACTCACTTCCTCACTCACTAGCCCACACAGCACAAAGCCAGCAACTACCGTGGGTCAATACCAGTGGATTACACCTTGCTATGAGAGTGACATTGTAAATAATATTCAGACTTGGCTTACGACGGTCAGAGACTGACAACCACGCGGGGCGGTTTTCAATATACCAAGCGGTTTGATTGAACAGCGGACACAAATCATTCAAAACTTTCAGATCGAAAGTCATGTACATACTGTATCTTATCACTGAGCCGGTCAATATACATCACTTCCCCAAAGGATTACGCCTCTTATCTGAAATGATATTCAATAAAGAATGACCGCAGAAACAGAGTGGAGTGTTCTTGCTTGGATCTAGCTCATGCTGGTAAAAAAAAAAAAACGAAAAAAAAAAAAAACACTTTATTGGAATTAAGATCCAAGTCAAGATTACCTGAGGAAAGCAAAGTAAGGTTTCTGTTCCTGCTCCACGTCCTATATGTGCACTTTATTCTCTGTTGCTTGGGGACCAAGACCACAGTGTACAGTTCCCTACGAGCCAAGGGGGGTGTAATAGGGTGCCTTTATGAAATATACACTGATGAGCCAAAATAATATGACCACCTGCCTAATATGCTGTTGGTCCTCTGTGTGCAACCAAAACAGCACCGACCTGCTGAGGCATGGACTCTATAAGACCCCTGAAGGTGTCCTGTGGTATCTGGCACCAAAACATTAGCAGCAGATCCTTCAATCCTGGAAGATGCAAGGTGGAGCCGCCATGGATCGAACTTGTCAGTCCAACACATCCCACAGATGCTCAATCGGATGGAGATCTGGAGAATTTGGAGGCCAGGGCAACACCTTGAACACTTAATCACGTTCCTCAAACCACTCCCGACCAATGTGTGCAGTGTGGCAGGGCGTATTATCCTGCTGAAAGAGGCCACTGCCATCAGGGAATACCTTTGCCATGAAGAGGTTTACCTGGTCTGTAATGATGTTTAGGTAGGTGACACATGTCAAACTGATGTCAACATGGATGGCCGGACCCAGGGTGCACACGAACATGGCCATCCATGCAGCCACCTGGTCTAAAAGAAAATGGGACTCATCAGACCAGGTGCCTTCTTCCACTGCTCCAAGGTCCAGTTCCGACGCCTGCATGCCCATTATAGGTGCTTTCGATGGTGGACCGGGGTCATCATTGGCACTCTGACTGGTCTGCGGTTACGCAACCCCATATGCAGCAGGGTGCAATGCACTGTGTGTTGTGACACATTCCTCTCGTAACCATCATTAAAATGTTCTGTGACTTGTGTCACAGTAGACCTTCTGTCACTTCAGACCAGATGGGATAGCCTTCGTTGCCTCATGCATCGATGAGCCTTGGGCCCCCAACACCCTGTTGTCTGTTTGTGGTTTGTCCTTCCTCGGACCACTGGCGGTAGCTACTCACCACTGCTGACCGGGAGCACCCCACAAAGGCTTGCCATTTCAGAGATGCCCTGACCCAGTCGTCTGGCCATAACAATTCGGCCCTTTTCAAAATCGCTCAGGTCTTTACTCCTGCCCATTTCACCTGTCCCCAACACGATGACTACAAGAACTGATTGTTTGCTTACCATCTAATCTACTCAGACCTAGACATGTGTGCCCTTATTTGGAGATGATCAGTGTTATTCGGTTCATCTGTGAGTGGTCATAATGTTTTGGCTCATCAGTGCACAGAGATGCTCCAACAGATCACAGCTGGGCTTGGATGTTTTGAGGATTTTGAGCCTCCTTGCGTGTGTGTGTGTCTGTCTGTCTGTCTGTCTGTCTGTATTTGTTTGGATGTATTCACGTGTGTTTGAGAGAAAGACAGCAAAGGAGAGAGCGAGCGAGAGAGAGAGAGAGAGAGAGAGAGAGAGCGAGAGAGAGAGAGAGAGAGAGAGAGAGAGAGAGAGAGAGAGAGAGAGAGAGAGAGAGAGAGAGAGAGAATATGCTACGTCTCTATAAATTGTGCATGTCTGTTTTGCTGTGGGTACAAAAACACCTCAGAATCCAAAAGAAAAAAAAACCCGTCATTAATGTGGATGTGGCAGCGAACTCTACCCAAGTCTCTCTCTGCTGCTCCACAACAGTAATATCATCAAGGTGCTACAGAATGATACCACTCACTCATTTGCACTGCCTAATTAGCTAACTTCCCTCCCCACTGCTGTGCCATCCATCCAGCCCTTCCAGCAAAACACCCACCATTACCTTGGAGAAATTTAACTCAAATGGTGCTGATGTAATGGCTAACTGTTCTGGATATAGTTTGGCACAAGTCAGGGAGCTGGAACAGTGGCTAGGTAGAATATTCCTAGTCCGATGCTACCGTGTTTTTTTGTGAATGAGTAAGCCTTTCAAGTTTGCCCATAGGATGTGGTTTTATTTAATAGGGCTATCGGGAGTTTTCTATCAGGTACTGAAATAATTGTTGCTGATTTACTGCACAGTATCAACCTGTTTACCTGCGGATTTTTATTTATTTTTTTACCTCAATAGAACTGTTCTTTCTTTCCTTTGTGTTTTAGTCTTCGTTGACAGAAATTACCCCCATGCAACCCTCGCTTTGCACTTTAGCTTCTTTCGTTGGGAATGCGATAAAGCCACTACTGAGTGTGGTTAGAGCACTTGGGCTGAGGATCTGAAAAAGGAGTGTGGATCTGTCTCTGCTATCACACACACACACACACACACACACACACACACACACACACACACATACACACACAAAGTACATTCTAATTAGCTGATGTATGCAGGACCCCGTCCATATTGGAGGGGTATCAAAAAGCAATCAACGCCCCATCCCTGATGAGCTCAGAGAGACACAGAGATTCACATTGTCTATGGAAAGATGATGTGTGGCTGGACCCAGACACGGCTTTCCAAGCCACTATAATGCCATGCAATCACAAGACATTATGCACAGATCTGAACCCCAAAGCCACAGGATAGGAAAAAAAAATAAAAAAATAAAGGGAATACTGAGTTCATAATTCAAAAGCTTGATTATGACGGTCGCTCTTTTGAGACGCAGATATGGAGAGCTAGAAGTGGTAGAATTGGCCAGTAAGTGTCATAAAATATGGTTATAAATGCAGAGAGAAGAAGACAGAGGTATCAAATCTGTTTAAAAAGCAGTCATGGCACACAAGCAGAACAGCTCTGATACGAGGGAAATCAAATAACGTGGTGAAGATGATGACTTTTGGCCCATTGAAAATTGCAAATAGGAAAATAGGTCCGGTGAGTGCACAAAAAGAGAAAACGCAGAGGGTGGTCTTTTTTAGTTGAAAAAAAAATATGACACACATTTAAGAATTCACGATTATCATCACAGTTCAAATGGTGAAAAAAATAAAAATAAATAACAGCTCACATCCTAAACAACTGATCTAGCATTTTGTCACTCATTTATAATCTAATTTGACCCAAGGCCATACAGCCAATTTGCCTCTGAAAAGACCATAGGTGTTTCAGCTGCAGGCTCCAACAGGGAGACAGACAGAGAGAGAGAGCGAGATGGAGAGAGGCATGTGTGTCACACAAAGACCATCGGTTAGCAACGTACCGAAAGGGACTCTGTATCACCATCTTATCTTCAAAGGACTGGGCAGAGGCTCAGGGGAGCTGTGCCACCACCTCGTCTGCACACAGACACACACAGACTAGGGATTTGGACCTGCAAGCAGGAACCAGAGATCTCTCGGCCCGCACCCAGGCCTGGACCCTCCTCCAACTCGCCCGCGGAGAACAGGCAGGGTTCCTGCACACGCGGCACGACATCAGTGAGCTGATCCCCCCTCCATCGACTGCCTGCCCATTTGCTTTCTGGCCCCAGCTTGACGGAGGGGATGGGATCTGAACTCAACTTAGACACAGAGTTTCCACATTTCACAGATGGCTGGGAGAGGCTTTGCATGGAGGTGAGGAAACAGAGAGAGAGAGAGAGCGAGCGGGAGAGAGAAAGACTCATCGCCGGTGCCGAAGCAGGGCTGATTTCACACCGCAGTAGAGTGCGCTAAAGCAGGCCGGCGTTAATCCACTCACTGAGGGGAAGGCCTGGAGCTATTCTGCCATCTCCCCCCACAAAGCCATAAATGGTGCATTATACAACTGGGCTTCAGAGACACTGCTGATATGCTGATAGGTGGCGGACAAAGACCAAAGCAACCACAGGACCGCGGCCACATTCTGTGGGCCTTAGTGCGAGAGCAGAACAGCACACAAGTGTTCAGGCATGAGCTCCCACAATGCTGTACCTGCTGAGGTGTGAACTGTTAGAGCGCTATATCACTGCTTTTGATCATGGTTTGTTCGACCTCGGGGTTTGGGCTCGAGTCAGAGATGGACATGCATTAACACCCCCCCCTTCTTTTTTTTTTTGCTCTCTAAGAAAATAGCGTATTTTTTCCATTCCTGCAGTCTGAATTCATATGTTTAAAGTTACCAAAAGTGTTGTAGATGAGCCTCTGAACTTATGAAAGGCAATCATTTTGAATGAAAGGGGACAGGAAATATGTAAACGTGGGGGAATAAATTACCACAAAAGAAAATCACAGAGGCCAGCGACTTATGTAACAATAAAGCAGCCACCGGCCTAAGCCACAGAATGAGATGTTTTACATGAAACGAACAGCAGTCTAGATTAGAGAGCCATCCTGTTTAGACATGAAGCCAATTGGGTTGATATCACTTGTAGAGAAAATTTGAAAGATAAGTGGGAACTATGAGAATTGTTATAATCCAACTGTAACAAAAAGCTGAAGTATATTGGCTTTTCCCCAAGAAGCACTGCAGGATAAAGATCTTTGATGAAAGAGGTTCATTACTTCTGCACTGTATAATGTAACATGCTGTATTATGAGTCTATGCCAACCTACGCCGAGGAAGTCTCTTAATGAAGCCCCGGGCATTCAATGGACATCATTAGGTGAAAACATATAAGAGATAATTATGGTAATTACAAATCCCTTTTATTCGCCCTGAGTCTTTGACAAGAAGGTTGTCATATCAACCACTTTAAACAAACAAAGAGTTGTTGTCTCTTCCCCTAAATGATGTCCAGTTCCATTTGGACTGGAATTGTCTTTGGATTATCCCTTTTAATTGTTTGGTTAGCATCTGTGAATAGAGCGTACATTTCTTTCAACGGAAACTTGATTAAAACAAGTGATTCTCAATAGTGGAATTTGACTTACATTTGCATAACCACTTCATTAGAAGTGAGACCTTGATCTTGCTTGAAAGCACTCCCTAGACAAAGCTAATGGACTTGTCTATTATGTCTATTAGAGATGGACCCCTCCGTCTGACGAACCCAGGCCTTCAGTGTGTCTGGCAACAGATCTCAGAGAGACGTCACTATGGTTACTCATCTTGATGAATTTCATAAGGAGATTCATACCGGCGGCAGAAGTAACAGAATGACAACACTGGTAATATCAGGCTTGGTTTACATGATATAAAGGACGGACTTATCCTCTCCTCCAGGAGCTTGTGTTTGGTAAAAGGCTAGCCCAGTGTTGCTGTCAACATCACATCAAGCGACAGAGCAACCAGCGAACTCCTTTTTAACTTATTACAAGTAATGCACAACCCATCCAAAAAAAAGAAGACAAACTTCACATTGCATGTCTTTTTAAAGGGTTTCTGGAGAGACTTTGAATGAGACACTTTATTAAAAGATTTGCGTGTTTACGTACACCACGCATCTTAATCATCGTTTGTCACAGTTCCATGGTCATCATTTTCCAAAAACCACGACACAGTCACTGCACCCTTTTGAACGAGCACCACTGGCTTCTTTGCGGCATGATGCGGCGCTGTCTTATCTGATCCCGTTATCAATAACAGATTAACTTCGAGTCAGAGTTGTCATGAAACTTATTCAAGGCTCCCAAAGGAAAATCCACTTCAAACACGCGGAGACGTCTTTCAGTCCACAGCAGCTGATGATGTCAACAGGTCCATGCTGGTACCAGATTCCTCGGCCACGTTCAATCATTCCCAGTGAGATTACTGCAATAGGATATTATTGTACAAACTATGACCATATGTCCTGTTGCCACAAAGCTTAGCAACATATTACAGTTTGTCAAAGCGAGCTATTGCAGAAGAGAGATAGATACAGCGAGGAGAGAAGCCATTGACCTTTGTGTCCTTCATATTTGCCTAGTTTCCCCTCAACCCCAATCGTAAGAGTGAAATCATCTGATCCTAAACTAACTGTCAACTGGCTTGTGATGGTGGCAAAACCAGCAGACATCAATCAATCAGATTTTCTCCTCTTCCATCAGAGAGTGTTTTTTTTTCTCCCCCGTTTTGCTCCAGCTTATCATCTGACCCAGTTGTTATCCTGTTTCTGAAGCTTAAAAAACTTGATTACGGTCAAATGGATGTCTCACACAACCACAAGCACATCCTCCACAAAGACGGCTGTTAAACAGCAGGGGGGAAAATTTTTCAGCACTTTTTTATTGTTATTTATTTTTTACCAAATAAATTAAAATACAAATGGCCAACTCTCAGGGAGGACATAACCAGGCTTGACCTTCTTGCTTGACTAAGATGAGAATGATAATGTCTGTTGTCTTTAGTTTTTAGGAATGCCTAATTGGGTGAACCTAAGATAAAAACCAAATTTATGTATGATTTGGTATAAAAAAAAAAGGTACTTATTTTGGCCAATGTGCTTGCTCACTTTGCAGATATTCATAGCTACAACCCAATTTTTACCCAAGTTCCCCTCAGGGATGAATAAAGTATTCTGATTCTGATACTAGATAAAGATATTCAAAAATACAGAGTACGAAATTAGCCTGACGCTAAGACAATACTTGCCACATTTCTCCTCCACTGTTTTCTCTGTGATGCTTTATAAAGTGGTCCTCATAAAGACAGAAAAAGATGCACTTGACAGCCTGTCACTCATTCCAACTCCGTCACATATCAAGACACACACTTCCTCTCATACGATTTGCATAATCTAAATGGAACATAGCTGATCAACATCAACCAGGGTCAATTAGGACACCAGCCCATAATGGCTAGTTATGTTGCAGTGATCACTGCTAATCATATGCGTGCAGATATGGCCTCTGATCACATGATGTGTAAGCTGCGCTGTCAACAGCTTTACCAGCTTTGCCATAGTGCAAATCAAAACACAGCCTCTTTAATGCACCGGTATTAACATGTTTTGAAGTTTGTTTTATATTTTCAGCATATTTGACATAAATTGTTTATCTGTTTACTAAGCTTTGTCATTAGCGATTTTCCGCTGAACCCTTGTGATGGTATGCGTTTTGTGCCGTTCGTCTAGGGGAAAACGCTGATGTACAAATTGGACTGAAAGGCTTGTTACTTAATCCTCTGTTGCCACCTATCCCTTAAGTATGGAGTCTGGTACATTTTAGCCTGATGCAAAGTTGCGCCTCGTGCTGCCCCCCACAAACACATCCTCGGTAATTCCTGCCAAGCCAGGGCTTTAAACTGAACAGCTATTAAGGGTGTCACTTTCTGGTGTGCCAACTCAATCTTGGTCGAGAAATTGTGCTCACAAAATTATAGCTATTCAAAAAACTAATTTACCATTCAAACAAAAGAAAAGGTTTTTTGTTGTTTTTGTTTTCTGCTTATGTGGGTGAAATTAACATCTTGGCGTAATACATTTATTATATAATGTTTGATGTTAATTCTAACAATGATGTAATTGTGATTGTACGAGAATGAGTCTTTTCCCTTCCTCTCATCTGTCTCTAAGGCCAAGATTCAGTCAATTACCTCACTTGTTCTTGACAAGTTCTTTTTCCATAAAAATGTGTTGACAAACTGTAGCTAATCAAAATGAAATAAACACAAACTCATTTTAACTGACAAAGAGAAGTTATTCATAATTCTGCAGTGGAAGATTGACAGAGTTCCGCCCATGAAGGCTCTAATTCTTCTTCCTCCTCCTCCTCCTCCTCTTCTGGGTTGGGGAGTTATGAAAGCACCACCCCAATGGGACGCACCTAAATCCATATCCGCGATACATCGAAACCTCAAGATGACACAAAAAAATAACCTCGGCAGCAGTCTCAAAAATTCCCTTAATTGAGCGATATCTTCATTCCACATCATTTTGCTTTGCAAGGTGAAAAGGGACCATGCAAGTTAAATGAAGGAAGAATTCATGATGTGCAGCAGCCTCTCTTACTCACCCTGGCTATTTCCCCTCTTGGCAGGGGCCAAATAGAGAATGTTAAATGAGGCAATTGTGTCCCGGAGGCAAAAAAAAAACAAAAAAAAACACACACACACACAGGCAGCCCGGTTGCACTGTGCTCCAGCCCTGAGCAGCATTCTCCAACGTGAAGAGGTAGACCTATACACCCAGGCCAGTTGCTGCCCATTGAGTGGAGACCAGACCTACCGGTGAATGAGAGGATACTTCATTCCCTCCTGTATACAGGCCACTCATTATTCATAATCAGGCTGGCATATCAATTTTGAACATGTGTGTTGCACAGCTTGCAATAATCATGTTCTTCCCTGTACAGTAAACAGAAATTGTATTTTGTTTTAAGGTTTTTCATGATCACCACCCTATCGTGTTACATAGCCAGCAGACTGTCAAGCAAACCAGACTGTCAAGCTGACTCCGCCCACATTTGGAAATTTTGCATCAAAACCTCGACATTGTCGTGAATGAAACCACAGCCTCGCATAGCCATTGCATTATGAGCCCCGTAGACGGTGAACGTCCGGATATAGGCTGAGGCCTGTGGAAATTTCAGGATGTCGAGTGTGATCTGTTAACATTCTGTGGCGGTGGCTGCAGGAAACCGATCTCCCCTGCAGTCCCACACTGTCAGCTATACAGACATACTCCACGGTGACACCTCTGATAATCAAAGCTTTGTCTGGGTCTTAAAAGGACGTACTTGAACAACAGCTAGACCAGAGGCCCTCTTTTCTGTAATGGCCTTTGGACATCAATATTTAAATCTTACATCTCTGTTGTGGCCAGAATGCTGCCTCTCCCTCTCTCTCTCTCTCCCTCTCTCTCCTGAAACAACAAAGGTGGGGGTGAAAAAATAAGGCTTAAATCGATGATCTTTGAGTCTAAACTAGATTCCTGAGCAGTTTGCCACTCTCAGCAGCAAGATAAGATAAACTCTCTTTGACCTAAGAGATGAAGTTGCCATGACGATCAGGGAGTCCACTTTCTCTATTGATATTTTGCTGATGTAACAACAAATGGAACTAGATCCTGCTCTTGATAATGGCGATTAATTAATACCAATATTGATCCCTACAAGCAAGAGACAAGGCTATTAACTTAAAGCAGCCAGAAAGTCAATTGTTACCCGGGGCTCAATGGGCATCGTTGATATAAAATTTGAATAAACAGCTAGCGAGCACATAGCTAGCGCCTATAACGCAACATAAACAAAATCAAATCAGAATTCAGCCAGACCTTGAATAGACCCTTGTTGATTTTGGAAAATGTGTCACGGATGCATTCGGGATGCATTGGGAAAATTCTGTAGCAAACTGGCACGTTGCTGAGATCTGGGGCAATGACAACGTTTGAACACAGGCACAATGGCTATTATTTGGAACGGCTGTTGCTGGCATAAGGACAGAGGAATTCAGGAAAGAGGAAGATAAAGAGGAAACTGCACGAGGAAGTGACCTCCACCTTTGGAAACCAGCAACCCTGCCCACATTTCACACTGTTGTCCAGGCACCACAGGGTAAAGGGGGGGGGGGGGCGAGGGCAGGATTACGTACCGCCAGTTCAGCGATTGCCAACCCGGGCTCATTCAACACATCAGACAAGGGTGTTTTCAACAAAGGAAATAGCAGCAGACATCTGAAACGCATTCCTCTCCTTATATCTGTTTTGCATGTTAGGATAGTGTTAAGACCAACGCCGGCACACTACACATATTTGCTGCACTGTAAGTACACAAAAATCCTCCATACGTTTCCCATTTCACTCGCAACACAGTTGGAGAACATTAGTGGGGGTTGACATTCATCTACACGGGGGCTGCATTGTTGCTTTGTGTCAGAAGTGAGGAGACAATTGGGGCTCCTTCAGCTTAGACAAGACAACAACACAAGCTGTTATTGGCAGGGAACAGATGTTTGAGGGAAACTTGGCATTCAACAACCATTCTTCCTCTGACAGATATCTATGAAGTAAACATAACAGACACGGCGTGACTGTCATCCTATGAAAGAGAAACTCCCAAATATACAGGGAGGCCGTCACACAAACATTTTTGATTTTACAAGCCTTAAAACATTCGACTGGCTTGAGTCGGTTTACAAGTTGATTCAGCTGTGGAAACGGTTGCCCTATCCAAGGAGGCGAAGAGCTAGAAGTCAGCCAAAGCTACCAGCTCCTCTTGTCCTTCGAACGAAAAAAAAAAAAGAAAGAAGATCTACACAGGCTCATATTCCTTCAAAATGTATGACCCCCGTGCACACTGCACACACTGTACATGAACTGACGCACACTTGCTGACGCGCTCGCAACCCACCCGAGCAAACACCACCACACGGGTAAACACACACATACCCACAGACACAAAAATCATACACACGCAGGATGTTGGCAGTCAATACATTAAACACTCCCCTTATCCCTTACCACTGTAATCTGCCTCTGATAAATGCTCCTCAAAGATAGAAATGTCACCTGATATGATAAACAGTATGCTGATGTTACATAAAGTGGCTTCATGCTAAGGAGTTTGGGAGATTAACTGGAGAGTGTAGATGGGAGGATTTTTTTTTTTTGTTACAACACATAAAAAGGCTTTCAGCCCTACATGAGAACCTTGTTTAGTTTGACTTGAGACTGACCAGTTCAACAAGCAGGCACCATATTACACTAGGGCAAAGCCTCTACGTGCACTATTTGGGGCAGCCAGTATCTTAAAGAGCTGTGTGGAACTAGTATTTCTTACATGATAACCAAATAATCCCCAGAAGTTTTCATATAATCTATTTATCTTGCAAAATATTCCTACAGGCACGTTCCGATCAACACAACAAACGCGTCAGTGATGCAAATGTATCTGCAGAAAGACCACTGAGCACAATAGTGGTCTTTAGGAAAGGGGAACAGCAACATTTATCACGGCAACACTGACCCCTTCACCAACATCTTACATGAGGCACAATGAGTTAAAAAAAAAAGAAGAAGAGAGATTTACTGTCTAATGTGTTGGGGCTAGCTTCACCCATGTATGAGCTCTATCATCTCCATCACATGAGCAGATGACACAGTCTGACAACATGTGATCGAACCTGTGCATTTGTTTCTGGGTTGCAATACAGACGTACTGTAACATATCGGTGTAATCGCTCCACTCGTTCTTCATTCAAGTGAGTTATCAGAGGCACAGTCTGGCTGGACAGTGTCAGGCCAAAGGAAACAACATGAATTCTCAGACAGTCCATATGGTGACGACAACAGTTAAGGGAAGGGCACTAAGTCAGTTTAATAAGCACATTTGACATTGGATGTCTGCGCGTGGCCTCTGAGGGGCTGCTCCAATATCTTACCATAAAGACTGGTGGAGGCATGCTCTCTACATCATCCAGATTCCCCTTTACGCTACGAAACTTTGGGGGGCAATTTTACAGAAAAATTACTCCGAGAGGCATGGTTTCAATTCAGTCTGCTCATATCTTTCCTTCCTATTAAGCATCAAAATGTTCTCCTCTCGGTACGAGTAGAGGTATGGACACCACCAGCAGCCAGGGAGAGGTAAGGGGGAAGGTGGAGGGGAAGGTGTGTGTGTGAGTGTGTGTGTGTGGGTGTGGGTGGGTGGGTGAGGGGGGTATAGGAGAGGATGGAGGAGGCTTGGTGGAATTCACACATCATATTACAGCAGCTAATCGCAATCCGCAGAGCATCAGCGATATTTTCATCATTCCTGTCAAATACTACTGACCTGCCTTGGAATGGCTAACCATCTGGGCAATTTATTGGCATATTGGCACAAGGTGATAAGGGTAAAAACAACAGCAGCTAGCAGCTGGCCCCGGGAGATGAGCTGATAACATTGATATGTGCTCCCACACAAAACACCTCCACCGCTATCTCCTCTTTCTATCAAACTCTTATTACAATAAAAGTGTATGGGCTTCTTTTTTTTTCTTCTTTTTTTTGCTTTCTTGGAAAAGCAAAGAGGGGAGGGGATACAAAAGAGGGCTTGAAATATATAGGGAAAAAAATCAGATGTAACGTTTCACGGAAAAAAACAAGGGGGGGAAATACATAATTTATCACTGTATTATCAGGATATCCAGGCAGCCTAATCAAGGAGCACTGAGTGACTATTTTTTGCCTTATCATCCAAAGTGGGGGAAACGGAGAAGGAATTATCAGCCAGCTGCAGATTGCTGGGCTGGAATTTTAATGGTAATAATCGGGTTTCTGATGGTATATCTTCTCCGCTTATCTTTCCCATTATCTGGCCTTATCTCCCCAGTCATCGGAGCAAATTAATGGTGCTCTTTCAGCATCGCCTTTTTATCACTGCTCGGAGAGCACCCAAGGGGAAAGAATAAGCAAAATATTAAAATACTGCATAAATCACAATTTTAGATAACAGGCCAATGTATGCAGGAGGGGGAAAAACTGCGCCCAACAACCTTTTTGTCCTTTAGAATGACTGTCTGGGCTGACTTTCTGTGCATTGCCTCCTCGGCCCTTCTCCCAGAGTTCTCGGGGTAGGAGAGATGATCTAGGCTCCACATGACCTTTCTGTTTCTAACTAAGGCCCACTCCTTATTAATACGATCTCACACATGACATACTCACTCGCACAACGCCAGGTCACAGTGACAATGCCCGAATAAAACAGCCTTACTTCTTCTGCCTGACAACAAAAAGAAAAACTGTTTGCTACTATGGGAGCGGTGCATGGCAGGGTGAGCCTTTCACGTCATGCATCGTTGTACATATGTAGACTTTGTCCATGAGAGCCGATTGTGCTATTACTGATGCCAGGACACACAAAGGAAATACCCAATACAGTCACAACAGATATTTAATGAAAAAAAATTTTTTCCCAATAAATATTTTTGCTCCATTTATATAATACTAAGTTACCCTAAATAATAATAAAAACATTATTGATACTAAAACAACTATTCTGCAGTTACAAATGAAATGCATAAAAACATCACACTAACTTAGACATCAGACTTTACTCTTGTGCTAAAATGGGTTAGGAGAAATGGGCCATCGGGTTGTGAAATCAGCTTGCAGATACAGTATGGTCGTATCGTCTACATAATAATAAAAAAAATCCAATTTGCAACAGCCACCGAGAAAAAATAAACCCAGCTTAGCTTCAATAACAAACCTGCTGTAAAAAAGGCTAAAAAAATCTTTATGAGCAAAAATTCATTCACAGTCCTGCAAAAATAATCACATGCAAAACAGCAACAACGACCATACGAATGTTCTTCCATGTTCCCCACAGTATACCACTATCTTTTCCCATGCTGTCTCACATTTTCTCTAATATATGCAGTGCTCTTGTGTACCAACATGCAAATGTACACAAGAAGTCATGCATGTTAGCACACACATCGGCACACAGACACACACACACACACACATTCACACACGTGCACAGTTGTAACCACATGTGCGTGCACACCTACACAAACAGCATTACTATAGTTTTGAAATGGCTGTACTAACTTCAAGAATATTACAGTTTATAGCTCCTTCTCATCATAACAACATAAACCGTCTCAAAGGCACTAATATAATTCCCCCAAACAACCCAAGTCTCCAAGCATAGTCCCGTACAAGCCACTTTAAAAGCCTCTGTACTTTGGTTGAAATGTGGGCAGTACACATTGGCAGACTAAATCATCACATCATACACACATACACACATTCAAATGTCTCAAACAAATGTACTGAATATGTGAAAGTGTGTTATTGTCTATCTGTGCATGTGTATGTGCTCATGTGTGTGTGTGCATGTATGTGTGAGTGCATGTATGTGTGGGTGTGTGTGTGTGTGTGTGTTAAAAAACAAGTCCCCTCATAAACAATTTTTTTTAGGTATCCTTCAGGCATTTAAAAAGTAACGATATTGCAAAAAACAAAGGCAGGAATTGTGGCTTTTTGTTTTAATTGTTATTTCAACATCCAGACTGCCAATATGTCATAACATCAAATTAAAGAAGGCCATGATTGTCTTAATTTTAATTTTGACTCCATTAAAAAGTACTGCCAGCTCATTAGATTTAAGAGTGAGGTCAGTCAGTTCATGAATGTTATTTAAATTGAAAAGAGCTAATTTATTCCCCAAAAAAATGAAAACACACTGTTGCAGGGCAAATCCCACATTTTCCACAGTAATATTACAGTGTACTCCAATCAAACTAAGAGAAAACGTGTGATGTGTCATTTTACTGCGGTTTTCATATCAGTACCACACAAGTTTGAAAGTGTGTGTGTGTGTGTGTGTGAGAGAGAGAGAGAGAGAGAGAGAGAGAGAGAGAGAGAGAGAGAGAGAGAGAGAGAGAGAGCGAGAGCATCTATTTGTGCACACACCTACGAGGTGTATATGTACCATGAGAGATTTTTTAAAATAAAGACGGTACAGAAACAGTGAGAGTTGTACCGTGTGTGTTAATGGGGTGTACGGATGTGCGTCTTGTTTAGGCTACAATTTCTCTCTCATTTAAACTCAATAAACCAATTTCCTCGTTTAAATACCGGCACGCTCTCGAATTATAAACCCCGTTTTTAATTCGTCATTGGCCCGTGTTTATTTCTAAGCGTAAAGTAGTAGTTACGGCAAACAGCGTCTTCGCTAAGGAGACTGGACATCTATTGGACGTGATGCGTCGACACGTGAAGTCAGTGTCACGGTCGCGAGCCCGACAAGCTTTGGAGCCACCTCCAGCAAAACCTTATTTGACTTTCTTTTGCCCATGATGAGTTCGGACGAGCCGGGCCAAACTTTTCCCGGTTCGCCTTGACCCGGACGGCCGGGCTGCTGTTTCGCCGCGCCTCTTTCATTAACACACACGAGCGCTGACAATTACTAATAAAAAAAATTTTAAACTACACGCACGCGTGCCGAGCCGCACTTCATCGGCAAGTCATTACGGTCAGAATAGAGGTGATGTTGAGGAATTAAGTTAGCGAATCAGCAGCATCGCCAGATAGCAGAAAGAGGCAAAAAGAAAACAACAACAAACTTACGTTTAATCTGCCGCGGGTTGCTCTGCTTCCTTCGGGACATGCCTGTTTAGTGGAGCCGCTCAGTGAATCCAGGTGTAGTAGTTAGCTACTGACGGATCGATAGGCTTTTGGTTCATCCAAGCGCCGGTAGGGTTTGGAGATGAAATTGAGAAAAGAAAGAAAGGGGCACGATTTCTGGACACTCTTTTCTTTTTCTTTTCTTTTTTTCTCCCTCTCTCTCTCTCTCTCTCTCTCTCTCTCTCTCTCTCTCTTTTCCACGCACAGTCTATCGCTCCGTCCCTTTTCCTTTATCTCTGTCGTCTCTGGCTGGCTCTCTCACGCGTCGTCTCCCTCCCGCCCTCCCTCTTTTCTCGCTGCTGTTCTCCGTGATGAGGCTGCACGCACTGACTGAGGAGGTGAAAGCGTTTCGCGCTTTTGTTTGAAGATAAGGTTTGTGCCTCCCCGGGAACCGTAGCCCAACTGCTCATGAACTTGTTTTGATATACTTATTTACTCGGGAGTTATAGGTACAAATCTTTATTTGACCACGAATATTGCCTCCGGCCGGTGTGACGTTCACAACGGAAATGAGGCAACATAGCTTGAGTGGCCGGTGTACATCCAGTTGTAGCTTTGCTCGTTCATTTACACTGACACGCACGCGTGCACACGCGCGCACGCACACAAACACACATCATTGATCCGGCATGATGACATGACTTCACATTGGCTTGACCTCTTGCTCTTGGCCATTAGCAAGAGGAGTGCCCTTCAGTCCACGCTGTACAGTAAATCACACAACGTCTCTTGTTCAAATTTATAATAAAAGAGAATGACATAGAGTCTCTATGACTGACAACATTACACTTATGGATTAATTCAAATTGTCTGTCATTTACACACAACATCCAGTGGGACTGTGTAAAATTTGCTTTGCACAGTCTGCTCATTTATCAATATTTGATGAACAACTACAGTGAGCAACTATATTTTGATTGACAAAATATATCTTTTTCTTTTTTTTTTACTGACACTGACAGGAAAATATTCAAAAAGGCACAAAAAAAAAGTCTGTCAACCATTCAGATTTTTGACTGCCATGTTTCCAATAGTTGCCCAAACTGGAAATCACTTTCTTCAATTAGCCAGTTGGACTGCCAAGTAAGACAAGCAAGTGGCCTGTGAAATTATCTTGTAACCCAATTCCACAACTTTGGAATGGAGTCTGAAACTACAGAATAATTTATAGAGCTCACGGGTCAGCGATGGTTCACCTTAAGGAAAGCATCTGTCTCCACACACTGTTCAGTTAGTCTCTGCCCTTACTTCCCATCCTCCGGTGGCTAAACTTTCTTCTTTTGCATACAGCTTTGGTCATGGTCCAATCGTGGCGATGCAATGTTCAGAAACAGTGCCTTGTTTCAACATTTTTGCTGCCATTATTATATCATGCACACCCAAGAGAGGTACTGCTGATGATTGGGCTCCAGCAAATTGATACAAACAGGGGAAAAACAATGTTTTTGGGGAAAAAACTCAATTATATGAAAAAGGTGCATGGATTTATACATAAAAAAAATAAACACAGCCAATAATATAATTTTTTGGTAGAATGTGTGTGTGTGTTTTCTTCTACTGTACACTTTCATACTCACTGGATACACTTTACTAAAACCAACAGTAAAATTTAATTAGTGTAAGGTGAGCAGGAAGAAAATCTGAGACTTTTAAATTACCATGTAAAATAGCCTTAAATAGCATTTACTGGCCTTATTAGGGACCCGGTGCCAAAATCAATAATGATTGGTGGTAGGAGCAACAACATAGTGAGAGAGTCAAATTGCCGGCTGAAGATTAATTTAACGCCACTCCTAAATCCCCTGAGACTGCTGCATGGTTCTTCTCTGCTGTTTCTGAGCCCCAGTGGCTTGTTTGAAGCAGCCTTTGATTGACAGGTACAAATCTGTGAGAGGAAGAGAAAGCTTTTTTCATTGGTTGGACCAGATGGTTGTGATAATTAACATGATACCGTTACCATCGCAGGGGAAATCACTGACACACAGTCGGTCATATTAATAGGTTAAGGTATAACTGTGTGCTATTGAGATGCTGTGCAATGCATTCGCACAATCTGGTTACAGGGACACAGGTTGATTTGATGGGATGCTAAATCGTTTTATTAGACCTGCCAAGTCACATTTAGGGGATGCCGTTTGCAACCAGGACACTTGAGGTTGAGGTGTCCTGTGGCTTGCTCATAATGTTCTTCTATTAAAAAACTGTTTCAACACAGTTAGCGTTTCCATGGCCTGGTGTTCCTGTTGTTACTAGAACTGTTGTTTGCACATCCCATTCACTGGGTTGACCACTTGAAAAGCATGTAGAGTCAACTGACTGGCACACGCTGTTATAAATAAAACTTTTTTTAAATAATAACAGTCAGACATAATGGGTGAATTGTCTGTTTGACAGGGTTGTGGGGAGGTAAAACATCCTCATCCCTCGTCGTTACTGAAGTTCTGCAGTTAATAAGAGATATGTGCCATTTGTGTTAACAATCATGGTGCTGTACCATCTCACCACCCCTGGTCATATTGCACCTTGATGATAACATTATATGGTAATAGGAGTCATGGGACTGCAGAACTATAAAGTTGACCTTTACGTTACAACACACATGAGACTGTTAAGGACTAACAACAACTCACCCATGCAGTAACTTCTGCAGGTGTCTGGGGTTTTAAAATGTAAAACCGTGTTATCCCTTTGTAATGTCAATTTGATAGTGATACTGAATTATGATCCATTTATTGCTATAATAACGGGCTGGTTGCACGTTTGTTTGCAAAACAGCTTCAAGTGAGCTGATGTGCTAAAAGCTGCTATGTCCCCAACAGCTTCGCTGGGCGGAGCGGTATCACAGAAGTGCTGCACATGTTAAACTACAAGGTTGATTTCTCTCAGGTCGCTCAAACCTCCACTGGCTCTCGGAGTGACAGCTATCTTTTGGGCAGCTCCTCTTGTTCTTAAATGGGCTGGCACCACCTTATTTATCTGAGCTAATACATCACCATACACCAGTCAGAGCACTCAGGTCGACAAACCAGATGCTCTTACATGTTCCCAGATCCAGGCTCAAGAATAGGGGCGACAGAACCTTTGCAGTGGCTGCCCCTGATCTCTAGAGCAATCTACCAGTACACATAAGATCTGCTCAGACCCTGCAGACTTTTAAATCTGTGTTAAAGACCTACCTCTTCTCGCTTGGCATTCAAGTTGATCTTGACACCGTGACCTTATTGTGCAAATATACTTTTACTCGTTTTATTGCTTGTATTTTATATTCTTTATTTTATTATGTTTTCTTTACATATATTTTTATATTCATATGTATCACTTATTTTATATTGTATTTTAAGCTTGTGCAGCACTTTGGTTCAACTGTGGTTGTTTTAAATGTGCTATATAAATAAACTTGACTTGACTTGAGTTGACTTAAAGAGCAGCTGAACTTGGACCCCAGTGTTACCAGTCTGTGTGCTGGGCTGTCCCCCTCTAGCTGTTAGGGACTGGCTTCTCTCCAGAGGTGTGTGTCGATGTATGAGTCATGTGTGTGTGTGCATGGTGGAGAGGGAGGACATGTATCCATGTGTGCATCCTTCCATCCTTTATACCCACTTAAAACACAACACCTAGTATCTGTGTGGCTACAGAGTCAGCCAACGAAGATGGTTTTGGAGCAAATATGAGCTGGAGGGGTTTTCCTAGATTTTGCAGTGCCTCTGCAACATTAAAAGTCCCTGTTCAGAGTGCTCTGGACCAACAGAAACCCCCCCCCCAAAAATGACTGCTTTTAAATTGACGTGATACTGGATCGACGCAATGCCTGAATTGTGACAACAATACATCATTTTGTTGTTGTCACGCTGTTGTTATTGTTGTTGTTATTGTTGGTGGTGGTGGGTGTTGCTGTGGCTGGATGCTCCAACTCTCCAGCCCCCCACACAGCCAGCAGTTCCAGCAGCAGTGAGCAAACAGATGTCTGAGCCAGTGCCCATTCCACCGGCCCCCGCTGCCAAAACCACCCGCGGCCCTGGAGGCCTCACCTTCAGCTCCGTCCAGGGAGACTTCACTCCCCGCACCACCATCCAGATCCCCCTGTTTACTAGCACGATATATATTTGTCATGTCTTCTGATCGCGCTGCGCTTTGAAACAAAAGCACGACAAGGAAACAATTCAAATGCAAAAAAAAAATGGAAGGAAAAAAAAAGTAAATCAAAAAGGTCACCCAACCCCAACGCATTTTAAGATTAGACCAAAATGTTAAGTCCAGGGAAGGGATGGAAGTACTAAGCGAGGGCGGGATGAACACCCTCTGCTCCTCCCATTGGGAGTGTGTAAGTCTGTAAATAAAGACTTTTTTTTTGTGAAAGAGGAGGAGAGAAACATGGGCCAGTATATTCCCCCTGTTAATCTCGGTGTCTTTTCATGTGGTCAGAAACCGAGATTACGACATCCCCAGGGGAAACCAGCTAGCCTTTTAGGGATTATGATCATAAAAATTCTCTGGTTTCAAGGAGCTAATTTTCCTAAATGACAGCGTTGTAGGAGAGGAGGGGGAAATAACAAAAAAAATGCATGTGAGATTGGAGGATTGGGGGGGGGGGGCAACGTGGGAACCCAGAAACCACAGCCCCACCGTGATATATCCATGTCATGATTTATCAGGTCCCTCAAAACCATGCAGTCATGATTTCAATGATTTCTCTCACAGTGATGTCAGTGCCTTTTAATGTCCACAGAGAATTAACGTCGGCGACTTGTGGCGTTTCAAATGCACCTTGAAAACCATGAAAACACTGAAAACGTATATAATTTCACAGTGAAATGGTTTTGTATCTATGATAGACCAACAGTAATGCAGCGGAGGGTTGTTATAATAGACGTACTCTGTCTCTTAATCCAGTAGGCGCTCCTTATGGTTCTCCACAATGTCAGGAGGTAAACTGTTCCCTGTTTATGGGCTGTGGTGTGTCGCCTACTGTAGTGATCATGTTCATGAGTTGGTATATCACAATTCCTAGGTCAGAGGTTTGCATCCAAGGTGTCCGTGTACTTTTATTGTCAGTTTATACACCAGCCCCTCATGTGTTTTGACATTCTGTGATTTAATATTCTTCATATTTATGAGGTCAAGTCACCTATATTTGAAATGTGGGGTTAAATATTTTTTGTTACCCCTCGCATATAGCGTGTGCATTGGTAACTGAAGACTCACATCTAAAGGCAGCATTATAATACGGTCTGTTGGTGTATTTTATAAGTGTGTCTGCTGGTTTATTACATATGCAGAGGCATCAGTGCACAGCAAAATGGAAAAATGCATCAATATATTCACAGAAAGGCAGGCCGTAGACAGCTCAGAAAATAAATCTACATCTGCCAGGCTCCATGCAAATAGCAGAGCCATCCTTAATGGTGAAACCATCGATGAAAACAGATAAAAATATTAAATATTCAGACATTCCTTTCACCCAGTATCAAAAGCGTCCAGATGTGGGAAGCTGAAGTTGTTATCATGAAGCCAACGACAGGCATTGAAAGAAATTCCTCTGAATTTTCAACCATATAAAAGTATTTTATGGCATGCAAATAAATGGTAATTTTTGACTATGGAGGGGAAAAAAACATGCCAATAAACCCTATCATTTGGGATGAAAACTCCACAAACAGGAGACACTTTCAATTTGCTTTGCCTGTCTCCCCGTGTTAGATGCTTGCGATTGCCGCGAAATTAATCCATTTAACAATCTGTGGCTTAAATTTAAGGATTTCCAGTTTTTTTAGAATATCAATAAGTTCCAATTGAAGAGAGGATTCTTTTGCAATTCAGGCATGTGCAGGCGATAACAGCAGAGTTGGCATGAAGAGAGGCAAAGATGGATTAATTATGCAGAGAACATGGAAATTCTGCTTATCATCGCTTAGCAAAGGAGCCCAGCTCACATAATCAGAAAACGAGGATGAAAAAAAATAACAATGCAATGGCACCTTCCAGCCCATCATCTTACAAGTTAGATTTTTCCTGTAATTAAAAAGTAACATACAATTATATTCATATCGCATATGCAGACTATGAGTGGGTGTATATTAAATAATTGCATTGGGATATAAGGGTTGAATAAAAAAGGACAAAAAAATAAGAGGGAAAAAAAATCTCGTTTCACAGGGGTATTGCTCCCCTGGGTTGGACTGAACTACTTAGAAACTGAAAACTTAAATTATCTTTGGAAAGCAAACAAAGACAAAGGCTAAATCGAGAACAGAGACGCTATATTTACTTGTCGTGCAAACTGTTTTTCAAACATACTCTTGGTTGCACATGCGTTTTTGCAAATAAAAGTAATCATGTCTAAAGGCAGCCCTGTCTAAATCCCCGCTGAGAATGTATGATATGGAAAGATATACATTTCATTTTGTTTCTCATTTCACACGTCTACTTCAGATGTCACCATCACAGTCACTTCAGGACGTCGAGGGGTCGTATTCAGCCTGCCAGTTCTAAGAACGATGTCTACTTTCACAAACTGCTTATTTCCCTTCTACATATATATATATACACACACACTTAGATATGTATATATGTGTATATATATATCATGTGTGATCAAAGTGTCAGTGTTGCAGCCGCCCAGAGACAAGACAAAGGTTTAAAGACGCTTTGTTGTCAAGGACATCTCAACAAAAGGTGGAAGTTTGACCAACTGCCTCTGCTTTAAGTGCAGCTCCAGATGTGGCATCAAAGACGGGTCCACCGTTTTCCAGGCGTGCCGCATTAAAGCTGCACCATCAGTTTACTCCAGGTCGGATCATCTGCAGGATCTTACAGTTGTCGTGTCATCTCCCAAAGGGCAAACTGACTAACACTCAGATGACTTGTACACTGAGTACAGTACGTTTGGTCATTTTATTTGGTCGTAGAATGACACTTGCCTGATTTCACCCGAATTTGCACCCTATTAGTGCATTTATGACATGTGACATCAAATCAAGACGCTAAAAAGAAAAAACATCACTCATCACAAACGCTCGACTGATGCCTCAAGTTGAGCATTTTCTAAAGACTTCACAACACACTGAATGGAGAGTCGGAAAGCTGTGCGATGCATTTGGTAATATTGCATGTATCGTGTCGTTTTGCGTCTTCGCGGTGTGCATTTCTGTAATGTTTTCAAGTAAATGCTGAATTTCAAAGTCGAAAGGCATCATAGAGTATCATCAGTTAAATGTGATGTGAAGTCCAACCACGGTATTAATTCTGATGTGTCTGTGCAAGCATTGTACCGTCTGTTGCTTTTGCAGAACTGAGGCATTTCTGCCTAACCATGACAGCTTCAATTGACCATAGGCAGTAAATCCCATGAAAGATCTCAAATCAGGCTTTTCAGCCGAGATAGCTTTGCAGTTCACTTGCAGATTCCGGCAGCTTTTCAGGGAGCGCACCTGTTGCTTGAGCCTTGATTTCGTTTTTTGATCAGAGGCCCCTTTGACAAAGGATGGAAAGAGGAGGCTGAAGAAGAGGGAGAGGCAGGGGAAAAGATTCCTATCGAATGCTCTCCACTGGACAATGAATTTTCTCCACCATTCAAATGTATCTGCAGAATGCTTGAGTGATTCATTACAGCAGATTCTGAAGTGTGACAATGGGCCTCAGAAATGAGTGATGGTATCTTTTTGCTGATTTCATTTCCCTGATCCTCCTTATCCCTGTGGCCTGTGTACCTCTATTAATTAGAAAGCAGGATTTCCACTCATCAACTGATGGGTTTCATGCTCTGCTCTGTCACAAATCTCCTCCCTGCACTATCTCCCCACACCAACACATGGCCGCCTCGGAAACCACTTTGGTACTGCTTCAATCTTGGCTGCAAGTCTGGGTGGCTTTGGTGATTCATAAATATTTATAAAACGATTAAGAAGGAGTGATAAACTTATAAGACAGTGGATGGTTACCCTTGAACAGTGCTATGGATGACTTCTCGGGAGACAGAATGTGATTGAATGTGTCACCTTCTCCTTTCTTACTTCCTACGGCTAGTTTTTATTCCGCACAGTAGTTCTTTTTACTCCCCTTTTTTAAATTTAAATTTTTACCCTTTTTTCTCCCCAATTGTACTTGACCAATTACCCCACTCTTTTTGGATTTTTTTTCTCCCTTTTTCTCCTTAATTGTATCTGGCCAATTACCCCACTCTTCCGAGCCGTCCCGGTCGCTGCTCCACCCCCTCTGCCAATCCGGGGAGGGCCGCAGACTACCACAGGCCTCCTCCGATACATGTGGAGTCACCAGCCGCTCCTTTTCATCTGACAGTGAGGAGTTTCGCCAGGGGGACATAGTGCACGGGAGTATCACGCTATTCCCCCCAGTTCCCCCTCCCCTGCGAATAGGTGCCCCGACGGACCAGAGGAGGCACTAGTGCAGCGATCAGGACACATACCCACATCCGGCTTCCCACCCACAGACACGGCCAATTGTGTCTGTAGGTACACCCGACCAAGCCAGAGGTAACATGGGGATTCGAACCGGCGATCCCCATGTTGGCAGGCAACGGAATAGACTGCTATGTTACCCGGACACCCTACTCAAAACTAACACCAGCACTAGTCCCAGCAGAATGGCACACGTGCAAAATATGGGATTTACTCAGTCATTCATAAAATTCACATTTACAGTCAACTCTCATCCCTATAAATCTAACTAATGTCGTTTTACAGCACAAATGACCTTTATAGGATTGTTGATCATCTGCTGATAGTAAACTGTAGTACTTTTTTTGTATTCAAATGTGAATCAATATTGGCTTGACTTAATACATATGTGAGTATATGTGAAATCTCCAGTAGGAGAGGTGTGTTCAGACTATGTTAGCAAAATGAACTGTGGAGCAGCATATGCACTTCATTTGAGCTAATTTCTTTCCTACTGTTGGATATGTAATTGGGTTTTTGGAAATGTGACAATTCTCAAGGCGATTGTCGTCTCACAGTGCAAAAATATCTCGAGATAAAAATATAATTCATTTGCAAGGTGAGAGGATTTTGTGTAGAAAAGTCAAAGGGCTGTGTGCGCTATCAGAGCAATGACACTTTGCATAGCTCCCAAAGCACCTCTTGCTAAGGTTTTCAGGGACAGTCTAACTTTTAAAAGTGCCATCAATTATTGATGATACCTAGCACAGCTGAAATGGACAATTTCCCTGTTGTCGTTATGACTAGAAGGGTGCTTGAGGGCAAAGACCTGCAATTAGCTGTTATAGTATATGGGTGGCCATTCTTGACAGCATCAACCCTTGTTAGTAGCATGACTGCAGAGGGAAGAAGACATAACCACAAGACTAATTATGCCATCCTTCTTTTCCTAAATATGAAGACATTAAAGTTGGTTAGTCTTCCTAATTAGGTTATGCTTTTTGATACCAGTTGTGTTTTCTGCTTCTGGCTTTTATGCTTGATAATCGCTTCTTTGCATACTTCCATACAAAGTTATTTGTGCACTGATGGAAGAAAAAAAATAACGTATTCTTTTTGAGATCAATTCACTCTATATCCTATATATAATCTCCCTAAAAAACACACTGCTTAAGAAATACCTGGCATACTTTAAATACCTCAAGCATGTGAAATCCTGCAATATTTCTGTGAAACAAAGGAACAGTAAGTGGACTTGCTCATGTATTCAATTTACTGAGAAATGAGAAACCACAAGAGCCACTTAACCCAAAATGTCCCCCCTTCTAATAACAGCTAAATCTGATATGCTGGCCCCCCCGCCCCCCGCGCAACTGCACACAAGGACATGACTGGGCAGAAAAAGAGACTCTTCATCTGTAAGATTAGGTTTGGAAACTCCACTCCTCTCTCTCCTCTGGATGTCAGATCGGCGGAGTAAATTATATTGAGATCCTCTCAGAGATGACAGATGAAATCTGTCTCTTTTGGGCTTGACGCGGAGCTGCAGGTGATACATGATATGCGATAAGGCAGCAGGGCCCCGGCAAACCTCTGGGCCCGGCCTCTGCTGCAGTGATGTCACGGCCGCAGGTGGCTTCCCCCCCTCGTATCCCCTCTACTCGTGTAGAAAATGGCAGGCACTGTGAAGGGCTCACAGAGAACTTTTATCTTTCCCCCATCTGTGTGGTCTCAGGCGCGATGATCTTGGACTCAAGCCATCCCAACCTTCATGCCATTTAAGAGAAAAGGGGAGAGGGGGCAGTGGGAGCTGATAGAGGGGGAAAGAAGGAGAGGAAAAAAGGGAGAATAATGCTCAGTTAACCTGGTTTAAGATTTACGGTAAGCTAACAGCATGTTAGTTATGAATAACATACAGCTTATCCATTTGTCCAATGCAGAAAGAGGGAACAGGTTCTGAGTCTCCATCCTGGTGCCACATAAGACCCCATGGCCAGCTAAGAACTTCATTGGATAAACATGCATGTGTTATCCAAGGTAGTTGAAAGATGGGAGTTTCTGACTGTCTTGAGTACAGATGACATGAAGTTTATCTTGTTTCTGCTCCATAATATCTGAAATGTGCACCTGAGAGGCTCAAATTGATAGATGCTTTATTGTCATTGCAGATTAAACACAATAAAATGTAGTTTCGCAGCAATCCACTCCACTTAGCAGCATATATAAATATGTAAAAATAAAATAAAAAGTAAAAATATAATAAATAGTCATCATCAAACAAAGGCAAAAAACTGAATCTTTGCCTCTGAAACCAGTATAAAAATGTATTTGTCCATCACTACAAGGCTCAGTCCTGTGTTCATTTCCATCAATGCCATGAAATAAGATGTGGAGGAATACAAAGCAAGAAATCAAAAATGTAATATTCTAAAAAAAAAAATAAAAAAAAAGTCAAGTTGAGCAGCCAGTGTCCTCACCCAGTGCTATTAACTGAAGGCATGGTTTTTTCTTGCCAAGCTTTCCAGAACAAACAGGTATGCCTGTAATTTTTGATAGGGACATCTTCATACTGCAGACACTGAACGGAGCTTGAAGGACTTATCATTTTGAAATGAGGAAAAGTAAATATATGTTGCATGTCAATAATTAGGGATGCTGAGCCTTTTGTTTCTATGCAGCAACTATGTATGTTGTTGTCAATGTGCCATTTTGGACTCGGCTGCACTTCAGAGATATAGAGGCTGGGCACGCTGTCTTCCCTGTATGGTGATATTCGGCTCAGCAGAATACTTTCATGTTAATGGATAAACACCAGCTAACAGTACATCAAGTCGGAGGTACTGTGTGTTTATAGAATTAGCGCTTTTAATATTGGCTATAACATCAAAGATCGTCTGAGGTTATTCTATAGAGTAATGCTAGATTTCAATTAATTTCTGATTGTCTTAGTAAAATGAGACAAAAGGGCAATGCCATGGCACAACATTCCGCTAAAGCACTTTGAACTACAGGTAGTTTCCATTAATTAAACTGGATTGCAAGTTGTTTAATCAATTTTGAGGCCAAACAGAGAAAATCAACTGCCTGCAGTGTGTAGTGTGTGTGTGTGTGTGTGTGTGTGTGTGTGTGTGTGTGTGTGTGTGTGTGTGTGTGTGTGTGTGTGTGTGTGTGTGTGTGTGTGTGTGTGTGTGTGTGCACGCACACACTTTTTTTTGCACGTGTGGACATGTGCACCCGGTCAAGAATAGAGGAGAAAATGAAAGCATTTGTCTGTTTGCATTGCAACTGGTCTTGCTGGCATATAGGGTCCCGCTAATTAACCTAAATGTTGATAATGTTCTTAATTACTTTATATTGTGATTCCCTTTCTTTCCAGAGGTTATGCTTTCTTTCATATTGCAGGAATAATCTCACATGCCTGCAAGGTGTGAAGCGGAGAATGCAATGCCCCAGTGAAACCCTGGCGCAGGCCGGCATCTGCGGATAAACTTTGTGATCACCGCCGCACTGACATCAGTGGAAAACATTTGACACCTGGCCCTGGGAGAGGGCCGCATCAGAGTGGAATAACTTTAATTAAATAAAAAAGACAAGCGTAGTGGAGGGGGGGTTGGAAAACTTCATATACTTTTGTCTGATCACGACAGTGGGTCAGTGTCCTATCAGGCAGAGGAGCTCTCATCACCTCTAAATTTCTCTGGACTCATGAAAAGACCAGACACTGGCTTGATAAGAATGAAAGAGAGAGAGAGAGAGAAAAAAAAATATGGCAACAAAATGGGCTGGAACGAGACTCCAATTCTGTTCCTTTTGATATCTGGTCGAGCTACTATGCAACAATTAACTTGCAGTACAATTTTCAGGTCTGTGAATTTGAATTCATACATGCTCACAGAGATGTAGATGAAGCCCGGGACATGCAAGCAAAGATGCACACAAGTTTTTGTTATTCTAATGATGAAATTGCAAAAACTAGAATGCTATCCCAACGACACCAGTGTGTGTGGGTTTAATAGATCATTTTGCATGAAGAGTTTGAATGCATTTGTGTTCATATGAAACGGCATATAAGAACGTTCTACTGAGATTATCAAAACATATCTGAGAGTTGGGCTTTGCAAATGGCAAATGTGGCATTGTGGTATTTAACAAACTGCCATGGTTTGTACTGACAACCCGTCCAAACACCGGAGCTCAGACTGATCCCTTCGTTTATAGTAGCATGGTTTGTTAGCAATACATCGCAAATTATTGCAGCACCGAAACTCAAGAAAATCAGCTAAATACACCTTAATTTGGAAACTACGTTGGATTATTTACAGATGATAATGACACACACACACACACACACACACACACACACACACACACACACACACACACACACACCTTTGTTTTGTTTTGTTTTGTTTTGTTTTGGGCAGCAAGGATAACACCTGCCTCTCCCCCCGTTAATGGTCTTTTTAATTCATGGCTCAAACCCATTTAAAAGCAAACCCTTTCACAATTTGCTTAATTTCTGATGTCATTTCCACCCTATAATTACTGTTCTCTTCCTCATATTTTATCAGTCAATGTACCTGCAATGAAAATATAAGACCTTGACACCACTTTTGCAGAATCAAAATAGTATTTAATTTGACGTCTTTGGCCGTCAAACAACATTGTTTGAGGGACATAATTAGGACAAATTTATCATTTTTTTTTTATTTTGGGGATATTGCGAAGACATGTGGAACCTTTATGATAAGAAGGGGGAAGAAAGCATTTGAACACTGCTGCCCAGTATCTCATGGCTGTGTGAATGCCTTTCAATAAAATTAATGGTGCAGGGGAGATTGCACTGTGGCCATGTTAAAACAGGATGCAGATGTGGTTACAGGGCATCCAGGTAAGGAAGCAGACATTTCCGCATGCACACACACACATGCAGGCACACATGCGCGCGCGCGCGCACACACACACACACACACACATACACAAAACGGTCAAAATCGGAATTCGGACCATTGTCATGGTGGTGTTCCTATTTCCCTCAAACTATTCTCTCTCTCTCTCTCCCTCTCTCTCTCCCCCTCTCTTTTTCCCTTTTCACCCCATGTCCCTCTTCATACCCTCAAACTGAATTCATGTCATCTAAGGATGACCTGTTTGTTTAAGCAAATGGTTGACATGATCCGCCTGCTGTGTGGACCATGAGCCATATCGTGTGGGAGGTAAAGCGGTAGAACAAAATACCAAGCATTTGTTACATTCCTTTTCAAATGGCCACTCTTTAGAGATTTGTGTTGTATGAGATTGTGTTATGGGAATTTGCTGCTTCAACATTGCACAAAAGTATGAAAAAATATAATTTCCTTGATGCTTGCTATTCTGTACAATGACTCACCCCCCCTCCCCCCATATAGGTAATAAGGTAATAGTGGTGAACTTAGCTCCAGTGATGTAGTATTGGACAACTGAACAAAATAACCTTCAATAAGTGATTTTCAAAAGGCAAAAAAACAAAAAACATTGATAAAATTGATAACAACTGCAGAGAAGCATTAAATGATGCTTGTTTTTTCCCCATTGTCATTCTTCAAAGAGGTTGAATCAGTTCATCTGGATACAACGTTTATAAACATTGTATCCAGATGAACTGATTCAACCTTCTTTGATTTTCTTACTTGCATTATTGAGTATGCATCAAGACATTGTCATTCTTATTCCCATCATATACATACACACACACACACACACACACACACACACACACACACACACACACACACACACACACACACACACACACACACATATATATATATATATATATATATATATATATATATATATATATGCATGTGTGGTGTGTGCTGTGAATTTATATCTGAGATATTCACGCCATCCTGCATAGAGATGGGTCATCTCAAATTTCACCGGTAATTCCTCGAGTAAGTTAAGGTGGATTTTCTCTCCACCACCTCCATGCCTACCGCTTACATTTCATTTGACTACCTGATAGTCGGTGTACATGGGCTGGGCTCGACAACTCCTCCCGGCAGAGTGAAAAATTACTCTTGGGGAAACAAACAGATTTTTGTGAGGTTGTTCTGGTTCTGTGTACAGCCAGATTTTCTGTACACAGCCTGCTATATGTTATGTTGTCAAGATTCCCCCCCCCCCCAGTAAAGGGAAATTAATTGTGGAGAAGGCTGAGAATTTGTTTTCATATTGGCTCGGTGCTGCCGAGTGCCAGGATGGAGGAAGACAGCTGTGGGGGAAGGCTGGCCGACCCACTGCCTTCTGCCTCTCCCATGCCTAGCTGCACAGAGCCTGCGACAACACAAGCCTCCAGCAATACTGGGCAAACACTGGGAGCATCTCTCTGGGATCTGCACCACTTCCTGACAGCGCTGCAGCCAAAAACACTAGACATCCAAAAACTGTGTAGCTGCTTTGCTCAAACAGAGCTGCTGCCGCTATATGACATAGATATTATCGTGACTGAAGACAGCTACTGAATAGTCCCTGTCACTGCAAATGCCATTTATACACGTGAACATGGTTTACAGTAAGAAGTACTATGGATCGTGGGTACTGAACTCAACAGTACTACGGATCATGGGTACTGAACTCTACAGTACTACGGATCGTAGGTACTGGACTCACAAACAAACATGTTCTTTTAACGTGCTTTAACAACCCGCAACAAGAAATAAGGTCAAGCGTGCGGTAAAGTGATTCCACCTCCTCTCGGTCTGTGTTTGCTCTCACACTGTACGGAGCTGCCTAGCTTCAGCCAGGACAGATCAGGCAGATAGTGGCAGCTGAGGTAGGAACCATTTTCACACTGCCACAATTACAGAAACCGTCATTACATTGCTCACTCTTACTCAAATACAGATAGAAGCCCCAAAAAATTATGCGCAAGCTAGGAGGAGAAAGTGGCTCACTTCTGTTTGCTAAATTAATCGCTTCCTAAATGGCTCCAGGCCAGGCAAAGTTAACATTTGCAGTTTCAAAGGTTTTCAGCGCTTGCAATGAGCCATGAAATTACTGCATGCCGTCGAAAATGGCAGCTGATGAAAAGCCCAAGGAGCAGGTCCCACAGGCAGAGAGAGCTTGGAAGTGAAATCTTAAACACAAAGTCTCATTTTTGATTCGGATCATGGTGAAATTCAGAACCAAACGTAAGAATAGACAGGCTGCATGCCAAAGCAAACCAGGTTGAGACAAGACAGATGATGAACAGCTGTTTCCGGCCCGGCGGCCTCATCTCGGCTGCACAGAGGCGAGGTGGGGGACAGAGGTTGGCTTTAAGGACTGTAATGATGATGTCGAGGTGCTCAGCTGCGGCCAAACCGGACTGACCCAAATTAGGTTTGATTAAATCACAGGGGTGATTCAGCAGATCTGCAGAAATCATTAACACCAAAATGATGTGGAGCATGTTGGCCTCCGACTAAGACCAAAATTTGGACGCTGCAATACTTTGCATTACGTCTGCTGGTGGCACATTTATAAATAAAACAGTGGGAATTTTCATATAAAGATAAATATAAGCATTTATCAGAAGTTTTCATTGCCTCACTTTTCTTAGATTCAGGTCTTTTGAGGCGTGTTTCGTGTTAGCATTACACTGAAAGCATGTGATTCATTCTCTAAGGATTCAACTCAGGTGGGAAACAAATCATCATGTATCTTCACGTTTGGATGATCTATATTATAAATATATTCTTTGCAGTCATGTTTGCTTCCCTGCACTCCTTAAAGAAGGAAAAGCATACTCTGGAGATTAGCATTCAACCTCCTACAGTGTTTTGGCTCTTTGATTTTTGCCTAGCTAGGAAAACCTATCCCACATGTCAATTTACAATGACAGAACCAAGTAGACCCTTTGGATTAAGGAAACCTTCATCTGTCCTAAATGTGGGAATAATCATCCTAGTTATGTGTCTTTTCATGTGCAACATGACATAAATCATATATCTTTAGTGTGTTTAACTCTAATAAAAGGGCTTGGGGATAACGACCTTATATTGTGGGGTTATTTAAAGCGTGATAGAATAGCTAATAAAATACTCATTTTGGAATGTGCACTTTGCTACTTATTTAACTGAAATTCCAACTTGTTAATTTATGTAAATTCTAAATTTAAATTAATTTGGAATTATTTGAACAAAAATGGAGGAGGCTCTTTGCAAAGACACCACCTATTACGACTAATAGAATTTATGAGTGTGTTTATCTTGCTGTTCGTGTATTAATGACATTTAAATATGTTATGCCTCTAACATAAAACATTAAATACTCTATTGTTGGGTCATATTTGGAGTGAGAGAGAAGTGGTGGATGTTTATAAATGAGTGCTTAATTAATTAAAGAATGCATTACAATTTAATGTGAATTGTTAACTCTCAGTTTAGCCTCATTAATTTGGGCCCCGTGGGAATTCCGGTGCTACCATTTCACCGGCAACTTGCTGGTTGCATGCCCTATGGCTGTTTTATGGTGCTGGAGATTGATAGTTGACAAAGCAATTAATCATGTGGAAGAACGACCAGCTCCTTAGCCTGCGTTGTAAGGGAGGTGGTCTTTTGGATTTTCAACGCTCGTGTGATAACGCTGTATTCGCATGCCATTTCAAATAGCCAAAGAGGGTGTGCTCTCCATTGATGATCAGTGTATCCTAACACAGGGACAGCCAAAAGTATTATTTATGACCAATAAGTGAAAAACAATTGATTTTTTTTAATATTAGCATCTTAGCTATAGTTTTTTAATGTTGCATACAGTTTTAGCAATGAAAATATAAGCAACCTATAACTTAGTGTTAGTCAATTACAAGGTGTGCGGTTTACAAATTGATTGTCAAAGGAGAATATTCTCATACATATTTTCTAAATAGTTATACACTGGAGCATCGATCTTGTGGCAATGGCTTCACAGCATGTGAAAATGTTCACATGAGCGTAACAATGCCAAATCGCCTGGCCAAAGGGTGGACGATTGCTGCGGCACTCGAGTGGTGTGGTTTAAGGCCCCTCCCTCCATCTAGCAGCTAAGAAGCCACCATTTTCTCTCCTTTCACTCCTAATTACCATCGCCTCTCCAGAAAGTCCTCTGTTGCTCCATCTGTCCCCTCTGCACGCGACAGGGATGCTCTAATCACCTTGGATAGCAGAGCTCACATGGGAGAAGACAACTACACAACCAGCATACTGTCTCAGATACAGTTCTGCTGCTGGATGCCAAAACCTCATGGGGAGTCGGCTATAAACACTGTCCATAGCCTTGTATGTGATATGTTCAGTGATGTGTGTGAAATAGAGCCATTTTGTGTCACAGATCTCCCGTGCAGTGTGACAATACCGGCGCCAAATGGGCTTTTGTATGAAGTTTATGTAACATATGCTGGAGTGTATGGATGGTCCATCCGTGGCTCACATCAAAACGACAGTGTGAGGATAAAGTGTTTTTTGGAAGGTTGTCACAAGTTTACATTAGGCCACATATGTGGACATGTAATATCACAGCAAAAACACTTCTCTTGTTTCACTCGGAGGGATAGCCGTCGATGGATCTGATGATATTCCAGTCTAATGAATTCATATTTGCATCAACATGCGTATGTTGCATCCAAACGAGGTGGAAAAGTGGAAAACAGAGGGTGACTTATAATTGCAAAAGCGTTATTTTAAAACCCCAGCAAGGGCTGTAGAGACATGAGACATGTCTCCACCGATCCATGCATTATTTGATCTTACTCTGTATGCCCTGCAGCGCCGTATCTCGTCTCCTTGTATTTGATTCTGTTATCCTCACCCAGGTTGTCACCTCCTGACTTCTCATTTTTGCTTTACCCCCGTCTCAACAACTTCTACGTGTGCCTTTGTGGGGCACTGGAACTATTTTTTCCAAAACTTTTTTTTTTGTTTTTTTCCCGAAGCAGAGGAGGAAACTTTGCGGGACTGCCAGAAAGCCCTCTCATCTTGGCGGCGGAGCAGCTGAGGGAACTCTCAAATGATGACAGCCATCGTGAAAGGGCAGATAAGCCCGTGTGGCTTTGCCTCTGATTGTATGTTCATCTCATTCTGATCCGGCCGCGATTCTAAGCCCCTGTCTCGCAGTCCTCACTCTCCCAACAGTTGATCTTCTGTATGTCACTGAAATCGTCTTATGGCTGATCCAGGAGACAGGGGGAAAGTGTCTGTTTGTCACCCAACTTTAGTCTTGGCAGAAAAAGACAAGTTGGGTTTCTTCTCTCTCTTTTTTTTTCTTTAACGCAACTAACTGACCAGTGCCTTTGTCAATACTCTTCAATTAATAGTTGGTGCTACTGGGGCGTCCGGGTGGCGTGGCGGTCTATTCCGCAACACGGGGATCGCCAGTTCGAATCTCCGTGTTACCTTCGGCTTGGTCGGGCGTCCCTACAGACACTGTGTCTGTGGGTGGGAAGCTGGATGTGGGTATGTGTCCTGGTCGCTGCACTAGCACCTCCTCTGGTCAGTCGGGGTGCGTGTTCGGGGGGGGAGGGGGAACGGGGGGGTAGCGTGATCCTCCCATGCGCTACGTCCCCCTGGTGAAACTCCTCACTGTCAGGTGAAAAGAAGCGGCTGGTGACTCCATATGTATCGGAGGGGGCATGTGGTAGTCTGCAGCCCTCCCCGGATCGGCAGAGGGGGTGCAGCAGTGACCGGGATGGCTTGGAAGAGTGGGGTAATTGGTCGGATACAATTGGGGAGAAAAAGGGGGGAAAAAAAGTTATAAAAAAAAATAAATAGTTGGTGCGACTGTATAGTGGAGGAACACACGGCCTACCATGTGAATCCCCCTCCTATTAGGAAAACCGCATGTGTTAGCAGTAGCTGTGCAGAATTTCTATATGAACATAAAGGTTACGCGGCATACAGACACTTTGACATTCACTTCTTGAGTAAATGTTCGTTTACGATTCTCTTTTGCAATCAATGCCTAATTTTAGATGCTTCACTTGGCCATTTAAGTTGACCATGTTCCATTAAAAACATGACAGCTACTGTAAGAGTGACAGACCCGGGCAGGGGGAGTATCATACATGCACCCCCATAGGGAGGTGCACACTCTGCCTACTAGAGTGTGCAGCCCCAACATTTCCCTTCACTTAACTTGACATTTCCGACTGCGCTGTCTGTGGCAGGTCCTGTGCGGTATCACTTCTGCAGCTCTGGAAGTCTGCGCCGCTGAACGCTCCAGGTCTTAAATGAGATCCCAGAGGGAAAGCCGAGCTGATGGGTGGGGGCCATTATCTTAGCTGCTAATGAACAATTGTATAATTTCTATCAAAAGCAGTTGCGAGGCCTGCTCAGTCTTTTGCTATCTCCTCCAAATACTGTCACGATAAAGGGACTGTTAAACGAGGGGGTGGGGGTGGGGGGAGGTGGGTTGTGAGGGGGGGGGCAGGAGCTGTCAAGAGGGGCACCGTGGTCAGGAGGCGCGCTCGAAAGGAAAGTCTCTCCGCCTTTATCTGCCATTTCCTGCTCCCTTCCTGGATACGTTAATAATCTGTAAGAACAGACAATCATGCGCGGTCCGTGAGAGATAAAACACGGATGACAAAATATCAACTTCCTGGTACAAAACTCAAAGCCTTTATTAGAATATCAGGCACAGACGGTAATTAATTTCAACTTTAATTACTTCCACTGTTCCTGCAGATTAGATCACAGGTTTGAGATGGGTTATTAAAACAACTGGGGAAAGCTTTCGGTATAAAAAAAAAAGTTAATTTCTCTAACCTCCGTCTCTTAACCTGCTTGTTGAGTGATGCAATTACATCTTTGCAGTGCAGACAGGAGCGATATGATGTAGATGAAAAAGACACCCGATCACACTGGGTGAAAGATGGAAGGTGTCGAAATTTCACAGCTTGCTGGCATTGGAGAGGCAATGATGGTATCGCTAACTCAGGGAAGAGAAGACTTTTTTTTTTCATTTGTGTCAATAACAGACGATGATTTCGCACAGAGCATCGCAGTAAGAAGACATAGTAATGGCATGGATGATTAGGCAGTGCTTCCCTGCTGCAGCGTATGATCATGCTAAACTCTCCCTGCCAGCACCGCCGGGCCATCCTGTCGTTACTTTACATTTCTTGAACCAGAGCACGACATTGCACTGCTTCCTCATTACAGTCCTCGCTGTAATCTGAAAGCCACACATCCCACTTGTTTATGGCTGGAAATTGACATCTTGTTGCCTCGGCGCTCATAGATAGACTCAGTGATACTTAACGGTCCCTCTTAAAGTGGATGCCGGGTATTTCAATGGGACCATTCAGGAGCAGTCCTCATCTCTCACACAACTGTTAAGATTTTTGTTTACAGTAGATATGAGGATGATGAGGCCTTGATTTCGCTGCAGTAAATAGGGAGCTGCATTCAATCCTGTGCCTTAAATCCCTGGCAGGCAGCCAAGGCCTGTTCTAATATGGCTACTCCACATCAGTTGATTCAATGCACACTTTTCTTCATCAATCAAAATACCATCAGACATCCTTTCATACTTTGCATCCTATATGCAAATAATCTGTCCGCACTGGTATGATATCATATGGAGCAGACAGGGTATTTGCTGTGGGATTACAGAATGAAAAAAAAATGCATTGCAGATATGCCATTTCAAATTAAACACACGGCTTTTTCGGCTATCTCTCTTGAGATAGTTTAATTAATTTACTTCAACTACAAATAAATATTTAGTTCCTTCCTTGCACTGTACACAGACCAGAGCCGGGTTGGTGCACAGTGGCTCATTATACAATAGTGTTAAGGGGTATATGGGAATGGCTAATCTTAAAATCCCTGCCACACAATAAACAGAGTGATAGAAAGGAAGGATGCATGAGATAAGTCTGCAGTAATGAAACTGGATGCCAAAAGGAGAGGACAGTATGTAATGAAGAGAGAGCAGAGGGGAATGTTTAAAATAAGTTCAAGAACAGAGATAAAGCCCAAGGATGATGTTATCTGCAGGATTGAAGAAAGCATTTCAGTAACAGAATGGTCACAATCACTTAATCAGCCAGACTCCACCCAGCATGGTCCCTGTCTTCCATCATATGCTATTTCCCCTGCTCTAAACAGTCAATTTTCACTCTGTGTGAGTGTCTGTGTACATGTGTGGTGTGTGGGTTGTCGGTCCGTACTGAGTGAGTGTGTGTGTGTGTGTGAGAAAGTGCGGCGTATTTGAGTAAAAGGGTTAGAGAAAGGGTTGACGGGTCTGCTATGGTGGAGTTTGGCCTTTCATTACCAAAGCATGACGCCTCAGTAACTAAAGCTTGCGGGTTTTGCTGGGAAGATGTTGAAACAGTTTTGAAATATGAAACAAATGTACTCATTGGTGTTTTAAAAACAGCAACATTTCTAAGTGCATGCTCAAAGCCGAGCCCGCTTGAGTCACATTCAGAACAAACCACGGCTGACCTAGATGAATGTGATTCACAACCAAGACCAAAACAAGTCATTCTTATTTGAGGTCAATGTCAAAATAGACAGGAATTCTGGTATATATACACAGTCATATTGGGCAGAGGCTAATGTATAATGTATCATGAACTGGACTCTCATACTGCTAACCGTGTAGAATGTGTGCAGTTCACAAGTTCTTTAGATCTCAAATTCACAAAATCAGGATCAGAATCAGAATCAGTATCAGAATAAGGATTAGAATTGGGATCGGAATCGGGATCAGTATCAGAATCAAGAGTCAGAGTCAGAGTCAGGCTCAGAATCAGAATCAGCATTAGAATCAGAATTAGAATCAGTATTAGAATCTAAAACAATCATCTTTATTGGCCAAGTATTTTTGCACATCCAAAGAATCCGACTTCAGTTTTGTGGCTCTCAATGTACTTGTACAGAAAAAGTACTAGAGAGTGCAGAACTGAGGCTGTCGTCTGCGGCGCCATCTTGGTGTTATCTGTTAAATTGGCAATGCTTGGTAACATACATTCAATTTCCATCAATGATAAAAGCCTATTTATCATACACTTACACTGTATTATGGATAAGGCTTTAAACTTCCTTTTCATTCACTATGATCCACCGCTGCATTGTACAGCAGCATTGCCCCAACAAGATTATTTCCAAAAGCTTCCAGAGCTCAGCTCAAAGCCTCTAGATCCCTGTCCCTGCTGGGCTGGCACCACTAGCCAAAACAGAGATCCTCAGACAAAGATGGGCCTTACACTCCTACACTTTGGACCGGCACCCGTATCCTGCTCTCAACAAAGACCATCTCTACGCTCATTTGTGAGGCCTTTAGCCGCTCATGAGTTTGTGATTAGCAGCGCTTTGGTTTTGATGGCAGCTCACCAGTTGTAAAAGTCGGAGCCGACAGCGGACCCCCTCTGAGAGCAGGGGCTAGAGTTGCCACTAATGCGTCGACCCCACAAGTACCAGGCAGAACCCTGCCCCATGTCCAGGACTGGGCCCATAATGATGGGAAACAGTACAGCCCGCTCCCAGCATGTTTGTACAGTGGGGTGAATCGCGCCCGCGTGCGTGTATGTGTGTGTGTGCATTCGGGTTTGGGGGGGGGTGTATAAATAGAGACAAAAGGACTGTAAAAAGAGAAAAAAAACCCATTGAATTAGAGAGAGAACGTACAATGAGAGATGGATAGCAAAAGAGACGGTAAAACAAATATAGAAAGGAAGTGAGCGCAAGACGGGGAGAGGGAGAGAGAAGAAAATGGAGGAAGGGATAGCGTGACAGATGTGCATCAGTGTGTGCATAGTTCATTAGCTGGACATGGAGGTGCAGATGATGGTTGTGTGTAGAGGAGGTCTGCGATGCAGCCGAGCAGGAGAGAGCGGAGCACTGTTTAATGTGCAGGTGCAGTTTCGCTCCTCACAATCCACAGGCTTAATTCACTCCTTCGGCTGGCCTGTAGGAGGGATCGGAGGCAGCCAGCATAGAGCAGACTTCAAGTCATGCATGTCCCTCTGTAAGGAAAGAGGCTTGAGATACCGTGTTCTGCAATGAGACCCATTTAACTGACAACTGATGCTTAGGTAACGCGTGTGCTTATCAAAGCACCCGGGCTGAAACAACGCCATGTCGACTACTGTTCTTCATTACCTGTGTCGACAATGTACGTTTAACGTCATCATACAGAGGTTGACTAAGGTTGAACATTTGTGGGCGTCCGGGTAACGTAGCAGTCTATTCCGTTGCCTACCATCACGGGGATCGCCAGTTCAAATCCCCGCGTTACCTCCGGCTTGGTCGGGCGTCTCTACAAATACAATTGTCCATGTCTGCGGGTGGGAAGCCGGATGTAGGTATGTGTCCTTGTCACTGCACTAGTGCCTCCTCTGGTTGGTCGGGGCGTCTGTTTGGGGGGGAGGGGGAACTGGGGGGAATAGCATGATCCTCCCATGCGCTATGTCCACCTGGTGGAACCCCTCACTGTCAGGTGAAAGGAAGCAGCTGGCGACTCCACATGTGTCGGAGGAGGCATGTGGTAGTCTGCAGCCCTCCCCAGATCAGCAGAGGGGGTGGAGCAGTGACCGGGACGGCTTGGAAGAGTGGGGTAATTGGCCCGATACTACTGGGGAGAAAAAGGGGGGAAAATTCCCTCCCCCCCAAAAAAAAGGTTGAATATTTGTTTGCAAAAGTGTTTTCCCAAACCTACCACCGCACATACTTAAAGAGTTACACACTTGTGCAAGATTCTGATGCCTATAGTGTATACAAGATGGAAACACCGCATAACCCGCAAAGGATCCAGATTTGTTGGCTTTACCGTAGCTTGGAAACGAGACCCAAGTGATTATATGAAAGCTGCTTGATAGATCCTCAGACCCAGGCCTGGTGGAATAACACCCCCCCCCCCCGATACACACACACAGACAGACAGACACACACACACACGCTATTTAAACAAAGCCTGAGATAAGATTTAAGGAGAATCCTTAAGGTGATCCAGCTGCCCTCTTCCAAGCTACAGCAGGCACGTTGCCATAATGAAGACCGAGGGAGGAAAGAAAGAAAGGAAGAAAAAAAAGGAAAGCCACCTCCAATGTGCCGGGCTACAGATGAATACATTCGCTCTCACATTTCCTCACAGCTTATTCCCTCATAATAAAGCCCCGAGAAACCTTAGAAGGAGGGAGGTAGAGAGAGACAGACAGAGAGAGAGAGAGAGAGAGAGAGAGAGAGAGAGAGAGAGAGAGAGAGAGAGGGGGGGGGGGGGGGGGGGGAACAGAAAAATGATGAATCTGTTTTAGTTTGTCATAAATGTTGCCATGTTTTGAGGCTCCCTCCCCGTGCTCCAGCTTTCCCAAAAACTACAGAATCGCCACTGCTGTTGTGTCGTCGGTGCTCGTCTGATACATCCACACATCTCTGTCATTTTTTAATTTTCTGTCTACGAGTTACATGTGAATTAGTTATGGAGCAGATCAGTTGGGTGTCACATTCATTTTTGAACGGAATAATATTTAATGATATTTTGTATGTCTGGGTTCTCCCAATTTATTCCGTGTCCCTATTTACTCCTCGCTATAAACAGGCAAATGCATCTCCTTCTTTTTTTTTTTGGCATTTCATTGCATGCAAAACTGAAGTTAAAAAAAAAATACTGTCAAATGCCAGAATGCATTTGAACAGCAAAGCACCCATTTAAATACATTGTGCCGTATGCATGATTAGGTTACATCAAAAGAGCGTTTAACACTTTGTCACATCGCATTGTAATTATGGCAAAACGTATTTGCAAGAACAACAATTTTCAATAAGAAATAATCACTATTCACTCTATTGCTGTACATTGCCCAGAATAATCCAGAGAGAGAGAGGGAGGGAGAGAGAGGGGGGGGGGGGGGAGAAGGAGGAAATAATTAGCAGAGAGAAGCGATTGCACTAATGAGAGGAGAATTTGACTAGGATACTTTACTTGACCCCCAGTGTTCCTCGGCTGTCCGGGAGGGGGAAAAAAAGAGGCCGACTTATAATTATACTCTGCAATGCACCATGAAATTGTTATTGTGGAACACCTTTTTGAAAATGTTATCAAACAATTACTTTAATTTTCCCCCCCTGGAAACTGTTGCACACGTCCACCAAATGAGATGGAGGAGCGGTGTCTCTTCCTGTCAACCACTGCGGTTCATGCAGATGAGACCCCCCCCCCCACCACCGCTCCCTCCCACCCACCCCATCCCACCCCCCCACCCATCCCTAGAGTCTCTGTTCCGAGGGATGCCGTGGCAAATAAAATAATACTCTGATAAAACTGAAATATTTTATGACAGAGTGATAATCATTGCAACCATACGTGCCACTGATACGGGGGCTGTTGCAGTTGGGGGAGGAGAGGAAATAATCCTTTTTGTGGGCTTTAAAAAATGAATCTCAGTTGAATCACATCAGAGGGGGCAGGAAAAAAAAAAAGAAGCAACTCAAAGACAGTTCCAAGATGAGCCAACTCCAGGAGAAAATGACCTCCTCGTTTTGGTGATAAAGTTCTAGCCAAAATATGATATCAGCCTGCGACGTGACTCATTAGAAATGTGTGTATGGCGTGGAGGCAGCTCTCCCTATCTGCCAGTGCCTGGCTTGCCGACTGATAAGAGGCAAATGCAAATGTCCTGATAAGAACTGAATGCAAATATTTATGATATGATATTCCCTGGGAATTATGTGTGGATAAAACAAAGTGTATTATTTCCCTGTATTTCTTTCAGGTTTGCCAAAATGTCCCTTTTTTGCCTTTGGAATTTGCATTTCTTCAAAATTGATTGGGCCTGCGTATTATGTTAAGCTATTTGTTTGCTGAGGATGGTAATTAGTTACTGTAATTACAGCGATGACAGTTGCTAAATTGTTTTTAAAGCATTACAGTGTGTTTGTGCCAGAAGATTGCAGTACTTATTTTAGGATTTAAGCATTCGCTGGAAAAACTCCCACTCTAAGGCCAAAGTGGGAATTTTTTTTTTTGAACTACAAAGCAGCCATTTTCTAAGCAAAGGCATTTTTGAAAATGTCTGTTAATTTGCACTAATTGCCGGGTTGACTGTGTTTTGCAGTTTCTTTTCCAATCAGGGACATGTTACTGATAGGATGTCTTGAGGGATCAAAATGGGCTTGAAATAGTTTAAATACATGCATTTGTTAGCTTTGTATGCTCATTTTAAGTTGGACTTTTAAAGCTCGCCGTCACCCAAGAAACAAATTGCGGTTGAAGGCACATTTGTAATTATGGTTCCCAGTGTAGCCTATACAGGCTTTCAAGTTTAACACACATTAATTAGTGTGGACACAGACAGTTGGGTGTTTTAGAAAGCATTTCATGTACAGCATAAACAGCAAATGTCTACATCACATGAATCAAGAATGCTGGAGCTGTTTATGCATTTGTAATGCAGTATTATAAAAACATACCCACAGCATAACCTACTGGAGACCACAATAATGAGTGTATTATTCACAGAGGGTCATATTTTGGCGACGTTACGGTGTGCAGCGATGAAGCCCGAGAGTGGTCCATGGTTAGTTAGAAGTCATTTGCAATAGTGTTCAGATGAAATAAATGCAAGTAAAGACTAACGTGTGTGTGTGTGTGTGTGTGTGTGTGTGTACTGCAAGCTGTCCCCTATAATCAGTAGTTGTATGGGAAATAATTTAGTATTGGCAGCTTGACCTACCGCTCCAACTGTTTCAATTAGTAAGACAAATTAATGGCAAGTTGATAGCGCTGGCCATGAACGAGGGGATTGAGGTAAGCAGGAAAACACAATGCTTGACACTCCTTGGTTTTTCCTGAACCTGAAAAAAAAAACTATTGATTTAACCATTTTGAAAATAAAACAGGCCCTGGTTCCACTTCTCAAAGACCCCATGGGCAATGAGCCTAGTTCCCCTCTCAGGCATTATGCTATGAGTGCATAATTGGATTTACTATTAACATAATCGGACAGCGTGCATGTTGACTTGCATATTCCCTTATGAGCTGCATTGCTCCTCTAAATCTTATGGAAGAAGATGTTGAACGTACATGGAGTTCCCATGAGGGGTTCTTTGTCTCACTAACTTCCCCGCCACCATTGGACGAGGTTGTACCTTTCATGCATCTTTTTGATGCACAAAAAAAGAACAGAAAAAGAAGAAAAAAAAACCAAGGGTTTCTAATCATAACCAAACTTCAAAAGTAGAGCGGTGTATAGAAATTACTTTATTTGATAAGCGCATTGTCGATGGATAGTTTTGTCGGTGTTGTGAGGGAAAAAAGACAGCATACCGCGGCCGTTTTAATAATGAAACCTTGGACCAGAGCAGATGTTTTGGAGCACCATTTTAAAACACAAAGGCTATTGTCAGTTTTGCAACCTTGACCACAGCCACATCCCCAAACCATCAGTATATTTTTAATGACTTTTGTTGAAATGGATTTTTTTTTTTTGTGATCCAAATGAAACAAAATCCGGATGAATACATGCATGAGCTTTTGCAAGCTTGCAAGCAACAAAAAAACATTTAACAAGTCTTCTTTGTTCAAGAAGCACAAAAACTTCATAATATGTGCGGTCGTAAATATTTCTAAAAGATTTATCCATTCATTGCCAAGTTAGATATACGCAGAATGAGTGTTCGACAGAGACCGAAGAGATTTGGTCTGTGGTGTCAGTACTGGATACCGCAATATCTGAGACTCAAAGGATAACATATTTATGAAAGACCACACTAAAAGGCATTTAGGGTGTCGCGAGCTTCCACGATGAGACTGGTTCTGAAAGAAGCGGATCCGTTGGGGGTGGGGTTTAATTTCATTGACAATCTTTTTCTTTTCTCCCCCCCCCCCTTTCTCCCCAATTGTGCATGGCCAATTACCCCACTCTTCCAAGCCGTCCCGGTTGCATCTCCACCCTGGGGAAGGCTGCAGACTACCACATGCTTCTTCCGATACATGTGGAGTCACCAGCTGCTTCTTTTCACCTGACAGTGAGGAGTTTCACTAGGGGGACGTAGCGCGTGAGAAGATCATGCTATTCCCCCAAGTTCCTCCTCCCCCCCAAACAGGCACCCCGACCAACCAGAGGAGGTGCTAGTGCAGCGACCAGGACACATACCCACATCCAGCTTCCCACCCGAATACACAGTGTCTGTAGGGACGCCTGACCAAGCCAGAGGTGACATGGGGATTCGAACCGCCGTCTCCATGTTGGTAGGCAACAGAATACACTGCAATGCTACCTGGATGCCCATTTGATTGACATTCTAATCTGTCAGCCCATCATGACCGCAGTCCATACAGAAACAAGTGAGAAACGTTGAGAAATCTCAGAAATGCCTCCCTCCTCCAACCGTCATGTTCGTAGCTACAGAGGGTTGGAGAAAGAAAAGTGTTTTCGGATGTGGACAGATGGAGATGAAACTGCAAAAGTGTAAGTGCACCCACTTTTATTGTTCCAAGGTGAAGGAGGGGATTCAAATCAAATGATTACTGGACATTTTTCATGATGCCCGCCTATAACATGCAGAGACTTTTCTATGAATTTGAGACGCCTTTTCCAGGAAGAGAAAACACAGGATTGTTTAGATGCAAATAAAAAAAAATAGCAATGCTTTTGTGGGAGACTCAAAGGAAACTGCTGCAAACATATGTATTTAAGACAGCGTCCAAATCAAAGGACACACTGGACATGTACACACAGCTCGGGCAGCATACGTACTAAGCGCAGCTCTCTATGAAACAGTTAAAGCCGCTTCCTGTTGGAGCAGAAATGTGACCCCAGTGTATACACTGGGTTCCCACGTTCTTCCTATACTGCATAAATATCCCACAGCTCCACATCACACCCCAAATGCATGCTGGTATGAGCAGTTCTCCCAATAAACACACACACACACACACACACACACACACACACACACCATCCATATTAGATGCGCCCGCTAGTTACTTCTTAATTAACACCTACTCCAGCCATAATAATAGAATCGCTTCCCCCCTTTCTGAAATCCCTTTGAAATTACGCAGGATTAAGGAAAGTTGGTTGCTAAATTGGTGTGTGCATCTGTAATTTAATTGCATCTAAGGCCATTAATTAATGAGGTGCCTCCTTTAATAGTTAGTGTATAATTGCTAATAATTAACAGTCCGTCTTGATAAAGTGTCACCAAAATCAAACAAAAACAATTAGCTTTTTGAGGTAAGTGTGTTTTAAAAGCCTCATTATTAGTACTGTCATTCTACAGTAGTTAGAATGATAAAGAAGGCAGGGTAGATTTTAATTTGGATGGGGGAAGAGGGAAAAAAACCCGCAGCTGACATCCATAAGGGAATTACCATGCCTTAATTACGGCCTAAGCTCATTGTAACATGATAAAAAATAGTGTGAATCTGTCCCCTGTAGTAAGGGTCTCCTCTGGTTTTATCAGCATGGACTGCATCCCCACATCTTCCCTTCTGTTAGCTAACACGTTGATGTGATTTAATACGTTGTTCCTGCATATTTCAGGGAAATTGCCATACATTTTCTTTCACATCTTTAATCTCATTTGGAGTAAGGCTGAAACGGCTTCACGTTTTGTTTCGCCTGAAAAGTACAACTTGAATGTAGAAAAAGCGGCCTACAGCGGAGGTGGCTGTGCATCTCGCCAACAACTATTTTGATATGCTATTATGCAGAACTCGTGTGGAAAATTTGGTGTAGCCTTTCTTTTTCAGTGTGAAAAAGATTTTATTGTTTGACGGTGTTTTGTTGAAAACTTTTGAATTGGAGCAGGGGCATTTCTAGGCAAAGGCAACCTAGCTGGTCACCTAGGGCGCCATCTACAAGCCTCACCCGTCCCTTAAAATATATATATATTTTGGGGGCAATTCATCCATCCATCCATTATCCAAGCCACTTATCCGAAGTCGGGTCACAGGATGCTGGAGCCTAGCCCATCAGTCATTGGGCGGCAGGCGGGGAGACACCCCGGACAGGCTGCCAGTCCATCATGGGGCCCACACACACACACACACACACACACACACACACACACACACACACACACACACACACACACACACACACACACACACACACACACACACACACCTAGGGACAATTTAGTATGGCCGACTCATCTGACCTACATGACTTTGGACTGTGGGAGGAAACCGGAGAACCCTGATGAAACCCACGCAGACACGGGGAGAACATGCAAACTCCACACAGAGGACATCCTGGGATGACCCCCAAGGTTGGACAACCTTGGGGTTCGAACCTAGGACCTTCTTGCTGTGAAGCGGCCGCGCTAACCACTGCGCCATTGTGCCAATTCAATCTATATGTTTTGTTTTGGGGTTTTGTTTTTTTAAACGTTATTTTCCGATTTTTACGTTTTTTGGAACAGATATACAAGACAAAAAAAAAACAACAAAAAAAAACAGGTAGGAATCCCCCCCTCCTCCCCAAGGCTCAATAAAAAAAGGACTATGCAGGGATTTTTTATTCCAATTCCAAATAATAACCACGTTTTTGAAGACAATATAACGTTGTACACATATATCTATAAATATTGTTGTTACAACCAGGTAAAAAAGTACATTGAATCAAAGGAAAAACCTTCAATAAAGTCTATGAAAGGACTCCAGGTCAAAGTAAAGTTTTTGCGGGTTTTACAAATTTTATATCGGAGAGTTTCTAAAGGTAGAAAGGACAGCACCTCCCTTAACCACTACAAAAATGATAGAGCTTTATTCGACTTCCAGTTAAGAAGAAAAGTCTGCGAGCTAGCAATGAAGCAAATGCCTGCAAAGTTGTGACCTTACAGATGGGGGGTGGTATGGTAGGCTGTGTGAAAGTCAGGGGTTATGGTCTGTTTATAGATATGTGAGAATACATTAAATATATGTCCCCAATAACTGTTGAGAAGGGGGCATGCCCAGAACGTGTATCCCACCGAGGCTGGACTATGGCTGCACCTCGGACACCCGGGGTCTGTGGTGGAAAAGATTCTGACAAGCTTGTCCCCTGAGTAGTGAAGACGGTGAAGCACCTTAAATTGAATTAAACCATGTCATATACACAATGAAGAAGTGTGTATACATGTGTATTTTTAATTATTATATAATTTAAGACTTGATTATTTGTCATGAGTGAGATGATGAAAGAGATGCACCTGTTGTTAAATATTTATTGCACATCAGCAAATATTTTGTTTTTTTATTTATTTCAATATTTTTTATTATTACTTATTTTCTAACTGCACACAATATGTTGAGTCTCCTGCTTTGTTAACCTTTTTTTTTCACACATGCTGTTGCACTCTTTATTTCGTATTTATAATAGTAAAATCAAAAACTGTTATTTCCCCTGAAGATGGCACTTTTCTGTGGAAAATTGTTGTGTTGCAGTGTTGTTATTCTATGTTAAGTACACTGGGACAGCCACAAAGCCGGAGTCAAATTCCACGTTTGTGCAAACCTACATGGCCAATAAACTTGATTACGATTCTGATTTTGGTTGGGGATGTGGGGGGTAAGGGCTGGGGGGGGGGGGCTCTTGCCCAGGGCCCCAGAACGGCCAGACACGCCACTGAGTAACAAGTCCCTGGACATCTAACAATAAGTGTTAGAGATCATTCTTCACAAAGCTGATCCAGTAAAAGTTGTATATAACTGTACTTTTGGGACGAGCATCAGTGGAGATGTGTCTTTGCGGCAGCTTTGATCTTTTCTTTACTCCACATCTGGTGGAAGAAAGTCACAATTCACGATTCTCGACGAAGGCGGCCACCCCTGGTCTGTACGTGGTGTGTTTGAGTTAGCCTCCACCACAGCGTCACATGAAGTAAATACAACAAGTAATAAGTTAGAAACCAGGCTCAAGCATGACGACAATTTCAAATATATGGTGTAACAAGTGGCTTTTGTTGTTTCAGCTAAAATCCCCCAAAAGAAATAATACATAAACTACTTGGAGGCTTTGTTCATGTTATCTGGTATAAATCAATAAGTTGTGGATGTAGCATATGCTTTAAAGTCAGATTTACACGTAGAGTGGTTGTTCCTGCAAAATGGATTGACTGTAAGGTTGAGAAATTACATACATCTGGAGCATGGAACTTTAAACAAGCCAAACTATTATTTGTGGTGCCATATTACCATGAATACAAATGATAGCATGACCCCAATTTTCTGCACCGTGTGAGAGAGAGGAGCAAACCAATGGTTTAAGTGTTATTCAATCCCAAAGTGCTCGTTTGGTCTCAGTTTCGCTCCTATCACAGTGGCTGTCTAGTGTTGAATTGGTAGAAATTATATTCAGGTTCCCTGTCCACAGGCAACAACTGGAAAACCCATTTTCCCTAGAATATGGCTTGCTTGTTGATGGAAATACACCTCTAACATTTTTTTTCTTTGCCAAAGAGCAATTTTAGCCTGTCTTACCCCGTATTTAATGAGACATAAAAAAAAAAAAAACTTACATTGTGCCATACACTTAGGTCGAGAAATCATTTTCACCTTGGTTCACTGTGGAGAAAAGCACTGGTCCACTTGCTAAACAATTAAGGCATATTAGCTACTTGTCAGTCAGACCTTTTGGAGAGCTTATGTATGTCTCCATTTATTTTCTCTCTGTATTCTCTCCCTCCACTTCCTTGTCTGCTCTGCTCTCCCCAGACAGGCATGGATGTGTGCTAAATCCACGGGGAGCTGTGGAATATTTCACTCCGCCAGTGAGAGACCCGGTGGGAATAGGGGTTGAAACTGCACGAGTATGTATCTCATTAGTTTGGTTATGTAATTTGGAGCACCGATAATCCTCCAAGACTGCCAAGTTGCACACCACAGAAACAAGAGTTAGAGTCGTCAACATGCAGCACAAGTACAGCAGCACAAGTACAGCCACTAATTGCTGGGTGTGGCAATATAGCAGGTAATGTGAGCCATTGTCCTCCATGGTATTAGAGGTTAAGTACTCTGATAGAAATGGTAAATTAAGTGCTTCAGCACCTAATGTGTTTGCAGGCAATGCCGAAGAAGAAGGCAATGAAAGGCTAACGCCATTTGCAAATTGTAGTCGGAGGTGCAACACCCACACTCACAGTAAAGGTGATATAGTGATAAAAGCAACCAACTGTAATTTTCTCACCCATAATACGTAATAATTGACAGCACGGTGGTCCAGTGGTTAGCGCCGTCGGCTCACAGCAAGAAGATCCTGAGTTTGAACCCCAGGGTTGTCCAAACTTGGGGGGGAGAGGGGGTCATTCCAGGTCATCCTCTGTGTGGAGTTTGCATGTTCTCCCTGTGTCTGCGGTGGGTTTTCTCTGGGTGCTCCGGTTTCCCCCACCATCAAAAAGACTCGCATGTTCAGGTTAATATTCCTGTCTGTGTCCTTGACCAAGGCATGGCAAGACGAACTGGAGTTGCTCCCTGGGTGCTGCACGATGGCTGCCCGCTGCTCCTAGCTACACAGCTAGGATGGGTTAAATGCAGAGTGTAATTTCCCTACAGGGATCAATAAAGTACCTCAAAAAAACAACAACAAACAAACAAACAAAACAACAAAACAAACAACAACAACAAAAAAACTCCTGTTCTCACATCACCGCCTGGACGGATTTCTTTGACCTTCTGGGATGGTGGGATGGTTGACTGGCTGACTATAGGAGGAAGGTATGGGACTTGACCCTCTTTTGGGGAGCGTCACGCACCCTCAACCTCGGCCCAACCAAGAGCAGGGACAGAAGGAGGGAAGAGAAAAAAGTGTCAGTACCATTCAGTGTGACATTCCATGTCCAATAACAACCAACAACATAACATCATTTAACCTTTACAACACATGTATTGATCCAGGCCATCGTTATCAAGCTAGGATCACAGCTCGGGGCTTGGCTTAGCTCAGCTTCAAGGGCTGTTTGACTTCATCCAGCAATATTACCCGGAGACAAAGAGAGCTGGTCCTGTTATTTTTAACCCTATCCTTGGATCATCTTTTCCTCCACTACTTGTCCGTGGCACAATGACAAAGATATCTCTCGGTCTGTTTCCTGGGATGTCGAGATGTACAACTGGAGGTAGGAGATATAATCTTGCCACACTGAAGAATGACTGAGGGTAAAAAACCCAGCTCCACAACCTCAGAATGACTTTCAAGCGATGCAACAAGAGTCTCAATGCTCACTCTGAGCATGCAAGTGTGTTTTTCTAATTTCACATTAAACAATACGTAATTAATGTAATAAGTGTTGTTAGCCCTTTTTGACTCACTCCCTAAATACTATTTGATCATAAATAAATTGGATAATAAATAATTATCTATACTTCATTTACTCTGTCTCTCCTGTTTGAAATATATGTACTGACCCAGATGGACTTGCATGGATATAAAACTTTAGATGCTCGTGCTGCCATTGAACATCAACTGAGTATGCTCGCCATAAATTATTTGGTTTCCACACAAACAGTTGCATACCAGTTCTGAGGTCAGTACAGCGTGAATGCTTTGTTGACGCTTGTAATGGCGACAGTGATACTAACGATAAAAATTTGAGTGTTGATGTAACTGTATGAAAGGCGAAATAAAGTAACAAAGCTGATGGTGGTTCCAGTGATGATGGCAGTTTTGCTGATGGTGAAATGAAGTATAATGAAGTTGATGCTCATGATGAAGATAATGGTCTATGATCATTATATCTATGATCATATATTGAAAATGACACTGACTGTTGTTGTAAGACTGTTGGAAGCTGTCAAAGTGGTGCTTTTGCAAAGCTTATGATATAATGTGTGAAATAATGCATCGCAACAGACAAGTACCACCCCAAAAAAAACCATCTATCTATCCATCCATCTATCGATTCATCCATCCATCAATGCATCTGTAGATGTATAAGTATTTGTGCAGTGCATTCATTTATGTACATGTGACATTTTGCAGCATCTTCAAACACTTTTCAATTAATCTATGACTAAGGCCAGTGATCATAGCACAGTAACAACAGCGAAGCCAAAGCCAGTTATCAAATTTACTGTGAATGCTGATAACAAATATGCATGCTAGAGAGAAAAGGTGCTCTAATAGAGTTTTTAACTGTAGATCTGGAATAGAAAATTAGACGTACATTCTAATTGAATACCTGGTTGGGAATGCACCCAGCTCACCATTATAAATCATTTGGAATCAGTTTTCTAGAACTGCTCTCTCCCTCTCACCTACTTCACAAACACAGAGCAAGGCTTTTCCAGCCTCTGATAAGTGTTAATAAATTACCTGAATTTGAAAATTAATGGCCAGCCGCCTGCTTCAGGGAGATATCATTGTGTTCCATGAATATTTTGATTTTGTGATTAGATCAAAATGGAGTGAATTCCTAAACAGCACCATAAACTCTTCCCTTCTTGGGAAAAAAAAATCTATTCCATGCAAATGTGCTGATATGGAATAATTAGAATGAGTTTTGCCAGTATTTTCCTGCTCTAACATTTGCATGACTTCAGATCTCACCCTACTGATCTCCTCCAAGCTGAGGGAAAATTTATGTTTTTGTGTGTCCCCCCCCCAACCCCAAAAAAAATTTTTTTTACCTTGCCAAGTGAGATAATGGCTTATATTGTGATGTTAAAGAGGCTTGTATTTACAAAAAGAAACAAAGGCGAAGCTGTTGCCAGTCCTGGAGGACATTGATTAGGCTCTTCCTGTCATTTCCTATTCACCCGCTATATCGGTGGCATTCCAGCTCATCTGCTTCTGTGTGTGATAGGGATCAAATAGATTTCTGCTTCACTCTTTGTCACAACATTTACCAGGATGGAATGTAAGGAAGGGAATGCATGAATAGCTTGTCCAACTTTGAATTAATAATATATTCTTGCCACTGTCGTCCTTCTGGTACCATGTATGTTAAATCTCTCAGTCCAACAGCTCCCCTCCCTCTCTCTCTCTCTCTCTCTCTCTCTCTCTCTCTCTCTCTCTCTCTCTCTCTCTCTCTCTCTCTCTCTCTCTCTCTCTCTCTCTCTCTCTCTCTCTCTCTCTCTCTCTCTCTCTCTCTCTCTCTCACACACACACACACACACACACACACACACACACACACACACACACACACACACACAAGTACATTCTATTCTCATTATGGCCCACAGATATGAAAACACACAGAGACAGAGGCATAGAGACACAGCCCTACACAGGAACTAATGTTGAATAATTTATGCTTAGTCTCTGTGGATAACATTCAACACTCCTAATATACCCTGGACACAGCCACACCAGTGCTCTGTTTTTGGTTGGGGTAATCTTGTTGCTTTTCTTTTAGTCTGGAGTTGACACTTTTATATTCTATGGTTTTGCAAATAGGGAAGTGCATGGTGCAAGAAACCAACAGATAGCGTATGCGAAGTTGTGAGACTTCAGATCTTTGTTAGCCTCAGTGTGCTTTCAAAACACAGAGGGATGCTGGTGTGTTCATGTGTGTGTCTCTTTGTGCACACGCTTGTGTTTGTGTGCCCAGCAGCTGCACAGAGCCCAAGGGATGGGCCTGTGTACTAGACTGGGTCTCCTCAACCCGCAGCTCATTAGTGAAGAGTGAAAGGCATCCACACAGATGGCTGTCACCGTACAAAAAAAGTCAGCTGCGTGAGACATGTCAATTGAGGTTTAAGTTCCTTCTGCTCATTTTTTGTGACATTGCAGTATTCAAGCAATATTTGTTTATTTCTCCCAAAAAAGTACAAAAACACAGGAGCCGGGTGACATCTGAAAATGTGTTTTCTAATGAGTGCTCAGACAACTGAACAGGAGTCTGCACTTGTCATTCATCACCACAAATTACCCGCTCTTACTTGACATGTTTTCAGCACTACAGATGACGGGCTTGTCTGTTCTGCAAACAGTGGGAATGGCTGCCGTTTAAAACTGGAATTGTGGCTTGGAACGGTCCAGCACGATGCCACAGGGAACAAAAAATAAAAATAAAATCAATTAGATTGTTTACCTGTCAGAATTGGAATGGGGGCCACGCCATTTTAATGGTGCGCTCATCATCTCACTCCAACAGCATCACGCGCGCTCCTCCTGTTATTCAACTAATACAAAAGAAGACACGGTTCTGATGAAGAGCCTCAATACAGGAAGGCTAGTCTGATCAAGTTCACTCTTCATAACCTGTACTGCAATCATACTGGGAGCTGGTCCACATTCAATTAAAAAAAGGGACTAGTAGGATTAAAGCCCTTCAAAAGGTGTGATATTTGTTGGTTGTCACCATAGGCCAACACTACTGTGAACAAATACATTAAACATCGCAAATAACTTACAATAAATAAATATATAGATAGATAAATAAATTGACTAATAAATGTCTTCATGTGTTCAGCATGTTTTGTTAGTGAGGCTTAAATGCATGTCCTGCTTTGCCGCCTGCAGCAATGTTGGGATATTTTAGGGCAAACTGAGATTAAATGTATGAATGTCCTGCAATTATCCCCGCCAGTAGGGGATACCCACACGATGTATGCAAACTGTACAACATCCGTTTTAGACACAAACTAATGCCAACGCACAGGTACAACACCGAGCCAAGTTAAAGCACAAACTGCTTGGGATTAGTAAAGATTTAAAAGTTGTCGAAGGAGTGTTGACTTGGTTATCCAGCGCGGATTAAAAGTTGGTCTGGACAGGAGATGCAAGTCTTCAATAATTGTACATAACAGCAATCTTAAAACCACTCAAGCTGACCTACTTATGAGGCTCAGAAACTTTTTTTCTCCTTCTATCCCGTGGCCAACACTATAAATAACCCTGTGGCCGGTTTTAGATCCAATGGTAACTGACAGTTTTACAGAGTCCCGTTAGGCAGCATGCAGTCCACTGCAGTTTAAACAGCAAACACCGCCCTAACTACAGTACACCATCCTTTAAACGAAATCTTTAAATTTCAACACAATTATTCAAACACCGGCGCACCACTGCCTGCCCTGATCCTGACAAAACATGGGGTCCGACCGCCACATAGAAGCCCACTTCATACATGACAGATACGGTCACACGTGCACGAATCTTATCGCGCCGAACACGGGGCAGTGCAGGAAGTGACGTAACCGGAAATCAGTTTGCTGATTTGCAGTCCGTTTGAGTGGTTGTAGTTGTCGGCCAAACATGACAGGTTGTTGGTTTTGCGACGGGAAAATCTACACTGAGGTCCAGAGAAAGATAAGTAAATGTTTTAACTTAATGGTCGCCCTTGTACACGTTATCATAGTTTCATAGACAAATACGGAGGAGAATACTGGTATACAAGTTATATTTGTATACCGCAAAATATTAATTGTTATTAATAAATTTTCTATTTATTAATAACAATTTCTATTTATTAAGAACACACACAAAGACAGGCATCGAACGTTCGATGCCTGTCTCCCGACTCACTGCCAGCCAGGCAGCATCTCTCTTGTGTTTGACGGGCAATGTCGTGCAGTACCGGCTGGTTAGATAGCAACGATCAGTCTCCTCCATCCTGGCTCACCAAGAAAACTACAGCCAATTACAGCAAGTCGGGGGGTCAACCACACCCACTTCTTTGCTATTGGTTGAGGCTGGGGCATCGCCGGTCAAAGTTCACCAAAACCGAACTGAAGATGCGAATTTCCTTCGCCACCGGAAGCAAGTGATTCATTCGACCCTTCGCTCGCATAGGATTGAAGTGAACGCGAGGCGAATGTTCGTCGATGTTAATTTCGCGCATGCGTGACTGTTGGAGCCTTACATGACTTCCTAAATTACAGCGATTACGCTCAGAATGCTAAAATGGGCTAAACACAATATAATAACAATGCAATTGAGCTATTGTGTATCAATGTCCTGCCTTTCTTTGTTCGGCTGTTAGTCAGCCAGCAGAGTTGTGAGGAAGATCAACGTGAAGTAGTTTCCCTTTAATCATGCGCTGTGAATGAATGGCAGTAAAACGATTCTCTGAACAAATTGGTTTCATGTCCAGGCAAAATCACATGGAGTTTTTGTGTTCTCTTTTCTTTCCCTCTTTTCTTTTTCGGTGACATCGCGCGGATATTCTCTCTTGCTGTATGCATCGGTCCTTTAAGATGATTTGGAATTAGAGGCTTTTCATACAGCACACATAATGTAGCTTGGTGGGACTCCATTAGCCTGAATCAAAGAGGACAGCAGCCTGCGTGGAGCCACACAATACTGTAGCTGCCTGTGTTTCGGCAAATAAACAACAAATCCGCCGCTTACTGTAGCAGCCAATGCAAAGAGACTAATTAAAGGATGAAAGGAGGACGTCCTCCTCGCAGTTTGATGATGCATTTTGGGTAGAATGGTAACACTGGGATATTCGGTGCCTGGCCAAAATGAGCCTGACCCTCATAGGGGTCTAGCCCGCTAACCGTCTTCGCTTAAGGGCAGGGAGCGGGAGGCCCACCCCCTTATCTGCTGTGGAACAATCTACAGCGAGGGCCTTGCGTTGTACGTTGCCCTAGAAGTGACATTCGCCTGTGGGAAGACTGAACTAGGGTCTTCACTAAGTCTGCGGTTTGCTCCCTTCTTCCCTCTCCACCTCCTCTCCTCCAGTTTTCTTCCTCCCCTCCACCAGCATCTTGGGAGCATTGAGCTCAGACAGCGGGATTAGTCAAGGATCCATCTTGAGACACAGATAATGTTTTGTATGCACACTCCCCTGCTATATCCACTGGCTTCTGCCTCGGTGATTATAAATCCAAACTACAACGGAAACCGCTATTTGTTCTTGATTTTATTTTTTCTTCATCAAACTGTTTTTGTTTGTTGTTGGGGTTTTTTGCCAGTTGCCCCTTCAATTCAGTTCAATGGTGAGTCACAGCTAGGTCACGACTGCTGCAGCAGTCAGCATCTCTGTCTCGGAGCAGGCTGACAGCAACATGGAAGAGCCACAGGGCTGTTTAAATATGCCCTCTGGTCTTTTCCCTCTCACACTGTCTAAATGTCTGTAAGTGGGTGGGTGGCACTGCTATGAGTTTTCCTGTTGCAAAATGAGAAGTACATTCATGGTTGATTCATGTATAAGAGCCTTTACCTGACAGGATAACTTTTTCTTTCTTTCCCAGACACTTAGAGAAGCGCACTTTCACATGCATAGTTCCCTTATGGCATGTGACTATAACACACTTAAACAGTTGTGCAATTGTAATTGATGTGAGGGAGTGTGTGCTTGCTGGCTCACCTGTCTGTCATTCTGAGTGACAGAGGAGTGGTGTGTATGTGTGTGTGTGTGTGTGTGTGAGAGAGAGAGAGAGAGAGAGAGAGAGAGAGAGAGAAAGAGACCAACAGTTGGCTTCGCACCTGCAGCCTCTCACACAGACATACATTTGATATTATCAAACCCGCACCACCCCCACCTCCCTGTCTGGTATTATACAATGATGCTTAAATAATTTATTTGTTCATTCTAGTTTTGCCACTTCCTTCTGGAGATTTGTCAAATTTAAAGGGGCATGGGGTTTTTGTCCTGCACCCACATCCCCGTGTATTCCCCACTAAATTTCACAATTATTAAAATGAAGCGAGATATCGTTTGAATATTACCGGGTTCTATTTATGTACGTGAAACAATTACATGTTTTTGTCAAGAGGGGTGAAAAGGAGTTTAAGATTCCTGCTGTTTCTGTCTCGCTCTCTCTGTCTCTCACTGTGACACACACACGCACACGCACACACACACAGGTGAGGCAGGACCTGAGCAAATTTAATTTAGAGATGTTCTCGTCTTCCCTCCACATCCTGGGCTTTTAAGACACTAAAGTGACTGTTCTTCGCCCGAGTAAAAGAAACCCATTATCAAAGCATTAAGATATGATTAAACTGACATTTTCTTAAGAAAACGAAAAGAGTTGGGGAATAAAGGGAAGGAGAGAACTACATACTCCAGATCTTATCATTCGTCACAGTGTGTATGTGTGTGTGTGTATGGGAGGGGAGGAGGGTTCGCGGGGTCCACATACTGATCTTTGAAGGAGCTTATTACAGAGAGCAAGCTAAGCAGACGAGTGAGGTGGTGTACTGATCACAGGTATGCAAGGGAAATGCACCTGCTCGATTTCACTATCATGCGCGGGGTGTCAGTCAGTGTTGAGGCCCCCTGTCGCGGGTGCGGCCTGCTGCCGGAGCGTTCCTAAGGCTGGACCAGGGAGGGCAAACAGTGCCCCCCCTCTTCCCCTCCCATCTTTCATCACCTCTGCAGACAAGCTGGAGCTGACATGTGGGCCTTGTGGTGTATGTGTGTGTGTGTGTGTGTGTCGGGATTTTCCTCTGAGAATCCACCTGAAGTAGAGGTGAGGTATGCTCAGCATGCCCATGTCCGTCCTCTGTAATACCTGAAAGTCATCAAACAATCAGGCCAAGCCGACGTTCTCTGGCATAATCATCTTTTGGCGGCCGACATCACTTACATTTGTGCTATCTTTTTCCTCGGGACGTTTGAAACAAATGCCACCCCGATATGACATTTACTTCCCGGCTCTCTTCAGCTTTGTTCTTTAAGGATCGTGCGTTCATTTTCCCAGTGTTTAGAGATTAAAACCACTCCGTGTGGTGCAGCTGAGAGCACCACATTTATGATCTGTATCTGATGTATAAGCTATCTGTGGAACATCACCCCCCCTTTGGTTTTAGCTAAAAGATAAAGCCATGTGCGAGAAGAAAGGGTTTCGAAAAGTGCCAGGAGTTTCCGAGGCCAAACTCTTGAATGAATTTCGAGCGGTTTGATAACATTTGTGTTTCGTTTTAGATTTCTTCATCTAAGAGGAGATCAAAATTGGAATCTTTATTTACTCTATTTATCTATCTGTTTGACGCCAAGCCGACTGCCATGTTGCAAAAGGAAAACAAGCAATATACTGTCAAAAGATCTGAACCGAGATATGACCGAGACATTTTGATTTATAGTCTGATCAACTCTGCTCTGTATGAGCTGGATACCTCCCCCCTCCCTCTCTCCCTCTCTCTCTCTCTCTCACACACACACATCCTCCTTTTATTTCACTACTTTGTTTCCCTTTCCTTTTCCCCATTACTTCAACTTTGCCCCCCCCCCCCACTCATAACAACCCCCCCTCCCCTCCAGTAGTCTGATGCAAGCTCCATCCTCAGCATCAACTGTATCATCAGCCGGCTATTTGGGAGGGGGGGGGGCAAAGCAGTGGACAGCATCAAATAACGAATCAAAAAGGAATCAGCGAGCAATGGCACATAAAACCCAACTCCCCCCATCCTCCCTCCCAGGACTCTTTGTTTCCCGGTTTCCCGGATTTGGCCTGAGGGAGGGGGAGATAACATGTGCATCGTGGTGTGATGAGTGGTGCGACATGTAGCGTCGTTGCTGATTTCCACAGCTTCACTCCACACACTCCTGCTGAGTTAATAAATCTGACCTCTTCTTAATTAAAATAACAGACCATCCTCTGCTGAGAAGGAAAAAAAAATAAAGCAGTTCAAGAATTATCCAAGTAATCGTTAATTAAGATTTAGTGGGAAAAGAAACAAGAACCCAAGTAAGAGGACACATCTTTTCTTTTCTTTTTTTTTGCTAAAAAAAAGAAAAGAAGCAGGACTGGCTGAAGACTTGTGTTTGGTAGCCAAAATGTGACCATGTATGACGGCTGTGTCTTAGGAGGAGGGAAACGGTACTGATGCTCTGAGATGTTGTGTGCACAGAGACATAATAGGAAGTGGGTATTTGGAGGGACCATTGCAGGGAAACCAATGTAGATGATACCTCTATTACTTTCTATCACATCACACGTCACAGCAGCCGAGCACCTCTGAACACACCTAACCCACCTTGAAAAGCGAGACAAATACAAGGCCGCTCATAAGGACGAAGGTAAGACAAAGTTTTACCAGGAAAGACGAAGAAATAGCATTGCATCATTAACTGCTCTTGACCATGCGAGGTGACGGAGGCCTGAGTGCCAAAGGGACGACTGTAATAACCGGGTTTGTCCTCTCCTCCAGTCTCCCATCGTGGCCCTGGCTGCTGCAAGAGCTGCAATTCGGCAGCAAGGAGTGCTAAGAGGATATCATTATCATGTGTTCCCCGAGTAAGCTGGAGATTTGGTTAAATATAGTAGCTTTTTTGTTTCCTCCTCTTTTCATGTGTGCATTAAAGCCGGGTCAAGCCTACCCCTCCCGTGGCAATTCTCTCACATGGAGCCGCCAACGCGCCTCCTCTGCCACAAATGTCGCCAATATCGATGCCATGCTCGAAAACTGATTGAAAAGAGACTCAACATGTTTCAAAGCATGCTGGGAATTGGGGGCCAGGCGAAAGCTCAAAGTATTAAAGCCTAGATAGTCAGCAGTATGCTATAAAAAGGCAGCATATGCCCACAAGTCCTACAGCACACAGATCAGTGCATGTAAACTGTGACTCTGAACATCTCTACGATAAATCAATGCATAAAAACATTTTCCAAAAAAAAAAAAAATGCAAAGGAGATTTTATTTAGGGACTAAAAAAACCCAGTCCCCTTTATATAAAGCCTTTTCAAGCTTTATACAAATGATAGTTTCTGGACAAATACACCACATTCACATTTTTACATTTTGCAATTCATTTCTGAATTTAAAAAAACAAACAGCCTTCAAAATTGGAAGATGCGATTAAGGTCTGCTGAAAAGCAATGAGCTGCAAATGTTAAGATATATTTTGGATTCATTTGACTGACTTCCTTTCACAACATTCATGAAATGGCTTAACAGGATGTTTGGTTCCTTTGAATTCCTACAAAACCTCCAAGGACATTAGGGCAAGGCAAAGGAAGCAGTTGTGATGTGATGGTTGGGTCCCCGGTTCACAGGAGGAACCAGCTGAAGGACGCTGCTCCCCTCCAACACAGTGCAGAGATGACACACACCATGCAATATGGCTTGGTCAAAGGGTGCATGTATGGATCCTACGTCACCCTCACGTACTTAAAGAGCTGGTTGGCAAAATAGCCACGATTGATTTGTGATGGAGGAAATTTGGATGAAGCGTAATGAATGTGCTAAAAATGGCTTAATTTTTTCGAGTTGATACTCGGTTGATCAAGAGATAAACATCCTATTCATTCGAGTCCCTGAAGGATCCCATTGTTAGCTCAATGTAGTGTTCCTCTCAAATCTGAGAGCGTGATAGAGATTTGGTGCTTTAGCGTGGGGCTGCACAGTACGTTTGCATATTTATGCAGCTGTCATATCTATCAGGGCTGATCATCAGAGGAGATAAACTAAGGAGATGAGGGAATAAGGGCTCCTTGCTGATGGGCTCATGTTTTTTTTTTTCAGGATTCAAGACTATTTCAGAAAACACACCAGGATCTAAATAAACAGAAATACACACCTTACAATTCAACATGTGCAGGAACCAATGATGGGGATGATGCTGCTGGTGATGAAGATGATGGTGGTGTATGAAATGAAGGAAAGAAGTGTTTCGGTTTTAAGAACCGGCAAGAAAATACCAAAGCAGTGCTGCTAACTTCTATCTGTTGCTGAAGTGGCTTTTCTTCTTCTTCTTCTTCTCCGTTTTAATGGAAATTTGCTCTGATTTAGTCATTTTGGCTGCATTCCTAAACATGACATGCAGATCAGTGGTATGCAATATTACAAAGGGATTTAATCCATTCATGTCACACGGACGTAAACTTGCCCGCCTGGGTAAAATAAAGATTTTGTTTGCCGTTTTAATACTTCGCTGTCAGAGAGATACAGCGCTCTGTAGTATGTGTAAACTGTGCTCCAAACATAGCACAACCTTTGTCAAATCTGTTCCCTTAAAGCTGTGCAGAGCCTGACATTTAGTGAAAGAGGCCTGTAAGGTCATGCTGTTGATCCCCTTTGTGGAGAAAAAAAAAGCATAGTAAACATTATCAGAGAGGCGAAGAGACACACAGAAAATGTTCTCTTTGATTTACATTAGATATATGTAAACATCTCTAACGGGGATGTTCTTGCTGCGAGCGCATGGCGGAAACACTGAACTTTTATTCCACCTCCTGTGTGGTTGCTTGTTCCTGCATTGATGAACAGATATTAATCTACACGCGATGGTTTCACGTGAGCCCCATGTCATCCAAGATCAGTTCATGCGTGTGTAACTCACTCCATAAGGACAGCATAGGACAGTAAATGGAGCAAAATGGCCAAGAAGTGACCCAGCACCAGTTGAAATGCTACTCAATGGTGCCATCTAGTGGTGGCGCGTGGCCGCTAAGGCGGGGACGACAGTTTTCCCTTGCTAACTGAGGAAGTTTGGATAACAATTATCTGTTGTATTTGCATTAATGTGATTGCTTTGTCTACAGACTCATCTGACTGCAATTATAAAGAGTAGCATTAAAACACTAATTAATTAACTCAATTGTGAGTAGATTGATTAATTCTAAACAAACATGAGATGGTGGTGGCAAATGAGCTCTGGAGTGCTGATGCATCTGGGAGTGCTGCAGCAGAAGACATTTTGATTATCTGCAGACACATGTAGTTGCAAATCTTTTAATTAACACAAATAGATAGTGGGGGTTGTTGTACAACTACCCTGTTGTTACTTCTAATCATAATTTGGTCAGTTTGAAAGAAGAAGAGGGTGTGAAAGTGGTCTGGATTCGAGACAGTGATCGAGAGGCAGCTCAATTATTTTGTTGCAGAGTTGTGTGCGCATGTGTGTGGGTGTGTATGTCTGCATGCGAGGATGTGTGTGTATGTGTGTATGATGGTGTGTGTACGGTGTGCGGACATTGTGTGTGTGTGTGTGTGTGTGTGGACAATGTGTGTGTGTGTGTGTGTGTGTGTATATAACATAGGTGTTGACATCTAAAGTCATCACACTAAGAGAGATGATCAAATTATGATCAAAACAGCACAGATGGCCACATAAATCATCCATTCTCATATTGGCTTGCTGCCCCTCTTGCAGAACAATGAATCACTCCCTATCAATGCTCGAATCAAAACATTAGAGTTGTTATGAATACAAAATGCTTTTTGTATTATTACTATGCTTCTGTTCTCAAGGCACATTGTAATCATATTCAGTTTATTTCCGGCCATCTCAGCAAATGATTCTTGGAAAACCAAACTGCACCTTGCATTGACCTAAAACTGAACCACTTTTTTTTCCAGAATAGATAACCGACACTGTGAGTGTAATGAAGTGGAGATGGAGAAGCATTATTATACAAACACTATTGACGCTGTTTCAACTGTCTGACATCACAGGTCCACTTTTGGATGAGAGTGACTTGCAAATTCTCCTGTTACCCATCAGAGATTAATTGTAGTTTAAAATATATACAGTATCTCGGATCAACTATCTCTGTAACAGTATAGATTTTAGAGAACCCTATTCAGTTTCTCCCTGGAAATGTATGCACCCGTGGTATCCATAAAATCCTGAACTCCCAAAGTAAATTCAAAAGGAAGCACTCAGTCAAAACCCCTTTTCTCAGTGTGCTGTCAGCATCTGCACATGCAGAAAAGCCTAATCAGAGAGATACCAGTAAAGTGCATGTAATACTTTAGAGATTTAATGCAGTTTTTAATTGGATAGAGGCCCATTATTTTTCAATACAGAAGGGGCAGTGAGGCACATAAAGCTCTTGAATATTTTTGCAAATCGTGTTCAACAGCATAATGATTAACCATGGCACTAAATTTGACTCACAAAATGAAAAGCAAACGTCATGCAAGGCGTAATTTAATTGTTTCCCTTCACATTTTCTGCCTCCCATTGTTGGAAGCTTAACATTTTTAGAGTCTGCTTAACAGCTGCCTTGTGATGCTCCAGCTGCAACAATGTGACAAATGTTTTGAAGTAGCAGCAGACTTCCAGTGTCTTTTCATATCCAAGTGTCACTCCGTGTCACATAGGACGTCTTATAACCTAGATACAGTCATATAAATATATATTTATTCTTTTTGCTTCATCTAAACCAAGGCCTTACCACCGAACATATAATCAAAATGAGCGTCATACACTCCATAGCCGTTCCATTATTTCTGTTATTGTCGATAAAATCCTCTGCTGACATTGCTTATCTCGGTTTTAGTCCATTATTTTAAATGTTGTCTGATAGCATTTACAGCGCTCTGCAAATCCCCAAAATTATTTTTCATAACGGTCAAAACCCATTTGATTTTGATGATAAATCTTTTTGTCATCAAACATTTTTGACGTGGCGAATTATATAATATAAAATGTTGCCTTACTATGACCAACATTTTTTAAGATCGTGTATAACTACGTTATGTTATTCTTATTCTTATTATTACATTGAATAAAATGTGTTACTGCACACAGGTCACGTTTTCATTCGTGTCTTCGCAGTGAGAACACTGCCATCTAAAGCTCGGTTAGTGTAATTGCAGCATTGAACTCGGCATGTGCATTCATTTTCATGTATATGACTAATCTGAACATTTAACATCAAACAAAAACAAAAAAAATGACAATAGACGTGCTAGGTTCACAGATGATGTCAGATTAACACACTTTGGCATGTGTCTTTTTGTTCCATCACCTGTTTGAGGGCACCTGTATTGATCCCAGAGATGTAAGGAAAAATCAGTTCCTCCCATCAAGTCAGATTAAAGTGAAGCGTGAAAGTGAGAGGGAAGCAGAAAAGCAGAAAAGATTGCTTGACCGAATACGAGGCTACAATGCAGGAGAAGGGAAAGAAATCCCTTCAAATTAAATCAAATTAGATTTGAAGGGGTGCAAAAAAGGAGCCATACGGAGCAATTTCATTTCCCAAGTGAACAATGGTCTCCTGTAGTACTGCCAAAAAGAGAACAAATAGAGGTGAGAAACATGGCAGAGTGGTAAACACGCAAGCCCACATAAAGATCCTCAAATCACCGAGGCATTTATATGCCTCATCCACATGTGATGGGATGTGCGAGGCTTGCCACAAACATACCCAACAGCCAATCTGCCTGCCTTCATCTCACGTCACGTTCCACCTTTTTTTTTTTAATCATGGAGTTTTACCGTGTCTATGCCATAAATCGTGTTCACACTGGATCTTGTTTCACTAGAAAAGCAACTGAAGTCGTGTGGGTTTGTAACGCTAGCGCAGGAACCGGAAATGATGAGGACAGCCTTTCTGTAGTAAATCCAGCAGAATGGCAACTTTCCTCATTGGGCAACACTGAGACTGTCGAGGAGATGCCATTGCTGCCTCACTGGGTTTTTTCCGTCCCTCTGATTACTCCTCTCATCTTATGTAAATCCTCTTAAGTCACATGTTATTGTTTATTGCAGCTGTGAAGGTTAGGTGTTCCTAAGCCCTGCGCGCTTGCTTATCTCGCCAGCGCATGCATCTTTGTCTCTCCAATGTGTCTTGTTTTCGTAATACACTAATGGATGGGGAAAGTTGTCTGGACTGATGCGGTGCTGACAACCAATCCACTGCAGTAAAATCATGCTAATCTCTCCCAGTGGCTAACAACTCTCCATGAAAGAGAGGCAGTTTCGTGCTCCAGGGATATCACACCATTATCTTAAGTTTAGAGGTTTTGTTTTGTTTTGTTTTTTTGAATGCTAAATTTGAACAACTGTGAAACGCAAATTTAACCACCCCCCCCCTCTCGTTTTGCCTGCCTGAATTTCTATGGTGACCAAACAGACTAGCGGTTGTGCACATGGGGTGTACCTCAAGCAGGGTCACTGATCGTCTGGCAGGGGTACTCTTTATATTTCAGTCCAGGTTTTCTCCCTGTTGGAAAAGCAGATGAAAAACAGTGCACACTGTGAAGATCTGATGAAGTGGGAATGACAAAGGGTGTGTAAGCCATAATAACCCAAAGAGGAATGGGGTGCAGAGTTTAGGGGATATCCCATCTTAGTTAGACATTGTCTACTGTTTGCTTGGCAAAATAACTAAGCAAGGTCTTTTTATCTGCTAGCCAAGCAAATTTTGCAAAAGCAGTCACTGCAGTAAGTAAAAATGTGTGGACTTCCCTTGAATTCCCTTTGCCTCCACTGCATATTTATGCATACCCATATCCAGATATTTTACTTTGTTGAGCATCAGATGTTCCATGTGAACAAGCCACCATGTTTAATTGTGATAGTGATACTACTGTTGTTCTGATACACCTATATGGTACATGTTGGGATGGTTGCACACAACTTTTCCAGCTGCTGCTGAGTAGCTAATAATTGACTCAAAACCGCAAGTAATCTTTTCCAGATTGCTGGAGGGCAGATTGATTAAACCAGCAATCCACTTCTTTGCTGGATGCTGGTACAGAGTCAGTTATTTTGGAAAGTTCACTTTGATAAGGGACGATCTGACAGCTTATTTCATGGCAAGGTGAATTTGAAATTGTGGCTCTTATAACACTAGCAAATTCAGAGGGCAGCCAGGAACCGCCACAGCCAGGATGCGAACCCAGGTCTCCCGCACCATGGGCGACTACGTTAACCAGTCGACTAAAGGGTCCGACACATTAGCCAAGGGCTAGCGAGTCTAGTCATCTGTGGTCGTTAGTCTACCCACCTCCTTCGGACGTGCATCCCCGCGCTTCAGCATATCAACTCCCTCATGCCTCTGGGCGCACACGCTTTCGATGGCCTCATGGTCTCACCATCCCACTTCTGACACCAATATAGCGAATTCAGGGGGCAGCCGGGAACAGGCACAGCTGGGACATGAACCCGGATCTCCCGCACCACAGGCGACTACGTTTACCAGTCGACTAAAGGGTCCAATCCGTTAGCCAAGAGCTAGCAAGTCTACTCGTTCATGATCGTTACAATACTTTAAATGTACTACATGGGACTTTTTCATGTATCAATAACTTTGTACTGACAATGTGTGAACAGATTGTAACATAATGTAAAAAATTAGACCTTCCCCAACTTTCTGCGTTGCCTATAACAGCCTGTGGACTGATTTCTATGTAAAGGACTCGGGACAGTTTTGCTGTGAAAATCCAAAGGATGTGACGTTTATGCGCGCTCCCGAATGCCTCGCCTCTTCTGCACCCTCCAGCGTCAATGGTGCCTGTGCAACACTAGCATTAACTTAGAAATTGAGTCCACTAATGTCAACAAAAGACCGGCACCCCATAACACAAAATCCAATATAAAATCCACGTGTTACGTTCCCCGTTAAAGGCATTAGGGCCGTAACACAATGTAAGCACAAAAAAGAAGGCGGTCTGGCCAAACGGGAATAGGTTAGGGTTAGACTTTGAGACTGCCAGCAAATTTGCATTTTAGATCTGCTCTTCGCAGATGATGTGGTTTTGTTGGCTTCTACAGAACGCGACCTCCTGCACGCACTGGGGCGGTTTGTAGCTGAGTGTGAAATGGCCAGGATGAGAGTCAGCACCTCCAAGTCTGAGGCCATGGTTCTCTACCAGAAAATCATGGATTGCTCCCTCCGGGTTGGGGATGAGTTGTTGCCTCAAGTGAAGGAGTTCAAGTATCTCGGGGTCTTGTTCACGAGTGAGGGTAAGATGGAGTGGGAGATTGACAGGCAGATTGGTGCAGCAGCAGCAGCAATGCGGACGTTGTGCCGAACTGTTGTGGCGAAGAAGGAGCTGAGCCGGAAGGCAAAGCTCTCAATTTACCAGTCAATCTTTGTTCCAACCCTCACCTATGGTCATGAGCTTTGAGTAGTGACCAAAAGGGTGAGAACATGGATACAAGTGGCTGAAATGAGTTTCCTCCTCTGCCTTAGAGATAGGGTGATGAGCTCGGACATCCGGACGGAGCTCTGAGTACAGCCGCTGCTCCTTCACGTCGAAAGGAGCCAGTTGTGGTGGTTTGGGCATCTGATTAGGATGCCTCCTGGGCGCATTCCTTTGGAGGTTTTCCAGGCATGTCCAACTGGGAGGAGACCCTGGGGTAGACCCAGATCTCGCTGGAGGGACTACATGTCCAATCTGGCCTGGGAACGTCTTGGGATCTCCCGGGAGGAGCTGGAGGGTGCTGCTGGGGAGAGGGACTTCTGGAGTGCCCTACTTAGCTTCGTGCCACAGTGACCCGACCCCGGAGAAGCGGCTGATGATCAGATGAGATGAGATGAGATGACGTTACATAAGTCAATTAGAATTCGTATATCAAGCAAACTAAGACTGAATATTGAGAAACTAAATTTTGACCAAATAGGCTACATTCAGTTTCTTTGGGAAAAAAAATCATAGATGTCAAAAATCATCAAATTATAGAATTCATCTTCAAGAATTACACAAAACATCAGTGCACATGATTTAAATTTAGGTGTATTGTTCAACCCCGCAGTTGGACCCTCCATGATCACAGTATAGAACGACAAATGTTTGGCCAGGTTTGGGTTTTAGTAAGTCCTTCTTTCTTTTTTTGACATTTTTCTTCACAAGTGTGTGTCAAGAGGATATGTAGGCCTATAACAGCAAACCAATGTATTTCACTTTGGGCCTTAATTGAAACGATATGCATATTTCCTTTGGATGCCATCCTTTAAGAAATTAAAGAATAGACAAATATAAACTTGTACTTTGCTGGCAGCACTGTGTAAGTTCAGTTATTTACGAATTAAGGAGTCTTTTGTAAAAAATGGTAAATGAAAGAATTAACAAAATAGATAGTCCACAAACATGTTCCCTTTTATTTTGGGTAGCGTACAAGGCTATGGGGATGCAAATGGGTAAAAAAAGAATAAAAGGAAATCTGTCCCTAATTTTTTGCCTATTACTTCAATATGCAGGGGCTGTCAGCATGTTACATATCCTGGAGTCCCACAAATATGATTTATAAATTAATTGAAAGAAAGTAATTTTGGAAAGGATGTGTCTGCGAGCTGGTACCATAGGCTGTTTTACATAGGCCCTACTTTAAAGTTTAGACGGACTGGTTGGCATAAGGCAAAATGTCTGAATTAGAAAGGTTATATTAACCTCAAAGGCTTCTTATTTGAACTTAAATACATGATACTTTTTGAACATTTATTTAGTAGTGCTTGGTCTGCATGGTCTTACACCTATATTTGCCGTTTTCTGCTGACATGAAGCGCATCTCCAACCAACCAACTTGAATAGAGCAGTTAGCAAAAACAAGGTTGTCAAGGCTAATGTTGGGAACATAACATTCTCTTTGGGTACACCTGGCATTACCGTGTGACTCATATGCCTACAATCCATTTACTTTGGTTTTCAAAACCACATCTGTCTCCATTAGCTGAATTCCAACTGTACCACACAGTATTTGCCCACACAATATAAAGTATTCCTGCATCATGTGAAACATCAAATGTGACAAAATTAAATAAATCTATATAGACAATGACAGAAATGAAATAATTGAAGCAATGAAATAGTAAATATCAAATTAATTAAGCACATATCTAATGAAATAAATGAATATTTTCAAATCCATGTCAAATTTATAATATTTAAAATTCTTACATGTTTTTATTTCCATTAATACATAAGTGTGTTTTTATTTATTTTTTTAGCCTATATGTTTCTACTGATTTCCGGAGATCTTTTTTCATTTCGTTTTTATCTCAAAACGAGTCTCTCTATCAGTCAACATGAGAGGGGCAGGCCCCAACACCAGATTTGATAACCCTCAACAATGGATTAACTTTGCCTAGCCCAGAGCGTCCCTATGTACCAGGAAGCATGGTTGACATGGTAGAGTTGGTGGAGTTTAATTTAGCAGATGAAACTGAGAATGCAAGTGTATCCTCCGATGTTATTCTCAGACACATTGAGAACATCAGCGCTTTTGTGAATTTTTAAGTTCTGAAATCAACATCTGGTCCTCTGTTCTTCTCTGTGTCTCCGCCATATTGGTGACTACTTCCTACTGCAATTAGGCAGTCGGCATGTTGGTTGACTAGCTAATTTGCTTTGGTTTTAATCATAGCTGAGCAACCAAGCAACCAATGATCATAGTTTATCCTGCCCACCACAGTCGACTGACAAGAAACTGTCCTTTTGACATAAAAACACAAGGAAATAAAAGAGCCATTCAGCCAAGTATTTTTAAAAAATAAAAACTGGAACAGGTGAAAGTAATTAACTGCCCGGCAGAGTAGAAAGCCAGTGGTACTGGTGGTACTCGAGGAGCGGATTGAGAGCCACTGCCATCAAGCATGTAATGTGCCCAGCCACTCTGCATAACTTAGTCCACTGATTTCCGGTTTCTACTGCAGCGGTCATACCAGTTTCGTTTGTTGGCGTGTGCGATTGACAATGGCATATTTTTCACGATGCCTGCAAGATTTCCCATGGATAAATGTCAACGACATGCACATTTCACACGGGTGAAAAGTTTCAAGTTGTACATATTAAGTTACTTGATGTGTACAACTTGAAACTTTCCACCCATTTGCTGGTAGGTGCAGGTGAACATTTGTCGACAATTCTATGCATGTCGTTGAAATTTATTCATGGTAAATCTTGCTGGCATCGTGAAAATATGCCATTGTCAATAGCAAGCGCAAACAAACAGGAAACTGGTATGACCGCTGCAGTAGAACCTGGAAGTCAGTGGACTACAGTTACGCACAGAGCTGATCGTGCGCACGCAACATGCAGTATTTTTTTTATTTATAATATTTTATCGACCATATTAAATTGTCCCTAGGTGTGAACGTGTCAGCCTTGTGATGGGCTCCAGCATCACGCGACCCAAATTCAGATAAGCAGCTTAGATAATGGATGGATGGATGTATTTCACTGGAAGGAACATTGAGTGTACAAAACAAAAGAAAAAACAATAAAAAAAAAAAAACAAACAACATACAAATACAATGTAAACGGAAATGATTGTCCCTCCATATTTTGGTGACCCCCCCAGCCCCCTCCCACCCAACCCTCACCCACTGCCAATGCAAAAAAGGATAAAAACAAAAATAAACATTAATTACAATAATAACAATTATAATAATCCTAACAAATACAATAGGGTTCCACCAGCTTCGCTGCTTGGACCCCTGACTACTACTACTATTTGTGGCTGACTCCCGTTAGGGGTCGCCATAGCGGATCATCCGTGTCCATCTCTTCCTGTCCTTTGCATCTTCCTCTGTCACACTAGCCACCAGGATGTCCTCCCTCAACACATCCACAAACCTCCTCTTTGGCCGTCCTCTTTTCCTTTCCCCTGGCAGTTCCATGTTCAGCATCCTTCTCCCAATATACCCAGCATCTCTCCTCCACACCTGTCCAAACCATCTCAATCTTGCCTCTCTTGCTTTGTCTCCAAACCGTCCAACAATAATAACAAGAACAACAAGAACAATTATATGATAAATTGAAAACTATAAAATACAAATGAAATAGGTTAGAGAGCTTCACATCAACAAGAAGCATTCAATCATCTCATAAGTTCCAAGTTCAGGAACATGAAGTACAGAACACCATGTACAAATGAACTATTAGTAGTCATTTCTATTTACATAAGTCATGCTTTATGATGTCATACATCTTAGTGAGTGGAGAAAAATATGTCCCATATGCCATAAGAATAGCAGTCTATGCTAATACACAGCATTCAATCAAAATTAAGATCAGAGACGTACAGACATTATGGCTATAGTGGCTCGAGCCACTGCACCTTTGCCCTCATTGGCTGAAGTGCCCCTCTGGACCAATTTGTTTTATCATTATCATTATTATTATTATTATTATCATCATTATTATTATTTCTTTCACGTTTCCTGTTTTACATCCTGTAGAGCTGGATCCAAACTATGGACCTGAGGCACTATAGGGCAGATGTCACTTAATTGACAGTACTCGTAATATGTGGGCTGTTCTGAGTAGGGTGATCTTCTGGACTGCACTGATGTTGATGTTTCCTGGGATACAGTTGGTGAACTTTTCCATTCCCTTCTTCATGAGTCCTAGAGCTCCGATGACCACTGGTGTTGTTCGGTCTTCATTCCCCACATCCTGTTGATTTCAATTTCCAGGCCTTTGAACTAGGTCAGCTTCTCTGTGACTTTCACTGAGGTGGGTTTTTTTTCAGATGGTACTGCCATGTCGATGAGCATGCACCTCTTTTGCTTCCTGTCCTTGATAATGATGTCAGGCTTGTTGGCTTTTTATCTCTGTCAGTGGGGGTGGGCATGTCCCAGAAGATGGTGACATCATTGTTTTCAGTGACCGTTTTGGCTGATGTTCATACCACTTCTCAGTTGTCTTGATCTTGTAACTCCTGCAGATCTTCCAGTGCAGGTATGCTGCTGCCTTGTTGTGCCTGTACATGTACTCAGTCTTTGCCAGTTCCGGGCTGCCTGAGACAATGTGGTTGATGGTTTCTTCGTACATTCCACAGATTCTGCATTTTGGGTCTTTTCCATCTTTGATGATGCGATGGTGATAGGATCTGGTTGCCAGGCTCTGGTCTTGTGCAGCGATTATCAGGCCCTCCATCTCTGCTTTCAGCCCAGTGCTCCTCAACCACTGGTGTGTCTTTTGTTGGTCCACGTCTGCATCGTTCATTCTTTTTGGGTACTTCCTGTGCATTGCTTTGTCCTCCCAGGTTTTTTTGCAGTTGCCACTGGCCATGATGTTTTGTCTTCTGCTTCACTCGTTTGGCATAGATGGTAGTTGCCTCATTTTCTGTTGGTGGGGTTTCTGGGACATCAAGCTCTTTCTTGAATTGTGCAGCTTCTTTATTGATGGAGTAGATCTGATGTTTTACTATTCGGAGGAGTGGGTCATTTTTGTCAGGTATGCATCCAGCCTGATAGTGGTAGTCTTAAAGGTCAGTTTGAGTTGGACTAGGCCTCGTCCTCCTGAAGCTCTTGGTAAGTACAGCCTGTCAACATCTGGTTTCGGGTGGTACATCTTCTCCATGGTCAGTATCTTTCTCGTCTTGGTGTCTAGTCTCTTAATGTCGTTCAGTTTCCAATTAATGATATTGAAGCTGTACGTCACCACAGGTATTGCTAGGGCGTTGATAGCTTCAATTCTGGTAGCCGCATTGAGTTCGCTCTTCAGTACCATACGCACTCTCCTGTGGTACTCTTTTCGGATCTCCTCCTTCATGATTGAGTGTTGTATGCCGCCTCCTTCGTTCACGCCTAGGTACTTGTATGTGCTATCTGGGTCTAGCTCTTTGATTATGGTGTCAGTGTCAAGGTCTAAGTATTCCATTCTTGGTAAGTCTTCCTTTCTTGAAAGTGGCTTTGGCACAATTATCGATTCCGAATTCCATCTTGATGTTGTCGCTGAAGGTCTCGACGATGGTGAGTAGACCCTTCTGCTGATTGTCATCCTTGGTAAATGTCTTGAGGTCGTCAATGTAGAACAGGTGGGTAGTTTGCCATTCTATGATTTGTACCCATAGCTGCTGTTGTTCAGTAGATTGCTGAGTGGTGCTAGTGCAAGGCAAAAAAGCAGCAGTGATAGTGAGTCCCCTTGGAAAATTCCGCTTCTAATTTCATCAGTCTCGATGTTAACGACCCCTCTGCATGATGGAGATTCAGGGTGGTCTTCCAGGTCTTCATGCTCTGTGATGAATTCGACAGTTGTTGGGCAGACTCTGTAGATCTTGAGGCTCTTCTTTATCCAGGAGTGTGGCATGCTGTCAAATGCCTTCCTGTAGTCAGTCAATCCATGCTGTTGACAAGTTCTTTTTTTTTTTTTTTAACCTCTTGCAATATGGCTTTATTGATGAGTAGCTGGTCCTTGCATCCATAGCTACCTTTCTTACATCCCTTCTGTTCTGCTGGTAACAAGTTGTTTTTGTCGAGTAAGCTATAGGTCCTCTTTGTGATGATGGAGGTGATGATCTTGTACATGGTTGGTAGGCAGGTGATGGGTCTGTAATTCTTTGGGTTCTGTGACTCCTCTGTCTTTGGGAGCAGGTACATGGTTCCCCATGTGAGCCATTTCTTTGGATTCTTGATGATATCATTGTAGGCCCATGCGAGGTCTTCGTGGATGCTGGGCAGGTTCTTGATCCAGAAGTTGGCAATTCTGTCTATCCCTGGTGCCTTCCAGTTGTTGGTCTTGTTGATGGCAGCAGTGGTCTCAGTAGTGTTGATGTCTGACCTTTCTTGGTGCTGTATATTCTCGTATTGATCCTGTTGTTGTTGGATCCATGTAGCTCCCTCACTGTGTCTTTTGTTGTTCTCCCAGATCTTAATCCAGAACTCCTCGACTTCTTTGATTGTAGGTGGTTCACTGACGTCTATCTTCTTCTTGCTCAGCTCACGATAGAATTTTTTGGCATCTTCTTTGAAGATCTTGTTTTGCCAGAAGAACTTTCTCCTCTTATCGAATCTCCTGAATCTTTGTGCCTTTGCTTGAATCTGTTGTTGTTGTTGTTATTATGTTGTTGTTGTTGCTGTTGCTAGTGTTATAATTACTATTACTGTTATTAGACCAAAATTAAATCGCCATTGTCATAGGGCAATGACAACAGGAGAGAAGGGCAGCAGGCAGCTGCTAATTGTCACGTGAGTGATGTCACACTAGCTGCGTGCGAACCGAGCGAACACAGTTGTTGCACTGACAGCAGTGTGTGAAGGGTCAAGGGTGAGTCCTTAGCAAACTAAATTAAGGAAATGATTAATGACAAATATAACTGTTAAAGTGATATATCTGTATATAAATCTCCTACCATGTTAGCTAATAACAAGCTTGTCACATTTGCTTGACATTAACGTTACACATATTACCTCAGCTCAGCGTTTCATAACACTAACATTAGTTAACATTAACTTAAGTTGAATGTGCGTTCTCTCTCGTTCTTCTCGATTCAGAGTTTGACCGCTGAATCGTGTTAAATTAGGCAATTGTTTTCTGGCAAAGACAGGTAGAGCTGCATATTAATGTATGAACTGCACTGCAGGTATTTTATTATTATATACGTAGATAGGCTAACATTAGCAAGCTTAATGTCATGTTAGTTTTAACATTAGCTTGCCTTTGCTCCTTGGTAGATCTTGCCAGATGGCTTGTTAGATAAAGCTTGTAGTTGATGGTATACATTTATGGCTAAGGTCACTTAGCTGGCTATGTTGCTTCATCTATATGAGACACATTTTTCAGCTAACTAGCATATATTTACTAAAGCAAAACCACACAGGTAGCCTGATTAGGCTGGGAAAATCGTTGGTGGTAGCCTTAACTTAAGCATTACAAATAATTGTAGATAGACACTTATTTTACATGACTGTAGGAAACAGCTTGCTTTCATGGGGAGCTGCCTCACTTTCCAGTATGAGAGGCTAGTTATGTTAAAATGATATTTACCAGGGAGCAAATTGATAATATGGCTTTTTTTATTTTATTTTCAATTATATAATGTTAATATTGGCTATTGCACATTGTTTACAGTTACAATGCCTTCTAAAAAGAGGCTACAGAGACAGAGAAAGCACTGAGGGAGGCAGCCAAAGGAAATGCCTCTTTGCAAAGCTGGATTCAAAGTAGCAGCAGGCCAGCAGGTGAATCATAATGATTGAAATATATAGCAACCAGTTCTTACACACTTTATCTCCAATAAAGTATTTTGTCTCTGTTCCTTTTGTCAAAGTTGCAAAGTTATTTATAACTTTGCTTTTGCCAGTAAAACATGTTTTATGGACTGTAAAACTAATACTCTAATGATATATTATAGCCTATATTATCAATTGGGTGCATCTTTTACATAACAATGTAAGTGGACAATGCTATACTGTATGGCAATGAGTGAAATATTTTGATAATTCCATTCAAGATGAGGCATAACCACAAGAAGGCTCCAGTTCAGAGAGTGAGGGAGAGCCTAGTGAGTATCAGGGTCCACAGCAGAGAGTTAGAGGTGAGAGGGTGAAGGGTCCGCGGTGGCGTAGCGGTCTAAGCGTCGGCTTGGTGTCGATGCAGTTGCCCACTGGGGACTGGGGTTCGCGCCCCGGTCTCGTCAGATCCGACTATGGCCGGACTCGATGAAGCAGCAATCATTGGCAACGCTGTCTTCGGGAGGGGGGCGGAGTCGGCTTGTGTTCGTCATGTGAATGCGTCTCTGTGTGTGTCGGAAAAACAGTGGTTCGGCTTGGATTCGCCTTGTCACGAAAGTGGGGAGGCGCTTTCCTTCGAGACTGCCGGCCGGAGAGATGCAGTTGGCGAACGCATGCAATACGAGGGTGGGTGTTTGAATTAAAATAGGGATCAATTGGCCACTAAATTGGGAGAAAAAAAGGGGAAAATCAGAAATAAATTTTAAAAAAAAAGAGGTGAGAGGGTGAGAGTGGCTGACTTTAAAGGGCCATGTTAGTAAGGGCTCACCCTTGAGTGCTGGAAAAATACACTACGTTGCTTTCTTTAGTTTTTGTAAGACAGGCTGCCGAACCGGGTAAAAAACGAGTTGATCCAAACAAGCTCCACATTGAAAGATTCCCTGTACTCACAAAGTGTTTTGCCTCAGTACCTTTTGTTAGTTTTTATAGGGTAAAATTACTAATCGAATGTTTAATATACATTGTAAATTAGTTGCACCTTTACAATAACAGTTCAAATGTGCCCAAACAATTGTAAGTGGGCAATGCTATTCGGTATGGTGATGATGAGTGAAGTATTTTACTGTAATAATTCCATTCAAGATGAGGCACAACCACAAGAAGGCTACAGTTCAGAGAGTGGGGGAGAGCCTGGCGAGCATCAGGGTTCACATCAGAGCATTACAGGTGAGAGGGTGAAAGTGGCTGACTTTAAAGAGCCATGTTAGTAAGAGCAGGGTCAGGTTAAATGTGATAAGGAGAAAGATGGACCCAGGGTTCCTTGAAAAGGTCAGCAACAACAACAACAGCAGTAATAATAATTGTATTATCATTGGTCTAATTATTAACAAATTGATTCTATGGGAGACTAGTAAAATATTCTATTTAATTGCATTTAAGATGATGAGCCAAACCCACAAGATGTTGCCCAAAAAAGTGCAGATGTGGAGAGTCAGAAAGAAGTGCCAGTAAAAGAGACAGGCTCTCCAAAAGAAAGAGAGGATATGGAGATGGAAAGGAAAAAGACAGACAGAAAAGGTAGAGATAGAGACAGAAAGGGAAGATACAGATACAGAAAGGGAAAGGCTAGAGACAGAAAGGGAAAAGATGGACACAGAAAGGGAAGAGTTGGAGACCGAGGCAGCCACAGCAGATTCCACAAGGGAGAAGGAGCCAGCAGAATTTGATTTTTTTGCTTCAATTACAAAATCCAGCTGATCCAGCCAATGTACAAAATCACAACATCAAATACAATGAGGCCTTCATCAAATTTTCAATTCAATTGGACTCTGTTTTTCCATTTTGAAATCCCCCCAAAACCAAAAAGGGTGGTCTTTTCAGGGGCACTGGTATTCATAACACCCCTGGTCAGACTATTCTCCTGAGAATGACGCCATGTACTGTTTCAGCTGCTGACTTTTTATGAATGATGAAAAGCATAAGAGCAGGACTGGGTGGAAGTCAGTCAGGGTAAGCCTGTGGAAGTGGGCCAAAGGGAAAATGAAGGAGCATTGTAGTGCTGAGACACACATGCTAGGCATGATCAGGTGGAATGACTTTAAAAGAAAGGCATTGGACACTGCTTTTGAAACGGGCGACTGTGAAATGCAAGCAGCCAAAGAGAGAGAAAGGCAAAAGAACAGAAAGATTATCTCCCGATTAATTGACATTACATTGTACTTAGCACAACAAGGTATAGCCTTCAGAGGTGATGATGAAAACTCCTCAAGTTAAAACAGAGGAAATTTCATAGAGCTCGTGGAATTGCTTGGCCAATATGACAGTGTCCTCAAGCTTCATCTTGATGCAATCAAGGAAAAGCAAGCCTCACATCAAAGAATCCAGGTGTCTCTGCTTTCCAACAGAAGCCTTGACTTGATAAGAGCCTTGACTTGATAAGAGCGCTGGCTATTTATGTGAAACGGGTCATACAAAAAGAAGTGGGGGAAGCATCAATTTTCTCCATTTTGCTAGATGAGACCACTGATGTGTCGCATATTGAACTAGCATCCTTTGTTGTGCGTTATGTTCATGACATGGCCATTAAGGAGCACTTCATTCAGCTGTGCAATGTAGAGTCAACAAAAGCAGAAGAGCTTGAAAACTTAGTGATGACCCTACGGAAGGAGAACCAGCTGAAAGTGGAAGGCATCCATGGCCAGGGTTATGATGGGGCAGCCAACATGAGCGGGCCTTACAAAGCACTACAGTGCAGAATCCTAAGTCAGAATGAAAAAGCACTGTATGTCCATTGCCATGCACATTGCATGAATCTTGTTTTAGTGGAGAGTGCAAAGTCAAGCATGCATTTTGTGAATTTTTTCACCTTAGTTGAAAAACTTAACACTTTCATCGCCAACTCCACAAAACGCCATGCAGCATTTGTGAAAACACAGCAAGCCATGAATCCAGGTTAGCGAGTCCTTGAGCTACAGAAGCTCTCCAACACCTGGTGGAGCTGCAGAGAAAGAGCCCTAAGAGCTCTCAGAACAGTCCTCGCTGCTGTTGTGCGATTCCTGGAGGACCTGACCCAGCGTGAGCCACGTGATCTGGCTGCAGGAGAAGCAAAGATGCTGTTACGGTGCCTAAACTTTGAATTCATCCTTTGCTTGGAAATCACAACGCCAGTGTTCATGGAAACTGCAGCTGCTTCGAATGCCCTCCAACAGCAAGACCTGGACTTGGCAGCTGCCTACGCTATTGTTGATGGTGTCCAGAGCAGAATGAAGGAACTGAGGACTGAAGATGAATTTAAAGAGATTTACAGCAATGCCTGCATTCACGCAGAGACGGCAGACATTGAGGTGCCTGAGGTGATCCTGGGGCAAGCAAGATGCCGAAAGGTACTAGCGAAGCTAAAGCACTGCTCCACATCAGCCATTGAGGACCACCAGCCACAGACTTTGGAGGAGTATTACAGAGGAAGGCTGTACTTCACCTTTTTGGACACATTAACTCAAGAACTGCAGAGGCGATTCCAAGGCAAAGGAGGCAACACTGACAAAATCCTGTTGGCACTGCACTTCATGACAGATCCGTTGAAGTGGAAGGAAAGTGCAAATGCCCAAGTACTTCACGCTGCCCATACTCTCTGTAAGTTTTATTGTTTCCAAGAGGAGGAGGACCAGCTACGAACTGAGCTGAGAGTCTTCCACTCTGCATATACATGCCCCAAGAAGAGTGCTCAGGCAATGTTGGAAATATTCCAAGAGTTCAATGCCCAATCTGTGTTTTCAACACTCTTCAAGTTGCTGAAGATCTATGCGACACTACTTGTGTCAACAGCCACTGTTGAATGCTCCCTCTCCAAGCTGAAGCTGGTGAAAACCAAACTCAGAAACCTCTGTGGACAGGAAAGACTCTCTGATCTCCTGCTTCTAGCCCTAGAGAAAGACAAGGGTGAGGTCATGAAGATCTTTCAAGAAATGGTACTAAACAGAAACGTTTTGCTGTAACACCCTCAGACAGAACACTGGAGGACAAAAGATTAGTTTAGGTTGTTCATGTAGTATTGTTTAAGTAGTAAATTGTGTAGTAATATTGTGTAAATTGTAAATAGTTTGAAGTACTTTCAATAAATTGTGTTAAGTTGGTGAAATCCATAATCCATACTCAAAAACTATTACACCACCACCAACAAAGAACCGTTTAGGTTGTTCGTTTAGTATTGTGTAAGTAAATTGTGAAGTAGCAGCATTGGGTACATTGTAAATAGGTTGAAGTATTTTCAATAGTGTTAACTTCTAAGACATACCAAAGATTAGGTTGCTAATTTAGTATTGTTGATCATGTAACTAGTTACCTGTAATAAAGTGTGTTAACTGTATAACAGTGTACAGTTTCTTTTTTTAATTTTCAATATGAATTATGGATCGTGATTGAATATGATTGAATGATGGTGACTTCACTACCCCTAATTCATATTCATATTACGTCACTATTCCTAGTGAAGTTTTCATCCAGGTACAAATAGCACACAGTTCTGTGTTTGTTTGCGTGTCTGTGCGCGCACACGCACTCGTGCGTGTGAATGAGTGTGTGTTTAGACATACTGTACTATTTAATGGTGTCATGATGTAGTGTGCCAACATCAGGATGGGTGGGGGGTGCCCTTTTTATTGGCTTGAGCCCCTGCCCCTCAAAATGTCTGTGCACATCCCTGCATATAATACAAACAACACAAGTGGTCTTAATCATAGGGAAGCACTGTTAGTTGGTCAAAATAAGATAAGAGGGGCTGCCAGGTGGAGTAAAATTCCTAGGCTGATCCATAAAGGCAAATTTGAAAAAAAAGTTCTAGTTTAAGGAACATCATCATGTCCTCTATCAGGGATGATGACGAAGGGGGTGCAGGGGACTTTCCAAAGAAGTAATATCCTTCTGTGTGTAGGAAGAGAACTGAAAGCGATAATGTTTAGCTGCATTGATGTGAAGTTCTGAACTAAGTCTGGCACTCAAAAAATAGCTATCCCTACACCAGGTAGGATCTCCATTCCAATGGCTTCAGAAATTATTTCAAAAAAGGAGGACCAGAAATTTATCCTCTTTGGTGGAGTGTCAAAGCTGATCGTTCACCCTTAAAAACCACACAGCTAAATGTTGCATAGTGAAGTTGGTCATGATGCCAAAGAAGGGGGTAGAGTGGCGCTTCTGTGTGGACTACAGGAGACTTAATGAGGTCCCCACGAAGGACTCCTATCCACTTTTGTACGTTAATGAATACCTGGATCTGGTTGCTGGCTCCTCCTGGTTCTCTTCTTTGGACTTAAGGAGTGGCTACTGACAGGTACAGCTATCTGCTGAGGCACGGCCCAAGACTGCATTCTGCACAGGGAAAGGACTATGGAAGTTTTAAGTCCTTTGTTTTGGTTTGTGCAATGCGCCTGCCACATTTGAGCGCTTAATGGAGAGGGTGTTAGCTGGGGTTCCGCATACAGAATGCCTGTTTTGTTTTTTCGATGACATCCTGGCTCACAGCAGCTCATTTGATTCAGCTGTAGCAGCACTGCGCAGAGTGCTGGAGAGGATTAGAGGGGCGGGGCTACTGAGCAGGCTACTGAGCAGGGAGCTGACCGTCCTGGGACACCTCATAGGCAGTGAGAGGATTGGCACCACAGAGGAGGTGTGCGTTGTACGTGAGTGGCCCACCCCTACAGAACAGAGGGGGTTAAAACGCTTTTTAGGGTTGGCCTCCTACTACAGGAAGTTTGTGCAGGAGTTTTTGTGCATTGCATTGCCCTTGTACAAGTTACTACAGAAGGACCAGCAATTCTTATGGTCAAAGGACTGCAAAAAGGTTTTTTGCACACTGTAACAGGCCCTGGCAAGCGTGCCAATCCTGGCGCCCCCTGACCCCCATTTGTCCTTTGTCCTGGACACAGATGCGAGTGGGCAGGGGGTAGACATGGTCCTATCACAGGTGTGGCCAGACGGAGAGAAAGTTGTGGCTTATTACAGCAAAGCATTAAGCAAAGCTGAACGGCGGTATTATGTCACTTGCAGGAAGCTGCTGGCAGTAGTCTTTGCCATCCGGCACTTTAAGTATTACCTGTGTAGCTGGTCTTATACCATACGCATTGATCATGCCTCTTTATGTGGCTGATGACATTCAAGGAGCCAGAGAGGCAGTTGGCATGTTGGTTGGAGGAGTTGCAGTGCTATGTGTTCACCATAACCCACTGTACAGGAGAACGGCATGACAACGCAGATGTGCTGTCTCATCGGCCATGCAGCTCGGAGGGCTGCCGGTATTGTGACCACAGTGAAGCCATGGAACATGAACTGGTCCTGGGGGCATACAGGCAGGACAGAGAAGAGTGTGGGGCGGCCATACTGGTGAGTAGAGAGCTGCAGGTTGTAGATGTTACGGACTGGTCCACAGAGCAGACAGGACCTGCAGCATGCGATACTGTGGATGGGTGCGCAGCAGCAACCACCATGGGAAGAGGTGGCAGCTCTCTCCCTGTGGATGAAAGGGCTGTGGGCCAAGTTCAAGGCTCTGCAGCTGCTAGATGGGGTCCTCCAACGAACCTGGATGGAACCAGCAACCAGGAAGAAGAGGTGGCAATTCTTGGTTCTCAAAGCCATGCATTGCTCTGCAGGCTCAGGTCACTTTGGGGGGATGAAGACGCTGTGCCAGCTCTGTCAAACCTTCTACTGGGGACGTCTGAAGAGGGACATTGAAGACTTCTGCAAGCACTGTGACCTCTGCACAGCTCGCAAAGGGCCACAGGGCCAGTCGAGGGCTGAGCTACAGCAGTTTCCAGTGGGAGAGCCCATGCAGCAGGTGGGTGTTGACATTGTGGGGCTATTCCCACGCACAGCATGGGGGAATCGCTTCATACTTACTGGTGTGGACTACTTCACTAAATGGCCAGAGGCCTATGCGCTGCTGGAGCAGGAGGCTGAGACTGTTGTTAATGCCCTGATTGAAGGAATGTTTAGCAGACTGGGGGTCCCGGAGTCCATCCATAGTGATCAGGGGAGAAATTTTGAAGCCAGTTTTCTCCACCATGTGTGAGCGGCTGGGAATCACTAAGACTCGCATAACACCCTTCCACCCCCAGAGTGACCGATTAGTGGAGCGGTTTAACTGCACCATAGCTGAACAGTTATCTATCTTAACATCCACCCATCAGCTCAACTGGGATATGCACCTACCCCTGGTCCTCATGGCATGCCGATCTGCAGCCCAGGACTCCACTTCATGCACACCGGCCTTCCTCATGTCGGGCAGGGAAATGAGGACTCCTGCTGCTCTGGCCTTTGGATGGGCCCCAGAGGTACCATCTGCCCCTGCAGGTCTGAGCTACACCATGCAGCTTCAGGACCGTTTGGACACCACACATGCATACACCCGGAGGCAACTGCAAAGTGCGGCAGAAAAGAAATTATTCCCTCTATGCCAGGGGACAACACTTTGCAGCTGAGGCGCTAGTTTGGGTCTACACCAGGCGTAGGCAATCTTGTCCAAAAAAGGTCAGTGTGGTTGAAGGTTTTTGTTCCAACCAAGCAGTTACACACCTGATCCCACTAATCAACCAGTACAGTCTTTGCTGAGGAACATGATTAGGAGACACAGGTGTGTAATGCTTGGTTGGAACAAAACGTGCATCCACACTGGCCCTTTCTGGATAAGATTGCCCACCCCTGGTCTACACCCCGACCCAGAAGAAGGGCAGGTGTCTTAAACGGGAAAGCCACTGGGTGGGGCCTTGCTTGGTCTTGGAGCAGCTAGGAGAGGTTGTCTGTTGGGTACAACTGCCTTTATGGGCCCGCAAAGTGGTGCCACACCGTAACCGGCTGGCGCCATACAGGGGCTCTGCAATGCCTCAGATTACTGGGGGAGAGGGAGAAGACCTGTGTTGCCTGCCATGACATATGGGGAAGGGGGGGGTTGTAAGCCCTGTTGATGTCCTGTTGATGCAATAAGTGGGACCCAATCTGCTGCCCCTGTGCCCAGCTCACCTCCTTGGGAGGCGGGGCAACCCCAGCCAGAGCCAGTGGAGGACCGATCAGTGGACAGAACGCCTATAGGGTGACTGAGGAGGCAGCGAAGAACTCCTCTGAGGCATAGAGACTTTGTCCTCGGTGTCGAGGACTTTAATAATGGGGCGGGTAGTGTGGCGTGTTCCAGTTCACCAGGGGGGTATAATTGTTCATTGTATATAGTTGGGGGAGATGTTTTGCAGTTCCGGCAGGGTGGTACACTGTTGCCGAGTCAAGGGTTAGTGGGTCGGGTCTATGGAGCGAGAGACGACCTGTGAGTCGGGTTTAATGGCAATGTGTACGGTGTGGCTGTGGCCGACAACAGCCGTGAATAAAGTAACGCTCAGTTGTACGTTTCAAAGTGTGGCAAACGCTACAATATTTTCTTGCCCTAGTAGAGCACCTGATCCTTTTCTCACCCAGCGCATTACTCATTCCTTATCCTGGAATTGATGAAAGTGGACTATTATCACCCTCAGCCGCTTGCCTGGTTCAGGTTTCAGGTGCAGAGACCTGTGCGCTCTGTCTAGCTCTGGGGGTTTCTTGAAAATGCCATCGCCTGTCATTTTCATCAGGAGCTTGGAAACAAACTTAATGGATGTTAGTCCGGCACATTCAAGCACACCAACAATAGGGATGTTTTGATGCTGAGAGCCATTCTCCAAGTCATCCACTTTAACCTTAAGGTAAGCGTTTTCAGTCGCTAACTCAGTGAGAGCTGCTGTTATGTTATTCTACCAGTCAGTACGTTTACATGATGTTAGAAAAAGTTGATTTATTGTGTTAGTCCGACTACAACTGGACTTTTAAAATACAAGTAAACGCGTTCGTCTGACTGAAATCATACTAAATCGAATGTCTCGAAGTCGGACAAACACACCTATATAATGCGGTTGGGGATCGATTTACTCTGGCATGTACATGCTTCAGTCGGCCCCAAACTGGCCTAAGCATTCTGCGCATGATCCATAGCGGTCTTTCAGCCGGAAGTCGAACAGCCTAGTATCAACAGTATCAACATGGCATGTGCTAGAGCGAGAACCACGCATTTCTGGACAGATGAGGAGACAAATGTTACGTTGTGTCAGCTAAAGGAGTTGAATATCCTAAAGTAAACATGGATGGAAGGAGAGCGCGGAATGGCGAACTATTTCAGAAAGTGGCGGAAAAGTTGGACGAAGCAGGATTTAAAAGAACCCCCGAGCAAATCCATGTTCAGTGCAGCACCTCAAACAGGCCCACTACAATGCCTTTGGACATCACCGAAGATACCACCAGGGATAGCGTGCATCTCATTTGTACCAAAAGTAATGCGTAGAGTATGTATGAAATGTACAGCGCTGTAAAGTAGTCCATGTTTTCACTGCTCGACATGGAACCCTTTTTTTCCTCCATTCTTTATTGAACACATTTTCATATACAACGGTATAGACAAAGACAGACAATAGAAAACAAAAATAAAAGGGAGACAAAAATAAAGAAAAAGATTACATTTTTCAATGCCAAAGTTTGTGTTATATGCAGCATATTAAATTCACCTAGTAACAAAAGTTTTAATAGCTTTTTTGCTTTGAAGAGTAAATAAAATGGTGCTATATTGTTTAAATTCATTAATAAAGTGCAGGAAATTTGGCTTGGCTCCTGACCATTTTGTCTTGTGAATATGGAATTTTCCAAAAATAATAAGTTGTATGACATACAGCATGTTATTTCCGATCTTATCTTTGATTAATGGTGTCACTCGTGGTGCGGGCAATTCCCGAGCTGTCCTCCGAATTCGCTACAGTATGTTTGATGTAATGCTATATTTTAATAGTCAACTAAAGGGTCCAACCCGTTAGCCAAGGGCTACCGAGTCTATTTATCCGTGCACGTTACACTAACCTCCTCCTTCCAGAAGCGCCTCCCCGCGCTTCAGCATATCAGCTCCCTATGCCCTCACACCTCTGGGCACACACGCTTCCGATGGCCTCACGGTCCTTCACAATCTCACAAACCCACTCGCTACCAATGTAGCGAATTTAGGGGGCAGCCCGGCCGGACCATCACAGCCAGGACGCGAACCCATGGCTCCCGTACCACGGGCGACTACGTAACATTAACCAGTCGACTAAAGGGTCTGACCCGTTAGCCAAGGTCTACAGAGCCTATTCATCTGCGATCGATACATTGCCCCCTTCCTTCGGGAAGGGCGTCCCCGGCCGTACTGTCACAGCCGGGGCGTGAACTCATGTATTCCGCACCGCGGGCGACAACGTTAACCAGTCGATGGCTGGGAGAGCTGGCGTTGGATCGGCTGGGAGAGGTTGGTCTGCGGCGTCCGGTGGGCCCAAGGACCACGGCCTTGCCTGGAGCTGCGCCGGAAAAGGAAGCACTGATGGCGGTCTGACGGGACGCGGAAGCAAGGCAGGCTAAGCTAACTGCTAGCCCATGCAGACTGGCAATTCCGATAACACAGAGGGCGGTCTGGCGGCGGCTTCTCATAGCGTTGACTGTGTTTTATTGTCATCGTGTGGAGTGCGGGGAGGTGTGTCGAAGGTGTCTAGCTGGGGGAACTGGCCTTGGATCGGCTGAGGGAACCTGGTCTGCTTTGTCCGGTGGGCCCAGGGACAACGGCGCTGCCTGGAGCTGTACACAAAGAGGAAGCACCGAGGGCGGGCGGTGCGCCCTCGACAGCGGGGCAGGCTAAGCTAACTGCTAGCCCATGCAGACCAGCAGTTCCGACAGTCATCCTGGCTGGCGTTCGCCCTCTGGACAGTGATTTTTTTGGACTGTGTTGCACTGAGTGGACTGTGTTGTTAACTGTGTGTTGTTGTTGTTTTCTTTGTTCTCTCTGTTTTTTGTATGTTTTTGGTGGTGTCGTTTTTGAAAGTTTTGGATGTGTGTTTTTATCTTTTGTGTCGCACTGCTGTGGACTGGGTGAAACGAAATTTCGTTTCTTTTGTGTACACAAGTACATGAAAGAAATGACAATTAATTGTTCCTAATTCCTGAAGTCTCTTTTTTAGAAGTTGGCAACATCAATCCAGAACTCTTCTTGTATATAATCCAGAATTCTTCTTGTATATGTAACGGGGGCAGTCCTATGCTGTTCTATGTTGGTCAGCCTGCTGCACGCCCGTCACTCTCATCATTAGCTCTGCGTTGTGTTCTAGTTGGGTGGGGCCCCAGGTGTTGTGGGGGGCCCTCAGTCTTTCATCATCATCATCATCATGATCAAGGAAGGAGGGGGGACACACAGGACTCTATTTGGCCCACCTTGCCATTTATTTTGGTTTCAAACCCTTCGACAAACGTCCAGTCCTCCAGCGGGAGCGGTGTTTCTTACGGACGTGGGGGTCGAAGTTCAACCCCTGCCCGGACTTCACTCGTGTGCGTTAGAAGGAGAAACCGTCCACGGGACTCCGATGTAAGAAAGGATAAACAAGTATTTTATCCCACAGCTTGCAGTATCTTCTTACAGGGATACTCAAGGTTACGTTCTCCTCAACCAGCAAAACTGTGCTACGGTAAGAAACACGCGTGGCTCGGCTCGATCGCTGCTTGAGACTCCTCCCACAAAACAAAAATGGCCTCTCCCGCGTTCCCTCTTCCGTGTACCCACAAGACCTCTCTCTTAAAGCGACAGTACATGTATATGACGGTCGTTGGAAAACATACATAAAAGTAAATAATGACATAAAATAAAATGTAGTAAACACAAATAACAGCACACAGACAGGATTTGGTGATATTTCATACTCAAACAAAATAAAATAAAAAAATTAATTTTAACCTGGTTACATTCACCCCCCCTGAAATTCACCAACATCCTGACAGCAGGATAAAAAGAGAAAGAGGAAAGGAAAAGCCCATCACTGACTACTGGCACAAGTGAAAAGAAGGACCTAGTCCTCCAGTCAACTTAGGAGCTACCTCGGTTACGAGGTTCAGAAAATAATGAGGTTGATCAAGTCTCAGTATTCCCCTAGATCAATGTGACGCCTGATACGCCACACCATGCACTTGGCCCAAAACAACCCTGTCTGATAGACACCTAATAACTCACATTAAACTAGTTTGAATGACTCCAACCTCCATCAAAGTTCAAACCCTCACACTCCGTAGAAATGGCATCTGAGCCATAGATTCTATTAACCTGTTCACTGACCTCACCACCCTCCCTGTGCGTGTCCTAACCCGACCATCGCTCTCTACTTGTGTGCGTGAGACAGTGCGAGCTGCAACATCTGTATCGAGTGAGTGTGGTGCTTCTGTGTGCGAATCAGTGTGAGATATAACACCAACATCGAGTGAGTGTGATGCCTCTATGTGTGGTGCATGTGTGTTGTGTGGTGCGTGTGTGTTGGGTGGAGTCTGAGCAGTGGCCCCCACAGGACTGACTACCAGACTAGACGGAATGAACTCTTCCGCTTCTGCCCACTCAGATCTAGGCGAGTCTCTAAGTGATGAGACTGCTAGTCCCACTGCATCCCCCGAGACCGTCAGGCCATCTGCACTGTCCTCCTCATCGGACTCTGCGCAGTCAAGCAACTGACTGGTTGTACTGGACTCCTCACCCTGATCTAACTCAGGAAGGGGCAAGAAGTTGACCTCCAACAAACGGTTCCTGTGCACCACTCTGGTGTGCCCCTCTGCATCCTGAATCTTGTAGACGTGGATATTGGGGTTGACACCGACAACCGTGTACACTCCGTTCTCCCATTTGTCAGCCAACTTTCTCTTCCCTCGCTCACTCTGGTTCGCAACCAAAACACGATCCCCGACAGACAGGACAGTGCCCTTGGCGTGTCTGTTGTACGGTCGCGCCTGATGCTGCTGCTCAGCCGTGGAGTGCTTCTGAGCGATCTTCATTGCACTCCTTAGACAGGAAAGCAGAGACTGAGCATAAGAGTCATAGTCAACAACGTGAGGATCATGCAAAACCTGCCTGAACATAACATCCACTGGCAGTCTTGGGACACGCCCATACATCAGGAAGAAAGGTGCATAACCCGTGGTCTCGTGAACAGTGGCATTGTACGCGAGCGTGAGAGAATGGATCTGCTGAGGCCACTGTTGCTTCTGCTGAAGCGGAAGGGAACGGAGCATATTCCCCATCGTGCGATTAAAACGCTCTGTCCCGCCATTACCCATAGGATGGTAGGCCGTCATGTGGGACTTCGCTACACCCGCCAACTTGAGAAGCTCTGCAATCAGGTTGCTCTCAAAGTTTGTGCCCTGGTCAGAATGTATTCTCTCTGGAAACCTGTAAACACAGAATACATGATCCCAGAGTTTCTTGGCGACCTGCTTCGCTGTCTGATTGGTGCAGGGGAACGCGTGAGCAAGCTTAGTGAAGTGGTCAGTAACCACTAAGACATCGACTGACCGCTGCTTACTGTCCTCAGCGGACCAGAAATCCATACACACAAGCTGCATCGGTGCGGAAGTTTTAATGCTCCCCAGGGGCGCGCAAGCAGCTGGCTCTGGGGTCCTCCAAAACACACATCTCCGACAGCATCTGACATATGCTCTGATATCCCTCTCCATGTCAGGCCAATAAAAACGCTGCCTTGCAAGAGAGAGAGTACGGTCCTGGCCCTGATGACCAGCGTGATCGTGGATGCCAGACAGTGCCTTGTCTTTCAGACTCAGAGGTAAAACATACTGAGACCTCCTCTGCTTGGACACTGGGTCCTTTGTCACCCTGTACAAGACACCATCATTGACTTCCAACTTCTCCCACTGTTTCAACAGCCTGAGGACCTTCTGGTCAGCACCATGCCTCTCACGTCTTGATGGCCGCTTCCGAACAGCGACAAAGGGCAACACCTTGGAGATGCAGGGGTCCTGCTCCTGACTCAACCTGAGCTCCTCGGTGGATAACATTGGCAGTGTATCCTGACCACCCGACAGATGCTGAATGTGCTGGACCAAACTGAGTGCTGTGAATACTGATGCATCAGGCCAGTCACATTTGGCTTGACAAAAAGCCCTGACCTCAGCTGCATCACAAGCAAACCCAGATCGCGCACTACTCACTGTTTGGGACTGGCAACTGAGTCTGAAAACATCCTGCACAGAGTCCCCCTCAACCCCGTCGGCTTCCTGAACAAGGGCCGGGTAGGGCTCCCTAAGTAGCCTCTGACTGACGGGCTTGGAAAAAGGGTTGCGACTCAAGGCATCCGCCACCACGTTTTTCTTCCCTGGCAGGTGTTTGAGATCGAAAGTGTAAGACGCCAACTTAGACACCCAGCGGATCTCACACGCGTCAAGCTTCGGCTTCGTTAGGAGATAAGTCAGCGGATTATTATCTGTCCAAACGGTGAAGCCTTGACCCTTCAGCCAGTGGCTGAACTTTTCACAAACACTCCACTTCAGCGCCATGAACTCCAGTCTATGAACTGGATACTTCCGCTGTGAGGCACTGAGGGACTTGCTTGCAAAACCAACAGGTCTGGCCTTGGACTCTCCTCAAAGACGCATCGACCGACAAAATGAAAGGCACCTCAAAGTCTGGATGGGCAAGCACCACACACTCCAGTAACATCGTCTTCAACAGATCAAATGCTTCCCCACATTCCATCGTCCAGTCTGCGGAGGTAAGCTTACGGAAGCTGCCATGGGGCTTCTTATCCTTAGCCGACCTCCCCCTCCTCTTTTGTCCAGCTGTAAGGGCGAACAGGGGCTTAGCCACGGAGGAGCAGTTCGGGAGGAAATGCTGGTAGTAAAATACCATACCAAGGAAAGATTTGATCCTATGAACAGAAGGCGTGCACCCATCACCTTCCATGAGATCCTGCACTGTCATGTTGGAGATGACCTCTACTTTGGAGGGATCGACAGACACACCTCCGCCATCAACCACGTGGCCCAAAAACCGCACCCGCTTCTGCAGCAGATGACACTTTTTCGGAGCCAGTTTCAAGTTGTTCTCCCTCAACCTCTGAAACACAGTGCGGAGCCTCGACAGAGCCTCAACCTCTGACGGCGCGAAGACAAGAAGATCATCAAGATAGCACAAAAGCTTCGTGAAGTTCAGATCCCCAAAGATCCCAATCATCATTCTCATGAAGGCTGCAGGGCTATTACAAAGGCCCTGTGGCATGCGATTGTATTCATGCAGCCCAAGGGGAGTCGTGAAAGCAGTGTATTTCTTGTCATCTTCATGCATTGGGATGTTGAAGAAGCCAGAGGTGAGGTCCATCGTATTAAAGAGGCAGTTACCACCCAGCGCGGCAAGGCAGTCTGACTGGTGTGGTAAGGGATGAGCGTCTTTCAAGGTCCGAGCATTCAGCCATCTGAAATCAGTGCAGATCCGAAGCCCGCCATCCTTCTTCCACACCATAACCAGCGGTGAAGCATATGCGCTCGAGGACTTCCGGATAATCCCTTTCTCCTCCATATCAGTGAGAACCTGTCTCAACTTCTGATAGTGGGCTGGGGGAACCCTCCTGTAGGGCAAGCGAAAGGGGCGCTCATCCACCAGATGGATGCGATGTGTGTATCCTGTGACCTCGCCACAGTCCAGAGAGTCCCTGGAGAAGATGTCATGGTACTCGGTGAGCAGCTGAGTGAGCTGGGACTTGCATGCCTCACTAACCTGACAGGAGCTGAGGTCAATGTCACTGAGTCCGAGCTCTGACAAACTCCTAGCCGGCTGGACAGGGGGACAGGCACTACCTGTGGCGTTGGACTCATGCCTCCCCGCAACTGATTGCAGTCCCTGGAAAACATTAAAGTCCTCAATCGCCAAGCATGGAAACACATCAGCCAACTTGCAGTTCCTTTTCAGCATGATGGCTTTGTCAGATGGATTGACAACAGTCATGGGTACCCACCTATCACCCCAGAGCGTTGTGACAAGTCGACCTACGAGGACACCGCGTGGCATGGCCTTGGAGTCTGTCGGCTCCACAACAACAGTGTTTCCAGCTGACATAGGCACCTTAGCAGGAAGTCTGCCCCAGACTAAGTGCTCGTGCCTCGGTAAGAGTGTCACGGCCTGGGTGAGCTTAACAGTACCTATCTTCTCAGGGACAGCACCACCCCTCCAGCGCTCTACATTCGTGAACATGGACAGGAACTGTTCAACGTCAGGACTAGACGGATGTTCCTGTCTGGACGTGATGTCCCAGTACTCAGTACCACTCTTGAGTACATGGGCCACATGTTTAATGACGTTTGTGCCGACTATCAGATCATCATGCTGACCGGGCACAACCAGAGTGGGTATGACAAAGGAAACACCATAAAGCTGCATGTTGAGGTCATAAAAACCATCAGGCCTAGTCTCCAGACCACCACAGCCAATCAAGACAATGTTCTCTTCAGGCTGCTGCTTCTCAGGTAAAACACCCCCAGAGCGGAGCTTCTCTACTGCATTTTCACTGATACTGCATGACATAGAGCCAGTATCCAACATGCCATTAAGCTGCACACTCTGGTTGACAAGAACAGGAGCATAGAACAAGTCACTGAAAGCCTGAATCCTCTGTGTCGCCTGAATGACCATACGCGAACCCTGAGGTGCTTTGGCACACTTGTCATCATACCATTTAGCCAAGTCGGAGACATCAGTGAGGGATACATCTACATTACCCACACCATCCCTCTCTAGGTGTGGGTTTAGTAGTTTAACGGACGAGACTAACAACCAGCTCTTCCACCAGGCTGAGAACGGAGCTGGTTGGGCGGCTGAGGGTGAGGACAGTCCCTCTTCCAATGACCAGGAGACAAACAGTTTATACATCGGTTCTCCCGGCTGCAGTGGGAAAATGTGGAGTGATCCGGAGACTTACAAACCCTGCACAACTGCTGCGGTGCGTCTGGCACCCACCCTGCGGCGCTAGCTGGCGGTTGAGTCCGTGTCGGTGTCCGGACTGCAGCGCTAACTGGAACCTGAGTCTGCATTGTGACCAAACGGTCTAGCAAGCTCACCAAACTCCTCATATAGTCATCACCGCCAAAGACAGGTGCGGGAGACGGTGTAGGAGACCTTGCACAAAATGGTGTAGATGACGCATGAGCCGGGACGGGAGATGGCACTACCGGCACGGTCGTGTTCAAGTCGGGAGCCACGTCGACTACAGGGACATGAACCTGTGAATGGAACCTACGCTCTACCGCGCCTGCTTCACGTTGTCCACCTGCAGCAACACGGGACTTCCTCTCCAGCATGTGCTCATCAAGCCTCTCTTGGATCTCGCTAGCAGACCATTTCCCTGCGGACTTGAACTTAAAAACATTGGCAAGAGACTGATCTGGACAGTGTTTGATAAACATCATGCTTACCTCGTGGCTTGGCTCTTCAATACTACGGCCCTGCCACTTCAAGCATTCGTCAGCCACCTCCACTGTCTTATTAAGCCTAATCCAATACTCCATAGCGTCCTCACCTGGCTTGGGCAGCGTACTGTAAAAGTCCGCCAGGGGCATGCTCGAGTATGTGAGGTCACTAAAGTGTTGCTTCAGTACATCAAAAATAATGTGGGGGTTCGCTATGTGGTCGACAGATGTGTTGCGCAGCTTTATCCTCACCACGTCCCCTGCTTTCCCCATAAGCTTAGCTAGAATCTCATGTGACTGCTCACTAACTGGAATGGCTCGCTTCCTCAAATACAAAGTCATAAGGCTCTCCCACTCATGAACTGTAAACTTATCAGAGCTATCGCCCCTGAAAATAGGAGGCTCCCTAGCGTCTGTCTGCATTACTACTCTAACACTAGGCACTGTCTCCGAACGCTGTTCAGCAGACCTAGCACTGTCTGTGTGTGTGTTTCTAAGCACTTGTGTTTCCTGCAGCTTAGCAGTGATTGACTCTCCTATCTTCTCTGCCAACTGAGTAATGAGCATGGCTAACTCACCCACTGGCTGCTCGCTGTTACCCAGCACAGCCCCTTCGCTGATACCTGGCCTGGCCCGTTCTACGTAGCGTGTGGAGGTGAACTGAGGAGTGCCAAATGTGGTCGGGTCTCTAGGTCCTGGTGCTCTGGTGTCTGGTTCCCTGCCCTCTAAGAGCTGCCCGAAACTCCTACCTACACCTAGCCGTAAACCCCCACCCAAATCTAACTGGTAACCCCTCTCCAGAGCACACTGGCGATCCAAAAGATCCTGATCAGCAATGTTACCCCCACCTACGTACGAACCACCCTCTGCCATGTTCCTACCTCTAACACTCAGATAAAATAAAAAAATAAAATAAAAAAGTGAAAAGCTAAATTCATTTAAATAATTGAATCTAGAAAGCACTAAGATATTGAAACAATCACATACAATCAACAAATTCACTAATAGATTAATCACATATGCACATATCTAGTAGTTTACATCAATAGATTATTCACACGAGTCCTTCAATCACATCAACATTAACTTTTTTCTTTTCGTGTGTTTTTCTTCCTTCAGTATATACAAATGTCCTGTTCACAAGCCCAGTCCATGGTAACCACAGCTATGACTGTCCAGTGTCCACACAGCTCAACTCCCGTCCAATGTAACATGAGCGTACAGCCTATAGAAATACCTGAGGACGTCTGGGGCTTGATGACGACAGCAGCCTCCCGCGGCGAGCAAATGATGTCGCTCTCAGGAATCAGGAGGGTCACGGCACCAATGTAATGGGGGCAGTCCTATGCTGTTCTATGTTGGTCAGCCTGCTGCACGCCCGTCACTCTCATCATTAGCTCTGCGTTGTGTTCTAGTTGGGTGGGGCCCCAGGTGTTGTGGGGGGCCCTCAGTCTCTCATCATCATCATCATCATGATCAAGGAAGGAGGGGGGACACACAGGACTCTATTTGGCCCACCTTGCCATTTATTTTGGTTTCAAACCCTTCGACAAACGTCCAGTCCTCCAGCGGGAGCGGTTTCTTACGGACGTGGGGGTCTAAGTTCAACCTCTGCCCGGACTTCACTCGTGTGCGTTAGAAGGAGAAACCGTCCACGGGACTCCGATGTAAGAAAGGATAAACAAGTATTTTATCCCACAGCTTGCAGTATCTTCTTACAGGGATACTCAAGGTTACGTTCTCCTCAACCAGCAAAACTGTGCTACGGTAAGAAACACGCGTGGCTCGGCTTGATCGCTGCTTGAGACTCCTCCCACAAAACAAAAATGGCCTCTCCCGCGTTCCCTCTTCCGTGTACCCACAAGACCTCGCTCTTAAAGCGACAGTACATGTATATGACGGTCGTTGGAAAACATACATAAAAGTAAATAATGACAAAATAAAATGTAGTAAACACAAATAACAGCACACAGACAGGATTTGGTGATATTTCATACTCAAACAAAATAAAAACATTAATTTTAACCTGGTTACATATATATACGTTGGAAGAACACATGGGTAATACTCTTTTTCTAAGCCACAAAATCACACTTATTATCAATATCTACTTTGAATCTCTCTAACATAAGCTTTACCAGATAAATTCTATGCAAGATATTGAGAGACACTTCCTTAAACTTGTTATTGATACAGTATTTATCACAAATTGTCCATACTTTCGTCCACCATATATCATTAAATGAGGACCAAAAACATCAAGAAGATGGGACAGTTACACCACTAAGTGTGTTCCTAATATTTTTGTTAGATCACTTCTCTTTCAATATATTGGTTTCACCGATATAAATATTTTCCACACAATCTTCAAAATGAAAAGGTATATGTCTACTGCACCAGAGTTTCATATAAGTATAAAGGCACTTTCTGGTATAGCATTGAAAAAAATTGCATACTCATTTAGTTTTAGGTATTTTGAATTTACCAAGAAATTCTTTATAAGATAATAAATAATAAATAACCATTTTGATCAAGTAATTGGCCAACTGTCAATGTGTGATAGAAAATAGTCCTATTTTTATATTGTATGTCTTTCTTGTTCCATATGTAGCCCGTGGAATTAGATACCACACAGGACACAATTACTTCCGGGGTTCTTGTAGCTTTAATTTTATTGTTTGAACCTTCGAATGCAGATCGTTTTACTGAGTGCATAAATTCCTGTGTCTTTCAAGCAAACAGCTCATAAATGTTCACAGATGTGGCAAGTTTAACAGAAAAGATTTTAAAAGGAAAATAATAAATACAAAATACAAAATACGGTGCAAAATACGGCAGTGGGCTATGTATGTTAAACAGGGTTTAACAAAGACATGTGGAACTTCCTGAAGATTGCGCAACTTCTCACTCTGTCAGTTACCTTTAAACAGAATTAAAATGCATATAAAACCTTTACATTTCCCTTACTACCCAAATACAATGGCATGGTGTGGCTTTATGCACGCCAACATTACCTTGTCATGCCTGCAATGGCGAACAGTGGTCGACGGCTCGCGCCCAAAATCACCGAACATCAACTCCAGCAGCGTCTAAATCAAACCATCATGTCAAATTACCGACATACAATATTGTTTGGAATAATGTTACAGGTATATTTCACAAGATATTTACACCTACTTACTACGGAGTCAGAGCACCGTCACACCGCAATCTTCAGGTGGTTCACACAAGAAAAAGAAAGAATACCCAAGATGCACTTGGATAACTTGCAGAAAGAGTACCCAAGATGCACTTGGATAACTTGCACGGAGTTACAATAAAAGTCCGCAACACTGCCAATTACTGGTCAAAACATGCAATGACAACCAAAACTATAAAAATACACTCACAATCTGCTTCACAATTTCAATACATCAAATGACATTTTACAAGGCTTGACAGTGTAACAATTACATATATTAATAGCTAAACTATACTAAATTTAAGTGGAAAATTATTTAACATATTTAACAGATTTACCACCCGGCTACACATATGATGTACCTATGGGGCAAAAAGTTATGTATGTAAGCTAATAACCATGCAGTCAGCGCTTGCCGATGAAATTTTGCCAACTTAATAGGGATTTTATCAACAGAAAAGTCACATTTTAGTAGGAATTTGATACCACCAACTGGATCAAACAGGTAATTAGGAAAAATATTCAAAATCTCTCCTTGTTTTTTAAGTATTCAATAATCCACTTAATTTTAAATGAATTATTAAGAGAGCTAAAATCTAGAAATTCCAGACCTCCACAGTCTTTGGTGTTACAAAGTGTAACCTCTATATGCTGATCACGACTCCAAAGCAGAAACCATGTCCACGCAGATTCAGATTCGGGTTCCGGCGACAAATGTCCCGTCTGGCAATGACTCAAGATAACAGTTGGTCAAGTTCGAGTTAAAATATGTATAGGACTCCAGCTCCGTCTTCGTCACAATCATTACGGAAACGACACTACTCTAGTTAACCAACGTGATCGTATAGTTTGAATGACACACATGTACATACTAGCTAACGAACCCACATCACATGAACCCGTTTTCTCATTCTAAAGTAGGACAATTGCTATTTTACATGCTAGCATGCAAAGAACAAAATACAAAATGTATTACACAGCATAAAATACACAATAAACATACCTGGTTGGTCAAGTTCGAGTTACAATATGTATAGTACTCCAGCTCCTGTACGTGAAAATAAAATACAGTCAGAAGTTTGTTTAGAATGTTCGCGACAGCCATTCGCACCTCATTAGCTAGCGTCTCAGAACGTGCTTGACTAGCACCAATATATTCGATAAAAAATAAGCAAAATAAACATTCACAACTGTCTGATCTCCATGCAATGTGATCTACATACATTCATATGGCACTTTACAGTTAGATAAAACTTGTAAGCAGATTACTACATATTGTAAGTAACTGGCGGGGATGGCCCTTATGTCGAGCGGTTAGCGATGTCTCCTGCGGTGCGGGCGATACGGGTTCGCTTCCCAGCCGCGGCAGTTCCTGTGGTTACGTTGTCCCCCGAATTCGCCACAATATTATATCACAAAACAAGCATATTTTGACATACCGTCTTCGCCACAATCATTACGGAAAGGGAGTGTCTATAGCAAAGAGAGCCAACTCGAATCAACTAGTAATAGCCAGGTTGTACCAGAGGGGGCACCATTGTAACGTAACACAAAGGAATAAGCATTATCACGTAAACGTTATTCCATTGGGAATATAAATGGAATATTTTGACGAAATTCATACAATTAAACGCAGGTATTTTCATTCCTGCTACAAAAGCGCTTCTTTTTATAAATATTGAGGATTATTCCTCCAAATTAAATTGTAAAGCACCTTGTCTGAGTCCTTAATAACATTCTGTGGAACATCAAGTGACAAAGCAATATATACAGATCTGGACACTCCTTCTGCTTTGTATAATAGTACTCCACATGGAACCCGCTTGCCGCCTGCTAACTTTTTTTTTGCGAGTCCATGACGTTTTTATTTAGTTTCTGTTTCAGTAGGCTATCTTATAAAGAATGACACACACACGAGTTGCTCAGTGCAGCCAAGTATAATCAAAGTGATGTAACATGTTCCTGAGCGCGGGTCATGTGTATCTACGGTAAACTAGTGGATAGCCGATGGCATCGATCTATCTAGACCCGTAACATCCTCCTTTTCCAAGTATAAACACATACACATGAAGTTAGTGCAAAATAAAATTACTTTCATATACGAACAACCAATAACAGTGCAACAGCAGTAAATCTCTTCATATCCCATACCAGTGTAATAACCACAGTAGCGTATGATAACATTTCTCCTCTTTTCCCCCCTCTCTCCCACATAGCAACCATCAACATTATTCAGATTACATAGTGAGTTTCAGTGGAGGTTTAGACAGCCGTCCAACCCTTGTGTAAGTGTGTCCATCCGAACGCGGAGCGCCAACAGGAGTAGATGGCGCCTTGGGCATGGACCCCGGCTCGAACACAGCCTGAGGGGTCTCAATGACAGTTTCTGTAGCTGGATCCCCGTCCGGTGTGTGTGCCGCAGCGGGTTCAACAGGATCGTGCACGGCTCGTGCAGCTGGCTCAGCCACTCTGAGATCGATCCTGTTACGACGGTACAGGGAGCCATCAATGTCCACAAGATAAGACCTCGGCGCAACCCTACGGAGACAAGTTCTGACTCTCCAGCGGCCAGTGTTATCACCTGGCAGGGGCTTCATCCGTACGACTTCCCCAATTTCAAGTACCGGCAATTCACGGGCAGATCTGTCATAGAAGGATTTGGCGAGTTGCTTCCTGTGGCGCAGCTTTTCAGTGACGCCCACGACAACAGCTGGTTCCAGGAGCTTGCTTGCCGCCGGGATGGACGTCTTCAACCGGCGGGACATGAGGCGTTGTGCTGGGCTGCTGCCCATGTTTTCCGTAATTGTATTCCTCCAGTGAAGCACGGCTTTCCAGGGGTCTTCACCATCATGCGCGGCCTTACGCAGAAGATTTTTTACAATCTTCACGGCCGACTCGGCCTTGCCATTCGCTTTCGGGTGTCTGGGAGAGGAGGTCACGTGCTCAAATTCCCACTCAGAAGCGAACCGTGTGAACTAAGCTGTGAACTGAGGGCCGTTGTCTGTAATAACCTTCTCTGGCTGACCATGTCGGGCGAACTGTGCCTTACATCGCTTGATGACTGTCTCTGCAGACATGTCGGGTAGAAGCTCAATCTCCCAAAAATCGGAATAGTGGTCGACTATTAGGAGATAGTCTTTCTGTCTGAAGCTGAATAGGTCCATGCTCAAGACCTGCCATGGCCTGGTTGGTACTTCGTGAGAGAGCATGGTCTCCTTTTGCTGATTGTGGGCGTACACATTGCAGGTCGAGCAGCTGCTTACAAAGTCCTTTATCTCTGACTGCATGTTGGGCCAGTACAATGTCTCTTGAGCGTGTCGGTAGCATGCATCACCCCCTATGTGACTTGAATGTATGCGCGTCAACATTTCTGGGCGGAGTGACTTTGGGATGATGACTTTTTGCCCCCGGAACAGAACTCCGTTCTGCACACTGATTTCATCCCTGAAGGGCCAGTACTCCCTAGCGATGAGGGGCGCTTCCTCCTTTACATCTGGCCAGCCCACGAGAACAGTGTTCTTCAGTGCCTGTAAGCATTCATCTCTGTCGGTGTGTCGTCTGATCTGTTCCAGCCGCTGGTTAGTCACATTCAGTTACTCTGCCTGGTTCACGTGCTGTATGTCTTCCTGCTCTTGTTGCAGAGAGCAGATAGCGTGTCGCTGATATGCAGTCCCTCTGCCGGAGCATCCAGCCGTAGCTCTGCTGAGTGTGTCGCTTATGAACATCTCTGGGCCTGGTTTGTAGATTACCCTCAGGTCGTAGTTCTGCAGAGTCATGAGCATGCTCTGGAGTCTCTTGGGCGCATTGAGAAGTGGCTTGCTGAAAATAGAGATCAGAGGCTTATGGTCCGTCTCTGCTGTGATTGGGTCGCGGCCATATACACTCACCGGCCACTTTATTAGGCACACCTGTCCAACTGGTCGTTAACGCAAATTTCTAATCAGCCAATCACATGGAAGCAACTCAATGCATTTAGGCATGTAGACATGGTCAAGACGATCTGCTGCAGTTAAAACCGAGCATCAGAATGGGGAAGAAAGGTGATTTAAGTGACTTTGAACGTGGCATGGTTGTTGGTGCCAGACGGGCTGGTCTGAGTATTTCAGAAACTGCCGATCTACTGGGATTTTCACGCACAACCATCTCTAGGGTTTACAGAGAATGGTCCGAAAAAGAGAAAATATCCAGTGAGCGGCAGTTCTGTGGGCGAAAATGCCTTGTTGATGCCAGAGGTCAGAGGAGAAAGGCCAGACTGGTTCGAGCTGATAGAAAGGCAACAGTAACTCAAATAACCACTCATTACAACCGAGGTATGCAGAAGAGCATCTCTGAATGCACAACACGTCGAACCTTGAGGCAGATGGGCTACAGCAGCAGAAGACCACACCGGGTGCCACTCCTGTCAGCTAAGAACAGGAAACTGAGGCTACAGTTCGCACAGGCTCACCAAAATTGGACAATAGAAGATTGGAAAAACGTTGCCTGGTCTGATGAGTCTCAATTTCTGCTGCGACATTCGGATGGTAGGGTCGGAATTTGGCGTCAGCAACATGAAAGCATGGATCCATCCTGCCTTGTATCAACGGTTCAGGCTGGTGGTGGTGGTGTAATGGTGTGGGGGATATTTTCTTGGCACACTTTGGGCCCCTTAGTACCAATTGAGCATCGTGTCAACGCCACAGCCTACCTGAGTATTGTTGCTGACCATGTCCATCCCTTTATGACCACAGTGTTCCCATCTTCTGATGGCTACTTTCAGCAGGATAACGCGCCATGTCATAAAGCTCGAATCATCTCAGACTGGTTTCTTGAACATGACAATGAGTTCACTGTACTCAAATGGCCTCCACAGTCACCAGATCTCAATCCAATAGAGCACCTTTGGGATGTGGTGGACCGGGAGATTCGCATCATGGATGTGCAGCCGACAAATCTGCAGCAACTGCATGATGCTATCATGTCAATATGGACCAAACTCTCTGAGGAATGTTTCCAGTACCTTGTTGAATCTATGCCACGAAGGATTAAGGCAGTTCTGAAGGCAAAAGGGGGTCCAACCCGGTACTAGCAAGGTGTACCTAATAAAGTGGCCAGTGAGTGTAGGTAATGGTGAAACATCTGGCAGTCGAAGATGATACTGAGACACTCCTTCTCAATTTGTGCATAGTTTTTTTTCGGTGGGGGTAAGAGCCCTCGAGGCAAATGCGATGGGCTGACCTTCCTGCATGAGACAACATCCGAGACCGCTCTGGCTGGCGTCGCTCTGGATTGCGATTGGTTTAGTTACATCATAGTAGCGCAGGACGGGCATGGCTGTCGCCAGCGCCATAAGCTCATGAACCGCCGCCTCGTGCTTAGGCAGCCAGTGCCAGGGTGTGTCCTTGTCCAACAGGCGTCGCAACGGCTCGCAGACAGTAGATAGATGAGGCATGAACTTGGCTAAATAGTTAGCGAAGCCAATGAGACGCTGCACGCCCTTGGCATCTGTTGGGTTCGGCATGTCAATAATGGCTCTCACCTTCTCTGGATCGGGCTTCAGTCCAGCAGATGAGAGAATGTGGCCATGAAACTGCACCTCAGCCACCTTGAACTGCAACTTCTTCAGGCCGAGGCGAAGCTTGACCTCGCGGCAGCGTTCCATCAACGCCGCAAGCTTGACGTCGTGGTCGTCCCCAGCCTCCTTGTCTGTGTCCCCGCAGCCGACGACCAGGATATCGTCTGCAATGGGCTCAACGCCCTTCAGACCGGCGAGGAGCTCGTGCTGCTTGCGCTGATATACCTCGGGCGCCACCGATACTCCAAATGGTAACTTGAGCCACCGCTTCCTCCCCCAGGGGGTCCAGAACGTGGTCATGAGGCTACTCTCATAGTCCAGTTTGCATTGCAGAAATGCATCCCGAGCGTCCACTAACGTGAAGACTCTGGCCTTGGGCAATTTATACAAAATGTCCTCCAAGGTAGGCATGATGTAGTGAGAGCGCTTTAGGGCTTTGTTCAATGGTTTAGGGTCAATGCATATTCTCAGCTTCTCCGGTTTTTTAACAATCACCATGTTGCTGATCCAATCTGTAGGATCTGTGACAGGCGCAAGGTGGCCGTCAGCCTCGTACTTGTCCAGCTGGGCTTTGACTGCTGCTTTCATTGCGATTGGGACATTGCGAGGGGCACTCTGTACTGCAGCAACACTAGGATCAAGGTCAAAATGGACCTCCCCAGGCACGGATTCCACAGGGGAGTTGAACACGTCACTGTATCTGTTGATAAGCTGTTCTTTAGTTAGGGCTCCTGGTTGTGTGTGTTCCATTTTGAGCACATCCTCTGGAATTGTGAAATGCATGAGCCCTAAGCGTTCACAGGTGGAGCCTGACAGAAGAGGATGTTGGCTGGTCCTCACTATTTCGAATGAGAGCTTGTGTGTTTGGCCTCTCACAGTACAGTCAGTCTCAAAGGTGCCCATAAAGCTCAGTGTTTCCCCCGAGCTTCAGTCTGGTGTCACTCGGGCGGAGAGGTGTGTTTGGGGCCAGCCTTTTCTTGTCTTGAAAGCCCATTACATTGCAGGTGGCTCCAGAGTCCAGCTGACATTGTTGTGGCTTGTCGTGGAGTTTCAGAGTCACAAACCACTTCTTTCCTTTGGTGTGCACTGCGCCGATTGACTCAAACATGTACAGATCATCTGCATCATTACTATGCTCTGGGGGTTCTTCTGTGTATTCCACACAGTTTACCTTGCCCTCAGCATGCCCCTTTTTGCTCTTTAAGCACACTTTAGAAAAGTGATTAAGTGTCCCACATGACCTACATTGTTTCCCGAAGGCCGGGCAATGCTCTCTGCCCCTTGAATGCGAGCTGCCACAATATTTGCAATTGCCTGCATCTCCTGCTGTTCTGGGTGGATTGCTCTGTTTCCATTGGTTTTGTCTGGGTTGCCTAGCAACGGCATGCACTGCCTCCGGCTGCGGTGTTGTTGCAAACTCTATTGCTCTCATACGGATGTCAGTTTGCTCTGCTGCGCGACACATGTCAATAGCTGTGACCATGTTCAAATCCTTCTCTCTCAACAGCCTGCGCCTAACGGCCTCGCTTGCAACTCCCAGGACTATCTTATCACGGATCATTTCATCTTTCAACTGTCCATACTCACAGGTTGCTGCCCTCTCTCTCAGTCTCGTCACAAAGGTATCCAACGATTCTCCTTCCTCCTGCTTGCAACTCCCGAAAATGTACCTCTCGTATATTGTGTTTTTTGCTGGCTTGAAGTATTTCCCCAACTCTCTCAGTATGGCGTCAGGATCCCCTTGATCATCTTCTGAGAGGTTCAGATTGTGGCGGTAAATATGCCTGCATTCACTTCCCATCACACTCCTTAGAGTAGCCGCTTGTATTTTCTTGTCCTTGCCAAGTATGCCCGTGACGAGGACGTAGTCTTCATATTCGGCCCGAAAAATGTCCCAATTGACACTCCAATCGCCTATGAAGCTCATCGGGGACGGTGGTGGAATATTCACGTTAGCTGCCATTGTATGTGATGCTATCGGCGCCGGTTATGCTAGCGTTAGCTCCTCTGTGACAACGTCTTCAGCAGAAGTACTTTGCTCTGAATCGGAATCCTCCGACATGTGACCTACTCAGGCCTACAAACTTAAACATGCGAGCTAGTAAAATAAGAAATAAGTTCTCCGACTTCTGACACCATGTTTCAGTGGGCTATCTTATAAAGAATGACACACACACGAGTTGCTCAGTGCAGCCAAGTATAATCAAAGTGATGTAATATGTTCCTGAGCGCGGGTCATGTGTATCTAAGGTAAACTAGTGGATAGCCGATGGCATCGATCTATCTAGACCCGTAACAGACTCCTCGAGGAGCGTGGTTTGGTGCTTGCTCGCGCTCTCGAGTTGGCGGCACAGTGTGAACAAATTGAAGAACAAATGGCGGAGATGTCTGTGAGGGAGGGGAAAGCAGAGGCGACTGTGAGTCGTGTCTCACAGAAAGGAGGGAAATGTCAGAAAAGAGGACAAGGGAGACCGGGCGCGGATAGAGGAAAAACGGACAAAATGGACAAAACGTGTTTTAGATGTGGACATTCAGACCCCTTTGGGAAAGACCCCAATTGTCCCGCGCGCGGCCAAACGTGTCGCAAATGCAATGGTAGAGACCATTTCGCAAAGCAATGCAAAAAAAAAGGTGCAACAGGAAAGGAAAAAGTGCATAAAATAGAGACAGAAGAACATGATTATGCCTTTGTATTGAGTGATACAAACAAGTCAGATAGGCTCAACATAAATGTGGGAGGAGTTAGCTTGAAGATGCTTTTCGACTCCGGGGCTACTTGCAATGTGATAGACGAAAAGACCTGGGAGGGTTTAAAGTCAGAGAAAATTAGGTGCCACTCCTATGTCCCAAAGCCGGAAAGGAAACTATTTTCCTATTCATCTAACCAACCTCTACCCATTAAAGGGGCGTTCACATGCAACGTAAAAATAGGAGAACGCTGTGAACAAGCAGTGTCTGCGGTTGGGTTGTCTGAAGTACTAGGGGTGTCTGCGGTTGGGTTGTCTGAAGTACCAGGGGTGTCTGCGGTTGGGTTGTCTGAAGTATTAGGGGTGTCTGCGGTTGGGTTGTCTGAAGTACTAGGGGTGTCTGCGGTTGGGTTGTCTGAAGTACTAGGGGTGTCTGCGGTTGGGTTGTCTGAAGTACTAGGGGACTTAAAGTGGGGCTACCACCAACTTGAAATGACCCCAGAATCACGCGGAATCACCACATTCGCCATCCACAACGGAGTCTACAGATACAAGAGACTCATCTTCGGCGTGTCTTCCGCCAGCGAACAGTACCAGCATGAAATCGCTGCTGCACTGGCTGGTATAGAAGGTGTGGAGAACATCTCAGATGATGTCATAGTCCACGCTAAGGATGAGGAGACACACAACGAGCGACTACACACAGTCATGAGGAGACTGGAGGAGTGCGGACTGACGCTAAACCCTGCCAAGTGTCAGTTCAACATGGATCGACTGATTTTCATGGGAATCCTGCTGTCTGAAAAAGGAATCGGTCCTACAGAGGAGAGAGTGAGAGCCGTGAGCGAGGCGAGAGAGCCGGAAAACGCATCGGAGGTGGGAAGCTTCCTCGGGCTCGTAAGTTACAGCAGCAGATTCATTCCACAGTTTGCAACAGTGTCAGAGCCGCTGCGACGCCTGACAAGAAAGGACACTCCGTTTGAATTCGGTCCAGAACAGAAACAAGCGTTTGAGGCGCTGAAAGAGGGCTTAGCCAAAGCAGGGACACTAGCCTACTTTAACAAAGACGCACCGACCAAAATCATTGCAGATGCTAGTCCAGTGGGATTAGGAGCAGTGTTAGTACAGACCCAGAATGGAGAAAATGTTCCCATTGTTATGTCAGTCGTGGTCTAACCGACTGTGAACGCAGGTATTCTCAGACAGAGAAAGAGGCCTTAGGTCTGGTATGGGCGTGTGAAAGGTTACACCCATACATCTATGGTAGACGATTTGACTTGGTTACAGACCACAAACCTCTTGAATCTATCTACAGCCCACGCTCGAAACCATGCGCTCGTATAGAGCGATGGGTCCTAAGGTTACAGCCTTATGATTTTAAAGTAGTACATATCTCGGGCAAAAGAACATAGCAGACCCACTATCACGTCTGCTGGGGAACAGCGCACTGAAACAGAAACATGCACACGCTGATCTGGAGGTAAGAGACAGAGACGCAGAACAGAAAGGACAATCAAAGGTCTATGCAGACGAACGGCGTCACGCCAGGTACTCGGATGTCAATGTCGGTGACACGGTCCTGGTGAGACAAGAAAAGACTGATAAACTGACAACACTATTCAACACAACGCCACACAAGGTGGTGAGCAAATCAGGAAACCAAGTTGTCGTCGAATCTCCAACCGGAGCCAGATACACACGGAACACAACATTCGTGAAGCGATACACCAGTACTCAGGAGACACCTGCCGGAACAGAAGCATCACAGGATGCCGAGGACTGCACATCAAACAGAGAGACACTGGGTGCTCAAAACGCAGAGCGGAGCTATTGTATTTAGAAATCACGTCAGGACACAGCGCTGTCGCTCGACACAACCTCTCCGTGGCATTCTTTATTTAGACTGACACAGCATCAAAGGCAGACCCGATCAAACAACCCAGAGCCCGCAGGCATCACCAATCGATCCCAGCACAATAGAACAGCACCAAATCAAATGCAGCACTGTCGATGTGTGCATACATAACAGGAGCAACACCAGCAATGACACCCCGGGGGCAGACAGGCCTCCAAGAGAGAGACGCTTGCCATCGAGGCTGGCAGATTATGATTTGACATAGACTGGAGAAATGTAAAAAAAAAAAACTGTTGGGTCAAGTTCAGTGACGATTGTTGTTTGATGATGCAAATGTGAAATTAACATGTTAAAAGGTCTTATATGTTTACAGACTGTTCATAAGTGAATATGTGTTAATGGAGAATTAATACATGGTTCTAATTAAGGTGAAAGCATACAGAATATGCGGTATGTGTTTTGGTTAGGAATGTTTTGATACTGTCATTATATGGGTTCATATTTTTTAATTGAAAATAACCTGAAGTTTATTTCCCAGAAAAGGAGGGATGTCATGTACCGGTTTGGCATGTAAGGGCACCCGTATGTATGTGACGTCACCTGTTGACGTGGGGAGAAGCGCGAGGAATATTGTTCGGGCAGTCTTGCAATACGGTGGAATAAAGCAAGCCACGTTAGGCATTGTGTAATAACGGTGTGCCTAATCATTTATAATTAATGACACCTAAATAAGCATATAGGTGGGAATAACGGATCAGAACAACAACGTTTACTGAGAGAAACTTTTCGTCACTCATCTAAGTGACCTCTTCATTTTCAACAAACTGCAGGTATCCCCACCCTTATAAACAATACAATGGCATAACGACCGAAAACAATGATCGGTTTCATGTGCAAATTGCCGTGAGCATTAACTAGAGTTACCGTGGCCATGTGTACTATTCACAGAGGATTGGGGAATAGTTGCAATCACAGCATTGTAAGATGGCGACAGGTGTACTCTTTACCCCCCCCCCCCCCAGTTCGGTTCAGTGATGGTCGTTCCCTCTTGACATACTAGAAGTCCTCTTTAACTCCCCGTTCAAACCAGCGTTCCTCCCTATCAAGGATGTGCACATCCTCATCCTTGAAAGAGTAGCCACTCATCTGTAGATGGGTGTAGACTGCAGAGTCGTGGCCTGACGCGCTAGCTCTTCAGTGTTGTGCCATCCTCTTGACCAGCATCTGTTTGATTTCTCAATGTACAAGTCATGGCAATCTCCCTGGAACTGAACACTATATTGCTCTGTTTGCGCCGGGGGACCCAATCCTTGGGGTGGACCTATTTCTGGCACAGTGTGTTTTGGGGTTTGAAAATAACTGAGATGCGGTGTTTGGAAAATACGTGTCTCAGCTGTTCCGAAACTCCCGCCACATACAGAATCACCACTGGTTTATGCTTAGGCAGCTGTTGTCCTTCTCTCTTCGATTGGCTGGTGCACTGTTTGGGCGTCTTCCTGGCTTTGACAAACGCCCAGTTAGGATAACCACACTTAACCAGGGCCTGTTTAATATGGGATTTCTCCCCTTCCCCGGTGGGGACATTGTCAGCTCGGTGGTACAGCGTCCTGATGACTCCTAGTTTGTGCTCCAGTGGATGATGAGAACTTTAAGTACTTATCAGTATTGGTTGGTTTATTGTAAATGCGGTATGTCCTGAGATTTGGCTTTAAATCAGGTGTCGTCCACAAATCTGAACCAATGGCTAGGTGGTGTCCCTGGATTATTGAGCATGCATAAAGACTCAATGTTCATAGTGTGTCGACGTGTCAAGACTCAGATGAGATAACGTTATATATCAGGCTGAAGTGCCTCTTTAGCTAACACATGAATATTCACATTGACGTTAAATATCATTCCAGGCTATTTGTTAGATGTGAGGTCATGGCAGACTGTCTCAGGTTATAGTCTTGGTTGTACATGTTACACACAGTAGCCTAATACAGTGGTTCCCAACCTTTTTGAGCCCAAAAGTCAAACCAGAATCACAAGGCACACCAACTCACGGTAATCAATTATGCAGATAGTCTGAAATGTTATGATTATATTGTCATTAGAGCTATTTCCCCTATATGGCACACTGACAAATGATTAAATCTGACAGGCAGCAATGACATCACTCATCAAAAATATGTAGGCCTATTTATTTTAATCAGTACAAGAGCTTGTGAAACAAGTGTGCTACATATTATTGTTCAGATTAAATAGGAACAGCAAAAATAATTATTACTGTGATAAGCCAATGTATTTTATGATTTGGGGAAGATATCAAGGTTTATGACTGATTCAGTAAGAAAAATTAAGTCTTGCTGATGTGCAATCAGAGATTGCAGAAACATAGATGAGAGAACAGCGCAATGTCAACAATAGCAAAAGCAGCACTTCTATGTGGAAGTAATAGGCATCTGATTAACAGGTGCAGATATTGCACAGCAATTTTACTCATCTCTTATGTGGATTATACAAGTGGCATGTTCATATCACCAGCATATGTAATAATCATAATCCAGAATTTACAGACTGTGAAAGGAGGGGTGTGGACTTGAGCAAAACATAAAAATAAATGGGAGGGGGGGGGAGACAGAGAGAGAGAGAGAGAGAGAGAGAGAGAGAGAGAGAGAGAGAGAGAGAGAGAGAGAGAGAGAGAGAGAGAGAGAGAGAGAGAGAGCGTGTACAGCTCTGGTGATACAAAATAAACTGGGCAATCAGAGCAGCCCTAATCTTTCAAGGGAAGAATTGAACTTTCAGTTTACAAAAATACTAGCTGATGCATTATGTGGCTATAACATACCTATCATCGTTGGGATGTGAAAATAAGGGAAATTTTCCATTGCCCTGCCCCAGGCCGTCCCACCACCCGTCCCACTGCACACATACCCCTTACATTTGGACAAGGACAGACACAGTGAAACCTAAAATCACCAGTAGGCAACCACTTGCTTTAAATATCAGTGCAACACGGATTAGGTTAACTAGTTCCTACAATAAGTAAGTGACTACAGTTAGATGGTCAGAATCAGATGAAATGCTGTGATCATCCCTGCATTATATAAATGAAAACACAAAAGGACACATAAATTCAGCACTTAGAAGTTTATTTATGTAATACTTGAATGAGGATATGTACACACCACTTACACATTATGATTCAATTGTGATTTTGAGAGAGGCTACTGGTAAGTGAGACAATTGGTAGGAGAGTGTGATTACAAAAATGAATGAAAGAGAGGGTGAATGAGAGAATGAATGGGGGATACATTTTGTTCATCTTGTGGGTGCCATGTAAAACTTGACATTTCTTTGGGTTGAGTTTCATTTTGTGCCTCTCTACCTAGAGCAGACCATTTAAGGGCTGTTGGAGAGTACAGGGTAGCTGTAGTTGGCGTCCATGTCTGGGCCAGAGTTGTGTCATCCAGATATTTCCAGTGGTCTATTCTGTCCTGGAGGGCACTATTAATCAATGCTAGGGAGAATATAGACCCAAGTACAGTTCCCTGTGCAACTCCACAGTGGGGTATTTCCAATCAGATAGATATCAATTGTAGCACACTTTCTGAAGGCAGTCAGTCATAAAGTTGCAGATCCATGGGATCAGGCCAGGTCTCACTCCAAGGTCAAAAAGGCACCGCACTGCCATTGTGTGATCTACAGCATCAAAGGCCTTGGCAAAATCAGTTGTAATTAGTGAACCCGGAACATCATAGGCCTTGTACACAGAGTCCATCAAACTGACTAGATAGTGTGTTGTAGAATGATTCTGTCGGCTGCCAAATTGCAAGGGATCTAGATTTGGCATGATGTCATTCAGGATCCAATGCACAGCAAACTGTTCGCATAGTTTAGAGAACTGAGCTGTTAATGAGATTGGCCTCAGTTCATCAATATTTGGTAGGGAAGATTTTGGTATAGGGACAACAATAGCCTCTCTTTCTATTATCTAGGGATGACCCCTTCATCAAACGAACTGTTGTTGATATCATGGAGAGTATTCTGTCCTCACAATTGCATCTGAGCAAGGCTAGACAGATAGCTAACAAAAATAATCCTCAATAAACCCGTCTTCAACAGAGTGTGTCTTTACTGGTTTCAACATTGTAAAACTGAAAATACAAACAAAGGGGTATAGATTACTAAACACACACAGCTTACATGAAATTGCTTTTTAGCATGAAATATAACATGTCACGATTAACAATAACATTAATTTCTTTAGCGTTATCCAGATATAGACAGCCAAACAATAAACTAGCATAAGAACTTATCAAACATGAGAACGTATGTCAATTCGTCAGATGCTAGATAGGGAGCTGTCAGCTTGAATGAGCTTCTGAGTTAGCTAAAATAGGTTAGCTAGCAACATCAAGACAACAAGAAACGTCTTCTAGTAATATGTAGCTTAACTAAAATTACGTTTCAGATCTAACATGTAAGTGCTGATACTCACAGACATATCTACTCCAAGGTTCAAACGAAGAAAAACACCGCATTTCACACACACTGCTTGCTGCTTCATAACAAGCCAAACGGAAGATAAACATAACGAACTCTCAGCGGGTGAAACTAACAGTACCTAAAACAACCAATAGAGGGCAGCACTGTAACACCTAACGTCATAACAAAGCATGGGCAGCTCTATAGTCTTCAATTCTCGGGAGCCAAGATGGCGGCGAAGTGTTCGGTCTACTGCAGAACCCGCTCTGTCTTGAAAACGTTTTAAAAGCAACAAAACGAACTTTCGGGATAAAAAACTGAAGCCACGTGTGATGGCAAAAAACCTGGGCTCAGATAAGAGAAAAATTACGACTCCCAGTTCTTCTCCATCCAAACGTTTTGGCAAGAGACAAAACATGGAAACCGACGCCGCAGAAAACATCATTGCTACGCTCAAGATGGCTATCAAAGAGCAAGGAGCTAGTAGCATTGGGAAAAGTATCAGTTAAATTTATTTCTGAAGATCTCAAGGAGCTGGAAGGAAAGTTGACGCACACCGAAGCGAGAGTGAGTAAAGCAGAGGAAAAAAAATCCAAAATTTGGAAAGCAAGGTGCTGGAGCTGTCACGATACAAACGAAGATGGAACCTGCGACTTCACGGGCTAACTGAGGAAGACGGAGAAGACGTTCGCAGAAAGGTCATTGAAATCTGCCAAAACATGGCTCCTGACCACCGAGAGACATTCCCGGAGGTACTCGACTCAGTGCACAGGCTGGGGCAAAGACGTGAGTCTTCAGCGGCACCACTGCCCCGTGTAGTAATCATTCGATTCACTATGAGGCATTTTCGAGACATTATCTGGAAGACGGCGAAACGATCCGACTATTTGCCGCCGCCCAGGAAGCTGCGCTTTAAGGAAAACCTTTCTCCCGAGGACCGATAGATTCGCAACCTATTGTGGCCGCAGGTTGAGAAAGCACGAAAGGAGGGGAAGATTGCATACTTCGTGGTAGCCCGTGCGTTTGTGAACAGAAAGGAGATTCACTGAAGTGCCTTTCATCATGTAAGCTAATATGACTCAGGATTTGTTTTTCCTTATTCGTTTTATAAATATACAATATGCTGTTGTTGCTAAAAAAAACTTGTTATGTAATGACAGAGTAGTTCTGTTCTCTCTGTAATTTACACACTTTTTCTCAGGGTGAAAAGTTAGTTACACTCAAAATTTCATCTTTATCTTTTGTTTCTTTTAATGCTCGAGGATTAAGGGACAATACCAAAAGGAAAGCACTGCTATTATATGCTAAAAGCCTGAATACTGATTTTTGTTTGATACAAGAATCTCATTCTGAACCTAATGACATTAGATTCTGGAAATCCCAATGGGGAGAGGACTTGTGGATGGCTCATGGCACAAACCACTCAGCAGGAACTCTGACTTTGAAACACAAGTTTAAAGGGAAAGTTATCTCTTCACAGACAGATCCAAACGGTCACTTTATTTTGTTGGTTATTTCATTTAATGACCAGGTATTTTTAATGGGAAACGTTTATGGTTATAACAACAAACAGGAGAATATTACCTTAATGCATTCAGTAAATGCAAAAAATGATTCTATAATAAGTAAATTTGCAGATCTAAAGATCATATTCGGAGGAGACTGGAATCATTCAATTAGTGATATGTTAGATAGATGGCCAAATAAAAGTAATACAAATAATAGTTATTTGTTAGATTTTATAAATGAAAGAGATCTGATTGATATTTGGAGGTATAAGAATCCTACAGTTAAAGAATTTACGTGGAAGAACAGGTCAGGGTCATTACAGTCTCGTATTGACTATTGGTTGATTTCTGATCCATTATCTGAACATGTCTCTTCAGTTAAAATGTTACCAACACCCTTGACGGATCATAAAACTATCTTTTTGGAGCTGTATATGTCTACTAGTCATCAAACTAAAAGAGTCAACTCATATTGGAAATTAAATAATTCTCTTTTATTGAATGAATCTTTGGTAAAGGAGATTAAAATAAAAATAGATGAATGCTGGGATAAGGCATGTGCTGAAAATATGTATGGCAAAAATTGGGAGTTTATGAAATTTGAATTAAGGTCCCTTATAATGAAAAGAGGAGCTGAAATAGTTAAAAACAGAAAAAAAGAAGAATCAGAAATGATCTCTGAAATTATTGCTTTATCATCACAGCCACTTGAAAATTTATCAGAGGATATGTCACATATCATGAAGGAACCCAAAAGCAGACGGGACAACCAGGCAAGGGAAGAATCAAGTCTTTATTGAAGTGACCGATCTCGGGGGTAGAGCAGGAGTTGGCTCAGTGGCAGGTAGGCAGGCAGGCAGAAGTCCATGAATGGCGACGTTCCAGCGAAGACTGGTCCACAGTGGAGGCCTTTTAAGGGTGAGGGCGATTGCTTGATGGCCAGCTGGCGTGCCAGGGTGAAGTAGGGGTCAGCAGGTGTCAGCTGGTGTAGCAGGTGTCAGCTGGTGTGCCGGGGTGAAGGAGGGGTCAGCAGGTGTCAGCTGGTGTAGCAGGTGTCAAGGGCGATCGCTTTGATGTCAAGGGCGAGAGGCTGTGACAGTACCCCCCCTCCGAGGGGCGCCACTGGGCGACCTACCAGGCCCGTCAGGGTGCGTCCTGTGGAAGTCCCGGATGAGGTTCGCGTCCAGGACAAGGCGACGAGGGACCCAACACCTCTCCTCCGGGCCATATCCCTCCCATTCCACGAGATACTGCAGGCCGCGATCGCGGCGACGAGAGTCCAGGAGACGACGAACGGTGTAAGCCGGATGATCGTTGATCATACGAGGAGGTGGGGGCGGGGGGGCCGGAGGAACTAGAGGGCTGGTAGAGACAGGTTTGAGGCAGGACACATGGAAGGAAGGGTGAACCCAGAGAGTGCGGGGCAGCTTCAGACGGACCACAGAGGGGTTAATGACTTTGACAATGGGAAGGGGGCCAATATACCTGGGGGACAGTTTTTTAGTGTCCGATTTCAAGGGTAGATCCTTGGTAGAGAGCCATACCTGGTCACCGGGGGAGTAGTCCGGAGCAGGGGTGCGATGACGATCCGCCAAGCGCTGGTAACGGCCGGAGGCCCTGAGCAGTGCAGTACGGGCTCGCCGCCAGGTCCAACGGCACCGACAGACATGGGCCTGGACAGACGGAACTGGAATGTCTATCTCTTGAGAAGGAAAAAGGGGAGGCTGATAGCCGTAAAGGCATTGAAAAGGGGACAACCCAGTAGCAGACGATGGCAAGGTGTTATGGGCATATTCTACCCAGGGAAGTTGTGAGGACCAAGAGGATGGGTTGGCAGACACCAGACAGCGGAGAACAGTCGCCAATGCCTGGTTGGCCCTCTCGGCCTGGCCGTTGGTCTGAGGATGGAACCCCGATGACAGGCTGACGGTGGCACCGATGGCAGAGCAGAAAGCCTTCCAGACAGCAGAAGTGAACTGGGGGCCACGGTCAGACACTATATCACGGGGAAGAACGTGGACCCGGAAAACCTCCCTGACCAGCAGATCCGCAGTCTCTCGAGCCGAAGGCAGTTTAGACAAGGGCAAAAAATGAACAAATTTACTGAAGCGATCAACAACAGTCAGTACAACGGTGTTACCGTCGGAGGCGGGCAGACCAGAGACGAAATCCAAGGACAGATGCGACCAGGGACAGTGTGGAACAGGCAGGGGGCGCAGCAGACCGGCACTGGCCCGAGTGGAGGGCTTATTCTGGGCACAAACAGGACAGGCAGAAACAAAAGGCCCAGTATCCTCCGTCATGGAAAGCCACCAGAACCGCCTACGGAGGAAGGCTTGGGTACGGGTTAATCCAGGATGGCAGGTAAGTTTGGAAGAGTGAGCCCACTGCAACACACTACATTTAACAGCATCTGGAACAAACAAGCTCCCAGGGGGACCGTTACCTGGGTCAGGCTGAGTCTGTAATGCTGCCATGACCTCCCTTTCAATGTTCCAGGTGACAGCCGCAGCCGCAACCACACAGGTAGAGGGAACGATTGGTGTCAGGTTGGAGCTTGGGCTCAGACTCCTCCCCATGCACACGAGACAGAGCATCGGGCTTGGCATTCCTGGAGCCAGGTCTGTACGTCAAAGAAAAATTAAAACGACCAAAAAAGAGCGCCCACCTGGCTTGGCGCGCGGTGAGCCGCTTTGCTGACTGGATGTATTCCAGGTTCTTATGGTCAGTCCACACTATAAAAGGAAGCTCAGACCCCTCCAGAAAATGTCACCATTCCTCCAGTGCCAATTTCACCGCCAGGAGCTCACGATTCCCCACATCATAGTTCCTTTCAGCTGGGGAGAGACGGCGAGACAGGAAGGCACAGGGGTGTGTCTTGCCATCCTCACTGGAGCGCTGAGAAAGGACCGCCCCCACCCCAATCTCAGAGGCGTCCACTTCTACAACGAACTGTTTGGTTGGGTCTGGCTGGATGAGGATAGGAGCTGTGGTGAAGCGGTGCTTGAGGGCTTGGAAAGCTGCCTCTGCTACAGGGGTCCACAGGAAATGTCTGGAGGTGGAGGTAAGAGCGGTTAGTGGGGCCGCAACGCGGCTGTAATTGCGGATGAACTGTCTGTAGAAGTTGGCAAAACCGAGGAACCTCTGAAGCTGCTTACGGCTGGTCGGGCTTGGCCACTCAAGAACCGCTCTGACCTTGGCGGGGTCCATTCTCACCTGCCCATCGGCCATGATGTAGCCCAGGAAGGTGACTGAAGGGGCATGGAATTCGCACTTCTCTGCTTTTACGAAAAGGCGGTTCTCCAGTAGCCGTTGAAGGACTTGGCGGACGTGCATGACATGCTCTGACAGGTCTCTGGAAAAAATCAGGATATCATCCAGGTAAACAAAAACGAAACGATCCAACATGTCACGTAGGACGTCATTGACCAGACTCTGGAAGACAGCTGGGGCATTAGTGAGACCAAACAGCATCACCAGATATTCAAAATGCCCCAGGGGGGTGTTGAAGGCAGTCTTCCATTCATCTCCATCTCGAACCTGGACCAGGTGGTAAGCATTGCGTAGGTCTAGTTTAGTGAACACTGTGGCTCCCTGGAGAGAATAAAGGAAGCAGAAGTCATGAGGGACAGAGGGTACTTATTCTTGACTGTGATGTTATTGAGGCCTCTACAGTCAATACACGGCCGGAGGGTTTTGTCCTTCTTGGCCACAAAGAAGAACCCCGCACAAAGGGGTGACGATGACGGGCGAATAAGACCAGCCGCCAAGGAGTCCTTGATGTACCTCTCCATGGACTCCCGCTCAGGCTTGGAGAGGCTATATAGACGACTGCTGGGGAGGGGAGTGCCCGGCAGCAGGTCAATAGCGCAATCATAGGGGCGATGAGGAGGCAGGGAGAGAGCTTGCTGCTTATTGAACACGGCTTGGAGGTCATGGTACTCTGGAGGCACCAGTGACAGGTCAGAGGTCTCAGAGCTTGACACCTGACTGGGGACAGACTGAGGCAGAGCAGACTGGAGGCATATGGCATGACAGACGGGACTACAACTTGAAATTCTGGCCGATGACCGATCAATATGGGGACTATGCTTAACCAGCCAGGGATGACCAAGTATAATGGGAACAAATGGAGAATTGATAACGAAAAAACTTAGCTCCTCTTGATGGTTTCCCGACAACAGGAGGCGCACAGCCTCGGTCTTAGAGGTTATCCGGGCCAAGAGACGTCCATCCAGGGCATTAGCTTCAAGAGGCTGGTCCAGACTCACAGTGGCAAGACCTAACTGCTTCACAACACTTGCATCCAAAAAGCTTTCATCAGCTCCAGAGTCAATTAAAGCCAAAAGTTTAGTGGACTGACCTTTAAAACTGATGGTAGCTTGCAACTGGGTATGTGGACGAGGAGACAGAGGGCAGACGGTTGGGCTCACGAGGATCCTCCCCCTCCCTCGTGAGCCTGCTAGTTTGACGGACGGTGAGGGCAGGAGGCGAGAAAGTGACCAGGCTGACCACAATACAAGCAGCTGTTCTCGGTGATGCGGCGTTGACGCTCCTCCGGGTTGAGCCGGAAGCAGCCGAGTTGCATCGGCTCCGAAGCTGGGGAGGAGTCACGCCTCGGGCTTTCTCGGAGGACGTCAGCCTCAGTCGAGCGAGCTTGGCCCCCAGCGTTTGGAGGTGTGGCCCGTGGAAAGTTGTTGTGACCAGGAAAGCGGCGCGTCCTCTCTCTCCTCCGCTCCCGGAGACGGTTGTCCACACGAATGGCCAGGGTAACCAATTCCTCCAACCCTCCAGGCTCGGGGTAGGAAACCAATTCGTCCTTTATGGATTCGCTTAGACCATTGGAAAACCCGGCCTGGAGAGACTCGTTGTTCCATCCGCTCTCCGCTGATAGCGTACGGAACTCAACTGAGTAGTCAGCGACGCTGCGGGAACCCTGGCGGAGAGAGATCAGTCTTTTTGAAGCGTCCTTTCCCCGCACGGGATGATCAAAAACCTGGCGAAAAGCAGTGGTGAACTCAGCGTAGGATGAGGAAGTGGAGGCCCGCATCTCCCACACCGCTGTAGCCCAATCCAGAGCGCTTCCCCGGAGAAGACCCATGATGTAAGCGGCTTTGGCTCCATCCGTGGAATATGACTGGGGCTGCTGGTTAAACACAATCTCACACTGCATCAAAAAGGGGCGACAAAGTCCAAAATCTCCATCATACTTATCGGGCGGGGCAACCCATGGTTCCTTAGCCGAAGTTGATGGCACTGAGGGTGGCGGAGCTGGAGGGGCGGGTCCCGGGCTAGCGGAGGCTCTAAGTTGGGTCTGGATTCCGGAGATCTTTGAGCCGAGCTCACGGAGGGCGTCAGCCATCTCCTGTAGCACCTGGCTGTGCTGGCCGAGGACCGATTCCTGGTGGGCTACAGCCTGGCAGACCGTGGCCAGGTCTGTGGTGGAATGGTCTGCTGGGTCCATAGTGGCTTGAACGTACTGTCACGTATCAGGAAGGAACCCAAAAGCAGCCGGGACAACCAGGTAAGGGAAGAATCAAGTCTTTATTGAAGTGACCGATCTCGGGGTAGAGCAGGAGTTGACTCAGTGGCAGGTAGGCAGACAGGAAGTCCATGAATGGCGACGTTTCAGCGAAGACTGGTCCACAGTGGAGGCCTTTTAAGGGTGAGGGCGATTGCTTGATGGCCAGCTGGCGTGCCGGGGTGAAGGAGGGGTCAGCAGGTGTCAGCTGGTGTAGCAGGTGTCAGCTGGTGTGCCGGGGTGAAGGAGGGGTCAGCAGGTGTCAGCTGGTGTAGCAGGTGTCAGCTGGTGTAGCAGGTGTCAAGGGCGATCGCTTTGATGTCAAGGGCGAGAGGCTGTGACAGGATAACAAGAACAGACTTCAAATTCTACAATTAAAATTAGATAATTATATATTCACAAGGCAAAAGGAGCCTTTGTGCGCTCTAGGAGGAGATGGCTTGAGAAGGGAGAGCAAAACTCCAGCTATTTCTTCAAATTAGAGAAACAACATAATACACTTTGCAGCATGATCAAACTCTGTTCAGATGGTGTCATCACACAAGACCCTAAAAAGATTTCTGAGACATGTCAACTATTTTATAAAGACTTATATAAGTCTAAACTGTCAACAATGACATGGAAAGTTTCTTCAACTCTTTAGGTAATATTGAGAGCATCAGCAATGCTAATAAAGATTTGTGTGATGCCCCCATCACAACATAGGATGTTGAGGATGCTATTAAAAAAATGAAACTCAATTAGAGTCCTGGGAATGACGGATTAACCTCAGTTATATAAATGTTTCTCCAAGGACTTATCACGCTTTTTACATAAAGTATATATAGAAAGCATTGCTAATGAAAAGCTCCCTCCTTCATTGTCTCAGGGCTGGATCACTTTGATTCCCAAACCGCAAAAAGACTATTTGTTGTTAGATAATTGGAGACCTATTTCACTCTTGAACAATGACTACAAGATAATTGCTATGTGTTTGGCTAAAAATTTGAAAAGTACACTTAATGACATTATTGATGAAACACAGTCTGGTTTCATGACTGGTAGACACATAACAAACAACATAAGACTGGTGATTGATATCTTGGATCATTCAGAATTAATTACAGATAACAGCTTCATTCTTTTTTTAGATTTTTATAAAGCTTTTGATTCCATTGAACACAAATTCATATTTAAAGCACTTGACATTTTTGGTTTTGGGAATATGTTTAAAAAATCTGTCAAAACGTTATATGCAGGTGCAAATAGTTCAATCAAACTCCCATATGGCACTACTAAAAGATTTAACTTAAATCGTGGAATCCGTCAAGGTTGTCCGATCTCGGCATATCTCTTCCTTCTTCCTATGCAATTACTCTCCATTCATTTCAAAAACAGTGATGTATTGGGTCTCTCTATTGTTGGCAGAACGCTGTCTATCACTCAACTTGCAGATGATACAACACTTTTTTTAAAGGATAAATTTCAAGTTAATAAAGCAATCAAAGTCATCAACTCTTTCTCAATGGCCTCCGGCCTTAAACTGAACATTTCAAAATGTGAGCTTCTTCCTGTTAATAGTTGCACAGATACTATTATTTCTGGGATCCCTGTGAAGCATAAGGTTAAATATCTTGGTATTATAATTGAAAAAGACCAAAGCTCTAGACTATCTGAAAATTTTAATCCACTTATAGCTTCATTCCAACAGAGGTTTAACCTTTGGCTTCAAAGAGATTTGTCTATTACTGGAAGATCCTTGGTAGCTAAAGTTGAAGGCCTCTCCAGACTCATATATGCAGCTATGGCACTTGATGTCTCAAAAGACATATGCACTAAAATTGACAGAATATTATTTGAATTTATCTGGAAAAAAGGATACATTATATTAAAAAGAATGTCATGATAAATAAGTTATGTTCTGGTGGGATTAATTCTTTAGACTTCACCTCCTTAAACTCTTCTTTTAAAGTCAAATGGATCAAACTTTTCTTAAAAAATCCCAACTCAATCTGGAATTTTATTACTGCCCATATATTTAATTCACTTGGAGGAATGCATTTTCTCCTAAGGTGCAATTACAATATTTATAAATTAACGATAAAACTGTCCAACTTTCATAGTCAACTTTTGTTATCCTGGTCAATGATGTACTCACACAATTTTTCACACCATAAATATTTCATTTGGAACAATCAAGATATTAGGTTTAAGAACAAATCTTTATATATTAAGAGATGGGTTGATAATAAAATTTTACTTGTTAGTCAATTACTGAATGACAATGGTCAGCTTTTCACTTATGAAGAATTTCTTTCTGTATATGGTTTCCCTGTTACACCAAGAGAATATTCTATTGTATTTGATGCAATACCAGATGGAGTTAGAAGGTTATTGTTGTCTGCTCCTAAAGGTAAAAGTTGTACTATTCCAGGTTTAACTCCTGATGACATATATATTGATAACTTGTGTCCTTTATTAAGTGATAAAGCCACTAATCAATGCGTTAGAAATATTATTCAGAGAGACATTGTTTCTAAACCTGCAGCCGTTTTCTACTGGAATAATATTTATAATGACATACGTAGATTGGAGGAACACTTGGATTTTATCACTAAAATATTGTATTACAAATAAGGTACGAGAAGTTACATTTAAACTGCTTCACAGATGTTATCCAGTCAAGTCCCTTCTTGTAAAATACAAGATTAATATTGACACACTCTGTTCCTTTTGTGGCAATGTGGATGAAACCATATGTCATTTATTTTGGGATTGTACCTACTCTCATGTTTTTTGGATTGATCTAAATAATCTCATAAATAACAAAATTGACTCTTCTTGTAAACTGAACATCCAACATGTTTTATTTGGTCTGTCACAAAATGAGGAAATACGTTCAGAAAAAATGTATATTATCAAAACCTTCTATTAATATTTGCTAAATTTCATATTCATTGTACCAAATTTGCACACCAGCGTCCAAACATTAGTGTATTCAAAGCACTTCTTTCATCCTATTTAGAATCTTTAAAAGAATGTATGAATCCTAAAGCCAGCAAAACCAGAAGACTATGTGAAGAATATAATTTAACTTAAATCCTGTATCTCGAGCTTTTTTATTTTGTCTTTTTCTTTTTCTTTTTATGGATATGTAAATTTTAATTGTGAAATAATTTATATTTTTGTAACTACTTTTTGTCCTATTGTGATGTAATATTTTCTTGTTTATATGTTTTGTTCAATAAAAAAAAAAGTCTTCAATTCTCATGCAGTTACAGAGAGCAGGAAGGAATCTTGTTCCAAGTTGAGTTTTTTGTGTGCATCTCTCACCTGGAAGAGAATCCAGTTAAAGAGCAGGGTAACCAAATTGACAGATTTGCTTCAAAATACTTTATAAATGTGGGAGATGCATTGCTGTTGACTTGTTAAAATGTGTCGAACCATGTATAGAACTGATTTGCGGAGTTAGACCGTTTTTGGGTATTTTTCCCGTTTTCCTTTCTTGATTTTTTTGGCCGGCTTCCTTGGTGACGTCGCCGTCTTCCTTTCGGTGCCACGCCTCCAGAGTCTGAAACCAGTGGACGCTGCAGATTTTTACACGTTTTTGAAGCTTTGTTTTATATACTTCGCATCATTTTTAATCATACAGAATTGGCTGGATGGTTACTGATATGTTTTCCTGGGGTATGGGTATCCCAAAACACAGATTTGAGCTCAGTTACCCGCCACTTTAATATACAAAAGAGCATGTATTCGGTACAGTAATGTAACACCTAGCTAGGGTCAGAACAGAGAGGAACGCTGATCTTACATGCAAACTCCTTCAATATTCCTGGGGGATTTATGTCTTGGCCAGGGGATTTGTGGCAGTTGATGGAGGACAGTCTGCTATACACATCCCACACTGGAATAGCAGGCAGTGGGGAGATGGCAGGAAAGAAGGTAGAGCTGAATATTCAAGAGGCAGAAGCAACTAGGACACTGTGTTGACTGCATTAACAATTGTCACCAAGTCCTGCAGATTGATTCCAGGGATGTTGATTCAGTCCACCTTTTTCACAGTTTTGCATATCAATTTAACTCTATTATGCCAAGCTCTAAAATTAGCCTTTTCCATGCCTTCCACTTTGTATTTGTCGTTTTTTGCTGCACGTATTTCTTTTTAGACCTTATTTCTGTAGAACCTTGCCAGGCACATGATTTTCTAGTCTTAAAGGCTTTTTGTCTCTGGTGGATCAAGTGCTTGATACTGGGTGTGATCCATGGTTTGTCTGAAGAATAAAATTTTCACTGTCTTCATAGGGAAATATCTATAAATTTCAGGCAGAATAGTATTATAGAAAGCATTGGCTTTTTCATTGGTTCAAGTTGCTTCATTCACCTCCTGCCATGGATGAGTGGTAATCCACCTGCCAAACCCACTAAAGCCAGGCTCCCTTATAGGTCTTACTACCCATTAAGTGTGCTGGGGAGGTCTTGATTGTGCTTAAGGCTCCAAAGGACACAATTGTGGTGACTTGAGCTAACAGGAGGGAGAATCTCAGGCTTCACATACAATGATTTCATGTTAGTGATAATCAAGGCAAGGATGGCTTCGTCTTTGGTGTTGTTCTGAACCATCTGGCTGAGTTGGTTATCTAGGAAGATGTCATGGACTCAGGTGATAGAAGTCTCCAAGAATTACAAGTTCAATGTATGTCTGTGAATGTTCTCATTCATCCAGGTCATGGTTATCCAAAGGAGTTGAGTCAAGTGCAACTGGACTTGGTATATATCTGTGAAGACGTTTCGTCTCTCATCCAAGAGGCTTCCTCAGTTCGTGCCTTTCTGACTAGACAAAGCTAGTCTGACTGGCTGGTGATGAGACTCAGAATTTATCCTCTTTGAATTTATCCTCTTTGGATAAGTTCAATGTACTTTGTATGAAGCAGGTCAGATGAGGCTATTTGATGTTCAATGAGTTCATCCTGATGTGGTGAATGTGGTAGTAAATACACCACACACACAGCAATAGCAGATGTGTGCTATGAGTCTCAGCGGTCTCACTTTCACTCACAGACATTCTAGATAAGGGGTGGGCAATCTTATCCAGAAAGGGCCAATGTGGGTGAAGGTTTTTGTTCCAACCAAGCAATTACACACCTGTGTCTCCTAATCAAGTTCCTCAGCAAAGACTGTACTGGTTGATTAGTGGGATCAGGTGTGTAACTGCACTGGCCCTTTCTGGATAAGATAGCCCACCCCTGTGATGGTCATAAATACTGATACAGGTTAGGGGATATAATAATTACAATAATAAACATTTTATTTAAAGGCGCCTTTCATGACATTCAAGGTCCCCTCACATTAAACACAACAAAACAAAGAACAGTGCAATCAACAATAAAACACACAATAAGTAACAGCGCATACATCAGCAGGAGTTAAAAAAAAGATGAATTTGATGCTGTTAATGCTGTAAAAGTGAGTATGCTAGTTTAAAAGGTTGGGTTTTAAGAGCAGTTTTGAATTATGTAATGGAGTCCACTAAGGCGATGTGACAGGGAATGACATTTCAGAGTTTGATTGCAGCATAGGCGAAAGCCCTGGCACCCATTGTGCTGAGATTGATTGCTGGTACTGCCAATATACCTGCTGGTGAAGACCACAGGGAGCAAGATGAGGTGTAAGTCTGATGGAGGTCTGTGAGATAAGCAGGGGATAGATTATCAAGAGCTTGGAATGTTAATAATAAAATTTTAAAATTAATCTGATGTGACACAGGAAGCCAGTGTAACTGAATTAGCAAGGGAGAGACATGATCAGTGGACTTTGAATGTGTAATAATCCATGCAGCAGAATTCTGGATGAGTTGAAGTCGGTGAATAAATTTGTTGGAGTTGTCTGCCAGGATCGCATTGCAGTAATCAATGCATGATGTGACCAAAGCATTGACTTAAGACTTCTGTGGCGTGTTGTGTTAAAATAGGGTGTAGTCTGGAGCTTTTTTGCAGATGGAAAAAGGCAATCCAGGAGACATTCTTTATATGACTGGAAAAGGAAAGGGTACTATCTAGGATAACATCAAGGCTCTTAGCCTGAGCGGAGACAGGTATGGTGGCTCCAGTAATGGGGAGTCAAGTCAAGTCAATGTTCTTTGTATAGCCCATTATCACAAATTACAAATAGTTTTGAGAGTGTAGATTTAGTGCCAATGAGGAGTAGCTTAGTTTTACTACTGTTGAATTTCAGATAATTATCAGTCATTCATATCTGTATTTCATGGAAACAAGCAGTGAGGATACTAGAGGGGAGAGTGAAAGTGGGCTTAGTGGACACGTGAAGCTGTGAATCATCAGCATAGCAGTGGAAATGGATATCATAGTGCTGGAAGATGTTGCCAAGAGGGAGGAGGTAAATAATAAACAGGAGGGGCCCCAACACTGAACCCTGTGGAACTCCATTAGGAACTATCACACTTTCTGACCAGTAATTCTGAATTTGTACAAAATGTGTCCTGTCTGTAAGGTAGGAAGCAAACCACTGATACACAGTGCCCCCAACTCCAATGCTACTCTGAAAATCAGTGAAGAGCTGATGGGATATAGTATCAAAGGCTGTGGTGAGGTCATGGAGAGTAGACCAGCTGCACGAAGGAGATCATTGGTGATCTTAACCAGGACTGTTTCTGTGCTACGTTTGGGGCAAAAGCCAGATTGGAATTGTTCAAAGAGATTATTGCTATCAAGGTAGATCTGGAGTTGAGATGTAACTACCCTGTCAAGGATTTTGGAGATGAATGGAACACAGATATGATGGAACAAAGTCTGGTGTACAGTGCAACACCTCCACAATGACCACTGGTTCGGCATTTGGAAAATTAGGTGTAGCCACATCAATACCCAGTAATTCTAGTGAGGTCAAATCTTCTGCTAACAACATTCCTAATCTTGCGCAAAATGTTCTTACCTCCTCTTTTCCTGGTTGATATCCGTGTCACCCCTTCTTTGCTTAGGATCTTTCTCAGCTGTGCGCTTAGTGGAGGAGCAGATTGTTGGAGCCTGTTGAGGAATCCATACAGTACTTTAAGACAGGTGCTGTTTCTGCCATTACTTCACAAAGGACAGGAAACTTGTCAGCAATTCAGTCAAAAAACTGTTTCAAATTGGGTCATTAATACGTCTCTCCAATGATGTCAAGTGGACGGCAACCCCAAAAAGAGATATTGTATTCTAAATCCACTTCTCCATGCACAAATGCATGAGGCAGCCATCTTGGGCACCAGCTTCTAACCCCCCAAGTGAGACGTGTATGATGTGCAAAGAAAAACAGAAAATAATGGTTTGTAAAAGCCCACTTCTGTCTGTCACATGCTGTACTTTAATTGATAGTGAATTGGATATTTAACAACATCAATTTCACTCAGCATTTTATTTTACCATAAGCTAAACATGGTTAGAAAGCTCAAGATGTTATGAACTGTATAGATGAATAGACTCCTGAGTTAGCAGTGCCTCCAAGCTCTAAAAAAGTCAGCGCGAATTATTCTGTTGGTATTATTGTTCCAAAAAAAAGGTAAAAATTTGAAATCTACACTATCAATCTCTCATCATAAGTTTTCTCAGAAGGGAATTTGGTGGCAAAATAATACGAAAATTCTAATAACATACTCCCTGTTTTTTTGAAAGCCAAAATGTGGTCACCCTACTTTACATCCTCTTGATGGAACAGCAATTTCCAGAATCCCCACCAAAACACACACTGCAATAAGTGAAATTAGCAACTGAGACCCCAACTTTTTGTTGAAAAAAAAATGTGTTGGCTTTGAATTCCTAGAAAGAAATTAGGGTCTTCTCCATTGACTTCAATCTAGTCTTTTTGGTGCCAGCATCTAGTGGCTATTAGTCGAACTGCACCTTCATGCACTTCCGAATTGGCTTCTGAATTCAGCCGAGGTGGTTACCGCTTGGATTGAATGCAATTTATTTCAATCAAATATTTCTCAACAGCATAAATTATAATGCCATTATTGGCTGGATAATATCATTTCAAAAGCACATTCCAAGTTATTAGAAAACCAGTACATTTGTGTCCGCCCACCGAGGACATTTTTCCCAGCCCAACACAATCAGCCCACCCTCTGCCCATCCCCCTTCACTGCTGGTGTACTTTGGACCTGGTATATTTGCCCATGTAAAGTTTGTCAAGATCACTAGTGTGCAGCTACATGACGAGAATGACAGGCCAAAGAAGCAGAATACTAATCAAAGGAGGAAAAGTTGTGAATGATGATTTCTCTACTGTCAGTGATGTTTACATTGAAAATGGGAAAATTATTGATGTTGGATCAAATCTCCAAATCCCATTGGGAGTGCGAGTCATTGATGCTAAGGATAAACTGGTGATACCTGGCGGCATCGACACCCATACCCACATGGAGATGGCTTTCATGGGCACCAAAGCAGTTGATGACTTCCATACTGGCACCAAGGTGAAAATGTGGAAATTAGAAATATAAAAACATTTTCTTCTTCATTTATAATTTGTTCCTTGCGCAAACCTTTGCCGACATGTTTAATTGTCAAATGAGGTTAATAAGTGTCGAGTTGTAGCTCAAAGCGCATTAACTTTAATCCTGTAACTGCAAAAACCAATTAGAGCAGAGTACTTCATGAAAGTATATAATGTCTTTGCATTGATCTCCAACGGATTGCACTTATATTGCTCATTAATGTGTATACAGAAGATGGTTATTTTAATGGTGCATTGAAGTCACCTCTTAATTGCACTTCATAAACGCACTTCACAGAAGTAGTGTCCATCAGACATTAATTGGACACCTTTAGGTGGGAGAGTTGGTTTGACCTTCTGTGGCCTATCTAGTTTACGGAAAAATCAGTAGTGCATCTGTTCAAAGTGTACATGAAGGGAAGCACTGGATTTTTTTAACTTATTAATTAATATGTACAACTAACCAGGCAGAAATATTGCAAGGATTGCTGCATTGTAGTGGTTTTGCATTTCTCCTCCTTGGGAAGATGAGTAGACCTCTCTACCACATGATCTTGTCACCAGTGTCCCTCCTCATTCTCTGAACTTTGACATACTCAATGCCCTCCATTCAGAAAGTTGTAAGTGATGATGACATTACTTGATTCAGAGTTTACTGTTTAATACATTTGTCTTATCCTTGCTATATCCATTATTTTTGCAAAATGTATAGCCTTTATTCCTTCATACAGCTATAATCTGCATTTAATGATTTTATTGGCCTTTTATCTTAAACAAATTAATTTGCAACGTGTGTGTGTGTGGGTGGTTGTGTGTGGTTTCTATGGCTGGTTGTGTGGTTGTGTGTGTGTGTGTGTGTTGTGTTTGCTTTGTGTTTGTACACTTATCTGTGGGTTAAAGGCTGCTCTGGCAGGAGGGACCACCATGATCTTGGACTTTGTCATCCCCCCTAAGGGTACATCCCTGCTGGACGCCTATGAAGGCTATCGGAGCACAGCCGACCCCAAAGTTTGCTGCGACTACTCCTTCCATGTGGCGGTCACATGGTGGAGTGAACAGGTGTAAATGCAGATAATTATTAATAGAAAAACACATAATACTCCAAAAGAGGTGACACTTTTGAAACAGGTTACATTTGACTTTAACCTGTCATGAATAAGGTGGGGTCAGAAAGACCACCTCGCAGTTGGCACTTTGATTGTGCTAGTTTCACTGATGCATAAAGTGAAAAAAATCTGCTAATCAGAAATTTATACTATCCAGGAAAGTCTGATTACACAGTTATTTTAAAAGCTTTTCCTCTTCGTACAAATCCATAATGCCCACTATTGCTCTCTACAGGTCAAGAAAGAAATGGAAACATTGGCCAAAGAGAAAGGAGTCAATTCCTTCAAGATGTTTATGGCCTATAAGGACGTGTTCATGCTTGGAGACCGTGAGCTGTATGCCGCCTTCTCCCAGTGCAGAGAGATTGGAGCGATCGCTCAGGTTCATGCAGAGAATGGAGACCTCATTGCAGAGGTTGGTGTGAACAAATGTACAAACCCATTCTTGGGGGCGTCCAGGTAGCGTAGTGGTCTATTCCATTGCCTACCAACACAGGGATCGATGGTTTGAATCCCCGTTTTACCTCCGGTTTGATCGGGTGTCCCTACAGACACAATTGGCCATGTCTGCGGGTAGGAAGCCAGATGTGGGTGTGTGTCCTGGTCGCTGCACTAAGCGCCTCCTCTGGTCAGTCGGGGTGCCTGTTTGGGGGGGAGAGGGAACTAGGGGGAATAGTGTGATCCTCCCATGCGTCACATCCCCCTGGCAAAACTCCTCACTGTCAGGTGAAAAGAAGAGGCTGGCGACTCCAAATGAAGGCTGGGTATTGGCAAGGACCTCACAATACGATATGTATCATGCTTGCTTGCTTGCTGGTTGTCCATCGTGCCCGATGATGACCATCTTCTTCTATTTGTGGGTCCTTTGAGGACTCAGATAGCAGAAGATACCTGCGCAGAGATGGTTTTTAAAGTGGCATGGGGGGTGCGCTTCTCCCAACGCCACATGACTTGATTGTAGAGGAGATGGTTCCGATGGCAAGGGGGGTCCCTAGACGACCGGCACCTCCACACAACTGCAGGGGGCTGCCGGAAATCCAGTTTTTCGGAAACTGCCTCGAAGCGTGCAGCCACAGCTTGCTTTTCTGTTGGGGTAAGCTCCCTTAGCCTTATGTCTTCCCAGACTCACCCACAAGGCAGCGGGGCAGTGGTTGATTGGTGCCAGGGCCTGCACACCATATCTCTGGGGCCCACTGCTGCTCCGAGATCCCCTGCCAAGTTAGCCTGGGGCCGCAACACCCCAGTTACCACGTGTGGCCACGGGGAGGCCTGGCAGGAGTCTTGGTGAAGGAGAGGCTATTTACTGGCAAGGGAGGCTTACACGCTAACATGCTTCCCTATTCGCCACAAAGGCTAGCCAGCGGCAGCAAGCTAAGGGCAGGAAGGACACAGGCGGGTTGGAAGAACACATGCACCTTCCCTCCAACTACACACTGCTGCACTAGACGCATCACAACACCCTGTGTGTATGTACACACACACACACACGATATGTATCATGATACATGGGTCGCAATATGATCGTATCACGATACATTGTGATACAAAACATATTGCGATACATTGCAATACTCTACATAATTTACTGAAAATTTAAAAACAGCCGAAAATACAATTTGCTGTGTACCACCTGGGTTGTCTAATATTTATATTATATCACATTATATTTTGATAACTCAGCGAACAAATTGAGTCAAAACTATTTAATTCGAAATTTCTATTCCAATTCATCAGAACGTTATCTCTGCATTGCACAGTGCACATTGTGTCACTGAACACACTGACCTGAAATGTAGATGCCATAACATCATATGAAAATAAAGTGTGCATATCAAGTATTCTTATTGTGTCGCCAAACACACTGACCTGAAATGTGTATGCCATATCATATCAAAACAAAGTGTGCATATTAAGTGTTCTTGTCACAGAAAACACTGAACGCAACTGCAACGTGGATGCCATAACACAAACTATAAAGTGCATATTAAGTATTCATATAAACAAAACTCACAAAACTGAATTAGTCAGTATGCTGTAAATACACTGTAAACATTAACATACTGTAGTCCAACTCAAAGTTATTTGCAAGTGTCCGCTGTACTTTGATGTGAACTCTTAAATGGTGACGTTTTATTGAAGTATGAAGTGTTCTGACCGTCTGGCCTGTCTTTAGCGGAGTAACTTTAGGCCTGTGTGGGGTGAACACTGAACAGAGACCTTTCTTCTTACCTCTCTGCAGAGATGTTTGAACAGTTTTCTTCGCCTATTTGTAAAGCCTTGGCACTGCTGTTTATATCCATCACGTGTCGGCGAGCTGGGATCACGTCGCGCGGCCCCGTAGTGTTTACCACATGTCTGAATCCGGGGTTTTCAACTGCGCTATATGGGCGCAAATCTTTACCAATAAAAAAGCACCACCGACTCGGTAATCTTCTGTGCACGAGTTAATGGAAGCGTGTAGGTGTTACTGTGCAGTGTAGTTTGCCTTGGGTCCGCAGGTTTCGGATGAGGTTGCTGCTGTGCTATTTTATCTGCGTGGTGTCTTCCTATGAGAGATCGTAAGTTGGTTGTGTTTCCTGCATATTTTATGGTAGTATGACAAAGCTTGCAAACGGCATTATAGTTTTATCCAAATCGTTACTCCCTGTTTTGTCTTTAAAAACCAAAGCGCACCCAAACGTCGGCTTTGAATGACGAAGGCGCTGCTCTAGCCTACTACTAGCCCACAGCGACACCTACAGTGTCATAGGCTATTTGATCGCAGGGATTTGAGGGATATTTAAAACACATTTTAGATCTGTTTAATACATTATATTGGTTGACTAAAATAACCATAAATGACTCAATGCAGAAGAGCCCTTTGACATGATGTTTTATTCATGCTCTGCTAGGCACTGCCGTAAATCGGTTAATGGTAACCCCTCTGGGGGTCACTGTCGTAATAATGTAAACTAATCTACGACACATCAGTACATATACATGAATATTTTTAATGTATCGATACAAGGGGCTGGAAATCGATGAAGTATTGTCAAAAATATTGCAATACTGAGCTGTATCGATTTTTATTTTTTTTTGCACAGCCCTACTCCACATGTATCGGAGGAGGCATGTGGTAGTCTCCAGCCCACCCCGGATCGGCAGAGAGTGTGGAGCAACGACCGGGACATGATTGGCCAAGTGCAATTGGGAAGAAAATAAAGGGGGGGGGTCCCAAACAAATAATTAAATAAATGAAAAACAGTGTAAATAGCATTAGATATACGGGCTGATTGGTATCGGTAAAGTGACCCTTGATGCTTAAATAAATCCAATATTCTGGTGTTTATCAGTATTTCAACCATCAACCGTGCTCTGTCTGATATCTCCTTCATCTGCTGAAGTCAACGATATAAGATCTTAGACATAATTAGTGTTATCAATATACTTGTAAAAATTTTAAACCATCCTTTGTTGATGTTTTCTATCTTGCATCAACCTTTCTTTTTTTCTCATGGTGACAACTCACCACTAGAGAGCAGCAAATGCCAAAATAATTTTCCTGTTTTTCTTGAGACAGAAAACTGCAGAGGTTAACTACAGGGAGGTCTACATAGTCCAACAAATTGGACTTAAACATAACCTGTTAGGATGTTTGTAGAACTGTTGTTTGTGACCTTTAGTAATTCTTTAAATGCTAGGATATAAGTAAAGGATACCTTTTAAAGCAACCTCTGAACACAATTACAGAAGCAACTACAACTTGACTGTTTGCAGGATGGAAGTAAAGAAAAAAAATGTTTGTTTTTTTCAGGTCAGACGGATATTTTACTGTTTGTATCCTTCCTTCTCCTTTAACCTTTATCCTGACAAGCTCCCCTCTGCCACCGCTGTGACTTGGTAGGGTGCAAAGAAAATGCTGTCCATGGGCATCACAGGTCCAGAAGGCCATGAGATGTGTCGCTCGGAGCAGGTGGAGGCCGAGGCCACTCAGAGAGCCATCACCATTGCCCATGTTGTCAACTGCCCCCTGTATGTGGTCCACGTCATGAGCAAATCTGCTGCCAATGTGATTTCTAAGGCACGCAGAGATGGTGAGTGGACTCACTGCCACCTGATGTTGGGATCGGGGAAAGATAGGAGAATGCTTTTGTGTGTGTGTGTGTGTGTGTGTGTGTGTGTGTGTGTGTGTGTGTGTGAGTGCGCGTGCACCAGTGCAAGTACATACTTTTGCGTTATGTGATAACATTTGCTATAGCCTACAAAGATACGTTCACCAAACATAGACATTGTGGACAAATTTCATTCAAATAAAATTATGGATTTTTTTTCTCCCTGTAACAGGATGTGTGGTATTTGGGGAGCCCATTGCTGCTGGGCTGGGCACAGATGGCACTCATTACTGGCACAAAGACTGGGCCCATGCTGCCAGTTTTGTCATGGGCCCTCCCCTTAGACCTGACCCCAGTACCCCTGGGTACTTAATGGACCTGTTGGCCAAGTATGTGGGACAGACAGACAAACAGATTTGATCCATTCTGCTATTCTTCTTCCATTCAGTCCTTCATCCATTCTGTCATTCATTCATTTACTGCTTCATCATTTTGTCAGTGATGATCTCAGTGTTACTGGGACGGACAACTGCACCTTTTCTTTGTGCCAGAAGGCCTTGGGCAAGGACGACTTCACCAAAATCCCTAATGGAGTAAATGGTGTAGAGGACAGGATGTCTGTCATCTGGGAGAAGGGTGTGGTATGTCCTGCTGATATGTTTGTGTAGTTTTACAAAATTGTATTCAGTTTGGACAGGTGTGCTTTTAAGAGAAGAATTTTGATCACAGTATCTATCAACTACACAGCCACAACATGTGAAATGGCTCTTGTTGCTATTCATAAAGTTATTTCCCATTTCTTGAAACATATTTTCATTGCCAAATTGGTAGCAGAGGGGATGTTTGTATTGATATGGTGTTTTGGTGAATTTGCAGTTAGACAAATCTGAAAAACTTTGATGTTACTAAGGGCAGCATGGTGGCGCAGCAGTTAGCGCAGTTGCCTTACAGCAAGAAGGTCCTGGGTTCGAACCCCGGGGTTGTCCAACCTTGGGGGTCATTCCAGGTCATCCTCTGTGTGGAGTTTGCATGTTCTCCCCGTGTCTGTGTGGGTTTCCTCCGGGTGCTCCGGTTTGACTCCCACAGTCCAAATACATGTAGGTCAGGTGAATCGGCCGTACTAAATTGTCCCTAGGTGTGAATGTGTCAGCCCTGTGATGGCCTGGCGGCCTATCCAGGGTGTCTTCCCACCTACCGCCCAGTGACTGCTGGAATAGGCTCCAGCATCCTGTGACCCTAATTAGGATAAGCGGCTTGGATAATGGATGGATGGATGATGTTACTGGCAGAGATTGCTGTAGGGTGTTGCTGTCATGGCTTTTTTCTTACCTTGGTTGGGATGGGGACATTTCAGCCCAGTGATGTGATGACAACTGGAGAAATTTGCTGTGTGCAACATTACTTACACATAACATTTTTTTGATTCTGAGGCAGAATCTGGAGTCGCTTGCTGCACATTTGAGGACTGACCTCTTGCCCTCAAATACGACAATATAACAATAGTATAGTGTAGCTGTTCTTTGTGGTGTCTTGCTGAAGTGCTTTCTTTTGGGCATTTCCTTTCCTCAGCATAGCGGTAAAATGGACGAAAATCGATTTGTGGCTGTCACCAGCAGCAACGCTGCAAGAATCTTCAACTTCTACCCTCAGAAAGGCCGTATCGCCAAGGACTCCGATGCTGATGTGGTTATATGGGACCCAAAGCTGACGAGGTAAGGGAGCTGGCTCAGGCCACCTCAGCATTGTGGTTCAGCAGATCCCAATCAAAATGTAGGACATGAGAAATAGGGGAGGAGAAGAGAGCACTCAGACTGTGTGTGTGTGTGTGAAGGTGTGTGCATCAATCAGTGTGTATGGGCAAATGCTGTATGCAATGTGTAGGGGCGTCATGGTGGCACAGTGGTTAGCACTGTTTCCTCACAGCAGGAAGGTCCTGGGTTCGAACCCCAGGCCATCCCAGGTCCTTTCTGTGTGGCATTTGCATGTTCTCCCCATGTCTGCATGGGTTTCCTCCGGGTGCTCCGGTTTCCTCCCACCAACAAAAAGACGTGTATGTTGGGCATCCGGGTAGCGTAGCAGTCTATTCTGTTGCCTACCAGCACGGGGATCGTAAGTTTGAATCCCCATGTTACCTCCAGCTCGGTCGGGCATCCCTACAGACACAATTAACCGTGTCTGTGGGTGGGAAGCCGAATGTGGGTATGTGTCCTTGTCGCTGCACTAGCGCTTCCTCTGTTCGTTTCGCGGCGCCTGTTTGGGGGGAGGGGGACTGGGGGGAATATTGTGATCCTCCCACGTGCTATGTCCACTTGGCAAAACTCCTCACTGTCAGGTGAAAAGAAGCAGCTGGCAACTCCACATGTATCGGAAGAGGCATGTGGTAGTCTGCAGCCCTCCCCGGATCAGCGGGGGGGGGGGGGGGGGGGTGGAGCAGTGACCAGGACAACTCAGAAGTTTGGGGTAATTGGCCAAGTACAATTGGAGAGAGAAGGGGGGGGAGGACCCAAAAAAAAGACATGCATGTTAGGGTTAATACCCCTGTCTGTGCCCCTGACCAAGGCAATGGAAAGAAGAACTGGAGTTGGTCCCTGGGCGCTGCAGCTGCCCACTGCTCCTATACAATAGGATGGGTCAAATGCGGAGAACAAATTCATTTCAAGAATACAATTTCATTGTAACCTACAATGACAAAATAAAGTGGCCTTCTTCCCCTTTTTATTTCTCAGTGTGGCGTATGCTTATTATCATACATCTTTACTACCAAGCACCACATTCAGAATGTGTATGCATCAAACAGTGACTCACATTTTGTTATATGGCGTCACAGCTCTTGGCGTTGATGTTTCACCATGCTGCTATCAGCATCTTCAACTGCAGATGGTGCTGCTGAAGCATTCAACAACCTTGAAAATGTGTCTCCAGGGTGCGAGACGTTCGGCTGAGCAAGATAAGCCTTTTAAGTTAAGTAGACAAGCTTTGGGCCACGGACGTGGGGGACTAGAGAGGGTCTATCTTTCATCTTGTGCCACCTCACCACGTACCAACCAGCCACCTAAGCTGATTATGTCTGCATTCTGTCCAAACGTCAGGCTATTATGTATGTCACCGCTACGCCATCGCTCATCTGCATTGGCAAATGGACGCATAAAAGAACTGTGCCACTTTTAAATCGAGAATTTCCATATGGAAATTCTCGATTTATGGAAACTAGTAAAAATTAGTAATGAAGGGAGTAATGCCTCTCTATTGGTGGTTATTTTTAAGAATTTATTCATCCTTGCATGAATGAGCTCAGATGTTATGTGCGGAACATTGCGGTTTCCAAAAACTTAATTTTCTCAGTAGTTTCTTTCAAGAGTGACAATTTTTAGTAGAACACAATTAGGGGTCTATTTTGGGGAACATATTCACTGATGTTGTCTGCAGCTGTGATGATATGATTGTATGTCAGGTTCTCACGCCTGCTAATGTCCCGATATCAAGCTACTCCCAGGAGACATTTTACAAACACACACACACACACACACACACACACACACACACACACACACACACACACACTTTCTTTTTTCTCCCCCCCCTTTTTTTCTCCCCAATTGTACATTGCTAATTACCCCACTCTTCAGAGCTGTCCCGATAGCTGCTCCACCCCCTCTGCCAATCCGGGGAGGGCTGCAGACTACCACATGCCTCCTCCGATACATGTGGCATCGCCAGCCACTTCTTTTCACCTGACAGTGAGGAGTTTCGCCAAGGGGACGCAGCACGTGGGAGGATCACGCTATTCCCCCCAGTTACCCCTCCCCCCCAAACAAGCGCCCCGACCGACCAGAAGTGTTAGTGCAGCGACCAGGACACATACCCACATCCGGCTTCCCACCTGCAGACACAGCCAATTGTGTCTGTAGGGACGCCCAACCAAGCCGGAGGTAACACAGGGATTCGAACCAGTGATCCCCGTGTTGGTAGGCAACAGAATAGACTGCCACACCACCCAGACGCCCCCCCCCCCCCCCCCCCACACACACACACACACACACACACACACACACACACACACACTTTCTGAAACAATGCACAGATCCACCTGTGGCAGTGCTGATCAGAGTTGCAGGGCCAGTTTTACATAACCGAGTCTGGTTCTGTACTGCTCTCTTTACCACACAATCTGGGCTAAGCTCTTCAAGGCAAATTACTAACTGCTAATATGAACTAGGGGAGGGAACATGAACCCCAGTTTAATTTGCTGTAAACGGATTCACTGGTGACACCATAAAATCTTGAACAAGGACTGAGGCCATCCTGAGTGATTACGTATGCTTAAGAATAGCAAAGGGGCTTATTGTGCCCCTTGCATTACTGTTATTGGTAATGCCCAAATAATAGCTAGTTCACTTTAGGGCAAACATGTTCTCATTGCAGAACTCCTTGGTTGTTCATATTGGTGTATAGTGTGTGTGTGTGTGTGTGTGTGTGTGTGTGTGTGTGTGTGTGTGTGTGTGTGTGTGTGTGTGTGTGTGTGTGTGTGTGTGTGTGTGTGTGTGTGTGTGTGTGTGTACAAGTACATGTGTTTTAATGTCTTTCAGGCTTGAGAATGCCTCATGTTGGATTGTTATTGCTGTGAGTTCATCTGTGAAACTGCGTAATTAATCGCCCTTAGCATAACCGTCGCTTCATGACATCTGGGACGAGAGGGGCTGCAAAACGGTTACATAAGCAGAGCCTAGGAAGTTGTGTCCCTGATTCTCCTGTCTCATAATTGGAGCACTTGAATAATAATGAAACATCTTATTTCTGCAAGTTGAAGGTCTGTGTGTTGTCTGGTTGCAGAAATCAACAGGAAGTGTGCACCAATGGAGAGAAGAGGGCACCCATAACACGAGATTCAGCCTGAAATAACAACTTCAAGTAGTTTTGGTTCAGATTTGCTTCATCGGTTCCTGCTGATGTTTTTTTTTTTTTTTAAGTCATCTTACGTACACGGCAGTTTGGGGTTGCAAGTGTACCTTTCTACAAGCTAGACACAGCATTTCTTTGGTTGAAACCCTGACTGTTATATCCGTCTTGTGTCTCTTCATATAAAATGATTCAATTTCGGCACGGCCCTCCTGTCTTCAGGCACACAGTTTTGTTATATTAAGACATAGGCTGAGCTGCAATATTATCTCAATGTGCTTATGCAGCATTCCTCAGATGGATGCCACAGTAATGCAATAAAGCAACACTGAAAATGTTTAGACGCCACTCAATTGATTGAAAGGAGGTGATGTGCATTGTAAGCTTTTTGGAAGAGAGTACATCACATGGGCAAAGTTGTAAATAATATATCATTTTTCTTTTTTGCTGTAAATGACTTGCAGTTACTTGACGCTGTATACGAGTACATTTTGCCCCAATTCCATCAGTCTCGGAAGACATGCTGCAAGATGGCATCGCAGGCTTTTAGTGATGTCAAGGAAGAAATGCATCTTCACATTCATCTCAATTAATACATGTGGTACATTTGGCAAAGGTGGCTGAGAAATATTCCGTCGATTACTATGTCAGAATCTCCACCACGGGGTGTCCGGGTAGCATGGCGGTCTATTCCGTTGCCTACCAACACGGGGATCGGCGGTTCGAATCCCCGTGTTACCTCCGGCTTGGTCGGGCATCCCTACAGACACAATTGGCCGTCTGCAGGTGGGAAGCCAGATGTGAGTATGTGTCCTGGTCGCTGCACTAGTGCCTCCTCTGGTCGGTTGGGGCGCCTGTTCGGTGGGGAGGGGGAACTGGGGGGAATAGCAGAAGAGGAAGAGTGGGGTAATTGGCCAGGTACAATTGGGGAGAAAGGGGGGGGGGATCTCCACCACATGCTAGTCTAGTCAAAATAGGATAAGTTAACAGAGGAACAGGAAGTTACATTTGAAAACAAAAACAAAGTACGTAATAATATTTCAGAATTTAAGAAGAAAAATTAACAGCATTATGTTGTTCCATCTTTGTGTGTGTTTGTGTGTGTGTGTTTTCCATTTGTGTACCTGTAGGAAGATATCAGCCAAGACCCATCACCAGGCTGTGGACTACAACATTTTTGAGGGCATGGAGTGCCACGGTGTCCCCGTCGTTACCATCTCCAGGGGCAAAGTGGTGTACGAGAATGGTGCATTGAATGTTACCCCGGGGGAGGGCAGGTTTATCCACCGACAGCCCTTCGCGGACTTTGTGTACAAACGAATCACACAGAGGAAGGAGGCGAGTAATATACTGTAGAAGTCATAACCAGATATTCTGTATGCGTGCTGCGCCATAATGACCAAGTGTTCAGAGAGCTGCAGGGTCGAGTCTATTCGCTTGATGATGCTAATTCATAATGTTTTCAGGGAACTTACTGAGTCTATCAAATGAGAGCAAAGCACACAAGTAGACTTTTTTTTTTTTTGCAAAGCCCCTTTTTCAGCAGATAAAATCCATTAAAAAAACTATTTGGCACTTTCTGTTTGGTTTGCAGGTGAGGAAACCTACAGCTGTGATTCGAAAGCCCTATGAAGGAAAGGTCATATGAACCGCTGACCCACACCCGGCCAGAAGGTCTGCTGCAGGGTAATGCAGCGCCACGGCTGCCAGTCTCCAGCTACACTTCTACAGTACATCAGAGACCAGGGTCTGAACGTGGCAGACAGGCTTAATGCTCTTTCACTGCTACGAGCAAGTTAACCAGTTCAGCCATTCATTTTCTTTTTTTCCCCACTTTGTACCCATTTCTTTAACTTGTACACTACGCAGCTGTTTCAAATCACCCTATCGAGTAAGACGGTAGGCTGTTGGTTCACGGGTCAGCTGGGATTATCACTCAGGTCAATGCCCTTTGGTCAGAGAATATGTTTGTTATTGCTCCACTCTGCAGAGCATTGGCTTCCAGGTCAACACTGAACACAGCCAAAGTGACACAAATGCCACTCTTTACAAATGGCGCTCCATTCATAAATTATGTAATGGTGTGGTTCATTTTAACAAAGATATGGTTTGATGTCGGGCTTCCTTGTCAAAATGGACAATTAAAATGTGACAATTCAGTGATATATTCCCATTCTATAAAAATTAAAACAAAAGAGACAAATAACTTGAAGTTGTGAGTGCGGCTTATTTTTTCTTACCTTAAGTCCCACAGCCTTCGCTCCGATCAAAGGATCATTAAAGTGCAACAGCACGCTTGAGGCTATTGTGCCAACGAGATTTAATTCGTTATTGTAACTCAGTTTGAATCTGCATTTGCATGCATTGGAATCACACGTAATCATACAAACCTCCATGCATGCCCATACAAGGGCTGCTTCCTCACTGCTTTAGAAATGTGCCACTGCTGTCACCGGGCCTCGCATGGCAGCTCCCTATCGGGCTGGCACGCTGGCGTTGCATTATGCCACAGGGCTGTTGGAGACATCATGTACGTTTATCAGCTGGCCACACGGGTCAGTGGCAACATGTGAGTCACACAAGTGCTCGTTTGTCCCTGTGCTTTGCTCTTCACTGCCCGCGTCACTGTGGAGGGGCAGGGCTGGATCAAGGAGCAAGGCATGGCACAGATGGGACTACGCTCCCATCATCAGTATATGGAGGAAGTGAAATAAAGGCATGTATCAGCTAAATTAGAAAATATAACTACTTGCAGTTGAAATGCATCAAACAGCCCCACCTGGTAAAAAAAAATGCATACTACATCAGTTTTTCAACTGCGATTTTCAAACCGAGTGCCCGTGTTTCATTATTATGTCTTCCTTCTATGAGCTTACAATGACGGGTAAGTCATTTGGTATTACAGTGTGGGATGAGGATTGTATCGCCCGTAAATTAGCTCTAATGGAGACTGACACTGTGCAGTTTGGGGACGAAAGCTGGAACTGCATTTGGGACATTTGCCTTGAATTCTTTGAGACAATCTGTCCCTTTTCTTTGACAGCATCACACGCTGACATGATTACAAAGCGCTGCATCGGTTAAACAGGATGATGTGCTAATCCAGATATATATGATGCAATTAACTTTAAGCAGAAGTGATAGTATGCACTCCTTACACTTTCAGTAGATTGAACATGTGAAATCTAAGTACAAAGTAAAAAAAAAGGATGCACAAAAATTGGTACAGATTTATTTCAATATTTCCACATTTTGCCTGAACTTTTATGATCAAAGTGGTAATTATTCCAACTTCCCTGGACCGAATCATGCTTCATAATAGATCTCTGTCCTCCAATCTAAATTATAAAACAAACCAATGCTGTTATATCAAATTGACTTGACTTGACTTATATGTGTGCAAGGCCTTGTCATAATGACATTACAAATTGGTGAGCGTAATGTGAAGCAAAATTGAATCGTCTTACAAGCTGTTGGTTTTATAGACCTAAATCAGCCAGGACATGAAGCTATTCACCATCAAGTTCCACTTACCGTTATAAATAGTGAATCTATAGAGACAAAAATTATGTAACAGTAATAATACAGTAAAGTACAATTAAATACTGTGATATATGCACAAGACTGTTATTGATTGTCCACCGTGTTTTAAGGAATAAAGGTTTGCGAAAGGACCGTTTATAATATCCATCCATCCATCCATCCAAGCAGCTTATCCCAATTGGGGTCGCAGGGATGCTGGAGCCTATCCCAGCAGTCATTGGGTGGCAGGTGGGAGACACCCTGGACAGTTTGCCAGTCCATCACAGGACTGACCGACTGACCAACACACACACACACACACACACACACACACACACACACACACACACACACACACACACACACACACACACACACACACACACACACACACACAGGGACAATTTCAACCTGACCTACATGTCTTTGGACTGTGAGAGGAAACCGGAGCACCCGGAGGAAACCCACACAGACACGGGGAGAACATGCAAACTCCCCCCAAGGTTGAACAACCCCAGGGTTCGAACCCAGGACCTTTTGCTGTAAGGCAACTGTGCTAACCACTGCGCCACCGTGCCGCCCGTTTATAATATCTATCCATCCATCCATTATTCAAACCGCTTATCCTGCTCTCAAGGTCGCGGGGATGCTGGAGCCTATCCCAGTAGTCATTGGGCGGCAGGTGGGGCGACACCCTGGACAGCCTGCCAGGCCATCACACAGCGCGCGCACACTCACACACACACACACACACACACACACACACACACACACACACATACCTAGGGACAATTAGTATGTCCGATTCACCTGACCTATACATGTCTTTGGACTGTGGGAGGAAACTGGAGCCCCTGGAGGAAACCGACGCAGACATGGAGACAACATGCAAACTCCACACAGAGGACGAACTGGGACAACCCCCAAGGTCGGAGTACCCCGGGGCTCGAACCCAGGACCTTCTTGCTGTGAGGCGACCGCATTAACCACTGTGCCACCATGTCGCCCCAGTTTATAAGATATGATATTAAAATGATATAAAAAAATTCAGTAAAAAACATATATCAAGATAGAAAATGAATTACATTTGAAAACAATAAATAAACCATTTGCATTATATGAAAAAACTCATGGTGCAGAAAACTCCTCCCTCGGTGCATCTTCCCTTGGTCTAAACAGCAGCGGACACCAGAAATGTGGCTGTTGAAAGAACACAAATCTTTATAATTTGGTCTGTGGTTTGTTGTTCTGAATGAAACAAAGTTCGTTTATTCTCAAACACACTGAGGCGCATAAGCACGTTTTAAACGATATGGTGCAAACCTTGAAAATCAGGGATCTCAGGTCACTCTCGTCGGCATTGGCCTCTTTCCTCTTTGACCTCTTGCGCAGGATTTTGGCATGCAGGTGCTCCACTCTTCTCTCCGCAGAGGAAGAGAAGAAGCACTCACACACCATCAGCCTCAGCTGGGCGAGCTTGCCCGCCATCAAGGACATAATCATTAACGCGGTCAGGATGACAGCCAAGGGAGCTATAGAGTTTGAGAGCAGTAGCTTGGGTTTAGGGAGGCATTTCTTCTCAAACAGAGTGAAGGAATAGGAGAAGTCCTTGCGGTGGTTTTCCACCTTAGTAGCAATGCCGATGATAGTTTCTGTCCCCTGAAAAATAAACAGATGAGTTTATCAGCCCATTTAGTCCCCTTGGTTGCGGTGTGTTCATGCAGAACAAATTCACAGATTTATCACTGGCCCTATGATGAGTTTATAAAACACACTTACCATGATGTTCATTACCATCGAGACATTGAACGGTCTCTGCTCTGACAACTGTGTTGTTAAAGTACCAACAAAATAGTATGTTAATGCATCCGAGACAAGAATAATGATCCAAGCTACATATTGGGAGAAAACAGGGATGACATATTTCAACACGGCTTTGCCTTCTCGGGTGGTGGGATGAGAGGACGGGATGGAGATGTAAACCTTTGCTTCCTCTGGTGTGAGTGGGAGGACGTGAGGCTTTCCCACCAATTTCTGCCTCTCATCGAAAAATATGAATTTACTGCTTATGAAAGTGTTTACATAGTTCATATCATTGCAGTATTTCTTCACGTGCAGTGCTATAGCCACCATGAGCAAGAGGAAGCTGATGGCAGGATACATTCTGTGACACACGGATGACACTGTGTTCACAACATACCGGACATTCTCGGCAGTTTCAACCAGATTCCGCTGCGTGTGAGCGAGTTTCTCTCTCAGCCCCTCAGACTCCACTTTGGCGGAAACCTCAAGTTTTGAACTGAACTTCACCACCCCAAAGTCTGTGAACTGCTCGAGAATATCTCCGACCCACTTCAACATCTTGAGGTATCTATCCAGTGGTGTAATGACGATGGATGCCCTCTTGGCCTGCAGGTTGCAGATCATGCTGTCGACCAGGCCTGTCATGTTCTCTAAGGTGTTCTGAAAGTTTCTGATGACCACCAGGCTGGCCCCGGCCGTCAGAAGAAGGCTACGACTCTTTTTGGTGAAACAGGAGACCACAAACAGGACGCCTATGCAGCGGACTCGTTTCGACAGGAAGAGTGCAGCCGTCAGCAGCATCCCAAAGCAGCCAGCGATCCCTCCAGCTGTCGCCGTTGCATAGCTCAGTGTGCAGAGCAGGTAGAGGAGGAGCAGGGAGCTGAGTAGGAGACTGAACAGGCTGCAGGTAAGGAGGAGGAGGAGGTTTCTCTTCAGGCCGCCCCTGTTGACCGTTGTGTAAACATCCACGACAAGAGACCCGGCATCCTTGAAGCTTTGTCTCAGCGGAACATGAAAGAACACCATTGCTGCATGAGCCCTCAGTTTTCAAAGGGCTAATTATGTGACACACAAAGCAGAAAAGCTGCAAAAGAAAAACAGCAAGAGTTTGTCAGAAAGTGGGGGAAAAATGTTCTTCCATGGACCTTTTTCACAACATGGCTGGCGTACTTCCGTTTGATCAGAGCAGGCTAGAGAGCTCCCCCTTGCTCGCAATGTTAAAAAGCCAACTTTCCGTCGCCTTCAATCCCATTTTGATTCATCACAGAGCATAAATATATGTGTTATCATTGGCATACCTTTGTGTTTTTGTGGTCAGACAACTGCATGTGTATAAAAAAGTGATTTGATGGGGGTGTCCGGGTAGTGTAGCAGTCTATTCCATTACATACCAACCCGTGGATTGCCAGTTTGAATCCCCGTGTTACCTCCGACTTGGTCAGACGTCCCTACAGACACAATTCGCCGTGTCTGTGGGTGGGAAGCCGGATGTGGGTATGTGTCCTGGTCGCTGCACTAGCACCTCCTCTGGTCGGCCGGGGCGCCTGTTCGGGGGGAGGGGGGACTGGGGGGAATAGCGTAATCCTCTCACGCGCTACGTCCCCCTAGTGAGACTCCTCACTGTCAGGTGAAAAGAAGCGGCTGGCGACTCATGTATTGGAGGAGGCATGTGGTAGTCTGCAGCCCTCCCCGGATTGGCAGAGGGGGTGGAGCAGCGACCGGAACGGCTCAGAAGAGTGGGGTAATTTGCCAAGTACAATTGGGAGACGGAGGGGGGAGAAGTGAAACGCTAACTGGCTAATCAAGGGTAATGGTACATAATTTCAGGGCTGTTGGCGTTTGTGACTCTCAATCAAAAAAATTTTTTCAGCCATGTAATCAATTGTCTGACAACAGAAACAAAGAGCAACTGCGTTATACTGAAACACAAAATAAGCACTTACAGACAGAATCGAAGGTGACAGAAAATCCGCTTTTAAACATTGAGAGCAATGGCGAGAACTGATCTTTACCCTGCTATGAAGAAGTACGTTGGTCATGTTTGTGAAAAAGGTCTACACTGATATCTAAAAGCTAACAGAATAGTCCTACCTCACTGCCAAAACTAGACCACTTACAATATTTAAATTAAAATCAAAACATGGCATATGAGCTTGGTGCAAGTAAATGAAATAGTACAAACCTGATCGTTATCTGGAGTGTTTCATCATTTTTGCTGTGCCCGGTGTGCTCTGTCTCCTTATGAAGTTTTAAAACAGGAACTCTTCCTGCTGTCTCAAACCTCAGACATTACTCATTACACAGTCATCTTCCTGGAGGCTTCCTTTAAATTGCAAACAGGAGGAAACAGGTTAGATCCAAGACCAATACAACCCAATTCAATTCTGTGTTATCTGTTGACTGCATTAGAATTGGAAATACCGTTACTGTATGATTTCTGTGTTGTACTGCCTCAGGTATTAGATCTAAAAAAAAAAATTGTGTATGAACCGTTTGGAGACTTTATCTCTCTTGTCATATGTATACTTTATCATCACATCATACGTTGGAGAGAATAATAACATGTAATTGTGAAAACTGGAGGAATTTGCAACAATTTTGCAGTCTGTTACCACATTGTCTAAATTGTCCACAATGGCAAATATACTCACATATTGCTTTCCTATCCGACCTGAGAGAGGGGTGCCTCTTCTGATGCTCCTCTTGAAGTTTCTCAACTTTTCTGTGGAGTTTTTTTCTTTCCTCATCTGAATCGAGGGTCTAAGGATAGTGTTGCATTCACTGTCGTTTTCTGCATCTATCTGGTTTTCACTAAAAAAATGTGAAGTCCTCTGAGACTGTGGCTGTGATTTAGGGATATACGAGCAAACTCAATGTCTCTTTCCATCTTGACAAGTTCCTCATTTTGAAAAGCAACACACATTTTCCACATGTATCTGCCTCCTGTAAAAACTCTGTGGTTCAGTGTGTGGGCAAATGTTTTGAGCGAAACGTGATGAATTATTCTATTTAAGAACAGTTTTAGGGAACTTGGATACACTGACTTTTCTGTCCCTATGATTTACTTACTCATATGCTCTCTAAATTGGGTCACATATTTATAACACATGGCTGGCTAACGGGTCGGACCCTTTAGTTGAGTGGCTAACATTGTCGCCCGTGGTGCGGGGGATCCGGGTTTGCGTCCCGGCTGCCCCCTGAATTTGCTACATTGGTGTCAGAAGTGGGATGGTGAGACCGTGAGACAATCGGAAGCGCATGCACCCAGAGGCGTGAGGCAGATGATATGCTGAAGCACAGGGATGCGCTTCCCGAAGGACGGGGGTAACGTGCACGAATAGACTCGCTAGCCCTTGTCTGAGGAATTGGACCCTTTAGTCGACTGGCCGTGGTGCGGGAGACACGGGTTCGCATCCCGGCTGTGGCGGTTCCCGGCTGCCCCGCGAATTCGCTGCAATATGTAGGTCTTCTGTATCATTTAAACAGAGATAATAGGCATTAAAATCCCACTTTTGTATTTTACACACCTTTTTATTGACATATGCATTCCATTCTATCATGTCCTCAGTGCAACGTAATCAACTTCCACAAGAACTATAAACCATGAAATGATAAAAACCTCAAAATATTATCTAATTATGCTATAGACTAGGCTACACTGTCTCTTCTTCTTTCGGCTTATCCCCCGTTTCCCAGGGGTCACCACAGTGGACTTGATAGTTTCCATTGGTACCATATGAGGGCACAGCCGGTGGCGGTCTTGTCAATCCGCATCATGATTTGCCAAAATTTTTATGTCGGATGCCCTCCCTGACACAACTACTAACCCTATGGACTAGGCTACACTGCCTCTAATCATACATATTTTCTTCAGAAAAAAAGTGTCTCTGAAGTCATCTTCCGCACTGAGTACTTTCTCGCCTTCCAAAAAAAGGCTAAATAATCTAAATTCCATTTAAGATTATTTTCAGGAAGTGACATCAAATATTTTTTCGGCGGGAATTTAACAGCGCAAACTGAGGTAAGCTTCAACGGTCATTCCAACTTTTTTTTTTTTATTAGTTTTTGTGCTTGTCACACCCTTAAAGTTCTACCCTGTTAGGCTATATTATGGAGAATGTTAGTCCATCAAAAATTCTAAAAACTAATTTTACATTGATATAAAAATTCTCGTTGGTTAGCTAGCAAAATGTCGATCACTGAAAGAGCTACAGCTAACTTACCTCAAAAATCCAACAGAATACTTGTGTCTTGTGTTTATTGCAAATTATATATATCAGGTAGTATGCGGATTGACAAGACCATACCGGATCGGTCGAGGCCCACATTAACAATGGCCAGCATTGGTGCTGTGCCTTCACAGGGTCCTGATGGAAACTGTAAAATCTGCTGTGGCGACCCCTGAAAAACAGGGAAAAAGCTGAAAGAAGAATTGTCTTGTTTTGTTGTGTTTTAGGCGGACAGAAAGGCCAACGTCAGAAAAATCGAAATAAGGAAAGACTCCAAAGAGAAATTGAAAAGCTTAAAGTGGCCCTAAAGAGAAAAAAATCCAAAACAAAACAAGACAGGAAAAATAAAAGTAGAGGTGGCAACGGAGTTGGACTAAGACAAATGGTGATGGCAATCCCCTCGTGCACAACTTGCCAAAATTTTGATGCAGCCTGTCTATCTTAGCATGTGTAGGAAACTTCTGTTACATGCCTCTATCTTTGAAGAAGTAAAAAAATACAAGAACACAAGAGGAAAGGGAGAGAGAGAAAGAGAGAGAGAGAGAGAGAGAGAGAGAGAGAGAGAGAAGCAGATGCTTGCAAAAGCCACCACAGGCAATATAATAAAATTATATAGATTACAGAGGCTAGCTCAGAAGGCCCTTGGATTTTCTCAGAGACTGAGACTGCAGGGTACAGCAAGGTACAGCGCACCTGCAAGAGAGAACGTGGTAAAATTGTTCTTGAGGGATGATGTCAACCGAATGACAACAGGTAAGAAACAGTCACCTGAAAGAAAAAAAAGATGAAGAAGAGGCTGCTGACTGACACACTAAAAACCTATACAGGAAGTTCCAATCTGAAAATATGGCCAGATGTCATATTTGTTTTTCTGTAGCCTTAGGATGTTAGGCTAGCAAACTCAGTGCCTTCTTTTATATCACTTCTTAAAACTTACTTTTACAGGAAGGCTTTTTTATAGTAAATCCGTTGTTGCCCAATTTTTATTTTTTTTAAATTCTTTATATTATTTATATCTTATCCTTTTATAATTTCCATCCATTATCCAAACCGCTTATCCTGCTCTCAGGGTCGTGGGGATGCTGGAGCCTATCGTATTTTTATATTTTTCTGTCATCACCTTATTTTAAATTTTTTTTATCATTTTATCATAATCCTTGTTTTATCAGCTCTAATTCTCATTTTAATTATAATTAAAACGACGAGAATTAAATCCTGACCATGTTTTACCTTGTTCTGTGGAGCAGATCTGGCAATATGTCCCATATTCTTATTGTATTTTGTTGTTTTATCTTGACCATGTGCATTATTTTGTCCTGTTGTGTAAGGCACCTTGCCTTGTAACACTGTTCAGAAAGCCTCAATATAACTAAAGTTTATTAATATTATTATTATTTTGGTTTGTAACACCCACTGAAAGTGTCAGGAAAACCTGTCTATGTAAAACCTACAAAAATATCGGGTTCATGGCCAGCACCCTCTTCAAATGTGGGCTTTTATCCTCCAAAAACCTTGAAGAGATGCCTAATGCGACAGTGTGCAACCCTGACTCAAAAGCCTGTGCTTACGGAGGATGTGTAAGTTGCCACAGGACTGCTGTGACCATTGTGAGACCTGCCCTACACAATGCCATTACACTCACCCAATGGACAACTGAGACATCCACACCCGATGAGGGGAAAAAGGCCATAATAACAAAAAGGTACTGACCAAAACTGAGGATGAAGTTGTTGATCAGTTCCAGGAAAGAATGGTAAAATTCAGTCAACATATATTCAACATACGCTGGCACTATAGGACCTACACGCAACTTAGAAAAGATTTCAATGACCATGAATGTTTAATTCATGTGGACTTCAGTGAAAACTATTTGTGCAAATATGTAAATGAAGTTCAGTCTGTCAATTTTGGGGGAACCCACCAGCAGGTAACCCTGCACAGTCTCTTATAGCATTCTGCTCCATTTCTCCTTCATGGAAACATGACCCACATGCAATCTGGGCACATCTGAATCCGGTCCTGGGTATGGTTCAGTCAAGGATGCCCCAGGTGACTTGGCTCCACTTCTTCAGTGGTGGGCTGGCAACCAAGTACAAGCAAAAAGGAAACTTCTTCCTTCTTTCCATGAGCCCTTCAAAAGAGGCTTTGATGTTAGTTGGAGTTTCTTTGAGGCCAATCATGGCAAAGCGGTCCTGGATGGTGTTGGGGGACCCTGAAGCGGTCAGCTGACAGGCTCATGTACTTAGGAGAGGACATCCCTGGTGCAGTGGCTCTCTTTAACAAGCCTAAGATCCAGAAATTAGTTGTGCAGCTGTTCTTTGTCAGTGTGGAGGCAAAGGTGAAGGAAACGCTTTTGGTAAGTGCAATTTTATAGTTGTATTTTTGTCTTAAATGTCACCTGAGAAGAACAGTGTGAAAAGCACTCTGTACTCACCTCAATATAAATAAAACTATACTTACCTGAAATAAAAAAAATATATATATACAATACAAACATGGAAAAACAATGAAATGATTCCGTACAACCCTGGGAAAACAGAATATGGACAATCGTATGCTCACACCAGAAAACAGAATAAAATTAATTCCACATTCACCTGAGAAAAAAGAACTAAGTATTTAATACTCACCTGAGAAAATAAATTTAGAACAAATGAAAAGTATTGTACACTCACCTGAGAATATCTCCCAGTTGTGTTACTTCTTTTGAGCAAGGGATTCATCAGATGCTGAAAACGTTACTTTACCTGTGTTGAAAAGAAATAACACAACCGAGGACTGATCTTGGTGTGCAGATATTTTGCCTCTTCTCCATGTTCAAGAGTGTATTGAGATTTGCCTTCCTGGACAGTGAACACAAATGGTAACCTATGTCTTTGCCATTTGTCTATTGTCTTTTTTTTTTATAGGTGCCCCTTGACTGCAGTGAAGGGAACCGTGGAAAAGCACCAGGTGATAATGAGAACCTTGCCAGGGAAAGTCCAGTACAGGGATATAACCTGTCTCTGCCATAGAGTGAAGGACGTCATGGACCACCCATGCTTCAGTCTCATGGAGACAACCTTTCAAGCTGAGGTGGGATTGAATGTAAAATCAAAGGTTCCCACAACCTCATGGCGACCAGAGGTCATTACCATCAACTATATTGGCGGGTGGTGTGTGGTAAAATATGATGATGACCACTACACAGGCATCATCATGAATGCAAGTCAACTGCATGCATTGCAATGGCACCGATAAGTTCTTCTGGCGGCTGGGCTCAAGAAGAGACATCAGCTGGTATGCTAACAATCAGGTACTGTGCCTGGTCAAAGAACTGCAGGCCCTCAATAAAAGGTCTTTACAGCTAGATCCATCAACATGGAGGTACATAGAAGAACAAATGTAGCCAAACCATGAAAAAGGGCATTGCTGTCCATTACTGTTCCTCCCTGTGATGGTTTACGTGTTCGTTTGTTGTTTGGTGTTTATGTTTTTTTGGATTTTTTTCCCGCTCCAGTTGTATCGGCCAATTACCCCACTCTTCCGAGCCGTCCTGGTCGCTGCTCCACCCCCTCTGCCAATAGGCCCTTTTCACATGACGTCAGAGAACTTCCGTTCTGACTCCTTGCACGGTATGCTAAGTACCGGACAGACTATGGAGTTTATACAGTCGCGCACAAACCTGCCTGAAATATGGCTAGATGATGTACCATGGATTGCCGAAACATTTGCGTTAACCAAATGGTCTAAACTCGACAAAGGCTACAAATTCTTCATCGAATGGTGCCTGTTTGATTATGCTAAATAACCTATGTTAAAGGCAATAACTTTAAATCATAGACAGAAAAAAAAGCGAGATCTTGAGAGAGAGAGCCCTTGAGAGAAATCTTGAGAGAAAGAGAGAGGGATCTTGAATTCAACTAAATAACTTCTGGAAAGGTCGCACCATCTCAACCAATCTGAAAATGAAGATACTACAAACACTCGTATGGCCAGTCATGATATACGGAAGTGAAGGATGGACTTTTACCTATGATAGGTGAAAAGAAACTCAATGCTGCCGAAATGTGGTTTTGCTGCCGTTTGCTGAGAATAAGTTGGATAGAAACACAAACAAATGAAAGTGTGCTACAGCAACATGGAGCAAATATGATCCTTCTGTCGACCATTCAGAGACAAAAATAAAATATACTTAGCACAAAAAGTAAGGAAATTTGTGTTTGGTAGATTATTTCTTTGTTGTAACAATGCTTCTTGGCAATAAATCTTATACCGTTGGAAAGCCTGTTTATTTCCCTTTTAAATGGTGCCACCTTTGTAAGGAACATGCATCTGTGGGATGAGCAGCAGAGCTGAGTATGTGCCTCTAGGCTGAGACCGAGCGAACCGCGTTCAGGTTCCGGCGCTGCACGTTCATGAATGCTATGCTAGCGGATTTCATGGATGCATAAGACTACTACGGGACTTACTTGGGACTTGAAACCATGGATGTATTTATACAAACGGCAAAAAAAACAAACACAAAAAAAAATTACGTTCAAAACAAAGTCCAGCAAGTGACCAGTAAATGCGACGCAAAACCACAAACTCAAAATATCTTGATGAGTGAAAGAGAAGGCTCCGCTTTGTGTCATTCATTCACCTTTACCTTTCATTTTTGTTCGTCCGAACATCCATCCATTGTCCGAATCGCTTATCCTGCTCTCAGGGTCGCGGGGATGAGCCTATCCCAGCAGTCATTGGGCGACAGGTGGGGAGACACCATGCAGTGGAGCCCCCAAGGGGTGGCCAGGGGTGGCCACGGCCACCCTGATACTATCCCTGGCCCCCCCGCTGGCCCCCCCAGCCACGAGTCGCATATGCAGAATATGCTTCTGATTATGCATAATATGCTTCTATCTGATATTTTGCATTAGGTGCTGTTCATTTAAATCAATAATGTATATTTTTCTTAACTCTCATATTGACAGTTTTCCACTAGGCTATACAGTATACAACAACAGCATTGTAAACTACTAATAAGACACATTAGTCCCTAGCTGACGGATCCGACCCTTTAGCCGAGCGGTTAGTGATGTCGCCTTGTGGTGCAGTACACCCCGTACCGAATCCCGCACCGGACAAGAAAATAACCGGTTACATTGGTGGCAGCGGTGGGATCCGGAAGTGTGCAGATCCTCAGAAGTCTCTTCGGAGTGCGGGAAGAACAAGCGCGAGGGCGCGCTTCCGGGGAGGGTGACAACTGTAAACTACTAATAAGACACATTAGTCCCTGGCTAACAAGTCTGACCCTTTAGCCGAGTGGTTAGTGATGTCGCCTTGTGGTGCAGTACACCCCGTACCGAATCCCGCACCGGACAAGAAAATAACCGGTTACAGCATCATAGAATTCCCGAAATTCAATAATGGCTTTTGGTTTTGGTGTGCCACCCCAAGATGTTCAGTGGCCCCATTTGGCCACCCCTATGAAAAATTTCTGGGGGCGCCACTGACACCATGGACAGGCCGCCAGACCATCACAGCGTTTGCTTAACCTAGCAAAGATCCTCGTTCCCGAGACACAACATGGCCGCGCGTAGAGCGCTCGTACACAGCCGTGACGTCATGCAGAAAAAAAAATTCTGGGCTTTGGAAAGATTTTGAAAAGTTTAAAACCCCATGGCTTAAAAATATACAACACAAAGAGTACCAATTGACAATGATTATAGCCACAGGTGTCCTGTCAACAGTTTTACAGGCGTCTCTTTTATAATGGTGGTCTAGGTGGGAAATGCTTTTTGGGCCGCAGGAGATTTTAGCGTGTGGGAAGATCACGCTTTTCCTCCCCCGAACAGGCGCCCCGACCGACCAGAGGAGGCGCTAGTGCAGCGACCAGGATACATTCCAACATCCGGCTTCCCACCTGCAGACACGGCCAATTGTGTATGTTGTGACGCCCGACCAAGTTGGAGGTAACACTGAATTTGAACTGGCGATCCCCGTGTTGGTTGGCAACGGAACAGACCGCTCCGCTACCCAGGTACCCCCTATGTTTGCCATATTTTTATGTTATTTCGGGAGGTAAGGAGCATTTAACAGCATATGTCCATCCATCCATCCATTATCTGAACCGCTTATCCTGCTCTCAGGGTCGCGGGGATGCTGGAGCCTGTCCCAGCAGTCATTGGGCAGCATGTTTTTTGCGCAAAATTTTGGTATTATTTACTATCCTGTTGGCAAAAATTGGTCCAAAAAAGTGCCGGTTCTTAATAATCAAGACATATTCTATTCATCAATAATTATTTTGTTATTGTTTCAACAATAAAAACTACTATGATGGCATAAGGGGCATATACTATCCAAGAAAAGCCCATTATTGTTTAATATTTACACTATTTACATGTTGTGATAACTGTGTATGCATGCCTCTAACAGTGTCTGAACCCATAATTATTATGTTTGAGTCCCTGAGCCAGTGTTGTAGTTGAGTCACTAAACCTCGAGTCCGAGTCGAGTCTCGAGTCCCCAGTGTTCGAGTCCAAGTCCAAGTCCGAGTCACCAAAGAAAAGTCGAGTCCGAGTCGAGTCCCCATTACCTGAGTCCGAGTCAAGTCCCTATTACCCTAGTCCGAGTCATCAAGGTTGAGTCTGAGTCGAGTTCCAAGATGGCTCCAGTGATCCACTCGGGCACAGTCAAAGATCTGACATACAAATAAAAAAGGTCTACATTAAACAAAAAGGACACAGCTGTCACCATTTCAAAGGGAGTTTATTTACTTTGTGACACGATAGCCAAACAAATGCAGACCCACACACTCGCACACATGCACGCGCAAGCATGCGCGCACACACACATTTTTAGAACAGTCTGAATTTCTTTGACATTCTGAACATTGGATGTGCTTCAAAACACATTTGATGGCTGTGAATAGCATGATATTAGCAAATGGTGGAAACAGTATACAGAAGTAAGTTCTACAGCATACAATACATTCATAAAAACTAGTCAAAAGACATTGTCTTTCAGGAATAGTTAGGAACAAAAGGCTGGTGGCACTAGTTTTAAGCATACACGTTGCATTTCAAAAACATAAGATCTGACAGCATGGAACTACTCAACCTTGCACGGTGAGGCCTCATCAAAATGCCTCCATGACTAAATACCCTTTCAATGGGCGCACTGGAGGCAGGGATAGAGAATACCTGTGTGGCAATCTGATAGAGGGTAGGGAATTTGGATTTGTTTTGCTGCCAAAACCTGAGGCACAGGACTGAGTCAGAGTCCTGCTCAGCGATCAAGTTGAGGTATGCAGTCAACTGAGCCTGGCCAGACGGCTTCTTCTCGGTGGAGGAGGGAGTCGTCCTCCTATAGTGGGAGAACATTCTCAACTGCTTCTCAGGAGGAGACTCTGAAAGTTCACCTTCCCCTGGTCCTGTTGCTTCCGCTGCATCTGCTGTTGATACCGCTTGCTTGTCACCCTCTGCCTTTATATACTCTGAAATGAGAGGGGGGCATGGGGGACTCATTACAAATATGTTATTGACTAGGCCTACATGACAAATGACATGTCTATGTGCTTTATTGTAACACCTTCAATGATATAAACATCACAACAATCAAATAGTTAATCACTTAACTAACATTAATCAAAACATTTCTCACCTTTGATCTCAGTCTTCAGCACATCTTTGACGTCACTGTCCAGCTGCACATCATGTTCTAGCCGCTGGAAGCCAAATGCTGGGTCCAACACAGATGCTATGAAGTAGGCATTGGTGAAAGGAAATTTGGTGGGGCCTCTTCCTTCAGCCGGCTCACATCCTGGTATCTTGACTGCACTGAAAACCTCTGCAAACCTTGTTTTCAAGGAGCTCTCCAGAGCTCTCACCAGAGGTCCACAGTATCTGGCTTTTCCTCTTATTTCCTGCAGGTAACAGCGCAGAGTGAGGACACAGGGCACAATCACACTGACGGTGACAGTAGTCTCACCCTGAGTTAGGTTGGTTGCCTCTAAGAACGGATCAAGAACTTCGATCAGTTCTTTAAGCTGAGCATACTCTCGCGGGGATAAGATAAGGCTTTTGTGCCCCACTGATTCCAACACACTGGACAGCTTTTGCATGTCTAAATGCACATAAGCCTTCACCTGCTTCAGAGTGGAATTCCATCGTGTGGCATTCGCTGTTGGAATTGTTGCATCACCAGAACACGCTTCAAAGCAGTCTTTAAACGAGGTGCCACTGTGGAGGAGGTTGGCTGCACGGGATAGCTTTGCTAGGGTGCTTGACAGCCCACTGGTGTCTTTCAGACCATCTTTTATGACCAACTGCAGTGAATGTGTGAAGCATGATAGTCTCTGCATCTTACAGTTCTCAGCCAAAGTGTCATTGACTGTCTGTTGATCTTCTGGCATCAGGTCTTGCCATATTTCATCATCCTCCTCAAATGTGCTGGGATCATGAGCTTCAGCATCACAAGGATCCTCTAGGGGAAAGCTGGCCTGGAAAGCTTTTCTCATGTTGGATGCATTGTCAGTTATGACAAAGTTGATCTTGTCCTTAATCAGGTATTCTTCAGCACAGCATTCAAACATCATTGCAATCTTCTCTCCTGAGTGTTTCCCATGCACTCTTTTGCAGGAAAGAAGATATGACTGAAGGCTGAGTTCCTGTTTTTTTTATCCATTGCCACTGTGTGTGCTGTCACTCCAAGGAATGACTGCATCTTTCGATCACTCCAAATGTCTGTGGTAACAGCAACACTCGATGCTTCTGCCAGCTGGTTCTTTATCTGTTCTTTCTTGACTTCCACTATTCCTGGAATGGTCACAGAGGAAATTGTGGATCTTGCTATGGGCCGGTACTGAGGGTCCAGGACATGCAGGAAGTGCTTGAAGTCCTCGTTGTCAACGATGGAGAGTGGCAAGCAGCACTTAATGATTAGATCTTTTACAAGGGCATCACTTATAGCCTTCTGACGTGGATGTTTGAGGTCGTACATCCTTTGCTGTCCATCATTTAAAAATGATGTGATAGTCTTCTGACCTGGAGCAGCTGGCATCATATCTGAAGCAGTGGAGGCACGGTATTCTTGGAACCTAGGGGAAGATAGGATACACACTTTAGCTTGCTGATGCCAAACTGTTTCAAGTAATCTTTCTCACAGCAAAAAATGTGCAACGTTATAGCTATAACAATATGCAATAACAATACAAATGTTACACATTATACACATAGTGGTTTGAACCATAACCAGTTAAGTTACATATTTAGTTATCTATATAACTAACATTACCATATTAGTAGATTAACTAATGTAAACTAGCTGGATAAATGAAAAGTATGAGAAAAGATACATAATTTATGAGACTAACAGGACAGGGATTAATTAGCAAAACCCAGTCATTTAATTATTGATTTAAGTATGTTACATGCTACCTAGCTGAGCTTTAACTCTCTATCCTCCGTGAGTCTGTATGTTTATTCTGTATGGGTCAGGGAGGGTGTGATTTTGTTAGAAGATAGAGCCAGTTCATAGTACTGTTCAAAAGCTACGTTGCGCGTGTCTATTTTTAGAATTTGGCAGAGGTGGAAAGTAACGAAATACATTTACTCACGTTACTGTATTGAATACTTTTTTTGTGTATTTTGTATTTTTTAAGTACAATTTAAAATCGGTATTTTGTATTTTACTTGAGTACGTTTTGACTCAAGTATTGTACTTAGTTACTTTATAAATCCTATCCGTTACTGAGTAAAAATAACAATTCAACCTACAGGGGAAAAATACGCGCCAGAACCATAGACAGTAAACCAATGGCCAGAACCAACAGTGACAAATGATGATGTGATTAGCACTGGCACGTGAACATAGAGGGCGCGCGCGGACAAGCTAGGTTAGTGGGCGCGAAGTTTTTAGTTTCTAGTGCTAGAATGGAGGTCGACAAAGCAGGCACGGCCAGCGGTCGCGGTCCAGAAGACCCGGACCTAGAAATAATAGATGAAGCTCAAGCTGAAACATCGAAGTCTGTAGAACTAGATGCAGAAAAAAATGCTTGGCCACATTTGGAAGATTTCTTTTTGTTCAAGCGTAGGAAAGGCAACAGCATCATCATGCAGTGCAAGATGTGCCTCCCAGCAGTGAAGTACCTGTCTGCTTTCAACAACTCCACTTCACATCTGCAGAAGCATGTTTTGGTAAGTATTTCTGCTGTCTCATTAGTAGTTTTATTTAATATAGCCAACCCAGGCTCACCCCATTTCGTGGGCATTTTTATGCTAGTACCTGCAACCATTGACAGTAGAAGAAACCCACAGCTAGCCAGCACATTCTAATTAGCTCCTATGCTAACATAATCAAACGTGACACATCATTAAGTACCAAATGAACTCGCTCCAGCCGACAATCCGCATGTTTATTGTACTTCAAACAGATACAAAACGCGTAATGTATATTTGCAGTCTGCTTAAGTCTTTAGGACATTGGCTAAATTTGCATAACAGCTAGCCCCTGGTACTTGAGTGTGTAAAGGCTAGCTGTTAGTTGCTAGTAGTCTTGAGTGGACTCGGGGAAATAAGCCTTGGTTAAATTTAGCTGCTATGAATAGTCGGTGTTACCCAGTCGAAATTGCCACGGGTTTCAATTTGATTGTGTCTTTGAATTTACAGTCAAATCAAATGTATCAACCGTGTTAACAGAGAGGGTTGTAGTGTGAGGCACTTTGCCTAACCAACATTACAGGGCACTCAGCGCTCCTCCACTATAGGCGGGGAGCTAAGGGGCCCTACCGTGCACCCTCCTTACAATCGAACTAAACCAACTTTTTTTAAAAACGTCTGACCATGCTGAACATGTTAACAAATGTTAACATTGAAAATTTTGGGTTGCATTTCATGTTTCAGGTACTCAATGCATTTCAATGTATTTCCCTCCATTGGAAATGCATTACAATTACAGGAACATGACTCTCCATGAGCAAGGGGAAAGTGTGACATCTGTCTTTGCAAGTTTAATCACATCTAGTGATAAATGTATGGTTTTAGTGGTATTATTGGCTTTCTCTAAATAATAAAGGCCAAAATGTAAAGTCTTTCTACTCGATTTACAAGGCAAATCAAGTAGAAAGACTTTAAATTTTGGTCTCTACTATTATGGAAAGCCAATAATACCACTGAAACCATACATTTTCCAAAAGCTTGTGTCCTCTAGATGTGATTAAACATGTAGAGACAGATGTCACACCTTCCCCTTGCTCGTGGAGAGCCAATGGAGGGAAATATACTGCTCAAAAAAATAAAGGGAACACCTAAAAACACAATATAGACCTCGATGAATGAAATATTTCAGCTGAAAATCTTTATTTATTAGACAGAGGAATGTGTTTAGAGCAAAATAACCTAAGAATGATCAATGGAAATCAAAATCATTAGCCCATTAAGGTCTGGATTCAGAATCATACTCAAAATCAAAGTGGAAAATGAGAACATAGGCTGATCCAACTTCTGTGGAAATTCTTCCAGACAATTCAAAATGAGGCTCAGTAGTGTGTGTGGCCTCCACGTGCCTGTATGCACTCCCTACAACGTCTGGGCATGCTCCTGATGAGACGACGGATGGTCTCTGAGGGATCTCCTCCCAGACCTGGATCAGGGCATCGGTCAACTCCTGGACAATCTGTGCTGCGACATCGCGTTGGCGGATGGTACGAGACATGATGTCCCAGAGGTGCTCGATTGGATTCAGGTCTGGGGAACGTGCAGGCCAGTCCATAGCATCAATGCCCTCGACATACAGGAACTGCTGACACACTCTGGCCACATGAGGATGAGCATTGTCATGCATGAGCAGGAACCCAGGGCCCACTGCACCAGCATATGGTCTGACAATGGGTCTGGGGATCTCATCCCGGTACCGAATGGCAGGCATGGTACCTCTGGCTAGCACGTAGAGGTCTGTGCGGCCCTCCAAGGATATGCCTCCCCCAGACCATCACTGACCCACCGCCAAACCGGTCATGCTGGAGGATGTTGCAGGCAGCAGAACGTTCTCCACAGCGTCTCCAGACTCTCTCACGTCTGTCACATGTGTTCAGTGTGAACCTGCTCTCATCTGTGAAGAGCACAGGGCGCCAATGGCGAATCTGCCAACCAAGATGTTCTCTGGCAAAGGTCAATCGGGCTGCACGGTGTTGGGCTGTGAGCACAGGCCCCAATTGTGGACGTCGGGCCCTCATACCATCCTCATGCATTCTGTTTCTCACTGTTTGAGCAGAAACCTGCACATTAGTGGACTATTGAAGGTCGTTTTGTAGGGCTCCGGCAGTGCTCCTCCTGTTCCTCCTTGCACAAAGGACCAGATAGCGGTCCTGCTGCGGGGTTGTTGTCCTCCTGCAGCCCCCTCCACGTCTCCTGGTGTACTGGCCTGTCTCCTGGTACCTCCTCCATGCTCTGGACACTGTGCTGGGAGACACATCAAATCTTCTTGCCACAGCACGCATTGATGTGCCATCCTGGATGAGCTGCACTACCTGAGCAACTTCTGTAGGTTGCAGATACCGCCTCATGCCACCTCTAGTGGTGAGGGCACTAGCAAAATGAAAAACTAACCAAAGATCGGCCAGAAAAGATGAGGACAGGCAAATGGTCTGTGGCCACCACCTGCAAATCCATTCCTTTTATAGGGGTTGTCTTGCAAATTGTCTAATTTCCACCAGGTGGAAATTAGACAATTTACCAACAGGTGAAATTGATTCACAAATCAGTGTTGCTTCCTAACTGGACAGGTTGATATCTCAAAAGTGTGATTGACTTGGAGCTACATTGCATTGCTTATGTGTTCCCTTTATTTTTTTGAGCAGTGTACATTGAAATGCATTGAGTACCTGAAACATGACGTGCAACCCAAAATTTTCAATGTTAACATTTGTTAACATGTTCAGACCTTTCAAAAAAAGTTGGTTTCGTTCGATTATAAGGAGGGTGCACGACTTTACGGCAAGGCCTCGTAGCTCCCCGCCTACTAGGCAGACCCAGAAAAGATTGTTTTGACTCCTTCATATCGACGACAAGGGATTAGATCACTAGTAGGCGATTGTTGCTCTGTGTGCATGCAAGCAGCTATGATGATTACACATGCATTGATATGTCTACTTCATCTGTATCATAATACTGGTAGGCTATAGAAACACATTGGCTTTTGATGTTGACTTGAAATCTCAATTTTAGCATTCAAATCCAAATCATTGATTTTGTTGGGAAGGGTGCAGCATTGTAATGCCCTCTGGATTGTGGCATATTGTGCTTAATACAATGTAATAGACAAAATGTGATGACTAAAGAAATAGAAAACTTTTATTTATCAAAGTTTTAATTTCAGTGTGTTTAATACGCACCACATTGATTCCTCTACTGATAATACCCTTTTCTTTTTTTTTCACAGAGGAAACATCCATCGAAACAGTTGGCTTTTAGCCGAGCAAAGCCAGGGAAGCGAACCCACCACGCAAATCCACCAAGTCCAAGCAAGCAAACAAATATAAAAGATGCCATGACAGTGGGAGGCAACCGCCGTGTGCCACAAGGCAAGATCGACAAGATCATCATTAGGCCAATATGTGAGGGCCTTCATACATTTAGTTTGGTTGAACAACCTGCATTCAAAGAACTTTTGACAACGCTAAATCCACAATGCAAGGTCATTTCCAGGCCCACTGTCCGGACAAGATTAGAGGCATCTGCCATTCAGATGAAGAAGAATGTCATGTCCCATCTCAGTAAAGTGAGCTACGTTGCCACCACTACAGATTGTTGGACTGCACACCAGCAAAGTTTTATTGGGGTGACGGGTCATTTGGTGGATGAAGAAACCTTTGAGAGGAGATCAGCTGTGCTTGCATGTAAGAGGTTAAGAGGGTCCCACACCTTTGATGTCCTTGCAGGGGCACTTGACGACATACACTGTCAGTATAGAATTAGGGGCAAAGTGGTGAGAACCACAACAGATAGTGGCTCAAACTTCGTTAAAGCTTTTAGTGTCTTCGGAGAACAGAGCCAGTCTGAGGATGCAGAATCAGATGCTGAGTCGGACAGAGATTCAATTGATGATGAGCCCACAGCCAACTACCTGGACACATTCAGCATCCTGGAGCAAGATAATGGCCTGGAGTACCAACTTCCTACACACCAAAGGTGTGCATGCCATCTTCTCAACTTAGTTGCCACAACAGATGCTGAGATAGCAGAAAAGAAGATGGACACATACAAGAGACTATCACGTGCAGCCTTTGGGAAATGTCAAGCCATGTGGAACAATATGGGTCATTCATACATGGCAGCAGAAGTTGTGGAAGATCACTGCCGACTCCAGCTCATCCGACCAAATCAAACAAGGTGGAATTCAACATTCATGGCTGTGGAGAGAATCATACGGATCATACAAGAGAAAGGGGAGGAGGCAATCAGGAATATTTGTGAAGAATTCAAATTGAAAACGTAAGTTTTAATTTGCATTTCAACAGTATGAAAGTGTGAATGTGTGTTTACATACTTGAAACTTAACTTTTCCTGCTTGATTTCCTAACAATTGTTTGTATTCTATTTATGCCAGGCTGACTCAAGCAGAAATTGCTTTCCTGACTGATTACTGCTCGGTGATGAAACCTCTGGTAAAGGCCTTGAACATACTTCAGTCAGAGACCAACACACACTTAGGGTGGCTTCTCCCAGTGATATGTCAGCTACAAGCAAAACTCAAAAGGCAGGAGACCTCATCCAAGATGTGTCTACCACTCATCAAAGCCATTCAGGATGGTGTCCAAAAGCGTTTTGGTGAGATGATGATGGACCCAGAACTGATTGCGGCAGCAATACTTCTACCGAAGTTCAAGACCACCTGGACAGAGAGGCCTGATGTCATAGAAACAGGTATGATTGCATCTTATAATAAACTGCTTTTCAACAGTTTATTGGAGATCTAATTTGTTTTATACTCAATACAATGTGGTCAGTGCTATAAGGCATTATGCATTATGGTGCACTCTTGGTAAATTAATCAAGTCTTAATTGTCAGAAATGTGTTGTTTGTCACTCGACAGGTCTGGCTTATGTCAGACAACACCTTGACCAGATGGCAGAGGTGGAAGTGGAGCAAGTTGGACAACATTCCTCAGATGAAGATGATTTCTTCTCCTCAATGAAGTCCAGAAGGTCAGAAGGTACAGGGGAGTTGGAAGGGTACCTAGCCTGTATCCCAAACGATATGGATCTGCTAAACTCCTTTCCAAATTTAAAAAAACTCTCTGAAACTCAACACTGGCCTGCCTGCTTCAGCTGCCTGCGAGCGGCTTTTCAGTTGTGCTGGATTACTGTTCACTGCAAAGCGAGCAAGGATGAGCTCAACTAACTTTGAAAATCAGCTGCTGCTTAAACTGAACAAGAAGTTTGTAGACTAGGTTATAGGTGATTTAGGGTGTCACAAAACTAGTGGCCTTGATTTGCAATATTCCTCTCTGGAATATTGCTGCTCTTTTATGTTAGTTCCTTTAATTTTGTAATACTTGTGAGCGTCATCATGTGGACATTACTTTGTAGTTTGTACCTCTCTGAGAGAGACAGAGAGAGAAAGTAGGTGTGCACAAGCCTGTTTAATGTTTTTTACCACTAAATGGATGAGCTCAATTAACTTTGAAAATCAGCAGCTGCTTAAACTGAACTGAAGAAGTTTGTAGACTAGGTTACAGGTGATTCAGGGTGTCACAAAACTAGCTGCCTTGATTTGCAGTATAACAGCTGTTGCTGTTGGTGTTGACATGTATGTTGTTGTAATTACACTTACATTTGTGTAGGTATTCTTTGTTGTTATCGCACTTACACACACATGCCCTCTATAGCGCTCTTGCAGCTGTGGAGATGGCATTAACACATTCTCATTCTCTGACGGTTAACAAACACACACACACACACACGCAAGCATGTCTCCTCTGGAATATTGCTGCTCCTTTATGTCAGTTTGACTTTGTAGCAACACTCATGAGCGTCATCATGTGGGCATTACTTTGTACTTTTTACCTGTGTGTGAGAGAGAGAGAGGGTGAGAGGGAGAGTGTGTGCGTGTGAGAGAGAGAGTGAGAGAGAGAAAACGTGAGAGTAAGCATGTTTAATGTTGTACCACTAAATGGATGAGCTCAACTAACTTTAAGATGCTACTTAAACTGAACAAAAAGTTCAGTTGTTGTGAAGTTGTTGTTATTGCGCTTACATTTGTTACACTTGTTCTTTAATTAAAAACAAGTTATGGATTTCTGACCCCTTGTCCTATTTTTACTACCCTCACACCCCACACAAAGAAAGTAACTAAGTAACTTTTACTTAAAGTACATTTCAAATGAACTACTTTTTACTTTTACTTGAGTACATTTTCAGATGAGTACTTTTACTTCTACTTGAGTAATATTTCATCAAAGTATTGGTACTTTTACTTGAGTACAATATTTTTGTACTTTTTCCACCTCTGGAATTTGGCACACCCAATGCTGCATATGTGCAAAGAAAAATATCCCCATATTTACAGTAGCCTATGCGGTGTCACCAATCACGATACGGTTCGGTAGTTTTCGGTACATCGGGGGGGGGGGGTGCCACATCCGTCAAATCTTGTACCGTCTCCAGCTCTCAAGAAAACCAGTGGCGGCATCCACATTAGCTTTCTTCAATTAGTCCATTTAGCGAGTGATAGCCTACAATTATTTTTATTTGCATTGTAAAGTTGTGCACATTTTATCAACATTATTTGTGGATGCATATAGGCTAGACTTCTTCCTTCTCCGCACTTGGAGAATATTCATGGCGGAGATCTGCAATGTGCGGATTTGTTATTGCTAGTTAAGATTAATGCTAACACGGTAGTTCAGAGTGGTGTGTTTTTTCCGTTAAGTGTATGCTACTTGGTAATTAGCTAAACGATAAATGAGAAAAATCAGTTTTAATCTCCCTATAACACGAAGACGCTGCGTGTTACTTACCAACTCATCATTAGTGAGATCGATGGCACGCTCGTACCGAAAGCGAACCGTACTGTGACTTTTCTGTGCAATGCTGCATTAGCATTCTAACAGTAACGTTACTTAATTTACCTACTGTACAATCTCACTTGGTTCTAGTGATATGATATACCCACCACACGACCTAACCCAACATCTTGGACCGGTGGTTGAGTTACTTCAGAGGCTATTGTTACCGTAGCTAGATAGCTAGCTAGCTAACGTTAACTGATCACCAACCATATCATCAACTGACTGCATATCACTTACTTTTCTGGGTGCGTCCTTGACAGATGTCTGTTGAAGTTTGAGGTTGTCCCGGTCTTCTCCTCAATAGTTCGTTTACATATCGAACATCTAGCAGTGATCTTGCTGGAATTTGTTGTAAAATCTGTGTAAGCAAAGAGCACGATTCGGGGCGTCTCTTTAGGCATCTTCGCGCTACTGAACATGACGGTATGCACGCCACGTGAATCCGCATGTAGGTGGAACACACGTGCCTGCCCTTACACGAAATTGAATAATGTTACAGTATTAATATAGCTGTCAATATATTTTAATAGGGCCTATTATTTAAAAAAAATCTAACAAAAACAGGCTTTATCAATTAAAAAGTCAGAGTCCGGGTCTCCAACTTCCGAGTCCGAATGCAGTAAATTCACGAGTCCGAGTCCAAGTCCGAGTCATCTGTGCTCAAGTCCAAGTCGAGTCACGAGTCATGAAAATCAGGACTCGAGTCGGAGTCCTGGACTCGAGTACTACAACACTGCCCTGAGCTTGATCAGTATGTATTCCTATAATAGCTAAACACGTCACTAGTCTGTAAGAATGCTAAAAACATGAAAAACATGTCATTTATCCCCCAAAAATTATGAAGTCAAAATGTTACTCTATAGCAGGCAAGACTCGTATAAACACAACTTTTATTTCCTCTAATTTAAACATCTGGGGTTATTCCTTACTTTGGGCGCTGGAATATGAGAATTATAAATTAATAATTTCTAAAGTTCACATCCTATAACTTGGCAAAGAGGCAACCAGACAAAACCTCTTGATTTACACAAGCCACACACATTGCATGTAATGTTGAGAGTTTCACTAGTGTGTCGTAGTTCAGGGCACATAACACAGCGTGTGTATGTTCAGGGTTGGATGTGTGTCTGTGCGTGTGCGTGTGCATGTGTGTGTGTTAATCTTATCACTACTCATCACTCAACATCAGTGTAATATCCATTTTTTTATTTTTAATTTGAAAAATAACTCACGTAAATCTCTGTACTCAACCATACTTTGCCAAGACATAGCCTTGGCATTAACACATTGCACCAAAAAAAAAGTAAAATAAAATAAATAAAATGAAATGAAAAGGCATTCAAAAGGATAAATAACATGTGTCTGTTATCATGTGAGGCGATATTCCCATTCCAAAAGACTCCATCAGTCTGCTCATGTTAGCTCGTTTATTCAAACTCTGACATCTACAGGTATGTACAACGAAAATCAAAGTGAAAATAAATAGCTTGTTACAGCAACAAGTTTCTCCATGGACATTAAAATGAATTGTCTTAATATAGAAAAGGAATATTGCCTCAATAGTATTCCATTCAGGCGTACTGCAACTATAAGATTCATATACTTCCCAGATAGGAGAAGTGCTTATATTTACTAAATATAGAAAATGAAAAATAAACTGGTCTTGGCTTTTAAATAAATTAAAAAAAATAGAGAAAATTAATTTCATTTTGATTAAACAAGAAAAAAAGAAACATTTTGTGTGGCAATATCCTTTGCTATTTGACCTTGGGATGAGCTCGTCTCCACCCACGGTGGCTGTGAGGTGGAGCGGATTGGGCAGCGGTGCACATTTGCTGCCTGCTGATTGGGTAAAGACCTCTTCCTGTACCAGTACAGATTATTTTTGCATGTTAGTCAACAATACTGAAATAAATACACTTGCAATCACATCTGTTTTTGTTTTTTTTCCGTTTTGTTTTTGTCAACCTCCGTTAAATACAAAATATTTTTTTCCATGTCACGCGTATTTTTTTTTTCTTCTCAAAAACCTGAAATAAAATATGATCTCGGGGGGGTGGAATGTTTTGTTGAAACGTCAATAATTAGTCGTGAAAGAGCGACAACTAATTTGTTGTAGAATTCAATCCAAGGTGAGGGAGAAAAGTAATGATGTTGACATGCACTGTACAAGAAACTGCAAAAATCCCAAATATCATCTCTATCAAAACATGCTGAGTTACTGGAAGGTGTGCCCAAGCCATGTTGCAGAAAACCCTTTTCAACATGCTTGTTAAACAAATCAAATCCAAAAGAAAATACATACTGAAACAATACAGAACTGTAAAATAACCAGCGGTCCTAAAGTCTGGACAACATCGGGGGACCGGATGATGGGAACGGTGAAAAGTACGATGGTTAGTACCCTGGGACGACGGAGAAAAAGAGAAACATGTACAATTTGCACATAATGTTCATCTTTAAAAAGGCGCGTGCCTTTTACAACGAGATAATTTACATTTATTTTCATCATCACTTTTTGTCACATGAACATTTTCTTTGTTTAATAACTCGAAACATTTCCTTTAAGTTTCCCTTTTCTGTAAGTCTGCAAAGTACAGACGAGTGGATGGTCTAAATAATGATAAACAACATGTCTTTTTTTTGTTTTAATCACGCTGTTGCATTCACTCCCCTTGAAAACCATGCACTAGTGAAATTTATCTTTAAAAATAATATAAATTGTTGAAAATGGCTGATCTGTTTAATTTCTTTTTTCTTCTTTTTTTTTGCAAGTTGCAGCCTCATGAAAATAATTTCTTTTTTTTTCAATTCAGCTAAATTTGTGTCCATGCAAAATAAAATTAAATAAAAAATATTTTTCTTATTTAAATTTCATACAATATATCAACACAGAAAGAATGATGATAGATAGTACAAGTACGTCTTCTTGCAGGGTTTAATCATTACTGTATATTCTGGAGCATCGATGGCAGCCACTTCGGTATTGCCTTTAAAATAACTTTAAGTCCCTCTGGTGATCTACCAGTTTGGTTTGATTCAGCACTTAACACCTACAATATCTAGGGCATTTTCCAGTGTTTGGGGGCAGTGTGAATACTAGCTGATACACACCTCTCCCAAAGTAGTGGTCTCTAAGACTCCCATCTACACAGCTAGGTCTGTTGGCGTGGCGTGACCAAGCTTCTGGATAGGAATACTGTCATACCCCTTCAGATACAAATACACCAAAATCAAAGAAAAAAACAAAACAAATAGAAACAAAACAAAAAGGAAACGAAAAGCAGAACATTTATGTTTCATTCGAAAAAGGGCTTCTGTAGAACGTGTTAATCGGTTCCCAGCACTGACCCCCATGGCTTCGAACTGGATGAAAACCTGGAACTGACTGATTCCTCGTGCTAAGGAGTTCATTCCAGTTTCTTCCAACGACAACAAAAACACCAGCCGGCAATTCCAGCCGCCAGGCGCTCGCCACACGCTATGTCATGGGCACAATGTGTGCGACATTTTTGCTGAAAGCACAGGATCACGTTTGCGCCCCTAGAAACAGGCTCAGAAGACACAACATCAAGCATGCAGTGTAACCGGGGGGGCGTGACCTGTATCGCAACACTGGCTGCTACAACAATGCTCAGTTCGCACGCTGCTATGATCGAGAGAAACTGTCCAGTGAGGATTGGGAAGCTCTTCTTGTCAGGGGAGCCAGAGTAGGATCCACCAGCGAGGAGGGAGGAAAGAGCTTGAACCAGCCAATCACCATGTTGGACAGGTCCAGCTCATCTAAGAGTATCTGAACGGCTCCCATGAAAGATTTATGGTCCATACGCCCATAGTCCCCCCATACAATGATCTGCAAGGGAAGAAACCGCTAGTTAGAAATCAACAATTCAAAATGTTGAGGGTACAATTGTAATCAACTAGTGCATAATGCATGTCATGTGTTGTACACTGTCATATATTGTTGTATATTGCACTGATTGTAAAGCCCATCAGGACTACCTTGGGAATTTGGGCTATACAAATTAACTTGACTGGAATGGACTATTGGCTGCTTCAGTAATGACGTTGAGTCTCCACAGCTGCTTTGGCTTGTTGCTAAGACTATCTGTGCAGACTAGGAATGCTCCTTCACCTGTAAAACCTTCCCTCCTGGACTTTCTTCAAACGGCAGTTGCTGCTGGTAAAGAGGATCCAAGGTTTTTCTTGCTACTTTTGTTTTCTTTTTGGCTATGCAGGCTCCATTTTCCAAAAGGTAGACCTTTACATATGGTGCTGCGAGGAGACAAGACAGTGAGGAAAAGTGTTACTTTTCAGATCAGCACCACTTTGTTTTTTTCATCAGTAGTTTGACTATTCCCTCTTGCTCTTGCTCCGAGAAATGGAAACATCCTCTCAACAATTCCTTCTTCTCTTTATTATTCACCATAAATAAAAGAAGAAATGACTTCTAACAAAACCGTCTGATAGCCTTGGAAAGTGAATTTACCTGGCAGTGCCTTGGAACCTGGTTTTCCCACAAGGCCACGGGCCCTGATGACCTCCACCTCCAGCGCTCCTTTCTTCTCCACCATGCCAATCTGGATGTCACCTGAGAAACACAAAGAAACAGCAACAACTATAAATACTGCACAAAGCTCATCATTTGTAGATAGCAGGTTCAAAGTTATTCTGAACAAAATAAAATCTTTACTTTAAAGCGTAGAGTAAGGGGATTGAACCGCACTAAGTTTTCCATTAGTAATGAATATGGCATAACAACTAACAAGAAGATATAGCTAATACGGTAATGATTTACATTAACTACATTACATGACATTCATTACACAGCTACAGACAGTCTGTAGATATGCCATAACAGACCTAGAACGAGTTGTAAAAGTTTCATTCATATGTTATGATCTCAGGCTGATAACTCTTGTGTTGGGCCTACTGACTGGTTTCTTGCCCCCACTAATGTCTTTTGTTGCTGTATGCTTGATGATTACGCCATACCACATCTGGAGTGCTGGATACTCAGTCCAGACGAGAAGTAAGCCTAGCACAAGAATTATCATCCCGCGAGGTGGAATCATGACATATGAATGAAACCTGTACACGGGATCAGTTATGGCATATCTATAGACTGTCTATAGCTGCGTAATGAATGTGTCGTGTAATGTAGTTAATGTAAATCGTAACCACTAATACAAGCCATTGTAAATGGACTCATTGTTCTTACCCATAGGTGGAGTTGCCAATGTCTGCCGGCCAACCAGCTGAGCTGGGCCGAGGCCGTCAAGGAAGTCACTGAACTGGGCATCTGAGGAGAGCCTCACACCGGGGAAGATGAGACTGGGTGAGGAAAAAAAAAGAAGAAGAGAAGAGACAACAAAACAGTTACCATCAAGACAGAGATACGGCAGCGATGATTGAAAAGACAAAGCTGTAGGTAGCGGGCTGCAGTCTGTGAGGCCACATGAGGATTAGACAGACTTGAACCGAGCAAGCAGTTAAACTCAGCTTTGATTTGTTTGTTCATGAATCCACAAATTGCTACTGGTGAAACTGTTCTCAGAATATTCTCCCCTTGTTGGGAAAGGGGAGCTGCTGTCTCTGAGTTGTAATCTGCTGTTTAACGAGACAAGCCAACATTTATGACCTGTGATGAAACTCGAAAGCTCAAAGTCTGTCTCTGGGTGACTGTGTGTCTTTGCCTCCTTACTTTCCCTCAGAGCTGTAGCTGTTAATGCTGCCGTCAGTCGACTCGCGGCTGGCCTGCCGAGTCATCCTGCTCCTCATTTCCACCGCTAGGCCCGTCTCCGTACTCCTCTGGATAGTGCTGCGTAACTTCTTACCGCCTGCTTCTGCAGAAATGAATAAGCACAGAGAGAAAAGGAGAAAGAGAATGGAGAGAGAAAGAGAGAGTTTTTCAGTACAAGATGTTGAATCACTGCCCGACTTGTGCGGCGAAATGCGTTCACAGGGACTGCTGTTGATTTACGAGCGTTTTCGTTTGGTTTGTTGAAAGTCTTTCCACAAGAAAAGGAAAGAAGGGAAGGAAGTGATATACATCAATATGACTCATAGGATTATAGCTCATAGTTAATCCAGTTAATATGTAAAATCCACTCTGGCAATGATCACTCTACGTCAATTTCACCACCAAGAATGAACATGGTAACCGATTCAACAAGCTCCACTGAACCATGTCGCTGTACGCCTGTGTGAACATCTATCCACGTCTGTGTTCACCTGCATGTGTGTATGTGTGTCTGTGTACGCATCTATCTCTATGTAAGTGTGTGTATGCGTGTGCTTGCATGTATTTCCTGTGTGCAGCACACTGAAGACGGCACTACGCCAAAACGCGTCTATGCTGAGAGGCTTTGAAAAATAAAAAATCAGATTATGCAAAGTGTGGCCTTTTCCTGCTTTACTATTTCCTGTGTGTGCAGAACAGAACAGCATGTACAACCCCTCCCCTGCTCTGTACGACCGGCCGCCTGCGGGGGTCTTGTGGGAGCTCTGGTGAGTCCTCGCTCCACCTCCAAACAGCCATAGTCTGATCCAAGTTGACAGCTGACTCCCCCCATTAGTCCTGTTGTTGTTCATCTCCACCTGGCTAATCTGACAGCCTCTGTACGGAGCCACGTGGCTGTGGCTGCGGAAGACGGCGTGGCACACACACACAAATGCACACACACGCTTGTCTGTACAGTATGTACACACACCTGCACCGGAAACAAGCACGTGCCCAATGCACATTCGCGTATGGGCACTCGGCACATCTGCCTCCACATGCACGCACATGAATAACAGACACAAGCAGCATCACCACTGCGTTTGGGAGATTCGATCTGAGCGTGATGTTACTGTAGCCATCACTTCTAACATCTGAGCACACAATGGCTCTCGAGCAGCAAAGCCCTTGATAACTCACTTACTGGATATCATGATATTTACAAGACGGATTCAAAGACAGAAATCGATACAAAGGCTGAATTAATTCCACAAACAAACCATGCTATCAGTTGTGCTGTTGGAACCAATGAAGACAACGTCTACAACATGGAGATTTCAGCACTCAAGACTAGCATCAGCATTTTGCACGCAGATATGAGACATGTTTATTTAATAGTCTTGAGAAGCTGGAGAGCACACAGCTGAGTTCATATTTTATAGTTCTAGAGGTAGCAATTTACTCCCCCCCCCCCCGTAGGGTATGCTTCCCCATAAAGGAGATGCGTGTGACTCACTTGGGAAGATCTTCGAGTATATTAAAGGTGTCACTCAGTTTCAAATGTTAATTATCGGGTGCAAAAAACATGGTTATGGTGCAAACAGTGATAAAGGTTGACCATCTCAACATGATATGTTATTATACTTGATGCAGTTTGTTTTTTCTCAAGTCTGCACGGTGTTATTTCCCACAGGTTAGATTAATAAATGCAAAGCCACAGCGGATGGCGTGACTACCCTCATTTCTTTATTTACAACCTCAAGGCTCACAGCCTTTTAATTTCACAGTATGTTACAGTGTCATGACTTAGTACTCCCAGTACAACATCGTCATCAATATGCCCCTATTGTCCCAGCAGCTGTCTTTATCGCCACCCCACCCTGACCCCCATCCTCTAGTCCCCTCCTCATGTCCTCCTCAGAAGAAAACAGGGGGACAGGCATGTGTCACATCGGGGGGAGAGAGAAAACAAACCTGAAGAGCCTGCTAATTTTGGTTATTCAACTGCGCCCCCCCCCCACACACACACACACATCTTACAATAGGATTCAGTGTTACAGAGGCCGACTGTGACATCTGTAGCTGTGTGCATCTGCTGTGATGGACCTGCCTGACCAATCAGTGACCAGCTTCACTTTTATCAATGAATATTCATTAAAAAAAACCAAACAAACACCAAGCAAATGCTTTTTGATGATAGTGGGGCAACAGCTCCTATTCAGGGGTCAGCTAAAACCCTGCTCTTGGAATGATGACCCTGAAAGTGGGATTCATATTCATATAACATGAATCCAAATGTGACTATCAACACAGTGATAATGCTGAATGTATGATTGGACTGTTTTCATTTTCCTTTAAGATGTCCTCTCTACAACTCAACAGTGATGTTCAGAATGGATGAACATCATGTGTGATTGTTGTTTTTATTCATAGGTGTGAGAACAGGAATGGCAGATTTGCATCAAGTGTTAAGACAACATGTGATTACCATGTTCATTATTCATGGGGACATTGACACAATAATGATTGCAAGGGTAGATTTCATGTATTAAGTGGATTAACAATGAGCATCAATTCTGTGAGCATAATAATGAGTCATCTTAATGTATATTTCAGCTCTCACCCTTTTTGATGCCCTCGATGGAGATGAAGGGTATAAGCAGCAGTGACCTCAAAGTTGGACCACGCGGCCCAAAACCAGCAGGACGCTGATTCAGATCCTGAGCCGGTTTAGCACAGAAAGTGAATGAGAACCCCCACCCCCCCTCCCCACCCCCATTCCCCACTGACTGCTTAAATGCCACTGAGCAAGGCGCAGAGCCTTGCTCAAGAGCATGTGTGGGCTGTTAAATTTACTTTGATAACAAATGCTAAAAAAAATACTCCATGATCTTTTAGCTTTCTCTAGTAAAAATAAGTCCACTGAGGCTCGGATAGGAAGTGCCAGGGGCCTTATTACAAAACACAATCGCATCCAACACAGCTGAGGAAATTTGTAGAGACACTCAATGAATATTGTTCCATATGTAAGCTAAATTCGCACTACCGCCCACCAAATACTCAACAATGACACATTCCACTTGAGACATGCTCGGTTGCCATTCATGGTTTCCACATTTAAAAACCATCAAGAGATAATAACATGGCTTTTAATAGCATAAACCATCATAAACCTCTGCATGGTTTACATGTTGCATGAGTCACACTTATCAATAGACAGACCATATCTATCCAATAACCAACAATGTGGTGGGGAAAAAAAAACAACAAAAAACACACACCAGCGAAAATGGTAACAACTACAATAGCGGCCAATGCTACTACACACTCAGGACCTGACAGCATGATGACAAAGGTGTCAACCTTGAACAGCTCTAAAAACACTCACTGCCCTAGTATATTCCCACTTTAATTTACAACCCCCCACCAACACAAACAAAACTGCATCTCTCCCCCTATATCTACCTCCTCATCAGCGCCCTCCTCAGGACAGCACTCCTCTCCTCCCACCCCCCCATCCATCCAGCAGCCCTTTACTGTGATGGTCTCTTACCTCCATCCTCTTCGTCGAAGGAGTTCATGCAGGGGAAGTAGACAGCCAGTGCCTCGAACGACGCCGACAGGCTCATCTTACTCTGGGAGCGCTGTATGCGCATCCCAGCAGCCGGAGCAGTGGCATCATGGCCCTGCCTGCCCATTGTTGCTGGTTGCCGTCCCTTTTCAGTGCGGTGAGTCAATCACACCAGGTGTCAGGTTGCTATCTCTATCTTATCTTGTTTCTTAAGCTGTTGGAGAGCCCTAACATTAATGCACACAAGACTAACGAGCTCAGACGATAACTTGGCCTTAATAGAAGACTACTCCACCACGCTACATGAAAAACCAGCTCTGTTCCCGTCAATCTACAGTAGCCCTGTGCTGAGGAGACTGCGTCTAAAGAGGGGGGCTTCAGAGAAGAATGGTCGCTTTGCTAGCAGAGTCCTGGAGCTGTCTGTGTGCCTGATGCGTCTGCTGCTCCTCTCCTCTTCTAATGCCACACAGTAGGGGGAGGGAGGAGGGGGAGACAAGCTGCATCTCTCTCCACCAATCAGATGGCCAGACCACTGAGGCACACATCAGACAGCTTTTCAGGCGAAGGAGCTCTACCCGGAGATACATCTGAGCACCCCCCCAACCTTTTCCTCACTCGCTTAACAGCCCGTTTACATTTTCATCTTTTTTCAACCCCCTATCTATTTGTTTGCTTTTTCTTGCCTTTTGTGCCCTTTTACCGCCACTTCTTTCTCACTCCCCATCCATCTATCCAACTCTCCTTCACCCTGACCTATTACTCTCTCTCTGCCACATCCTCATCCAGACGCCTGTAAAAACAAGCTGTCATTAAGTTCGCCAGCAGCCCCTGTCCTCTAGTGCTATTCCACAGAGGGCTTATGCCACATGGCGTTCACTCACATTTCACGTGCTGCATCAAGCGACTGCCAGCCCGCTGCTTCAGCACCACAGCTACGTTTTTGTTTGGGGAGAACTTTCATTCATATTCATTTCCCCTGTTGACACATTTTTAAAATCAGAAACAAAGTCGATGGTCAGCAGAATTTATGGTATCACTTTAGCATGCTTCAATAAGGCATACTTAATTAAGGGTTTATAGCTGGTTACTAATAACTTCATTAATGGTGAATTAATTTATCAATGCATTATAATGCATTATGCCAGGTTTGGAGCCCACATCATATCAATACAAGAGTGTCTCCATAGACATCCTCTCTCTCCCAGCTGTGATGCAGACTTGCCAGTGTTATTAGCCATTAATAAAGTCATTAGTATCCACATATAAACCTTTTAGGGCGCCACGGTGGCGCAACGGTTAGCGCAGTCACCTCACAGCAAGAAGGATCTAGGTTTGAGCCCCAGGGTAGTCCAACCTTGGGGGTCATCCCAGGTCGTCCTCTGTGTGGAGTTTGCATGTTCTCCCCGTGTCTGCATGGGTTCCCTCCGGGTAATCCAGTTTCCTCCCACAGTCCAAAGACATACAGGTCAGGTGAATCGGCCATACTAATTGCCCATAGGTATGAATGTATGAACGTGTGTGTGTGTGTGTGTGCATATGTGTGTGTATGTCGGCCCTGTGTGACGGCCTGGCTGTGTGTGTGTGTGTGTGTGTGTGTGTGTGCATGTGTGTGTGTATGTTGGCCCTGTGTGATGGCCTGGCGGCCTGTCCAGGGTGTCTCCCTGCCTGCTGCCCAGTGCCTGCTGGGATAGGCTAGAGCATCCCCGCAACCCTGAGAGCAGGATAAGCGGTTCGGATAATGGATGGATATAAACCTTTTATTATGCATGCCCTGTTGTAAAGTGCTATTAAAGTTATTCCCCAATGAAACAACAAGTCATAAACTCAAGAGAGAAAACTTCTCAAACTCTTTGACTTAGTTTTGAACTATATAAATGTAATACACCTTTCTTCACTCTATTGTTACCATTTGAGAAGCCTGACGCAAGCCATTCCAAACAATAAGGAGCGGAGAGAGAGAGAGAGAGAGAGAGAGAGAGAGAGAGAGAGAGAGAGAGAGAGAGAGAGAGAGAGAGAGAGAGAGAGAGAGAGAGAGAGAGAGAGAGAGAGTGAGAGAGAGAGAGAGCGAGAGCTTAGAGAGAAGGTTTGTCCTGGACTCACAGGTGGTCTCTGAAATACTGACAGATGTTTCTTTGCCAACACCGTGTCTCAGGGACAACACTTTGTGCAGATTTATGGCATTAAACTAAACTTTGGCCCCTCTGGTGAGTCTCAGGCTCCGGGGTTAAGAGAAAATGGAACACGACAACGTGAAACTGCTCTGTTTAGACACATTTCATCTGAAAGGCAGCCGCGGTGCTCTTTCTCCGAATATCCCGCAGAAGAGGAACACAGCAGCCCAGTTGCGGTCTTCGATGCTATCGTAAATGTACTGCCCTCCCAAGCATTATCACTGCAGCTGAAGCTCCTCTCTAGGAGATGCTGCAACCTACTTTCATAAGGACTCATCTAATTCACTGTTTCTAATGTCCTGTGCAAGTAGGGGGAAATTTAAAAGAATGCGCAAAACCTCAATGGTATAACCAAACGGGTCGTATTCAATGGGTCCTGTGAGTGTTTGAAAAAAATATATAGATCACCGTGACTCTGCATGACTCCTATTTACTCGGAACTGCAGTATGAAGTATCTCGTGTTTTTCAGAGAATGTGGCAGAGGTCTCAGCCCCACAGTGGTTCCAGTGTTTTCAGCATTGGGAATACCATATAGCTTCCTATCTTAATATTCATCTTGCAATTAGGCATGCATTGTTTTTTTCTTTCTTTTATTGTCATAGCAAATGTAAAAAAAAAAATATATGTCATTATCAGACTGGTTTCTTCTCATGGTTTCATGGGGGGGAAAAAGAGCACTTTGAAAGAGGAAGAAGAAAATGGGGGATGGGATCTCTATGCTTTACCGAAAGAATAACTACAGAAATTCTTGTTGAACCAATGCTAATATAGCCATGGTTCCTCTCTCTTGAATATGAATAGAACCCTATTCCAGATATACCCCCCCAAAACAATATAACAGGGAGCCCGTGTAGGGAGTGTTTAGGGAGGCAAGCACAGGAGGGATATGTTTTTTTGGTAACACTTTAGTATGGGGAACGTAGTCACCATTAATTAGGTGCTTATTAGCATGCAAATGAGCAACATATTGGCTCTTAATTGGTCATTATTACGTACTCATTAATGCCTTATTCTGCATGGCCTTATTATACAACCAGTAAGCCATTAACTATGAGTTTTCCCTCTATAACCTCAGAATTATTGCTTATTAGTAGTACCATCTCAATATGCTTTGCTTAGTATGGACTTTATAAGGTGGTAGTACCATAAGAAGAGTTATTCTCCCTTACTAACACTTAATGAATATGGTCTGTTCTTACATAACAAAACACAAAACTACAAGTGTTAATAGTGTTAAATTACTGTAAATTAAGTTTTTGTTACTTAGAATATGTTCCCCATACTAAAGTGACATCTTGATCATTACTAATTCACTAGTAATTAAGTTTTTTTATGTTCCCCACACTAAAGTGTTACCGTTTTTTTTCTCTCGCCCTTTTCTATCTGTCTAAGTTGGAGAGTACTGCTGGCGTCGTGTGTGGCTGCCGCTTCTCCCTCTCATACCCCCCCCTTTCCCATCCACCCCTGTATCTTTGTGCTATGTTTATCTGTTGTCTTGTTTCACCCTGTTTATTGTAAAGCGACTTTGAGTGTTAGAAAAGTGCTATATAAAATTGATTTATTATTATATAAATGAGTTATCAGAGTCGGATGAACATATTGCTGTATCCGATCAGCCAATGAGTTTTCACTATGGGCAGATTTTTTGATTTTGATATTTCGTGTTTCAAAAATGAACTGGAAAAAGCAAAAAAATTAAAAAAAATTAAAAAAAAAACCCATCTGTATAAGGTATACTACCAAAATATTGCAATGGTAGCTTTCTGATTGCCCTGAGGGTGTGAAAGCTCAAGCGATGTGAAATTATCATGGCAGCCAGTTAAAACAATCAAAGACACAAAAATCACAGCTGCAACCATTTAGGACAAAGTGGTCACAAAGGCAGTCAGAAAGATCGCCTGGACAAAAACGATGAGCTGCAATGAAGAGAGGACTACTACCGATTACCATTTCTTTCTTTGAACTCTGGTATATGTGCCATTAGGCACGTGGCAACATTAGCTGGGACTCATGTATACTAGGGCACGTTTGGAACATGTTGATCTTTTCAACTTGCACGTTTGTTGCCTTTTTTATTTCACATAGCCAACCCACCACACACGGGGGGGGGGGGGGGCTCATCTCAGGGTGCAAACAGAGTCAAATCTAGGAGTTCAACATTTTCTGTGTAGCCTGAAACCGCTAAAAACTACAAACTGAGGGGGATACATAAGGTTAATTACTTACAGTTCTAGTTGATCTTTGCAATACAGCACGTATCATCTTGATCTCTTCAATACAACGCGGTGGGTCATTGAAGGCTCTCAAAAATATAGCTTAGTTCACACATCACATGAAAGTCTGAGAAGAAATTATAAATATAGATGAGACGGAACATTGTAAAAGAAAACAGCCTGTTAATCAAAGTTTAGTCAGGAAACAGTTTAAAAGAAAAACTTTCCGAGAAAAAAAAACGTGATTCAAAATTAAGTGTATGCATTTCAACGTGGACTGTCATGGAGTGTCACGTCAGGTGATCTCATTTGTCGGCTTGTCGATGATCAACACTCCCTGGTAGATGGCTTCTCAACTGGCCGTTTCAGACAAACTCCTTCATAGAAAATGTGTCCCTTCCCTTACCAGAATCTGTGTTGTGTACAACACCAAATCGAAATGAGGACTTGTTGGCAAAACAGTCAAGATATCCCAAGAAAAACATTTTCAGGAGCTCCTGAACCTGGCTTCTAACTCACTCACTCACTCACTCACTCACTCACTCACAAAATGACTTTTGGTCTCACATTTAGCTTTACCATCAGCATAGATTCAGGGGGATAGCAACCCCTCCCAAAACATTTCTGCGTGACTGCACCAAAGAGCATTTGCTGTTGTAAAACATTAAATATTTAGTTTTTTCTATTATTAACTTTCTAATCCTAATTGGGAAGAAAACTGGCAAACTAGCTTTTTTTTCTGGACCTCCGCCGCTATTCTCTCTTAGCCTCTCCCTCATATTGTGTCACTTGACATTTTCTATGCAGGTTCATAAAGGTAGGAATTCAAGGAAATGCCATCGACAGAGACGTAAGCACGACATGCTCTGTCACATTTAACATGCCCAAACAAATCGATCTTTTGATAAAAGTTTTTAAGTGTTTCTGATGTGTCAGTTTGCTTTCCTCGGTTGTTGGTTAGCTAAAAACATGATCCATACAAGCCAACTTTAGCTCTACTGAATCGATGCAGAAGGATTAGCAAATCATATGATAAGACAGAAGATGGCGCCGTACTAGTCCCTCGACAACAAACTGGATGAACTTTATTGCCGAATAAGCTCTGAAAGGGACTGTTGCGTGTTCTGCTTTACAGAGACTTGGCTGAACCCTAATACACCTGATAGGAGTATACAACCAAAGGGTTTTTCTGTGCACCACATGGACTGTTCTATGACGATTACTGGCAAGGTAAAGGGAGGTGGCATATGCTTCTTTATTAATAATTCATGGTGCACTGACGTAGTAATAGTCTCTTAGTCCAGTTTGCCAGTGTCAGAACAGCTAACAACAAGGTGCGGACCATTCTATCTCCCAAGGGAATTCCCCAGCATGGTGTTAACGGCTGTCTACATACCACTGCAAGCCACTGCTGCAGAGGTACTGGATGAACTGTATGGAGCCATTAGCAGGCAGGAGAACTTGCACTCTGAGGCCAAATCCATGCTACCAAAATTTTGCCAACATGTCACTTCCCCAACCAGAGGCAATAAGACTCTCAGCCACTATTGCTCCATGGTCAAGGCAGCGTACAGGTCTATCCCACGACCTCCCTTTGGGAAATCCAACCTGTCAGTGCTCTTCTTCCCGTCAGCTCCCTGCTTACAAGCACAAAGTGAAGTGTGTGCAGCCCACTGTGAGGGCAGTACAGTGCTGGGCTACAGAACATGAATCCAAACTTAAGGGATGTTTTGACTCAACAGACTAGTCAATCTTTAAGGATTCAGCCTTGAGTTTGGATTAGTATGCTGAATCGGTCATTGTCAGATTCTGTGTGGCTAACCATATCCCAGTATGATCTATTCACTCATACCCCAACCAGAAGCCCTGGATTAACAGCAACATTTGCCTGAGGTTGAGGCAGCGTACCACTGCTTTTAAATTGAAAGACAAGGTATGCCACAAAAAAATCCAGGTATGACTTAAGGAGAGCCATCAAATCCGCTAAAAGACAATATAGGGGCAAATTGGAAAATGACTCCAGTGACTGTGACTTGTGATGCATCTGGAAGGGGCTGCAGGTGATTATGGACTATAAATCTAAACCCAGTGTGGCTATAGTTTGATCTTCTTGACAGATTTTACCACTGTCCCAGACGATGTGACAGTGGTAAAATCTATCAAGAAGCGGGCCAACCAGAAACCCTGGTTGAATGGGGAGGTCCATTCACTGCTGTGAACCCGAAATGCTGCATTCAGATCTGGAGACACTGCAACATACCAACTGGCCAAGAGAAATCTGTCCCGGGGTATAAAGGAGGCAAAGAGGCTGTATGGACAAAAGTTCAACAGCCACTTCTCTGATAATAAAGACACACCGTGCTTGTGGCAAGGTTTTCAAGTAATAACTGATTACAAGCCCCCACCCCCACAGGCATGCCATAAAGATCCCTCCCTACCAGACAGACTAAAAAACTTTTTCCACGTTTTGAGGTAATCAACAACAGGCAGGCACAAAAACTTCCACCATCACCAAGCGACCAGGCACTCCAGCAGTCTACAGCTGGGGTAAAGAAGGCCTTTGCCAGCGCCAACCCACGCAAAGCTGCAGGGCCACACAACATACTTGGGTGTGTTATTAAGGACTACGCAGAACAGCTGAAAGATGTTTTTGCAGATATCTTCAACACCTCGCTCAGTCAAGCAGTAGTGCCCAACTGCCTCAAGAGTGCCACCATCATTCCCCTGCCCAAAAAGTCAAACCCAGCCAGTACGAATGACTTACGCCCTGTGGCCCTCACTCCCACAGTTATTAAGTGTTTTGAGCAGCTTGTCATGCAGCATATCAAGGCCTGCCTCACGGCAAACCTAGATCCCCTACAGTTTGCATATAGAGCCAACCGATCCACAGAACATGCAATATCTACCATACTCCACATCACTTTGTCACCCTGGAAGGGAATGACAGGATCATCTTCATCGATTTCAGCTCAGCATTTAACACCATCATACCATAACAACTGGTGGAGAAGCTGAGGTTGCTGGACGGGGACACTGGTACCTGTAACTAGGTCCTGGACTTCCTGACGCAGAGGCAACAGACAGTCAGGGCGGGCAGCCTTACATAAAATTCCATCTTAGTGAGCACAGGTTCACCCCAGGGCTGCATCCTGAGCCCCCTCTTGTTCACCCCATTAACCCATGACTGTACTGCCAAATTTGACACCAAACACACCATCAAGTTTGCAGATGATACAACAGTAGTGGGTCTCATCAGCAATAATGATGAATCTGCATACAGGATGGAGGTGGAGCAGCTAATGGCGTGGTGCGAATCCCACAACCTCTCCCTGAATATAAGCAAAACAAAGGAGATGGTGATTGACTTCAGGAGGGCCGGCAGGCACCATCATATGATGCTGACCATCGATGGTGCCACTGTGGAGAGGGTCAGTAACATCAAGTTTCTGGGAGTGCACCTGGCGGACGACCTGACCTCAACCATTAACACCTTGGCCATCGTTAAAAAGGTCCAACAGCGGCTCCATCCACTCTGGAGACTTAAAAGGGCAAGCCTCCCCATTCCAGCCCTCACCACCTTCTACAGGGGCACCATTGAAAGCATTCTAACCTTTGGTCTCACTTCCTGGTTTGGTAACTGCAAAGCAACCGAAAAAACACCAGCTGAACAGGATAGTGAAGACAGCTAGCAAGATCATTTGTGCCCCTCTCCCCTTCCTGTTGGAGATTTACCATCAACGCTGTGTTCACAGAGCCTCCAGCATCATTAAGGATCTCCACCACCCTTCTCACAACCTGTTTTCCCTCCTGCTGTCTGGGAAGAGGTACAGGAGCATCTGTGCTAAATCCAGCAGAATGCTAAATAGCTTCTACCCACAAGCAGTCAGGATTGTTAATGAACTGTCCCCCCCCCCAACGGTCATGCCCATCCACCTACCCTCTAACCCCCCCCCCCCACCAGTGCTGGTCACTCGTTAACAGACAATGGCTGTCAACATTTAAACTGAAATGGCACGTTAATGGACTGTGTTGGACTTGAATGGACTGTGTTGTTAATTGTGCTTTTTTGTTTTGTTTTCTGTTTTTCTGTTTTTAGTGGTATCGTTTTTAGGGAATTTTTGGATGTGTATTTTTGTCTTCTCTGTTGCACTGCTGTGGGCTGGGGGAAACGGCATTTTGTTTTTATTTATGTGCGCAGGTACATAGTGAAAGTGACGATAAACTAAATCTTGAATCTATCAACACCTCTGCCTCTCTCCCAGATGAGTTTAACAACTTTTATGCCCGTTTTCAAGCTCACAACATGGACCCAGTGACAGCAGCACAGTGCCAGCCCGATGAAGTCTATCTACAGGTGACAGAGGCTGATGTGAGCAACACTTTTAAAAGGGTTAAGACTTATAAAGCTGCTGAACCAGATGACATCCCTTCCCATGTCCTCAAGGCATTTTACACTCAGCTATCTTGGGGTTTTATTGACATTTTTAACTTGTCCCTGTCATTGAGTGTGGTTCAACTGTATTTTAAGAAAACCACCATTGAGCCCGTACCTAAGAAAACACGTCTCTTGCCTTAATGATTACTGACCTGTTGCTTTGACCTCCGTTATTATGAAGTGCCTGGAAAGATTGGTTACATCATATATAAAATGTTACATTCATGCTACCCTTGACCCATTACAGTTTGCCTACTGTTCCAACAGATCTTTAGATGACGCTGTCTCACTTGCTCTGCATACTACTTTAGTACACCTTGAAGAGTTTACTGATTACAGCTCTGCTTTTAATACAATTGTATCATCCAAACTGGTGTTGAAACTCAGAGGTCTTGGTCTGAGCAACTCTATCTAAATGGTTTTTTGATTTCCAGACAGGCAGGCCCCAGACTGTGAGAATAGGTAAAACATACTCATCTACATTAGTTCTTAGGACCGCCGCACCTCATGGCTGCTGTCTCGGTCCCCTATTGTACAGTCTATTTACACATGACTGTGTTGCCAAATATGACAACAACATCATCATTAAATTCGCCGATGACACCACAGTGATTGGACTAATACGCAAAAGTGATGAGAGGGTCTATAGGAGGGAAGTGGAAGATTTAACCATATGGTGCCATGATAACAATCTCTCTCTAAATGTCAATAAGACAAAAGAAAACCTTGTTTACTTTAGAAAGATCAGAGAAAATCACATTCATATTTCCATCTATGGGTCATCTGATGAAATTGAGGACAGTTTTAGATTTTTTGGTTTACACATCGAAGACACCCTCACATGGTCTCTCAACACCAATTGCATCCTGAAGAATGCATAGCAGAGACTATATTCTGAGGCATCTATTATCGCAGTACCATCGAGAATGTCTTGACAGGCTGTATCACAGTGTGGTTTGGCAACCTGACTGCTCAAGACTGCAGACTGCTTCAAAGCACTGTAAAGATGACCAAAAATCATTGGCACATGACTACCACAACTTCATAATATTCACACCACTCGCTGCAAAAGGAAATTCCAAAACATCATTAAGGAAACCAGCCACCCCGCTCATGCTCTGTTCTCGCTCCTTCCATCTAAAAAAAACTTTACCGAAACATCAAATCAAACACCACCTGCCTCAATAATAGTTTCTTTCCACAGGCAGTCAGGTTGCTGAACAGCAGACACACCCATATGCACCTTACATAGTTGTGTTATCATGTACTGTAAAGTATGAATTCATTATGTACATAGTCTGTGTAGGTCTGTAGTGTTGTTAGTGAGGTTTTTTTTGGGAGGAGGGGATGGTGTGCCCTTGTGTCTTTTGTCTTTGTGTTCCTTGTGTTAAGGCAGAGAGAGCCAGAGCACAAGAATTTCATTGCACTTCAATACAAGACAATAAAGCTGAACTTGAGCACCTATTTTACAATGTCAATGTGATGCATCCAATCAGGATATTATGTAAATAATATGTAATGTTAGCTATTAAACTGAACATATGTAGTCAATACTAGGCCTTCTTCATCGGTCTGTTCATAACAGTTCAACTTTGCATCTATGTTGGCATGTCCTTGCTTTTTTTCTGTTTTTTTTCTTTCTTTCCCCAATTGGTCACATCTACTACTACTATTTTCAGCTGCTCCCATTAGGGGTCTAATTGGTCACATCAGTAATTAAAAATTCTCCATTATCATCACTTCATGTCTCGTCCGTCAGGTACAATTTGGTGCTGAATTAGATTTGAAAATTATGTCTGGCCAAGGCTAATGCAATTTACTGAGAACTCTTCATGGTGAAGAGGTTTGAGGATCCTTGTAGCTGAGATCTCCCATTGTAAATTGCATAACAAAACAATACCCAATTCCATAATTTGTCACTTTTCATGAAAACACGGAACATTTTTACAGTATGCGACAGACAGTATCTGATGTTTTTCTTTTTCTTTCGATGACACTGTCTCTTACTACAAAGAAAGAGATGTGAGAGTGGGTGATAACTGGAAATGAAAAGGACCTAAGATGATGGGAATGTGAAGAATCCCTCTCATACCAGAAGAATAACAACACAGTGTAATATCCCAGAAGTCATGCACAGGGTCTGTCTAGAGATCAGTCGCGGCGGCTTTCGGAAGTGTGCCTGATTGATGAGGCAAGGTGAAGCCAAGCGTCAGAGAGGGGCTCTGGCTCTAGAAGCTGTAAACACAATTTAATGGAGGAGGGCCTGTAACCCTAGCACACACATAAATGAACACAAGCAGAAACACAAGTACACACACACACACACACACACACACACACACACACACACACACACACACACACACACACACACACACACACACACACACACAGGCAGGCAGGATATCTTTCTTTCTCTGTCTACATTCCCATCAGCCTGTTATGACATAGGCCAGTCTTGCTGTCTGGAAGTACAGTTTCCCCTCCTGCTGCATCCCAGCCATGATGTGCAATCGGAATATCGGAATACAGATTTGAGCATAATATGGAATCATATCATGATTTACCATATCATAGTCTATTGTACAGGAAAACCAAACACAAAATGTGAAAATATGCGTGCAATTAGCCTTTTAAAGTCAGATACGAAAATCCTTTGCAAAGTTCTTGCAAGAAGACTGGAGGGCCTGCTTCCTTGGGTGGTGGGAGAGGCTCCGGTTTCCTCTCACAGTCCAAAGACATGTCGTTCAGTTGAACCGGCCTTACTAAAAAATTATCCCTAGGTGTGAATGTGGCGGCCCTGTGATGGACTGGTGGCCTGTCCAGGGTGTCTCCCCGCCTGCCACCCAATGACTCCTGGGATAGGCTCCAGCATCCTCCCGTGACCCAAACTGGGATTAGCAGCTTGATTAATGAATGGATGGATGGATAGTTCATTGCATCAAATAAAGTCTTACTGCAGATAGTGTGAATGAAAATGCAGAGCAGAAGCAATGTGTAATCTTTTAAAACACCAAGTTCTTGTATTGGTCGAAACATACAAGGACATGTTTCACTCATTTAAAAAGATGAAAGCATGCACACCCACACCCACCTGCACACCAACACACACCCACGTCCTATTTTCTTCACATCTTATTGTAAAGGAGAGAGGTGAGAGTGGCATGTGTGAAATTATAAAAAGGCATGAGGTCGAGCTGTTTGAGTACACTGCAGTCTTAGGGAGCGAGAGAGAGAAGAGAGAGAGAGGAGAGTGACAGAGAGGATTTAAATATACTGAAGCTAAGACACAAGAGCATGTGAGCAGTACCTTTCACAGCGCCTTTAAACAGATAATGCTGACACCATGTCAGTGATTTTTCTTCCTCCTGTCAAAACAAACCAGTGGGACATGCCCAAACTGGTCTCGTGTGCGAGAACTAAAACACAAACATGTCACCACAGCATGATTACTTCTCAGCAAAAAAACAGGAATCAAGGCTCAGAGCCTTGAACGAGAGAGAGAGAGAGAGAGAGAGAGAGAGAGAGAGAGAGAGAGAGAGAGAGAGAGAGAGAGAGAGAGAGAGAGAGAGAGCGAAAAAAACACTCATGCAGAGCATATGACACATAAAACCACATAGTAGTTTTTCATGCTTCCTCTTTGGGTCCATTTTAGAGGAAGCCCAAATCTACAGCTGCAGTTAAAAAGCTAAAATGATGGGGTCGGGGTTTGTGTTTCATCCGGCTCACACATGAAACAAGTGCATTCAGGATGTAGTATGTGGTGTATTGGAATGTGATGCCACAATGGAGCAAAGTAAAATGCTATAAAACCAAATAATACACAACATCTAACTTCAGGTTAAAGAGATTTACAATAACTACAATTTACAACCTCTAAAATACTTGAACGGGGACAACACAGCAAAACCAGTCTATTTCTATTTAGGTGCTAAACTGATCTGTACATGGCACATATACAGTAAATTATTTATTACATATTTTTTTTGGATCCCCCCTTTTCCCCCCAATTGTACTTGGCCAATTACCCCACTCTTCCGAGCCATCCCGGTCTCTGCTCCACCCCCTCTGCCTATCCGGGGAGGGCTGCAGACTACCACATGCCTCCTCTAATACATGTGGAGTTGCCAGCCGCTTCTTTTCACCTGACAGCGAGGAGTTTCACCAGGGGGACAGTGCGTGGGAGGATCATGATATTCCCCCCAGTCCCCCCCCCCCTGAACAGGTGCCCTGACCGACCAGAGGATGCGTAGTACAGTGACCACGACACATACCCACATCCGGCTTCCCACCCGCAGAAACAGCCAATTGTGTCTGTAGGGATGTCTGATCAAGCCAGAGCTAACATGGGGAATCGAACCAGCAATCCCCACGTTGGGAGGCAACCGCATAGACTGCCACACCACCCGGATGCCCAGTACATTTTCTTATGTACTGTATGTTTCCCATACAGTTTCACCCCGTGGACCCAGCACACATGGGGATGAGCATTGGGGTAGGGTGCAATGCAGGCCGGGTGGCAGGCAAAAGAGAGGATCGGGGCGTGCCGACTTCCGGCATTGCAGATTGGTCCTCGGGACGTGGAATGTCACCTCTCTTGCAGGGAAGGATCCTGAGCTGGTGCGGGAGGTGGAGCGGTACCAACTAGATATAGTTGGGCTCACCTCCACACATAGCATGGGCTCTGGTACCAAATTCTTGGAGAGGGGCTGGACTCATTACTTTTCTGGAGTTGGCCAAGGTGACAGGTGCTGGGCAGGTGTGGGGATACTCACAAGTCCCCAGTTGAGCGCCGCCGTGTTGGAGTTCTCCCCGGGGAATGAGAGGGTCGCCTCTATACGACTGCGAGTCACTGGGGGTAAGGCTGTTGTGTGAGCTTATGCACCGAATAGTAGTTTGGAGTATCCAGCCTTCTTGGAGTCTCTGGGTGGTGTCCTGGACAGGGCTCCGCCTCGGGACTCTATAGTTCTGCTGGGGGACTTCAATGTTCACATGGGCAATGATGGAGAAACCTGGAGGGGCGTGATTGGGAGGAACGGCCTCCCCGATTTGAACCGGAGCGGTGCCTTGTTATTGGACTTCTGTGTGAGTCATGGATTGGCCATAACAAACACCATGTTCGAACATAAGGTAGTTCATAAGTGTACTTGGTACCAGAACACCTTAGGCCGAAGATGGATGACAGACTTTGTGGTCGTATCAGAAGATCTGCGGTCGTATGTTTTGTACACTCAGGTGAAGAGAGGAGCATCGCTGTCAACTGACCACCACCTGGTGGTGAGTTGGATCAGATGGCAGGGAAGGCTGCCGAAAAGACCTGGCAAACCCAAATGTATAGTGAGGGTGAACTGTGAATGTCTGGCAGAGGCCCCTGTCCGTGACGTCTTCAACTCCCACCTCAGGAAGAAGTGCTCATAATATCCCAGTGTTAATCTTGTCAATGAAAATTTTGTCAAAAATATTTTGCTGATGACCATTTTATTTCACTTGCATGCATGAATCTGCAAGTCCAGGTGCAAATTCTCATTGCCTTCATGCATCCTTCTCGTTGGATGGTTTGTCCCTGCTCAGTTCATGCCCGCACAAATTGCAAGGTTATGAGAGAATCTGGAGAATCTGAATCTGAGCGTAAACTGTTATACTGTCTATGGCATAAACGGCATGGTAATTAAACACATATTTCAAGGTATGCTTACTTCTAAAAGGAATTTTTACAGCTAGAATGTCCTTCAGCAAAATCAGTACCATATAGTATCATGATAATTATGACTAAAACATTGACTAAAATTAGACTACAATTAAAACAGAGGCCAACTGATGAAATCTTGACTAAAACAAAGCAAAACAAAAAGACTAAAATGTGACTTTAAATCTACTACAATTTCCAGTAAGCGACTAAGACTAAAACTTAATTCAAAATCCTTGTCAAAATTAACACTGATATATCCCGAGGGAGGCTGGGGACATGGAGTCTGAGTGGGCCATGTTCAAAGCCTCTATCACAGATGGGGCAGGCAGGAGCTGTAGTCATAAGGTCATCGGTGTCTGTCGAGATGGCAACCTAAGAACCCGCTGGTGGACACCGGTGGTGAGGGAAGCCGTCAGACTGAAGAAGGAGGCCTTTCGGGCTTGGTTGGCCCAGGGGTCTCATGAAACAACAGACAGGTACCGGGAGGCCAGAGGGCTGTGGCTTTGGCGGTTGCGGAAGCAAAAACTCGGGTGTGGGAGGAGTTTGGCGAGGCTATGGAGGAGGACTTTCGGTTGGCCTCAAGGAAGTTCTGGCAAACCATCCGGTGACTCAGGCAAGGGAAGCAGGGCTTGACTCAGGCTGTGTTCAGCCAGGGAGAGGAACTGTTGACCCGGACTGGGGATGTTGTTGAGTGGTGGAAAGAACACTTTGAGGAGCTCCTGAACCCAGCTAACACGTCCTCAGTGGAGGAGGTAGAGTCTGAAGACTCAGGGGAAGCCCCACCCATATCTCTGGCAGAGATCTCTGAGGTAGTTAAGAAGCTCCTCGGAGGCAAGGCGCCAGGTGTGGATGAGATTCGCCCTGAGATGCTGAAAGCTCTGGACACTGTTTGGCTATCTTGGCTGACATGCCTCTTCAGTGTTGCGTGGAGGTCAGGGACAGTACCTGTGGAGTGACAGACTGGGGTCGTGGTTCCCATATTTAAAAAGGGGGACCGGAGGGTGTGCTCCAATTATCGGGGTATCACATTGCTCAGCCTTCCTGGGAAAAGTCTACTCTAGGGTGCTGGAAAGAAGGCTCCAACTAATTGTCGAACCTCGGATCCAGGAAGAACAATGCGGATTCCGTCCTGGCCATGGAACAACGGACCAGCTCTTTACCCTTGCGGATGTGCTGAGGGGCAATGGGAGTTTGACCAGCCAGTCTACATGTATTTTGTGAACTTGGAGAAGGCTTTCAACTGTGTACCCTGGGCGCTCTGTGGGGGGGGTACTGCGGGATTATGGGGTACCACGGCAGTTGCTACAAGCCATCTGGTCCTTGTATAACCAAAGTGAGAGCTGTGTCCGCATTCTCGGCACAAAGTAAAACACATTTTCGGTGGGTGTCGGACTCTGCCAAAGTTGTTCCTCGTCTCTGATTCTGTTTGTGATATTCATGAACAGGATCTCAAGGTGCAGCCAAGGTGAGGAGTGTGTCCATTTTGGGAACCTCAGAACTGCATCTCTGCTCTTTGCAGATGATGTGGCTTTGTTGGCTTCATCAGAATGCGACCTCCAGCATGCACTGGGGCGGTTTGCAGCTGAGTGTGAAATGGCTGGGATAAGAGTCAGCACCTCCATGTCTGAGACCATGGTTCTGTACCGAAAAATGGTGGATTGCTCCCTCCAAGTTGGGGACTAGTTGTTGCCTCAAGTGAATTGAATTCAATGAAACACAAAAGTGCAACGTGACTGTTCCTTTTGGCTGGATTGTGTGCTCCTTGGTTTTAGTAGCCAGTAATTTTCAACCCTTTTGTGAACAGTCCTAACAGTTTGTTAATCCAGTGTCTCACGGAATACTCGGAACAGTAGTAGTCACATTATATTTGTACCAAGTAATGTAAATGGCAAACTATTTTCAACTACAGATACTGTCACCTTCATCCAAGGAACAGCCTTGAAGTCAGGGGATGCAAACAAGCAAGTGAGATCACAAAACAGGACCACCTTTACCTTGCTTTTATTGACCGGATACAGATTTTTTTTCTTCCATTTTAAGTGCAACTATAAGTCACAATAGGAATAAACATGTTGTTAAATACATGTCTAATTTTATTACCAATACCTTCTTACGGTTTTATGTTACTACATAGTAAACAATGGCACAGTATATGGAAAAAAATCTCAAAGTTAATGATCAAAGAAGAGCTGAAGTGTTAAAAGCAAACACAGTTTCTCCCTCCATGCAAATGTAGGTCACTGCAGAGATGGCTGACCTGAGAAAGCAGGCTGATTAACTGCCGCTCAGTCCTCTTGTGAATTGTTGAGAAGAATTAGCGAGAGTGATGTGGGGGTTGGCAAAGAAAGAAAAAAAAAGATGCCGTTGCTAGGAAAATGAGAGAGGATGGGGGGGCAGGTGAAATGGTGAGACAGAAAGGAAAGATGGTAGAAGAGATATAATCATAGGAAGATAAAAAGTAAGCTTGGATGGGATAAAAAAAAAGTCAGGGAGAGGGCAAAAGGAGGATAAAACAATGGAGCGGTGGTTTCATGCAGCCGTGGTGTACCTGGGCTGCTGTGTTCCCTCCATGCATCATCCCGAGAGCAGCGTGTCGGGCTCGGCCCCCTAGGAGATTAATTAGCAGCCTCAGCTAGCGGAGGAGCTGCTGAGACAGGTGACCAACGTAACACCCAAGATGAATTGCCTCGGCTGAAAGCTCGAAGTTCAGCTATTTTACCACATACGAGATGCTCAGTCTTGGGACTTGGGGGGCCGAATCTATGCCAGAATTCAGTGTAAACAGTAGTCAGAGAGGTCATCACTGTATCTGCCGTACACTCAGGGCTGTTCTGGGAACGATAACAAAAGTGCGACATACACACAAGATACAGGGTTTATTGAGAGAAAAGTTCAGACAAAGTGATTGGGTCCGAAGTTTTCATTTGAAACTAGAAACACAATATGGGCAATATGTTTGGAGCCTTGAGAATAATTCTGCTGTACTGTCATTGTGCTTATCGGTGAAAATAATTAAAACATGTAAAATATCAAATATTTGCTAAGGTAGTATGCATCATGTGATTTCATCTACCAATTTTTAAGGTCAATCAAGTTATTGCAGCGGCAGGAGTCAAATAAGCTCTCCACAATTAGAGTCTTAGTCTGCATCTCAGCCAGCTTCTCTATCTACATGAATTTAATGAAGTCTCATTCAACACTGAAGTCTCATTAAACTAGGTCTATTTTGAGATGCAAAACTAGGCCAAGGATTTAAAGGTGTAATAGTAACAATAATGGATTATATTTATATAGTGCTTTATCTAGACACCCAAAGCACTTCACATTGAAGGGGTAACTCATTTCAACCACCACCAATGTGTAGCACCCACCTGAGTGATACACCGCAGCCATTTTGCGCTAGAATGCTCACCACACATCAGCTGAAGGTAGAGAGGGAGGAATCATTGAGCCAATTACATGGGGGGCTGATGGGTGGCCAGATGGAGAGAGCCAGATTCTCAATTTTGCCAGAACAATGGGGCTCCTCCTACTCTTTACGATAAGTGCCATGGGATCTTTAATGACTACATTGAGTCAGGACCTCGGTTTAACGCCTCATCTGAAGGACGTACCATGTTAGAATCCCGTGGATGCAAGTGAATCCAAAAAACAACAAAAAAACGCATTCTCTAATCTAGCCTTACCCCTTCCAAACAGTGTGACAAGCACATTTTCTCACCTTCATACAGATTATCAGTCTGCGTAACATCATACAAATGCATTAATGTCAAAATAAGCACTCTGTAACCGATAGTGATAAGCGATGCTTATACCCCCCCAAACAATGTTGAGTGTAAAGGAGGTAGAAATGAGTAGATGACTGTGGCTACTCATCAGCTAGCAACAATCAACGAAAAGCTCCAAGGATGTAGATATTGGGAGCCAATGCCCATACTCCCATACTAGCATATTAGCAAGCTGTTGTGTTATTGTCTAAATGGACAGCAACACCCAACCCACAAATGCACACATAAATATGATTGTCAACAGCATGTTTCTTTGCTGGATAATTTAGTATAGAATCATAAGTAAGTGGGTAATTAATTAGACAGCATTTGCCTTTGTACTTTCCAATATCATCCCTGTATTCTGTAGCTATACTGCAGGCAGCCATGTCACATAAACTATGCACTAAGACTGACTGCTGATCTGCCATATTTTGCAAAGCACGCCACTCCTGTGGGGATGAAAAGGGCTGAATACAGCATGAATCACAGGGGAGGAGCAGTTTTATGACAGAGAAAAATTATTTTGAGCAGAGTACAGGAGGCAACAAGTAAAATGGGAAATCAATATATTAGAAATTCATACCTCTACCATACATTTACATTCATGAAAAGGACCCTAGACCAGATTAAGGGGAAAATTTATCCCTTAAAGCTGAAATCCGTGATTTTTCACCATTGGTTATTTTGTCCATTTGAAACATGACGATTGTGGTAATTCTGTTGGATAGGCAAATCAATATTACAGTAGAACAGTGTTGTGATGTAGTTCAGTGTAAGCAGCAGAAAGAAGTACATCTGTTGTAAGTGATTTTCCCGGACTACAAAACAAGGTGTAGCAGCCACTGCGGCTCGTGTGCCGTCGGCTCAGCAGTAAACAATTTCCCCACTTGTAAAAATGCAATCTTTAGACCAAAGCTAACCCAGGCAGTCTAATGTATTACAAACTTCATCAGACTATATTGCAACCCTGTTGTACACTAATCTTGACTGTTTGTCAAACAGAAGCACGGCCACATCGACATCATGTTTCAATCTTTTCTCCTGCTGGAGTTGTTTCAAATGTGTACGTGTTTGCTGCTGCACCAGTTTGTGAAACCCGATCAAAAAAATTCCAACAGCCATATACAGAGACTGGAGAGTGTCTCCAACCATGGTAAAGTTAGTATCATGTAACCTGACTCCATGACCCAGATGGATATAGTAACAATTTATCAATTATTATTATTGCTCAAGCTCATCAAACACCACGCCATAGGCTACTGTTAAACTGCTTACAAACCCATTGAAATAATGTACGAAGCAACCCATACACTCCACATGTATCGGAGGAGGCATGTGGTAGTCTGCAGCCCTCCCCAGATCGGCAGAGGGGGTGGAGCAGCGACCGGGATGGCTCGGAAGAGTGGGGTAACTGGCCAGATACAATTAGGGAGAAAAAAAAAGGGGCAGGAAGTGGCTGAAATGTTGCATTTTATTCTTGCAAGAAATATGAATTTTCATGTATAAGTTTCTTTAGTGGCCAGACACAGAAAACTAGACCATAGAAAGAATAGTGTAAGTGTTACTCAGAGCTGTGCTTAAAAGTCCAAGAACCAAGATGTTTTCTATTACTAATAACATATTTCAAAAACCTCCCTAATTACTTCAATAATGTACTTCTATTTAGCTTCAGGTATCCTTTTTTTGCCCATTAAAGGCCAATGTCCTGTACTTTTGACTTCCTCACCCTTTAATCACTGAGAAACAAGATGGTGTGTTGCTCACTGTAGATTATACTTCAACAGCATTAGGACACCATTATAGAGCGGAAATGGTCAGCCCATTGTACAAAAGACCCTGGGTGTCCAGTAATAGTATGTTAACAGGTCTGCTCTCATGGGAGGGAGGGGTGCCATTCTCACCTCCCACGTCTCCAGCCCCTTTCCCTCAATCAGCAAGGCTTTTCACATATACAAGTTCAGCAAAGCTTTATAAGCCTAAGAGAATACCCTTCCTGACATCTATTTTGAAGCCTGCGAAAAGGCAAAGCTAGCTGGGAGTAAGTTAGGTATGGCTAAATGGACACAGCTTTTATTCACTCCAAACACTCAAACTGGTTGCAAAAGCTGCTGGCAAAAAAAAACCCCTACGTTATACATATTTAAACATCCTGCACCTTTCGCAGATAACATTGCTGCTGATAATGATGCACTGCAATGCTGAAATTAAAATGTGACCAGCGTGAAAATATTGAATACTGCTGACAACATTTTCTACAGCTAGCCTGCCTTCTGAGAATAAGTTGCACAGATGGTAAATACAAAGGGCAAAAGAAATAATAACACATACTGTGTCCAATTTCAAATTAATAATTTTTTACAATTCTTTTAAGATGCAAATCAGAGCGGCAACTATCATAAGCAAACGCTAGAGTAACGGGTGGCAATGAATTTTCTACAGGCTTGCAAGATCTGAGCTGGTACAGTATCATTTTGGCTGAGTCAGGCTGTGGAAGTGGCAGTTTTTTGGAGGGATGGGGTGTATTGGGAATACGGCTGCTATCCGCTGAGTTTAAAACATAATTTACCAACGACTAGAAGAATGCTGAGTGGTGAATGGGAGGATGGAGGATCATAAATCACCATGTTTCAGCTTGCTTATGATGAACAGTGGAACACGGATAAAGCTCTTATCCAATCGTCATCTACTGATGTGTGCGCACACACACACACACAACTGCACATGACTTCATGATTCATTAATCCTACTTACAAAGAGCATTCCTATCTAAATATTATCGTGATATCTGATAGAACATTTAATCAAAGCCAGTTAAGTTGAATAATGCATCAAACTCAGAAGGAATCTATGGAGATCCCTAAAGGAACTGTCTCCTCATACAGTCTACCATTCAAGCACATCATTTCCATTTCCTACTACTCATATACATTTTCTGAACTACTCGACTCTCCTCTATAGTACAGCTACAAACTACTGCACCCCATGCTGTTCAATCATGTGTAGCAGTGGATTACTGAACAAATAAATGCAGTGATATGCATCGTCAGACTCCCACACTGCTTCCTTGCATTTAGTGTCAATTTCAGTTGTTCAAATTCCTGTTGATCTGTTGTCTGAGCTAAATGAAGTGATTCTATCTTCCATCCATTATCCAAGCTGCTTATCCCAACTGGGGTCATGGGATGCTGGGGCCTATCCCAGCAGTCATTGGGCGGCAGGAAGGGAGACACCCTGGACAGGCTGCCAGTTCATCACAGGGCCAAAACAAACACCACACACACACACACACACACACACACACACGTAGGAACAATTTAGTATGGCCGATTCACTTGATCTACATCGGAATCAGAAAATCAGAGTACTTTATTCATCCCCTCATCCCCGAGGGGAAATTGGGTTCTTTTACAGACACTCAAGCTCTACTAAGAAACAACTTAAAACTAACATGATACAAGAAAACAAGAAAATAGAAACAAATAGAAATAAAAGATAAAATAAGAAATAGAAATAAAAACAAAACACATCAGCAAGCATGGTGCACATAACACCCTATTTATACTGCACTACTGCAGCACACAACAAACAGCACAAACAAAACCCATCCATTATCCAAACCACTTATCCTGCTCTCAGGGTCACGGGGACACTGTAGCCTATCCCAGCAGGCACTGGGCGGCAGGCAGGGAGACACCCTGGACAGGCTGCCAGTTCATCACAGGGCCAAAACAAACACCACACACACACACACACACACACACACACACACACACACACACACACACACACACACACACACACACACACACACACACACACACACACACACACACACACACACGTAGGAACAATTTAGTATGGCCGATTCACTTGATCTACATCGGAATCAGAAAATCAGAGTACTTTATTCATCCCCTCATCCCCGAGGGGAAATTGGGTTCTTTTACAGACACTCAAGCTCTACTAAGAAACAACTTAAAACTAACATGATACAAGAAAACAAGAAAATAGAAACAAATAGAAATAAAAGATAAAATAAGAAATAGAAATAAAAACAAAATACATCAGCAAGCATGGTGCACATAACACCCTATTTATACTGCACTACTGCAGCACACAACAAACAGCACAAACAAAACCCATCCATTATCCAAACCGCTTATCCTGCTCTCAGGGTCACGGGGACACTGTAGCCTATCCCAGCAGTCACTGGGCGGCAGGCAGGGAGACACCCTGGACAGGCTGCCAGGCCATCACAGGGCTCACACACACACACACACACACACACACACACACACACACACACACACACACACACACACACACACACACACACATACATACATACACACACACACACAACACACACACCTAGGGACAATTTAGTATGGCCGATTCACCTGACCTACATGTCTTTGGACTGTGGGAGGAAACTGGAGCCCCCAGAGGAACCCACGCAGACATGGGGAGAACATGCAAACTCCACACAGAGGATGAACCGGGATAATCCCCAAGGTTGGACTACCCTGGGGCTCGAACCCAGGACCTTCTTGCTGTGAGGCGACAGTGCTCGCCACTGTGCCACCCTACAAACAAACAAAACCTGACAGGGTACAATAAGTCGAAGGGCCAGTCCAATGACCATTAACTCCGAGTGTCTGAAACTCTGAGGGAGGAGTTATAAAGTTTGATGGCCACAGGCATGAATGACCTCCTGTGGCGCTCTGTAGTACATTTCGGCAGAATGAGTCTATTACTAAAAGTATGTCTTTGGACTGTGGGAGGAAACCGGATTACCCAGAGGAAACCCATGTAGACACGGGGAGAACATGCCAACTTCACACAGAGGACAACCTGAAATGACCCCCAAGGTTGGACAACCCCGGGGTTTGAATCCAGGACCTTCTTGCTGTGAGGCAACTGCACTAACCACTGTGCCACTGTGCCGCCCGTTTCTATCGTCACGCTATCATCAACACCTTGAGTCATATGTTTCCTGAAAGATCAAGTTTCTTCAACAAGAGACTACCAACGCAAAAGTGTCATAGAGAGAGGGCTGAGAGGTGAGTAGGTGTGCACGCGCCTGTGAAAAGAGAGCATATCACCTATGGGTGACCATCCAGGATCAATTCCAATCCATCTGAAAAATCTCCTGTTTATCAAAACCAGAGTAGGCCAGTTTGGCTGATGTAAACACCCTGAACCTCATCCAGCCACTGAGCAGTGCAGAGAAAACCTCAAGTAACCTTTGAGAAACTCATCCATTATTTGAATGCATCCCTCAAGTTGGTGACCAGTCCATCTGGGGGAAAAAAACCAACAAACAACCAAGTAGGCTAGAAGCAAATTTGGCAGTGTTTCTGTTGGTGCAGGGCCACATAGAGACTTCAAAAATTGACAGACAGATGAACATATGCCCTCCCAAACTCCCTCGAATCCACCTAAAAGCATTGCGTGAAATATTAATGTGCTCTTAGAAGTCAGGCTTTTCAGTGTGTGCAGTGTGCGTGCTTGTAAATGAGTGTGTGCGTGCATGCACCTACGTGTGTGTGTGTGTGTTTCTAGATGAGTGTGCGTGCAATTTGTATCCGTGTTCCTAACTTTGTCAGTGTGACTTTGTGAAACTGTTGAAAAGAGGTTCTCAAAATAAAAGCTTGACAACTGCCAACAAAATTTTGTCTCTCTCTGCATTCTAACAGTGGTGGGATGAATAGAACGACTTCCCAAAAACACAGATACGTCTTCAAGTAGAGTAAAGATCACAGAGCTTGAAAACACTTGAAAACCACTTCTGAACAGACAGCTGAAAAGATCAAATATGGAAAGGTTTAAAGGTGGAACTGCTGCACAAGCTTCACAAACCGGCATGCTTTTGGCAATGACTACAAATTATTTAAACAGAGACAAAGCAGGAGCCCAATCCCGAGCCATGAGGGCAGCACACAGCCACGTGAGCCCACAGCCTCCCGCTGATTCCTCTATCACACCCGCACGCATCCCTCGCTTCCACCCCTCCACGTTTCTATCTAGTGAGTCACGGTTTGCTTGATGGGTGGAAGTGATTACTGGGACACATAAGAGACAGATGAATAGAGGTGATGAGCGAGGGACGACTACCTGGAGAGTGTGAGAGATACGTCTGAAGAAGTAGGTGAATCTACTGACCTTCCCACAAACAGACCCTGACCCTAATCTGCCAGCCGATGCCACCAAGACATGCCACCTGCCGTGTTGCTTTTCAAACTGTCTAGCAGTACATCTCATCCTTCCTCACATAAGCACTGAACTCGTCTGAAAGGAAAGCAGTCAGTAAGCAAGACTGGAAAAAATCAAAGTCATTACTCATAGGTGAAATTTACTTTAATGTGTCCCACGCAGCAAAATTATCTTCCTACTATTCATCTGAAGAAATGGAAATACGCTTTGTGACTGAAAACAGGGGCCGCACATGCTCCCCCTCCCCACTCCATCCATTTCTCATGACAGTACAGGCACATGCATGTAGCCGCACAAACACACACACACACTACAGCTTGTGACGTTTTAGGTGGAAGTATTGGTTTACGTCGACAGATCACGGGCACGTGTGCATCACATCACGAGAGGGTGACAAAGGGAAATGTGACCTGCTGCAAGAGTCTTTGGGAATCATGGAGGCAAAAAAAAAAAAAACCCAAAACAAAACAGAACAAAAAACTGCAAAGTGATTACAGCATCAAAATCTTGCCTGGTGAAACACCAGATTGAGACATCTGCAACACATGAACTTCATCCCTATCAATAGCACAGACAAACTGGAGGTTTAACTAGTGCAACAGAAATGAACAGACAAAAGAAGACAAATGGGAGCTGGTAAAAAAAAAAAGAAGAAAAAAAAGCAAAACAAAGGTATAGCAGGTCGAATTTCCTTGGAGTCCTGTTACCTTGAGGAAAGAGAAAAGTGGCAAGAGCAACAGTCATGCCATTATCCCCACCTCCAGAAAAGGGCTCCGCATGGAGGAGTCCACAGCCTTTGTACATAAAAAGGATAAACTGGAGGGAAGAGACCAGCAGCGTTAGTACCTGGTATAACACTAGTACAGTACATTAGCACGGCATAACACTCACCACAGACAGACAGAGAAACCCGAGGAGACAACACAGGCACAACAGAGCATGGGAGGGACACCGTGGGACAGATGAGCAGAGACAAGGGCTGTGCTGCAGGTGGGCCTACCTGTTTGGCTGAGCTGCGAGGTGCTCCGGCTCTTGCGCGACATGCCAACGATGGCCTGCATTTTGGCACCAATGCTGGAGCGCCTCTTCTTGTCATCAGTGCCTACCGTGCCCACCGCCGTGTCCGACTGGCTGCCGTCCGTCTTCTCCAGGTTACACATGTCGCCGCTGATGCTTGTGCTCTTGGTCATGTTCACCCCGCCCGACTGGCCCATCTGCCTGTTTTTCATTTTGGATGCAAAGTCACTGTCAGCCACCGCCATTTTACAGGGGCAGGCGAGGACAGAGAGAGAAGACAGGCCGGAAGGAGGAGGAGAAGAAGAATGGGGGAAGAGAAATGAGGAGAAAGGAAGACAGGAGGAGGGAAAAGGCAAAATGAAGAGAGGATAGGATGGAATGGATGGGAAATGAGACAAAAGAAAAGGTAGTGGACAGGAAAGAACAGGAGGTGAGATGATGGTGGAGGGGAGAGAAGGACAGAGTTCAGGTATAGGAATACATGACTTACGGCTGAGTTGAGGGATCATAGTGAATCTGTACTTTTAAAGACACCTCAAGAGAGGAATAGCATAGAGCTGCCAGAATTTGGTTACTGGATGACTTCTGCACAAACTAGGGTGCATTGTCGTTTTTAAAATGCAACAAGTATTAATTGACCTTGGATCAGCTTCACGAGATTTGTTTTGTGCATTTACCCATAGACAAAAATGTGAGCTTAAACACAAGGCGAATGCCGATACCATGCTGTTGCTTCATTGCCCTGAGTGCAGGGTGCCCTTTGTACCAAAGCTTGGTGGTTTTTTTTCTCTAAAAGCTTCCTGGGGAAGCTTTTATAGCATCCGGTGTCTGTAGTATTTGTTTACAAATGTCAGTGCCTTGTTCAGCACCTTAACCTCAACAACCTCCTCCTACTTGAGAGCAAAGAGACCCCTGCAAAAAGCTCTTCTTTCAGTTGCGAGCTTGATGCTCATCTCAAGAGATAAACATTACACCGCATCACAGACTATTCATTCATAATCGGTTGAAGAATGTGCAAAGGAACAGCCTCGTTCAAAGCAAGGTCCAAAATTAACGTTTTGGCTTACCTGCCAAGGTGGCTGGTAGATGAAAAAAAAATTTACTGGCCAGACAGATTTTTTTTACCAGCCCCTCCACAAAAATTTGCTTTTTACGATTGCAATTTACTATTATTACTATGTCTTGGTCTCATATGCGATTCTCAATCAATATTATAGTATAGTAGTGTGCAGTAATAGTAGTAGTTACACTAACTGTATGCAGAAATGTTAATTCAACTGTTTCAATACTAAAGTGTAAAACATTTGAATTAACAAATTCAGTGATATTCGCCTTGAAGTGCAAGAAGGATCATCATTAAGGAGTTTGAGAATATAACACTCATAGACGAACAAGTAAAACTAAGTAACAGTAATAAGTTCACAGTCATAGTTCATGTTATTTTTTGTTTTTGTAGTTGCATGTCCAGTCTTCATATCGTTCACTCTCAAAGCGATTTTCCTCCTTGTCTCCTGCTAATCTCCACATAGCTGGGTTTGTTTCAACTCCCCGGATAACAAGCACCTCAACTGCTCTAACGAAAAATCACGCGGTTTGATGACTGACGCAAATACATACCACGTACACATGGGCGACATTTGGGTCCCAAAATTGGGGGGGGGGCAAATATTTTTTTTAATCACATAATTATATCAATGTAAAAGTACAACTAGTGTGTAATAAACAAAACATGCGGTTTCAATGTCAAATTTGTATTTTAAATAAGTGACAAAACTTTAACATATTTACTTTTTTTTTACCTTTGCTGCAAAATTATGCATACCGAGGATCGCTTTTAAAAAACGTAGTCCTACACGTCCCTTTTCACAACAACATTTGGAACGTTGCAAAACGTTGCCAATGTTTCGGACAGAAATAGAAATGATAAGAACAGACGTCTGTGTGTTCCACCGTTCGAAACGTTTCTTCTTTGTTGTGGCCAGCAACGCTAAATGCGCGACATGAGTAACAGAATGCCCGATCAGCGGCGGGCGGGGCTGTACTCAAGCCACGGTAGGTAGGTAACATACCATTTCTTTCCAAATCTCCTCCCTCCTGTTGCTGGGAATAACAGAATAGGTTGGTAGGGCCGTTCTCCACGAAATTCAAACAGTTTCCCACACCAAGAATAGGCTCTGGAGCTGCAGGTTGTAACACCACGGCATTGCCTGCTTCTTGCTGCTGAACATGCATCTCTGCATTGTCCACTTCTCGCAGAGTTCGCTCTGATATGTTGCCTGTCTCTGTGAGAGACACGTCATCGTCCTGACGCGATTCTTCATTTTCATTCTCTTCAGCTCGATTGATTTTTGTTTTCTTTGTAAAACAACTTAACGTGTTACTGCGTTTGGACATTTTAAGTTAGCATACCATAGCTAGATAACATGGTTCGCTTCAGATCGTTACATTGCCCCCAGCGGCTTGTAGGTGTAATTACAGCAAATAATATTTGTATATTTTTAAATCACGTTATGTGATATGTTATTTTAATTATTCTTTGTGAGTTAGGGGGGGGCAATGCCCCCCTTGCCCCCCCCGTAATGTCGCCCATGCACATACACATGCAGCATCGCAGATCTAGCAGAAAGAAGTGACAGCAAACCAGCAGCGTTCTCCAGCGCGTGTAGGAAATTCATTATTCTACCAGCCAGAGTAGCGGGCAGTCTGCATAATTTACACGCCAAAGACTAAAGACCTGCATTTGTCGACTGCTGAGTGTTAATTTTCGACCCCGCTTAGAAGTGGCGTGGCGGTCTATTCCATTGCCTACCCACACGGGGATCGCCGGTTCGAATCCCCTCCGGCTTGGTCGAGCGTCTCTACAGACATATTTGGCTGTGTCCGTGGGTAGGAAGCCGGATGTGGTTATGTGTCCTGGTCGCTGCACTAGTGCCTCCTCTGGTCGGTCGGGGCACCTGTTCAGGGGGGAGGGGGAACTGGGGGGAATAGCGTGATCCTCCCATGCGCTACGTCCTCCTGGTGAAACTCCTCACTGTCAGGTGAAAAGAAGCAGCTGGCGACTCCACATGTATCGTAGGAGGCATGTGGTAGTCTGCAGCCCTCCCCAGATTGGCAGAGCAGGTGGAGCAGCAACCGGGATGGCTCAGAAGAGTGGGGTAATTGGCCTGATACAACTGGGGAGAAAAGGGGAGAAAAATCTAAAAAAAATAACAATAAAGTGCCCGGGCTCAACCACTCGACTCTATCATAAAAAACAACACTGAGAAGAAATGGCAATTAAAACATGAGGATGGGGGTGGAAGGGTTGTCATTGGACTTTGACAGCTACTTCCTTTTAGCAACTCTAATTAAGCTCCTAAAAATATCCTCTCACACACATTAGACACTTGTCTCCTCTCCCGTTGTCTTAGAATTAGAAGATGATTTGAACCTACTCTTTGCCTAGAATGTACACAATGTCCCGCGTTGTTTCTTAGTGTTGTTATGAGGTCTAATGGCTCATACATTTTAACTAAAAGAACACTTGTGCTTAATATTGGTGGTTTGTACTACTTGCTAGGGTTGGCAGCTGGTGCAATAGCCCAGACGTGCAATAAAACACCCAGTGCACATCACACATCAACCTTTAAAGCCTGATGTTTATGTCACATCTATGCATGAGGGCGCTCTGCTATTGCTCATCCAGTACCTTAACATGTAAATATTGAATGCTTATCGAGGGATCAGTGCCTCTGATCAGTTAATGCAACTCAGAGGCTTTGAAGCCGACTTCAAGCGCCCGCTCTCCTGACACCATGGGCCAATAAGGTAAAAGTGATAATATGAAATATGCTCTTTCACTATCGGCACAGGGGGGCTAAATTTCAGGTGTTCACATAACGAGTTCAAAACTGAAAACTGTCCAATTCATTACATAAGGTCAGGTAGGATAGGCCTTTTTTTTTTCCTCTGTCAATTCATGTCAAAAGAGGTTAAAACAGTGGATAAGTGGTGTCTCTTTGACCCCTCCATGGTCTATGAGGAACAAAAAGAAAACACATGCAACAGACATGGATAGATCTTCTACTGGGTAGAACACATAAACATTTAATGGGCTAAATGGGAACACACAACTGGTTTGTATGGGAAAAGTTCAAATGCTCTACATATAGCAATAAAAAAAAAAACTGTGGACGCCCAGGTAGCGTAGTGGTCTATTCCATTGCCTACCAACATGGGGCTCACCGGTTTGAATCTCTGTTTTACATCCGGCTTGGTCGGGCGTCCCCACAGACACAATTGGCCGTGTCTGCAGTGGCCAAGTACAACTGGGGAGAAAAATGGGGAAGAATCCCCAAAAAAACAAAACAAAACAAAACTGGGGAGTGTCCGGGTAGCGTAGCTGTCTATTCTGCTGCCTACCAACAATGGGGATCACTGGTTCGAATCCCCGTGTTACCTCCAGCTTGGTCGGGAGTCCTTACAGACACTATTGGCCGTGTCTGCGGGTGGGAAGCCAAATGTGGGTTTGTGTCCTGGTCCCTGCACTAGCGCCTCCTCTGTTCAGTCGGGGCACCTGTTTGGGGGGGGGGAGACTGGGGGGAATAGCGGGATCCTCCCCCATGCTACGTCCCCCTGGCGAAACTCCTCACTGTCAGGTGAAAAGAAGTGGCTGGCGATTCCACATGTGGTAGTCTGCAGCCCCCCCTCCACCCCCACCCCCAAGATCAGCAGAGGGGGTGGAGCAGTGACTGGGTAATTAGCCAGATACAACTGGGGAGAAAAAGGAGGGAAAAAAATCCAGGAATAAAAAAAATTACATCGGATACCCTTCCTGACACAACCACTAATCCTATGGATGGGGGCAAATGTAAAGCACTGGATGCCATCCCAGTCAGTATTCATGGACTTGCACCCATGCCTGTGCATTATTCTCCAGTCTTGTATGGACAAACATATTTACTGGGCTGAATGTGCAAACATTATATGAGTCTAGATGATCAAATTTTACTGATTTCAAGAAATGCCCTGGACTGACCCTTAAACAGACATATTCCTCTGACCCAAACGAACAGGTTTCATGTGTCAAAGTCACGTCACTAACCCAGATGGACACATTCTTGCTGGTTTGAATGGACACCAGAACTGATGAAATTAAACATCAAGGACAGTCCAGTCGCTCTCTTGCCCTTCCATCTCATACTCCCCCCCACCCCTCACTGTCTCCCGTTCTCCCTCCTCCCCTTTCTCCTGGCTGGGTCTTGGCTCTCCGGGCCAGTCCCCATGGTGAATGTGTCTGGCTGCAACACTGCGCCTCTCTGGGGATTTCGGATTTTCAACCTCGGCCCAAAGAACACAATGTTCCCCATCATGCAGATTGCACACCATGCATTTTCATTTAGGCCAAGATGTTCCCAACGTGAAAAAAAAAATCCTGATTTTTTTCCCTTCCTTTGTCGTACAGTAGACAGATTTGGTTTAGCTACATTTTGCGTGGGGTCTTTAAGGACAGTAGAGTGGCAGAATGTAAAGATTGCTCGACGCTAGATTTTAACGAATATCACTAAACGTTATTTAGAGGTTGGGAATAAGTGAGAAACATGTGGAAACAGCTTTGAACATATCTATGTTTGTAACACATCTATAGTCATGGTCTGTGACATGCAGTTCTGCAAACCATTCTGCATGAATGCCAATGTGGAGATCATTTTTGACATTGTGTTTTTTTTAAAATTAAATTGGATAGAAGATTAATTTAAGGTTAACTGGATAGATGGTTAATTTCATCCACTGCACAAAGAAAAAGAAAATAGGATCCACTGGCAGTTCATGAATGAAGTAAAAAATTGTAAATGCAGAAGTCATCCAAGGTTTTTGCTTCTCTTTGGTGTCTCTCTCTTCTTCCCGTCCTCGTCCTTACGTTTGGTTCGTCTTTCACAGGGAACGGCGTCACTTTCTTTTTATGCGAGGCTGAGGTGAGGCAGAAAAATGGGTTTCTATGGCAACACTGCCCCGGCCAGGGGAGCTGCATGCATACATGCCCGTCTACGGCCTTGAACATTTTGTCAGAAAGGAGGGGAATCAAAGATTTCAGAAGCCCTAATTTAGTCTAAAGCCAAGATAGCAATTTTATCAGGTGCCATTACAGGTAACCGGTCCTACGTGCTGTTTTGAAAGGGGTGGGACAAAGTCAAGTTCCCTCTTTTGCTGTTAATGATCCATCTCTCTCCTTCAAACTACTGGCCTTTACTTTTCCTCACATGAATGAGCTGTTACCCAGGCAACAACATCAGATGACAGAGACAGGAGAGAAAAGAGTAGACGATGGGATTTAAAAGTGCTGACGGAAAGCTTCTTACATCCCAGACACAAGAAGACACATCATCAGTAGAGGTGTGCGTGTGTGCGTGTGCGTGTGTTTAAGGCTGTACTAGCAGCCATGTGAATGTGTCTCTCTGCGCAGCACAGGGTTGATGCATATGATAAAACTGTTCATGTGATGAAAACCACATATGGCTACCATGCTGTTCAAATGTCAGCCCAATGTAAAAGTGTAGTTGAATGGATACAATTTTACACTGTAACCTAAATAAAGAGCAGATGAGTCATGAAGCAATGTAGCTAGCGTCAACGCTTCCACCTGATCGGACTGCTGCTGGGCTCTGTTACAAAGAGAGGCAGTATAGAAAGGGGGGGAGGGGGGGAGTCTTTAATATTAAGAGTGGGCCTAGCATCTTATGAATAACACTTCCATAAGATGGTGAAAGGCCTTGATACCTTCTGGGGTTACAGAAGACCTTTCAAGGCACTAATGCTTGCACTGTGTATATCCGTTTCTGCCACAGTTGACTTGTTAGTCATATGCAAGCACAGTCATTGGCAAGGGTTACATAATAAGGCACAAGCCCCTTTTTCTTGTCATGCTCTCGAGATATTACACTACAAAGCTAATCAAGTGTACAAATACGTACATTGCACTTCTATTCTTGGTTATTTAGCAGATCTATGTTTGAGTGAGGGGGATTTGATGACTTGATAGCTAGCGTCACAATACAACAGCTGATTCAAGGCTCTGCATTAAGTCACACAAATGGGGGGTGTGGTAGCACAATACTGTGAGTGGAAGTATGCAGGTCAGCACTATCATCTTAAACCATTTCTTGCCTGTGTTTTATTCACACAAGTGTACCTGACATGGCTTATTATTATCATTATTATGAATTACTATTATTATGGCTTATTAGACAATACTTCACTAAAGGGCTTATTTGAAGCAGCAGCATGACACAAAGGCATTGTTAATGATCGCTGTGCTGATTATCCCAAGGTTAACAGACAACGGTTTGACCAAATTGCCCAAAAAGATACTGTATTGCATGTATACTATTGTGCCAACCTTCTCATTGAGGTCTTTATCGAAATTGCATAATGAAAGGTGAGGTCTTTTTTGTAGTTGTTTTTTTGTCCCAGGATGTGGCTTACATCCACAGTGGTCCAGATGGAGGACAAGGTTGTGTAATGGACCACATGTAGTGTAGTTAAAGAGGTACAGACAGTAAAATGTTTATACTGCAATTGTCGGTTGTTATGAAGGAATTGGGTTTGATCTTGTAGGTATAAGAGTTGTAAGTAAGCATGTGAAAAGCAGGATTCAGCCAACTCCACTTTCAGAGCAGTCGGCAGCTTGTATTTGCAATTCAAATACTCAAAAGCTACCCTTTGCAATTTTTTTAATCAATTAAGTGTTCTTGACTTTATACGGAACTAATTGCGCCCACTGGCGATTCAATACGTTAAACAGGCTAAGTAGTTTGCTTAGCCTCGAGTGGTCTGTGGTGACCAGTCCGGGTGCATTCGTAAATTCACTTGGCGGGTGTCAGACTGCACTGTAAGAGCTCTCTTGTCATTTGTAAATTCAGAGCATTCAGTGCATTTCTGTTTGGTAATTTAGATGGCTGCGCTCTGGGAGTACTCAGAGCGTAACACTAGACAGTCTAGCTGAAGAGACGGTTTGTCTCTGGCTGAAAATGAGGTTATGGCAAAATGCGATGGTTTTGGTTTATTTGGTGATTTATGACTGAATTTATGGACACACCCTCGGTCTTCTCCCAAACAAAGAGGGCTCTTGCACACTGGTAAGGACAAGCGCCAATGGGCTTAAGTAGTTCTTAATAGGTTAATACATGGGGGAAGACAAAAAATAGATGTTTCAGCATCAAGACTTTGATTTTGCTATACTTTATTAAGCCCCGTGGGGAAATTCATGCTCTGCATTTAACCCATCCTATCTGTGTAGCTAGGAGCAGTGGGCAGCTGGCGTGCAGCGCCCAGGGACTAACTCCAGTTCGTCTTGCCATGCTTCGGTCAGGGGCACAGACCTAGTATTAGTAAGTCTTAGTACGCCAGTATTAACGCTAACATGCATGTCTTTTTGATGGTGGGGGAAACTGGAGCACCCGGAGAAAACCCACCACAGACATGGGGAGAACAGGCAAATGCCACACAGAGGATGACCTGGGATGATCCCCAAGGTTGGACAACCCCGGGGTTCAAACCCAGGACCTTCTTGTTGTGAGGCAACAGCGCTAACCACTGGGCCACCATGCTGCCCAATAGAAAACCACCAGGATATATATGTTTAAAGCGCTGAGGAAATATAGCTCGTAGGGAACAAGCGCTGCTACTGTGTCAAACTTGTAAAGCGTAGTAGCTTAAGGAACTTGATGTTAAACTGAAATGCTTCTTGTGAATAAATAAGCTCAGCAGACTTTCTGAGGTAAAGATTCATTGTTTTTTTTTTTCATCGACTGAGAGTGAAGTAATGACTGAACTAGTTGACAGACTCGGTGGGAGGTTTGGGGTTCTGCAGACAGAAAATGCAGGAAGATGCTGTCGGCTTGTTGACGTGTCAGACAGGAGTAGCTGGAGGAATGTGGGAGGTTTGGGTTGACAAGTTGTGAAAACAGGGAGCTTCATTGCAGAAAGTCAGACAGAAGGTGAAAAGCAGAGATAGACAGATAAAAAAAGCAACATTCCAATGCAGACAACAAACAGTAAAGCGACATAGACTGCAGACTCAGAGTAGGTCAAGTGAAGGGATGCAAATCCATAACACTCTCCCTCACACCTGCCCCACCCCCACTGCTCACCTTGCTGAAAGTGGGGGTTATTGGGATCAGATCTACATTGCTCAAGTTAGAGTATAGAGGACAGTCACAACACAGCGCTTGGTGTCACTACAGGGTGCACATAACGAGGTAAAGGTTCACAACTGGTATTCATCACAGCCAATGGGCCATTGGAAAACTACAAGTCCATACTATTGTTAGTGGGAGTCTAAGGGTCACCACACCTAGATGCATTTGCACTAAGGTCAGTGATATTTTACCTGAGGTCAGTCTCTGAGATACTCCTCTGGTGTAAGTCCTCTTCATTCTCCACCAAATCTTCCTGATGCTCCTGCTCTCTGTCTACCTTCTCCCCTGATCCCTTCCTTCCTTCCAATGGACCCGCTTCTTTGCTACCCCCTCTCCCTTTCTCTTCTCCTCCTCCTGCTCCTCTCCCCCCTCCACCCATCCCTTCCTCCTCCAGGACCTCCCCTATCTGCTCATCCCCTTCCCCAGACTGGCTCCTTGATCGTAATTCACTGAAGACGGAGACAGAAGCACATGCAAAGCAGAAAGGAAACCAAATAAAGTAATGAAGAATGTCAACTATGAGAGAAATGCAGACAGAGTGAAGCCAATTCAGATAAATACAAATGTAACTGAACACACATTTGCAGACATACAGTTAAGCACCATGCAATTTATTTTGCCTACGGTTTTGACATGAGACAAACACCAAAAATGGTCTTAAACTTTGATATGAGACAATCACGAAAGAGGTGCAACATGCTTTATGTTTCTCCCTGTTACCAGTTATGCACTAATCCCCATAGACTAAAGAGCAGAGTTCAGGTGTTTGGTTCCAGGTGTTCCTAGACGGAGCCAAACCTGAACTCAATGGAGGGAAAATGACCTTTTCTGCTGAAGGTCACATTTCCCTATTTATCTGAACCAGGTGCAAACAATTTCAAAGCAGAAAATGTCTGGACCCGGCCTTGTATATTGAAAGACGGGCTCAGAGATTTGGGGATTTGCCCATTTCTGGTAATTGTTTGGCCACTGAATGAAGGTGTGTAGCTTAGTCAGCTTACCGGATCTTGCGGTTTCCTTGCAGCCTTTCCGACTGGACAGACATGTAGCTCGTGCTGCTGAATCGAGAGGCGCTACTGGTTCTCGACACAGCGGACACGTCGCTTACATCACTGTCCGACGACTTCGCCGAAAGGTTCTCTGAGCCCCGAGGATCTCTTCCTGAACGCTTTAAGGAGGAAAAGACACAATCCAGATTACTACACTTAATCTTAGCCAAAAGGCCGAGAAGTGATACAATACAGATTACTAACAAACTCAGATATTACACTGAATAATCTCTACGCTACAGAGTAGATTGCCGAGTTTCAACACCTAAAATGATATTTTTGGCTGTTTAATGAAAACGAAAGCAAACTCTTTGCAGTTTGTAATAACTCTTTAGAACAGCTCAAATCTCTTAAGTGGTTGAGTTGTGACATCGGTGCATTCATTAAAAAAATTATATAACCGTATGTGGCAAAACTCATGCAATCTGGGTCTTAAACCATGTCGTTGGCTTTTTTAAGGGCATACTGTTTTTTAAAGTGAGATAGCATAGGTGGCGTTGTTATTGGGATAAACGTGGGGCTGTTATTGATGCTCCGATAAGAGATAAACACCAAGAAAAAGAAAGAAGTTAGATAAGGTATTTCAAGTCATATTTTCCTGACCACCAGAGGCAGGCTTTGCATTTTTAACATGTCCATATCTAATGTTTATATGTCCATGAAAGAAGCATCAGTTGATCATCAAACTGCTAAATGCGACCACAGATTTCTGCACGCTATCCAACCAGGGTTACTGTCAAGTCCTTTCATTCCTACATAGTTTGTTCACAGTTATGAAGTTTGTTGCTCCCTAGTTTTAGTAGTTTCACCAAAGACGCATACACCTCTGGCATCTAGCGTCTTTTGTGTTGCAAGCTACAATAGCAGGCTTCGAATGGTATTATGGTAAAGACTAAGCTGAACACTTTTTTGAACTGCCAGTTGACAAGCGATACTAGTTACATACAATAGTTACGTAGTGATATTGGAATAGATACATTACTAGTTTTAGGTCTTGGTCCTAATTTAAATCTAATTCCTGATCTAAACTGGCACAGTACGACCCTATCATGTTAGGGTCTGGGTGACGTGACGGTCTATTCCATTGCCTACCAACACGGGGATCGGTGGTTCGAATCCCCGTGTTACCTCCAGCTTGGTCAGGCGTCCCAACAGACACAATTGGCCGTGTTTGCAGGTGGGAATCTGGATGCGCGTATGTGTCCTGGTCACTGCACTAGCGCCTCCTCTGGTCGGTCGGGGCCCTTGTTCAGGGGGGAGGGAGAACTGGGGGGAATAGCGTGATCATCCCATGCACTACGTCCCCTGGTGAAACTCCTCTCTGTCAGGTGAGAAGAAGTGGCTGGCGACTCCACGTGTATCGGAGGAGGCATGTGGTAGTCTGCAGCCCTCCCCAGATCGGCAGAGGTGGTGGAGCAACGACCAGGACGGCTCAGAAAATAGGGTAATTGGCCAAGTACAATTGGGGAGAATAAGGGGGGAAATTTTTCTAGTACTTCCATGGTTCCTTTTCAAGATGAGAAGCTGAGGATAGCCACGATGAATGTCAAAGTGTTAACACTTAATAATGGCCTGAAAACCCTTGAACGTAATGCAACTAAATGCCGCAGACATTGGATGTAGTCGGGGAAGCAGAGGTTGAATGGCTGCTGCTCGATAAGAAGATATCCCCATTTGGTTTGGATGCTTGTGGCACAGCTCATAACCAGTCTCCTTGGTTAAGAGAGGGGATGCCTCAGCAAGAAAAGAAGGCTAGAAGCATTGATTCCTGGGTGGCCAAATTCAAGGTTATATTCCTTAACCTTGATTCATGAAAAGCTTCGGCTGCCCTGGCTAACAGATCTCGCCCCTGGCTGCTCTGCTGCTAGACTAGGATCTATCCTTTACAGCCTACTGTAGCCAGTTTAGTGAAAAGGTGTCAGAACAGGAAAAAAAAGAGATTGATTGCTATGCAAATGACACAAATTATGAAGTGACTGAAGGCAGCAGAAGTGGCAGTTCAGAAGACAGCCTGGCTATTGCCAGGTCCAGAGCCTCTGATGTTTCTAAGGCTGGATGAGGCTGTGGTCACTTAAAAAGAAGAAGAAGAGAAAAAGAAAGCCAGTTTATTCTGACACTGTAGTCTTACAACGAATTGTATTCTTAGAATGAATTTGTTCTCTGCATTTAACCTATCCTATTGTATAGAAGCAGTGGGCAGCTGCAGAACCCGGGCACCAAATCCAGTTCTTCTTTCCATTGCCTTGGTCAGGGACACAGACAGGAGTTTTAACCCTAACATGCATGTCTTTCTGATGGTGAGAAGAAACCCATGCAGACACGGGGAGAACATGCAAACGCCACACGGAAAGGACCTGGGATGGCCTGGGGTTCAAACCCAGGACCTTCTTGCTGTGAGGCAACAGTGCTAATCACTAAGCCACCGTGCCACCTTAAGTGCTTCCTTAAGTCAAACGCAACAACCTTCTCTCATCAAATTGCTGCCCTCAGTGTCTTACATGGAGGAGTGTCACTATCTCACCAGTGTCAACAGAAGTGTTACTGCCTTGCTGAATTCCAGCAGCCTGTGTTGGACCGTATGGCACCTGTAGACAGCTATCCTTAATTGAATCCCCAGATGAGGTTTTGAGGCCAGATGCAGTGTTGCATCATCAACAACCTACTTTACAAAGTACTATTATACTCACTTTGACATCTTTTATTAGCCCTAACATTCACCATGTATGGGTACTAGACAGATAATATCCAGAGATGCCGTAACTGGAAAGCAATTCAGGAGTCACAGAACTGGAGTTATATCTGTAACTCTTGCTGCAAGCATTTGCTTTGACAAAAACACACCAGTTTCTAGATATACCATTTTAAAAGAGCGTGGCTCTACCTACCTTGGTAAAAGTTCAAATACAAAGTGACACATATGAGAAAACAGAATCTCTGAGAGGACTTTTTACACAACTACACCCTTTTATCTTAGAGAGAAGACTAATTGATTAATCTGGCTGAACAAAGAGAAGAGTATCGGGTCAAGACCTAACTGGAGATAAATTGGGGCTGTATCTGGTGCTGTGTATTTGTCTTCAGCGGAATGATTAACAAAACCTAAAATGAGTCCCTGATAACTGCTTCATTAAACACATGTCTGAGAGTAAGTCCCGGGGGTGTTGTATAATAACATTTGGAGCATTACGCTGTCAATGGCACTTCCACAGAGGATAACGCTCAATACAGACAATAGCCAGTCACATTTTAACCTGCTTTTTATAGACTCGAAAACAAATACATTGGCTGCTCCAAGAACAGTGCTCATACCACAGACATAAAAGGACAACAGAAATTACATCCTTTGTCTTATATGGCTTGGCTCGGACTCCGGTTAGACGCTATTCTGGAAATGCTCACTGCCACATATCACAAGCTTACAAGAACAGGCTCATGTCATACCCAAGAGCTCTGTCAAACGTTGAGCGAGGTTGAGTGTGTGTGTGCGTGTGTGTGCGTGTGTGTGTTATACACATGATAAAACACAATACAAGTGGCTATTGCGTTTGTGTAGGTTTACACTTGATTGCTTGGTTGTGTGTTGCATATTGAGAGAAAGTGCACATGCACAAACAGGTACAATGCATCTATCATTTTTTTTTGGACCCCCCCCTCCCCCTTTTTGTTCTACCCACTCTGCCGATTCGGGGAGGGCTGCAGACTACCACGTGCCTCCTCCGATATATGTGGAGTCGCCAGCTGCTTCTTTTCACCTGACAGTGAGGAGTTTCGCTGAGGGGACGTAGCGCATGGGAGGATCACGCTATTTCCCCAGTCCCCCTTCCCTCCCTGAACAGGCGCCCCGACCAACCAGAGGAGATGCTAGTGCAGTGACCAGGACACATACCCACATCCAGCTTCCCACCCGCAGACATGGCCAATTGTGTCTGTAGGGATGCCCGACCAAGCCGCAGGTAACACGGGGATTCAAACTGGTGATCCTTGTGTTGGTAGGCAACGGAATAGACCACTACACTACCTGGACACCCCATCTATCAATTGCTAACCTGGCCTACCAAAGTACATGTGTTGGGTGGAGACACTTCACTTGGGTGTAGTTTTTACCTTGTGATAATCCTGCTCCAGTTTGGAGTCGGACCCCGCTCCTTGTTTGTACTTATTCATCTTTAGTTTCATCTGTCTTGTTCTCTCCTCCATTTCCATACCTGAATAGATAGAGAGAGAAGAGCATCAGAGGACTGCTAATGTGATGACAGCCGGCTGATGGAGGGACACAGAGTAAAGAGTGAGAGACGAGCTTCACTTGAATTATGCACCATGACAAGGACAGTCTAATGGGGGAAAAAAAAAACTGAATGGCTGGCTGTATCGACAAAAATGTTTGTTGTAGGAAATTCATATGTACAATTCTGAGCAACAACAGGAAACATCACCAATTCCTCCCAACTAGTCCAAAACGTTACCTCTGCAAAGGGCTATATGGACAAATGTGTTCAAACAGCTAAAAACCATGACCACACACCATAAACCCAAAGGACACAATTCACATAAGGGAACATTTGATCAAAATGTGTTTTTATCATTCAAGATTCTCAATGTACAAAAAGCCTCACTACAAAATATTTTATTGACAACAAATTAGTAGCAATCATTTTAAGCTTTGAATACAAAGATCAACAATGTCTCGCAATGTACCTGCTTTGGTGACAGTTAAAATACATTTGTAGAGAAATTCCAATTCACTGTAGGCCTTTAATGTGGCAAAGTAAAATCAGTAATGACCTAACCCATTTCCCTCAGGCAGTCTACGTCAAAATGAATACAGGAGCAAAAAGGAGCAGTTTTCTAACTTTGGTGCATTACACTATCATTGTAATAATAATACTAAATCAATCTTATATAGCGCTTTTCTAACACTCAAAGTCACTTTACAATAAATGGAAATACATAGTCAGACTGCCTCAATTATCTCCAGAATGTGGAGATGTGTTTTGTTTCACATTGCTTCAAGTGCATCACACAGGGCCAAAACATCATCCCAACACCAACGAAACACCAAGCCCTAAATCTGTGCAGCTCAGATGATCACCTAGATTAATAACAGTCTATGTATGTTTAACATTTAAAAAGAAACTAGAAGCTATTCTATAAAGAGAAGATAAAATAAAAATAAATGTGAATCTTAAAGATGGACACGTCTCAATCATAACTCAGTAATAAACAGCCACTTTTGACTGGCCTACCCACATTTGCATTCTCTGCACCTGCTCTCTGTCCTTCTACTCTTGTGTCATATGAGAGCAATACACAGAGGGCAAGTGAACATATGACCACATGTACGTGCATGCCATGCACACACATGCATCTATACACTCACTCACACACTCACTCACTAGTTCACTCACTCACTCACTCACTCGCTCACTCACACCCTCGCTCACTCACACACACACACGCACACACACACACACACAAAGAATAGCAACGTAAACGAAGTAAGCAAATGAATGACTACATAGAAAACAATAGGTGAGGCAAAGTGAAATTCTCCCAGTAAAGTTTTTTCTAAGTATCTACTGGGTGGTATTTTACAGTATGGGAAGTGTAGTGATTAAACATCTTAAAGATTACACAGCTGTAAACCTTTAATGTGGGGGACAACAGTAATGAACAGCTTTGATGAAATTATAGAAAAAGGATTATCCTTTATATTGTGTGTACTGCAAGCAACTATGGTTTAAAAAAAACTGCTGGTTATGACCTATCAGCCATTTTACATGGGTCAGCACTCCACAGTTGGTTATGCGATGATCAAAATGATGATTAAAACCCGAAATTTTACTGGATAAATTTGAACTGGAAAGTTTGATTGGACATTTCTAATTTGGTGTTAAGACAATAGCAAAGGTTTTTTTTTTTTTTTTGCTGCCTTTTTTCAATGTCTCGTAATGTAAATTACAGTAAGTGATATAGTTTTGGACAGAACTCTGAATTGCAAGGTGTACTTTGTCAGATTATTTCTCACAATAATCCACATATTCTGTAAGGATTAAAAATAATGTGTTTCAAATATGGTTCAAAGGAAATAGTTTGGCCAGTGCAGATATAAAGCAGTGACAGAATAAAAAAAAATGTAAACATTGATTTATTTAAAAATGTTATTTACTTATTCATTTTTATTTCATATGCAATCGTCTCAAAAAGGCAGTATAGATAGATTAATCAAAAGATGGAATGGTGATTTGTTGTTATTGATTGTACATAATACCCAATTACTGTGGCAATGTCCAATGTGAAATTTTTATTCATGATCTCAATTTCCAGGAACGTCTGTATTCTAAGTTTACAAAAGATGAAAATAACACAGTGTCTCACATCAAAATGTGTTGCGACAAACCACGCTAGCGTGCACACCATGGCCGTAAGCACACAGTTTGGGTGAAGCGTGACATAAGTACATAAAAATGCAAAAGAAGCTAAGAAGCATCTCCAATGGGAGGACTGAGAGCACAGTCAGCAAAAAGGAAGAAAATGGGGGGTGAGAGAACTGGGAAACGAAGGAGAGAGGTGGTGACAAGAGGGCAAAACTGGAAAGGAAGTGGAGCAGAAAACGGCAGAAGAAGAAGAAGAGGAAGAAGAGGAAGGAAAAGGAGAAGGGACAGACCTGAGTTCGTCCGACTTGGTGAATCCGTGTCTTCTGGGATCACATCACAGAACGGACAGACACAGACAGAGGAGAGGAGATGGGTGTGAGAGGATGCTCGGAGGGAGGAAGAGGGAGGGTGAGGCCATCACGCCGTGCACACACGGGCTCGGGCACGGTCAGTGGGTGGGTAGGTGAAAGTTGTTGGGGGGGGGGGTGAGGGGTGGAGGTCCACAATGGAAGAAGGGTGGGTGGATGAGGGGTGGGGTGGGACACACAAAACAACAACAACACACAACAACGACAAACAACAAGCACAGAACACAACAACGAAACAAAATCATAGGGCACACCGAGAACACATCAACTCCACCAGGGGCACGGTGACAAATCCAAAGAGAGTCAGAAAGGTGCTTGGCCAGGAGAGGCTGAGGTAGAGACTGGACTGTGTTACTAGAAGAGTAAAGTAGGGGAAGGTGAGTTTCTGCACTCTAAAGGAGAGAGAGAGCTGAAACAGTAAAGAGATGTTAATGGTGGGAAGAGTATCGTAGCTGAAAAACGAGACAGAAAAGAGCTCGGAAAGGAACCTTGGAAGGGGGGAGAAAAGTGGGTGTCACTTGAGTCTGCATGGGGCTACTGTGGGTAGACAGCCTGGAAAATAAACAAATAACAAAAAACAAAACAAAAACAACAACTACACAACACAAGCTGAAAGCGCAGAGCAGCAAGCCACGCAAATGAGAGCCGACTTTCTCATAGGGGTCCAACGTGAGGAGACTTGGTAAAGATACCTGCATAGCCTTGGTGTAGTGCACAGCGTTAAACGCACATACGTGTAAATACGCATTTAGAGACATATTCACACACACACACACACACACACACACACACACACACACACACACACACACACACACACACACACACACACACACACACACATTTTCTCACAAAGGCACACAACTGCAGCCAAACCAAACAAAGTGTGTAATGCAACAAAGATCGACTGCACTTTTAGACATCTCTGTTGCTTGCAATTACTTCTTTTCCTCCTCACTATATTATTCATACATAGCCTTCCTTCCTCTCAGCCTACTGAGACCTTGGAATATGCTGAACAGGATTTTCTGAATGTGCCTCCACTTGCACCACCCTATCATTAATTAAACTGCTGCCACATGTGTTTTGATCTTGTATAGCAAGGCGGTCATGACCACAGCTCCGTGGAGATCAGGGATCAACATCTGGGGCAGTTGTAACAAAGAGCACACCTGACCCACTCTACCTGGGTCAGACTGAACCCCTCATGTCCCCCATGTCTGTCGTTTCCCTTTCGTCAACTCCTCTGGGTTTTCCCTTCCTGCCTTCCCTCCTTCCTTGATTCTGCGGCCCCGCAAAAATGACTCTGACAGCTGACAGCTCTGCTCGCATTGGCTCGTACCTAATCTTCATTCACTCCGAGAGCGTTTGCATCCAGCTCAATTAGTACTCCATTAGGATGAATAATTAAGTGCCACATGGATAAGAGACAATGTGAGACATCTGCCTCTTCCAGTTCTCGTCTCTCTTATGCAAGATAACATCGTCTCATTACCAAGTCGTATAAAAATCAGGAGCAGTCGTGATGAACTGATTCTTTTGGTTAAATGCATCGGGTGCGTCATCATGAGAGAAAAGTAATAATTTCATGAACCTATGATGGTGAACAGTAGCACATACACAGGCTGATGTGCATGAACATCTTTGACACAGTTTTTGAGGTCCTACAGTATTTATTTAACCAAACAACGACCGGCTCTGAACAATAATTTGTTCAAAGAAGCACATTCTCAAAAAGTGTCCTTATGCATGCTCTATAACTCATGAAAGAAAATCAAAGAAGTCTCACAAAAGACTGCAAATCAAGACTGTACGCCACTGCACATGAAAATCTAGTTGCATCTGCTCCAAATAGAGGCTGACTCACTTCAAAATCTACACGGGCCTGCTCAATGCACTGCTGTCTGACTTCCTATCAAGTAGTCATCCGATAAATAGTAAAAACAACGTAATATCGACAACTTTAGACGATGGTGTAGAATGGAGAGCCGAATTTGAGCCGTTTGGCTCAATTAGTCGATACGTGAATATATTCTTTCAATACCATTTCTTTGGAGGTAAACCTTGAATTTATATCACTGGGCCTATCATGTCTTATGAATGTGCTTGTTTTAGCTCATTGCAACTAACTTTAAAAGCATCCCCTAGTTTATATTTTCTAATTGTTATCATGAGTGTGAGCAAGTACAGCGATGACGCCACAATGAACAGTACAGGCAGAACACTGGTGGACTGTTTAGTGTTGAAACACCTTTGGATCCATTTGAAAATCTGTCACCGCGTACCTTTGTTAAGTGCTTGTGTGGGCATAGGAGCCTCTGCATACTGCAAAACAGCAGGGAGAGGGTTGGAGACATCTGTGCTTCTGTGTGTGTGTGTGTGTGTGTGCATGTGTGCTAAAACCTTTCTGTGCATATTTTTGCAAGTGCATGTGTTGATATCATAGAACAACTGCCAATATAAATAGTGATTAATACAAGAGAGACAGAGAGACAAAGAGAGAGAAACAGAGAGAGAGAGAGAGAGAGAGAGAGAGATTTTGATTTTAAAAGGTACATTTATTCAGAATATGTTACAGTCCAACAGCTGATACTCAAACTCAATCATCTCTTTATAATACAGCTCATACCAAAAAAAAAAGACCACTGAGTAGTCTAAACAAGTATTTGTATCAACCAACAGAACTTTAAACTAAAATGGCCCAATATAACAAACACAAATTCGACTCAGGGGGCTTTGCAGCAACCCAACATCCTGTCCTTAGACCCTCACATCGGATGAGGAACAACTCCCTAAAACCCCTTTAACAGGGGAAAAAAAGAGGAAGAAACTTCAGGGAGAGCAACAGAGGAGGGATCTCTCTCCCAAGATGGACAACGTGCAATGGATGTTGTGTATACAGAATTTACATAACAAATAAATAAAATAAAACCAAGCCAATAATACAGCCAGGACTTTCCCTCATTACACAAATTAGAAAAAAGAAAAGAAAAAGAAAACCAGATCTTCATCAACTCCCACGAAGCACAATACCTTCCCAAGTTCTGGAAAGAAGGCCATTTCTGTGTGGATGCTCTGCCCCCCTGTCGTAGGCCCTCATCATCTTCAGCTCTTCTTCAGACAGTTTTTTAATTCGTAGCGTTAAAGTGTCTCTTGTGCAGCATGTAGACCCATGTTGAGCAGCTGAGCTACTGCCTCGGTGTTGTCAAGTCCCTATCCTGCTGCAGCCACTATGCGCTCTAGGGTGATGTTCTTGGTGGAAACCAGTTTCTGGGAAAGTCCTGGAGAGCACAAGTGGTGGACATCCAGCCTTGCTCCATGAATCAGTGGCTCCTCCAGCAGCAGTAAGAGGAATATTGCCCCGTGCAACACACTCATCAAGCAAACTCGTCTTAAGCATCATCAAGGAGTTGCAATTTTACTTTCTGTACGAGTTTTTTCAGTCTAAAGATTTCCTGGTTAGTGAATGCGTTTACCTCCAAATCTCATGTGTTTTTCATAAAACATTTGACTGAGTCAACAAAAAGCTGCAAGTCTGGGAAGTAATTTTCCACCTTGACCATCCTCAAATCCTTGGTTACCTGTAAAAACTTCCTGATTTTCAGGAAAGCATAGCTCCCTTCTGTGTCAAACTGTGTACGAGGAGTGAAAACTAACTCACGGTCACTTTCTTCTATGTCCTCCTCAGATGAAGAGGAGGATGGCTTTGTACCTTGTGAAACCCTCTTTGATTCTAAATTGTCCTGTCTACCCTCTGTGGGCTTCCTTTTAATTGACTTTTTTGATTTTATTTCACCATCCGACAGCATCTCTTCCTCTTCCTCAAGTACAGACTCTGCCACTCTAATGGCAGTCTGATGTATTTGCTTCTTCCGACCACAATTAATATCTCGCCCAGCCAATTTGCTATTTTCCCTGTTCTCAGTTTTTATTCTGTTCAACCACCCTTACCTGCTCATCCTGGCCATCAACTTCTACCTGCTCAAGTTCTGATACCTTCTCATTGTGATCGCCTTTGTTAATCTGCTCAACCTGCACACCTCCCTCTCATACCTGCTCAGTCCGTCCGTTTTCCTTGTGTTCTCCAGCCTCGGTCTCTTTCTGTTTCACAGCCTATGTCACACCCCGTCTGGATAGTTAAATTATCTTTTGTTTCTCCCAGTGTCTGTGAATGTTCTCATTCATCCAGGTCATGGTTATCCAAAGGAGTTGAATCAAGTAAAAACATCTGTTTCTCCCAGTGTTCTTTGTCTTGTACTTCTTGTTTTATTTTGTTACTCACCTCTTGTCTCGTTTCAGGTCCTTTACTTCCTGCCCTCACGTGTCTCCCTCCTGTGTGATTACCTGCCCTGCCCTAATGTGTTGCACCTGTGTCTCATTGTCTCCCCTCCTCCAGAGTATATAGTCTTAGTGTTCTCTTCCTTCTGTGCCAGTTCGTCTTGTTCCTTGTGACAGCGTTCCAGAACCTGTGCGAGGTCCACAAAATCCAGAGTTGAGATGAACAGATCAGTCTTCTTCGCCACGAAGTGAAGGAGCTGACAGACCGCCAGGAGTCCCTCTTGGCAGCTTTCGGATCCCAGCTCAACCATCTCTTTGACCAAATGTGGAAGATGCAGAACCCGCCGGGCTCTGGCTTATTGACGATGGCGGCACCTCCGGATTCTGGGTCCGCCCGCCACTCCATCCCTGCCTCTCCACCGTTCCAGACCAGAGCGTTTCTCCGGAGACACAGGTGACTGCAGAGCTTTTCTAACCCAGTGTGATTTGCATTTTGAGCTTCAGGCTGCTGCCTTACACTCTGACCGCTCAAAGATTGCATACATTATTTCTCACCTGACTGGGAGAGCAGAGGCCTGGGCGATGGCAGAATGGAGTCGGAAATCACCTGTCTGCAATTCACTGTCGCTGTTCTCCAAGACCTTCACACAGATCTTCCAGCAGACAGCCCCTGGACGGGAGGCAGCCCGAGCCCTGGTGAGACTGCGACAGGGTAAGAAGAGGGTCTCTGATTACACCATAGAGTTCTGCACTCTAGCAGCAGAGAGTGATTGGAACCAGCCAGCCTTGTTTGATGCATTTCTTGATGGACTTTCTGACACTCTCAAAGACCAATTAGCCCCCCTGGACCTACCTGCAGAGCTGGATTCCCTTATAGCCCTGGCTATAAAGACTGACAAGCGTCTGTATGAGAGAGAGAGAGGCAGAACCAGACCCTGTAGATCCCCGCCGCTCCAGCGGAGGCGACAGGTCAGCAGCTCCTCTTCTTTTTCTTCCTGGCGACGCACTCCTCCTGCTCACTCTATCACAGCGCCTCCATCCAGACACGGAGGAACCTATGCAGCTTGGCCGAACCCACCTGACCCCAGAGGAACGCCAGCGACGAGTTTCAGAGGGTCGCTGCATCTACTGTGGCCAACTGGGCCACTTCATCGCCTTCTGCCCGTTAAAGAACCGGGCTCGCCAGTGAAGGTGAGGGAACTGGTGAGCCGCACTTTGACTGTTTTTAATCCCTCTCGTTTTCAACCTCTAGTGTCTCTCATCTCCCCTGCGTTTTCTCTTAAGCATCCAGTCCTCGTTGATTCCGGCTCAGATGCTAACATAATGGACTCTGATCGAGCCAGGAAGCTGGGCCTCAAAACCTTCCGCCTCAACCAGCCCCTGGATGCCAGTGCCCTGGACGGCAAGCTATTATGTAAGGTCACCCATTGCACTCAGTCACTGCACCTGTCTTTTCCTGACTCTCACACCGAAAGAATCAGCTTTCATGCCTTTCGAGCTCCTCAGCACCCACTTATCCTGGGATACCCCTGGCTCACACTCCACAGCCCCCATATAGACTGGAAAACAGGGCAGGTAATTTCATGGGGAAAGACTTGTGCAAAGAACTGTTTCCCACCCTCTCAACCTTTCCTGCCTGAGATTCAACCTCCTAACACCTCCCAGAACTCCCCCAGCCTGGATCCAGTGTTTCCCGACCTTTCCCGGGTTCCTGTCTGCTACCACGACCTTAAGGAGGTTTTTAGCAAGGCCCGTGCCATGTCCTTGCCTCTGCACCGGGCCTATGAGTGCGCCATTGACCTGCTCCCTGGAACTTCACCACCCAAGGGTCGCCTGTATTCCCTGTCAGCTCCTGAAAACCAGGCCATGAGAAAGTACGTTGAGGAATCCTTGGCTGCAGGGATTATTCGGCATTCCTCCTCTCCCGCTGGCACCGGGTTCTTCTTCGTTGATAAGAAGGATAAAACCCTGCGGTCTTGCATTGACTACAGAGGACTCAACGAGATCACCGTTTGCAACAGGTACCCCCTCCCTTTTATTTCCACTGCTTTTGAATTACTAAATGGTGCTAAGGTTTTCACTAAACTGGACTTAAGGAATGCTTATCACCTAGTTAGAATAAGGGAGGGTGATGAATGGAAGACAGTATTTAACACTCCCAGTGGTCATTACGAGTACCTGGTCATGATGTTTGGACTTACCAATGCCCCAGCTGTCCTTCAGGCCCTGCTGAACGACGTGCTTCGGGATATGCTCAATGAGTTTGTTTTTGTTTACCTTAACGACATCTTAATCTTCTCCCCTGATGAGCAAACTCACATTCAGCATGTCCAGCGGGTCCTCCAGCGCCTCCTCTACCACCAACTCTTTGTCAAAGCTGAGAAGTGTGAGCTTCACGTGCCTTCCGTGTCCTTCCTTGGGTTCATCGTGTCTGAGGGGGAGGTCAGGATGGACCCAGAAAAGGTTAGCGCTGTTGTTGATTGGCCCACTCCCACTAGCCGTAAAGAGGTTCAACGATTCCTGGGGTTTGCTAATTTTTACAGGAAGTTCATCAGAAATTTTAGTTCTGTTGCTGCCCCCCTTCATGCACTGACCTCTTCTAAGGCTAGCTTCCAGTGGAACCCCCGGGCTGAGCTCGCTTTCCAGAGACTGAAGACAAGCTTCACCTCTGCTCCTGTCCTCATGTTGTCTGACCCCAACTTGCAGTTTGTGGTGGAGGTGGATGCCTCCGATGTGGGGGTGGGAGCTGTTCTCTCTCAGAGGTTGGCTAAGGACAATAGGCTAAACCCCTGTGCTTTTCTTTCCCGCAAGCTGTCAGCCTCTGAGAGAAACTATGATGTTGGCAACCGTCAGCTGCTTGCAATCAAAGTGGCATTGGAGGAGTGGAGGCACTTGTTGGAGAGGGCCGAACAGCCTTTTCTCATCTGGACGGATCATAAAAACCTTAAGTACTTGAGAATGGCAAAGAGGCGCAACTCTCGGCAGGCAAGGTGGGCTCTCTTTTTCAGCCGGTTCCATTTCACCCTTTCCTATCGCCCTGGCTCCAAGAACTTAAAGCCTGATGCTCTCTCCCGTTTGTTTCCCTCTGAGAACTCTTTCAAAGATCCTACTCCCATTCTTCCTCCCTCATGTGTTGTGGGTTCTGTCACTTGGGACATTGAGAGAAGGGTCAACGAGGCCAATGTGAATTGTCAACTTCCGGCTTGCTGCCCACCGAACTGGCTGTTTGTGCCTCCTGTCTTGCGTTCACAGGTCATCCACTAGGCCCACTCTTCCTGGTTATCCTGTCACCCTGGAGTACGCAGGACCTTGTTCATCATAACACAGCGGTTCTGGTGGCCGGTCATGGAGAAGGAGGTGACAGAGTACGTGGCAGCCTGTCCTGTGTGTGCTCGCAGTAAGGTCTCCCGATGCCCAGCTTTTGGTCAGCTTCGCCCACTCCCTGTGCCACATTGACCCTGGTCAGACATCTCTGTGGACTTTGTGACTGGTCTCCCCCCTTCCAAAGGTAACACCACCATCCTCATGGTGGTGGATAGCTTTTAAAAAATGGTCCATTTTGTTCCTTTGCCCAGGTTGCCCTCGGTCAAGGAGACAGCCGAGGTGATGCTGCATCATGTTATTCGCTTCCCCAGGGACATTGTGTCTGACTGGGGCCCGCAGTTTGTGGCACAGTTCTGGCGGGCTTTCTGTTCACTCCTGGGAGCCTCTGTCAGCCTCTCATCTGGCCACTAAACCAACAGTCAGAGCGGCTGAACCAGGAGCTGGAGACCAGCCTGCGTTGTGTCCTCTCCCAGAGCCCCAACACATGGAGCAGTCAGCTCACCTGGGTTGAGTATGCACACAATTCCCTCCCATGTTCCTCATTCGGCCTCTTCCCCTTTCAGTTTGCCTATGGATATCAACCTCCTTTCTTCCCTGCCCTGGAGAGGGAGGTCAGTGTGCCCTCTGTGCTGGCTCTGGTTCGCCGCTGTCGCCACACCTGGGCCCAGGCCCAATGCACCCTGCTCCGCAATTCCGAGCGTTACAAGAAGGCGGCTGACTGACGGTGGATCCCTGCCCCCACTTACAGGAGCGGCCAGAGGGTATGGCTATACACTAAAGACCTGCCTCTCAGAGTGGAGTCCCGGAAACTCGCTCCCAGGTTTGTGGGGCCATTCCCTATTTCCAAAGTCATTAACCCAGTTGCTGTCAAGCTCAAACTCCCCAGAGCCATGAGAGTCCATCCATCCTTCCACGTGAGTCAGATCAAACCGGCCATAGAAAGCCCTCTGGTCCCTGCCCCCCGGTTTGTCGATGGTGGCCCTGTTTACACTGTCGGTAAGCTCCTGGCGGTCCGGCGTCGGGGCCAGGGCTACCAATACCTGGTCGACTGGGAGGGATATGGCCCGGAGGAACATCCCTGGGTCTCGGCCAGCAACATCCTGGACACCTCCCTCACCCGGGACTTCCATCGGGCCCACCCTGGCAACCTTGGGCCGTCTGGAGCCGGCCGTGGGGGGGGGGGGTACTGTCATGCCCCATCTGGATAGTTAAATTATCTTTTGTTTCTCCCAGTGTTCTTTGTCTTGTACTTCCTGTTTTCTTTTGTTACTCACCTCTTGTCTCGTTCCAGGTCCTTTACTTCCTGCCCTCACATGTCTCCCCCCTGTGTGATTACCTGCCCTGCTCTAATGTGTTGCACCTGTGTCTCATTGTCTCCCCTCCTCCAGAGTATATAGTCTGTGTTTTCTTCCTTCTGTGCCAGTTCGTCTTGTTCCTTGTGACAGTGTTCCAGCATTTTTTCCCTAGTGTAAGTTTCTTGAGCCCTATATAGTTTCCTGACCTGTTTTTTGCCTTTTCGACTTCGCCTGTCGATTTGGACACTGTTGCCTTGTTATCTGACCACCTGTGTACCGACCTCTTTCCGATTAAAAGGACTGATTTTTGTGAACTGAGTCTGCGTTTTGAGTCCAAGCCTGTGATTCAGTACTGACAACCTGGTCTATTGCTCCTGTCCCTTGCTTCCTGTGTCGACTCGGCAGCGCTGTCTTCAGCTGGAGATGCGCCGCTCGTGGCAGCATCGGGGTATGATGGCGGCCCTTGGGAATCAGACCTACCCTCACTCCTTTCGGGACAAGACCTTATTAAATGCCCCTCTGACCCACAGCCAAAACATTTCATCATACTGGATGTGACAAAGACAATGTCGCCAAACTCGTCGATCCTGAATTTAAGCTTCAGATCCAAATCCTCTGCATTATTCTTTAGAATTATAAAACCTTGTCTCCTATGGGATACAACGTGTTTCAAGTGAGGAAACTGGCAACCCGAAGAGACCATTTTTATCGGGGACACTAGCTGTCCATATCTTGCAAGATCCTTCTCCAAAGCTGCATTATTCATGAACGGGGGAGCATTAGAGATGGTGATTCTCATGGCAGGATTAGTCAGCGGTAGAATGGGAGTCAACTTGTCCTTAATCGCCACACCACTTTCCACAACCTGTTTGGCTTTATCAACACTACCGAGAAACATGACTACAGCACTGTTCATTCTGGATGATGATTTGATGCTTCCATATCCCACATGTTGACCCACTGCGAGGCAGCACTCCTCCACCCAGCATTTGATCACCGGAGGCACTTTAATCACATGCTGGCGTCTCAACTTTTCAAACGTCGTTCCTCCGCCTCCCACAGCGGCCATATTGCCCCGCTAGACGGTAGCATTGCTACCGAGCTAAATAAAACAACTCCACTCAGACCTGTCACCGAAAAAACCTAACTAAAAGACAACAAAACAACATAAAGCACGTGAAAAGGACAAGACAGATACAAAAAAGCTCAAGTTTTAGAAACTAGCTCACACCGAAGCAACACGCTGCTACTCCATGCTCACTTGCACTTCCGCTCTGAGACAGAGAGAGAGAGAGAGAGAGCACCTCCCTGACAACAAACTAGCCATCCTACTGGGAGAGAAGACAAGCTGCAACACAGCAGCTAAATATATTGTTGCATGTCACAATCTGAGGGACAGTGAGTGAGCCCCCCCCCCGTCCACACACTGACACACACACGCCCACACCCACACACACACAGGTTTCTTCCTTTTCTCTCCATTTTTTGGTCTCTTCTTTGTCCTTCAAGTTCAATTAAATGTTGCGCAACTAAACATTGTTAAATTGGTTGGTTGATCGGTTGTTTATTTTTAACAATACAGCAACTTTTTTTCTATTATTGCTTGTATATTATCAACTGTACTGTACTGTTTTGTACCACCTTGTGCTTTGGCAATACTATGTAACAGAATATGGTCATGCCAATAAATCCCTATTGAATTGAGAGAGAGACAGACAGACAGACAGACAGACAGACAGACTCCCATAGAAACAGGGGCATACCGGAGGAGGGAGCTGTGATTGACAACTGTAGGGAGATATGGAGGTTTAAAGGGGCCGAGTAGGAAATGGAAAACATTGTGAGTAAAATAGTAATACAGTGTTAGAGGGAGCAGCATTCCTGACTAGCAGGCTGGCTGTGTGACTGACGCATCATTTGAGTTTGTGTCTCGGGCAGGGGGAGGTGGAGATGTTGCGGTCTTTTCTGATCAGCTATACACCCACTGAGAAGTTAATGGGCATTGTTAGCGCGCTTATTACTGCACATCAAAGTATGTCCGCCGACACACAATTCAAGGGCAAATACAGACTTTTGTAAGTGGAAACTTAGGGTAGCTAAATGTTAAAGAGCAAATACTTGACTTCATCCTGTGGTGACATAGTAAACTATAACTAGTAGGGTTACAGTTGAGTCATAATGTGACCAGGAAGCACAGGAAGCACTCCTTATACATGTACTGTCAGCAGTATGTGATATTTTGCTCATTGTATGTTCAGGTTGGGCAGGAATACTAACAGCATAATTAACATAATGAGATAAGCTTCCAAAAAAAGAAGAAAAAAACCCCCAATTCAAACCCAGGTGTACACAAGTCTGAACACAGCACCTCAACATAATTGGGGCTTAATTTTGCAAAAGGATGGTGAGAGATGCATTTCCATGGAAGCGTGTCAAGACAGCATGGTAAGAAGCAACATCTGAAGGCGTCGTGAGGTCATCACCCTACTAACACACTGTTCCCTTTCTCTTTATATCCAAGCACAGACAGCTTCTTAACCCAGTAAGACATGTTACACAATTTGCAATCATTATTGTAGAGGGTGCAGATTGGCTGCTATTTTAAATATTTATATAACAAAGGTTTGTTCTCTGATCTGTACAGTACAACGTGGCTAACCTTAATTCAGCTCAATCAGTTTTAAACAAGCGTGGGAAACACTAACTTCTGAAAAGTAGGAGATGTTACACAACGTTTACAGAGAGACTTAAGTAAGCACTTCACAAATCAGCCCCATGCTGCACTGCAACACCACACCAAAGAAAGGAGGAGATGGAAAATAAAGCAGGGACACCATTTAGACCAGACCTGGGCAACACAAAGCTAGTTTAGAATTCAAGGCATTGTCCAATGTGCTTGTACCCTACAAAATAAAAATTATAACAAACTAAAAAGTAGAAATTGCAAAAAAAAAAAAAAAAATTAAAATGAGCAAGCTTGACAGTTTCTCAAATATTATAAACATATTCAATGACTGCCCTGTGGCCTTGAATTGCATGAAATGAGTATGGCTGATGAATGAATGAATGAATGAATGACTGAATGAATGGATAAATGTGCAACTACATTGTCCAGGTCAGGGCATGGTGAAAGTAGGCTGTAATCCCCCTGATAAAAGTCCACACAACACATGGAGGACAGAGATATATGCCTGTGGGAAATTACCATTTTAACATGCATACTTCTGTGCAAGTATGAGTTTATGAACAAGCAACAACTGGAAGCCCTGTGATGGTTTCATAATCACCTTATTATGAAATGCCGATTTTGCCATACTTACTGGAAAACTCTTGCTTTGTAAAAAATGTCCTTCTTACTCACTATGCAATTCATACACAAAGTACAAAATTAATAGCATGGACCCTGAATAGTATCAATAGCTGTGTTTTAAGGTGGTGCAGAGCCTGAATGTTTGTGGTGACTATAACCCAAGGCAGGTGGTATCAGTGGCTGCATGTTCGTCAAATAGTAAAGGTCATTTTAAAAGGTACTGATGCTCTGTGAAAAAGAGACTCATTTCTAAAAGCAGCAGATGTCCACACCCAGACAAACCTGTCTCAGCTGGGATGAGGTGGGGCTGTGTCCCATCATTGGACACAGAACCATTTAGCCCTCGCTGCTGGTCCTCCCAAGTTACCTCTACAGCAGGCCCCACACACATACGCACGTACACACACACACGCACGCACACGCACACACACACACACATACAAGTTCAAACACTAGTAGTATGGAGAACATTGGGAGGCTCTAAGGCAAGGCAGATGTTTCTTTACTCTGCTCTGGATAAAACTTAATAAACCCAGAGGGTCGAATTATCTTTTCCCTGTTTGGCTGGGTTGCAAGATCAGCCACCCAGCATGAGCAGGTGGGAGTGAACTATCTCGCTCAAGGCTATTTAGACAGACATGCACGCATGCCTGCATAGGGGGTCGAACCTTCTGGTTGATGGACAGCCTCACTGTCTACCATCACAATTTATATTGTATCCTGCTCTATAAAGTCCTTAAACCTACCCATAAAGCATACATCAAGATCTGCTTTCCTATTATTCCCGTAACAAAGAGTAATTTTTAAACATTTTAGAGCACAGTCAAATACAGTTGTGTCCAAATTTACTAAGTTAGAGCGGAAAGCAGTGGCAAGAGAGAAAAACATCTCCGGCTCTTTTCAGCACCCATTTGATGAACAGCTCCTTATCAAAGAATGTGAGCGTTCCGCCATCTGCTGGCCGATATAGGTAATTGTCTCTCAAGCTCTAGAAATGGATTAAACTCAACGCTACTAAAAAAACAAACTTGAACAAATAATTTTGAAGGTAGCCTACACAACAGTTGATGACATGAAGCAGTGATCAAACTGAATGTTGCGTCTCTGCCTGAGATTGCATCGATATCTCTTTATTACTGTCACATGTGTGCAAGAGTAATGTCTTAATTGGAGAGTGCGGGATCCAGTATTTCAGGTCCAATTGAAATGATTGGATATTTCACAATGGAAATGGAGAGACCTGTCACTGTGATGAGGAACTGAGGGGAATTAATTTCCAAACCCTTCCATTAAAGTACAGAGTAGATTAGTGCTTTGAGGTTGCACTGGGGCCCAGGAAGGACAGTGTGACCAGAGATCACCCTGACAGTCCTCTGCATACATCAACATCAAATTCAGCCCCATGTCTCGCTCTGATTTAGTCACTCAATATTAAGGCTGCTGGGATAAAACAAGAAGATCCTACTTTATACTGTACAGAAAGTAAGTCAGGGGTCATCTTTCTAAAAGGAGGTAAACTTAAGAAGATAAAGGAAAACAGAGTCAGAAAGGCAGTGTAAAGATAGTCAAGCAATGTGTCTAGTGAATCAAAACAAGTCAAGCCTGAATCTACCAAGACAGCTCGTGTAGCAAAGCCATATCATCACAACACTCGGAGGACTTGCCTTTTCGTCCATTTACAGGTGGACCTTGAGGTCTTTCCTCACCGTCTGCTAGTAGTGGAGAGACAGATGGCGTATCATGAGATGATGTAACCTTAATTGAGATGTAGCATGAATATGTAAATGTATATCAATTTAATTAACAACTGTGCGCAAATACACCGATCTCCACAGTTCCGCACAAACACACATGCAACTATTGCAGGAGCTCATAAATGTCGCCTTGCACATGGAAAAGGACCACTCAGTGCAATTCTGTAAATACGGTACATTACATTCGCACTTGTCTTCATAAAGCATGGCTTGGGCTGCAGGGAATCACCCTTAACATCAATCAGATAATGTAAAAGATTATAGAGAGAGTTTGGGATTTCGGAGACCCTATTCTGTTGGGGTCTGCTGCTCTGTGCAGCACAACTGGGGTGAAGGTGAAGGTGCTGAATAGTGGACCCATATGCCAAGTGGAGCCAATATGCAAGAGATAAAAACCAAAGAGATAGAGAAGAAAGTAAGAATTTGAAACTGCAGGGAACTGTCTGCCTATCCTGCCAGGTCACTCAATTAATTGTACGGTTCCACATCCTTCTAAAAAATAAAGGATCCTACACCCAAAAATAGACAATGCACCTTAAATAGATTCTAATTAACTTTGAATATAAAATAATATTGAGTTGTGTAACTAATTACAAACATTTTCACTAGAGCCAGTGATCAACATATTACAGCTCAGGTTTCCCAGAAATAAGGCATGCATTTAGAGCATGTTCAAATGCGTTCCCTGTAGTGACAGACAACCTGGGGGACTGTTGGTGGGTTCAAGAGGTGAAGGGTCAACCCCCCCGCTCCTCCTCCCTTGTTCCTTCTAAACAGACATACACAGATTGTTAAGACAGCAAATGATTAGATAAGTGCAAGTATGAGCTGTGCCTGAACTCCACAGCAGCAAGGCTGGTCAATATCCCAGCTCCTCTCTGAAGGCAGTAAAGGGCGATAATATGGATCCTACTTGGTCCGCGTCAATGACGTACGCACACCCATGCGCACATACACACAGACTTGCATTACATAAAATTAATGGCAGGCGACGCTGTGGGAGCTTTGGTGCAGGGTCAGATCAATATCTCCCCCTAATGTCCACACATAGTCACTACCCCATCAGACAGCAAGTAGAGAAGAAAAGAGGGGGAAAGCAAGATATACTCAGAAAAAGAGAGACAAATGCAGAGTTCAGTGGCTCGGGGCAGATAGACAGACGGACATTAGGGTGAGGATAAAGAGAAAGAGAGGGAGAAAAGAGATAACACAAAGAAACCAGTGAGAGAATCCAGAAAGGGAAATTGCCTTAACAGTGATAGAAAGACAGTGGAAATAGAAATAAGGGCCATCATCAAGAGGGTTGTGGCAGAAAGTAGAAGCTTAAATGGCAATGAGGTGAGAAAGAGACAGAGAGTAAAGAGTAAAGGAAGAGATTGAAACAGACAGAAAAAAAGAAAAATGAGAGACAAAGAGAGAGAGAGATATATAAAGATAGCGAGTGAGTGAGAGAAAGAGAGAGAGAGGGAGAGAAAGAAAGAGAGAAAGAGAGAGACTGGGCTGCTTGGCAGCTGCATTAAAGACTGGGCACTCGAGGGCTGTGACAGAGATGAACGGCTTCTGGGAGTGCTTTGACAAGTTCTCCAGAAAAACGTCTCCCCCTCTCCATCCCCCTCTCTTTTTTCCCCCCTCTGTGCCCTCTCTCTCCTAGCCACTCCCACCAATAACTGCAAAGCCAAACCTGTCCTTCATTTACAGCACCTGCTCCTCCAAACAAGCGCCAGCTTGTCGCTTTCATCACCATGCTTTGTAAAGTACGCAATACACTTTGCAACAAGAAGGCATCACATTCTGGAGGCCGTTTAAGCAAATATTGGTGGCCTGAGTCAGGAAAAAAACACTCCAAAAAAGAAAATTATCCGCTGACATAAAAGGCTACATTGTTGTAATGAAGATGCTGGAATTTCTGACTACTCCATATATAAATCAGGGTATACGGTATTTTGCAACAATTACACAAAATCCAGGATGCACCAGTCTGATTGCTATGTATTCCTCACGTGATGTGAACACAATATCAGTCAAGTTTAAAAACCTTTTGAGTGGACACCGGTTCTCCGTTCTTATCTCACACAGATCACCTTTGCAGACCAAAGTACATGTAATTAGCATCGAACTTAATAAAGTACTTCAGCAGCCCACAAATTAAAAAAAAAACCCCAAAAGGTCCAGAGCAAACAGACTGAAGCTTCAACTAAACATGCGGATACAAGGAAATGATCCATTTTAATTCGTCATGTGAAAAATGAAAGGGAAAACTCTGTCGGGTGTACATGACCGATGAAACAATCACCCAAAAATCTCAAGCCGCACATCACACATAGATACACACTGCAACAGAGGGAGGGCTCAGGCAGCATGGTTTTGAATTCAGGGTCCACTGAACTCAGCCAGCTGCCACTGCAGACAGGTTTAGCCCTTCAGAGAGAGCTGTGGGTCAACCAGCACACCCAATCTGAGGCACCAAACCCCAAATGTACAGGTACAGGCCTTCACAAGGCTCTGTTCCTTCACCTCTATCTTCTGGGAGAGGAATGGAAAAAGCAACACAGCAGAGACATTATGGATGGAAATGGAAATGAGAAATTTTTTTACATTATCGCATTTGCCTTTTCCCAGGATGCACCTGACCACACTGCTATACAGAGCAAGACAAATGAAACACCAGCTGAAACGGCACAGAGGAGCCTCGCACTCATGCTGGTTTTTCTTACCGAGCGATAGCATGAACCGATCAGACTTTTGCATTTCTCCACGTGAATAACGCATGAGATTCGATAACAGCAGCTGATGTCAAACCCAAACTTCTCAAACCCAAACATTTAAAGATGGCAACAACAAAAATCCAACACAGCTGTTCGACCAGAGGTGTTCTTTTTAGACTATTCTTCAAGAAAATAGGATCAGGTCTTCAAAGTACAAAATACCGGGTCACTTACTTCTTTCCTTGCCCGTCGGTGGAAGCTGGGGTAGCTGTCGTCCTCGTCTGCTGGACATAGGGGTACTGGTGGGACTGGTTTGGACCGATCCACTACGGGGATGCGCCCTATAGGACATATGGTAGTAGAACTGGTTAAGACAGAAATCAGGAGAACAGCTCATGACAGAAGTAAGGCCTGGCTATGTTACACATACACACACATCTCAGTGTGTGACAACGTAAAAGCCCCTTTCTGGGAAGTAAAAAAAAAAAAAACAGGTGTCAGATTTGATTGAGGAAAGATAAATGTGAAACTTTTGACTAAAATTTAAGGCAGACAAAAAAAAAAAATCTTATGTAAGGGTTCCTGACACATTATGGGGGCCTGTAGTTTACTATTTCTGCTACATCATCTGCATACCTATGAACAGAGGATGAAGGATCAAGTGCAAACCGCACATATAAAAGGATTGTATCAATCATTCACACGGTATATATGTTGGTTCACATATATACGGGTTTGATGGACAATCATTGTCATGCTCAACAGAAGATGCTCTCGTGAAGGTCAGTGGAAGCATTTGCACCACGGCAATGGCAAACATACGATCCTCTATGAATAATGCAGTCCTCCTCTCAGCCAATCACTGTCATCTTTCTAAAAACGGTCAACTGCAGCTGTGAGACACGTTGTCTCCCAAAGTTTTTGTCTAACTCCCATCAGTAGGGTTTGAGATATTGAACAAGACCGAGGGGCAGACGATTCATTCATATCCTCCCCCTTGATTGCTTCCCTGGAGACAGTAATGCACAGCTTCGAAATCAAGATAGCCGAACTTATTGTGTGACATCACTGATGGCGCCGTAGGTGTAGAGGCAAAGCTCTGATTTGAGATGTAACTTAAGCATGTCAACAGTGCTGTGTTTTAATTATTCGCCCACACCTGCCCATGTACAATGTGTACATTATTTAGAAATAGCATCACATAGCAAATCTAAACGTTTTTGCATGAAAAAAGAGGTAGTTCAACATCTCAGTACTAGGCTGATTACTTGACACCATATACAGTATATTGGTATTCCTATCAACTCTTATCAGCAATGATATTTGGCATGTGACATGGGAGTGAGGGGGGTATAACAACTGTAGGACACCGATCTGCAATAAAAGATGCAAGGGGTGAATCGCATGTACAGTCGACCCATCCAGCTGCAAGGAAAAAAGGAGGATACAGCAGACCAGTGTGACCATGCATTCAGGTGGCCCCGATGGGGCTGATCTCAAAACAAAAAAAAGGAAATGCCATCAAAGGATAAACAGCAACAGGTGAATGTTAGTGTTGAAATAGAAACAAAAGTAAAATGTCAGCCCATCACTGCTATACTCACACAAGCGTATGAGCAGTGTGTTCCAAGTCAAAACAAGTGGAGCGCTCTAGCTACAGATTCACATATTCGTGCCTGGGAAATGGGCAAATAAAAAAGACGACAAAAACAAAACAAAACAAAACTGAAAACACAACACCAGTGATTTCGAAACAGAACACAAAAGGTGGTGAGTGAGTTGGATGGCCAGGAAGGATGGTTGGGTAGTTGAGAGGTTGGTGCTGGGTGCGGGATTGATATGAGGTAGAGCTGGATTGGGGGTGGGGGGGGGGTGGTAGGTGGTAGTGAAGTGGTGTTTCTGGTTCATTCTCTGGATTAGTCAGGGTTGGGGTGTGGGTGCTCATGGGGCAGGCTTGGCGTTGGGAGAGCTAGCTAGCGTCTCTGATCTGGGTCACACCTCGATAAGGCAGGTGAGGGAGGGGCAGACCTCCCGGACGGTAGAGATGGCATGGACCTCATGAGCGACGAGTCGTGGGGGCGTTCAGTGGAGCGCGAGCGGGATGTGGGCCGCTCTATAGTGGGCCGCTGGTCTGCCGAGCGGGACCTGCTGTGATACTCGTGTCTATCCATGGCTCCGTGGTTCCTATGGAGGTTATTGAGAGATAGGCAGGCACTCAGTGGGAACCATAAGGTACGGACAGTACATTGGTAGGGTGGACAGTATTGACACAGGACTTGGTGGGTCCAATTTGGTATGTCGAATCTGTGGTTCATTCTGTGGTTCACTGGCAGGTCAGAGAAAGCCTCGGGGGTGCAGATCTGGCAAGAACCCTGTGTTAATTTCTCTGCCAGCGACCAAGGGAGCAGCCATTTAAATGTGTGTGCTGCATGTTCACTGCTGCAGAGAAATGTGAACGAATATTAATGTATGTGTAGCTTTACATTTGGCATTACTTGATTGATTTTGTTTCTTAAAAACACCCTGCCATTGTGAAAGGGTAGTTCAGGTTACAGAAATGACAGTATTTTTGGCACAGTAAGGAGGAAGAAGGTCCTGTCATTGTGAAGAGCTGATGGAGAAGGTAGGTGAGGTTTTTCAACAAGGCAAGTTCACTGATATTGTACAGAGAGGTACATACGAAGAAAACTTTGATAATCATTGATCTCATTCGTTCATCAAAAGTCCTTTTCACAAACAAAAATATTCAAATAAACCATTTGACATTCATTATGTATACCAGAAAATAGCAGCAGGCTGTGACAAGTGCAGGGGTGTATCGGTGTGCAGCATGCATACTGTTAAATAAACCCATCGGAAAGTATATAGTTCGTTATCAGTTGGAAATCTTTGATATTATTTTCTGCAATTGCATTATTTTCTTTTCATGAAACAAACACAGTTTCATCAACTCTTAATATCCACCGCAGTCCAAAACATAAAAAAAACCAAAACTGAAGCCATGTTAGTATCTATACTGCTAAATAATCTAAAAGCTAACCCTGTAAGGACTAGTAGACATCAAAATATTTATTCCATCTGAGCATCCAACTTAATATCCTACAAAATATCAGGAAAGTCGCAACAAAAAATAACTTAAGTGGGATGTCATCTCAATTTTGAACTTTTAACTGAAATTAGGCGGTCTTGTCAAAACCTTATTGAGTCCATGCACCTTTAGCGGAGTGAAAAATTGTCCAGAAGAGGAGGTGTCTCCAATGGCAACATGGTACCTCATCAGTCCATGACCCTAAGTAGTCTCAATGTTTTCCCTCATCAATTTATCCATCTATTCACTACAGCCATTGTGTTGATAACAATTATCAAAATCCTCAGTAGGCTCCCATCCTGAGGTTCTTCATGGCCAGGGATTTATAGGTGAAAGTGAGCTCTACTGTGAATAAGACAACTCACTGGGTGTGGTTTGGTTTGGGTGCAGTATACACAGCCCTGCTAGTCACACTCCCCTGCAGCTGTCATCATGGTAGAGTTAGCAGGATTTTCACAGTCCAAAATAGTAGTTTTCTGCACTTGGGATGGTTGTTGTTTCGCTGCCTGTATGCTGCAGGTTGTCTTATGCAAGGTAAACTCTGGGGAGATGTACTTAAACAACAGACCCGTAAAAATAGTTTGCCGGTCCTGGGAGATATTACCAAAACTTAGAGGCTTGCCAAAGGGCTCAAACTTCTCTAATGCTCTCATTTCCTTTCTGTTTTTCGGCTAACTCTCCCTTCTTCCTTTTTTTTTTTTACTCCTCCCATGTTTTCTTACTTTTTTCATTCTGCCTTCATTCGTCTCATTTCTCCACCAGTCTCTTCCTTCCTTTCTAACTTTATCCTTTTAAACAAGGGAGGGAAACTCTATTCTCGTCTTCCGTGGTTTGCCATAGCATTACCAAACACTTTCTTTTCTCTGCTAGTTTAGACAGAAGGAATGAGGGAAAAGGGAAAGAGAGTGAGAGAGAGAGAGAGAGAGAGAGAGAGAGAGAGAGAGAGAGAGAGAGAGAGAGAGAGAGAGAGAGAGAGAGAGAGAGAGAGAGAGAGAGAGAGCAAGAGAAAGAAAAAGAAAAAGAGAGAGGACTCTTGTTAATGTCAATCTAGGCTAGGCTGAGCCAGGATGGGCCTCAGGGAAACTTTGTGACACTATAATATAGTCAGTCAGGCTCTTAGTTCTGAGGACTCATCACTTTCTACCCCTGAAGTGGAGAGAAATAGCACAAATGTCGTGTTTTATCTGACTGACAGCCAGATGGCGGTGGGCAAAAGATTGAAGACAGGAGCCATTTGCGGCATTTCTGTGGAGGGGGTGATGTGAGTTCCCTTTTTCCACTGGCAAAACAGGAAACTGGTGTGGGTTGTGGAGATGGATGGGTATCAGCATGCATTTCAATTGGCTCTCTGGCAGCCAAGTCTGACCAGATACAATTACAACAAGCCAGGGGGCAAACAAAGAATTTACAGAGCTACTGTGAGCCTTTAGTAATTTGTAAGCGATGCCGATGTACGGGTGAGCGATAGGCAGCCACCCCTAACTGTATATAAAAAGAACAACATTAAAAATCACACACAACACTAATCGACACACCGCTGAGGGTATACGAGTACACATAAACAAGGACGTTAACAGAAAAACGGTACATCTGCTGGCCAGTACTATACTGTACAACTAATGTACTCACAGCTGACATCAGCAACACAAATATGCTCCAAGCCCAGGTGTCTCCACTACAGAGGCAGTTGTGCATTGCGGTTGTTGTACTCTTACACAACCACACCGGAGCTGTGATGACTCCTTCACAAAAACCGATATCAAACAGGATATCTGCGTTTCCGTCATCACCTTTCACAGATATGGATGAACAAAAACGGACGAGGGACAACTTCAGGAGACCACATGATGGCGGGATGCATAAATACAGTGGCACTGCATGTCAATACCTCTCAAAGTCATAGTCGGAGGAGTAGGCGCCCTCAGAATAGGCGCGAGCCATCCTAGTGGACCGCAGTAACCTGACTGCCTCCTCTCGGCAGATGGGGTACACACGGTGGTTGCGGCTGGCGAAGAGATATCAGAACTGGTCAGCATTTGATTTACTTAGCAGGAGGGGGAAAATAATGAAGAAGAAAAATCGAACCTGCAAAGTAAAAGTTGTCGTTTTGTGTTTTGATCCGACACACACCTTTTCTACTGTCGCGGAGTCTCACAGCAAGCGTTTACAGTACAAGGTTTACGTGCATGTTATGTAAGGCTGAATACGTTACAGTATTACAGTCAGTGTCTCAACTGACTGTCAGGAGAAATCACCTCTGCTGGACAAAGCTTCACAAGACACAAACGTATATGGGCCATTTATCCATTCACAGTATTTAAAATGTTGTTGCTGTTGTTTTGATGGTGTGTTTGTTTGTTTGTTTTGATGGGTGAAATCAAAAGACAAATTATGGGATCGCTTTACTATGTCTCTAACTTGTCCATGATATAAATTATACCTAATGAATAACATGATTAAGTTTGGAAAAAGCTGGTCTGTGAAAGAATGCTTCACATGTTGATGATGCTGAAATGAGGAGATGCGATAGAGAGCAATGCTGATACTGGATGGATGAGGTGTGTGGCCATAGTCACTTATATGTTCAACATACTACTCAGAACTGACTGATATTATGTATATATTTCTCCTTTACAAGGAGAAATATATACTTTAACACTACAGCACAACATTAATGGCACTGACAATGGCAAATTAATAACGTGTGGCCTTCACAGGATATCCACAGACCCTTGTTTATTGTTTGGATTTGTATACTTACGCTTCGTTCAAGACAACTCCAAACGGGTAAAAAAAACAAAAAACAATCTGACTTGTGAAAAAAACTAATTGAACCACCATCGAACTCACAATTACAGGTTGGAAAGTTGGTTATCGTTTCAGGACTGATGATGTCACAGCAAAGAAATATGGAAGAAAAAATGGCATCATTGGTAGTTCATGGAAAGAAAGCTAAACTATGTGATATAATATGTGGTTTGGCATAGCATTATGTGAAATTAAAAAGTTACGGTATCTATCACTTTTTTCAAGCTGGATAAAGTTGGCTTGCTCAAAAATGCTGCAGATGAAACAACGAGATATCTGACAGCGTCCACGTAAACAGGGTGAACTTGTGATATTGGAAGTTAGAAATTTCCAACTTAAAAGTATCCAAGCTCTGAGTTGTCTTGAACGTGGACTCCACTGAGCCATATTGTCAGAGCCATAAATTCAACATTTAGGATGTGAGGCATCGTTGGCCAGCTTCAAGCTGGGGTTGGGGGGGTGAAGGGATGGAACGTGGGGTTGGGAGGCGGGGCGGGGCTTCATGCACGCTCAGGTAACATTAGGTCTACCTGGGGTCCTGATGCTGATCATCAATAGGCTGAGTATGTCTGGTTCGAGGTAGGGTGAGAAAATGGCTGCGATCACATGGAAGGACGAAAGAGAGAGAGAGAGAGAGATGGCTCAATGGGGATGAGGAAATGGAAGAAGGAGAGGAAAAGGGAGAAATATCCGAAGATGGAAAGACAGACATAGAGACAGAGTGATGGGCAGACAGACCCACAGGCAAAGAGGAAGAGGAGAATAGCAAGAGATAAAAAGTTTTCTCAGAAAAACAAAAAAAGACAGTGACTGAAGAAGGTACAGATAAGTGGATAGGTTGATAGAGCAATGTTGAACAAGAGGAAAGATAGGCAAGGAAGATAATGGAGGCTAAAACTGAGGAGATGTCTGCCTCAGCTGGATCACACAGACAGATGGACGTGGTTCACCAAGAGTAGCCAGCAGGATTCACTGCTGAGTCGAAGACAACTGATGAGCAAAAACAGCCAAACCTGCTGCGGTTACCTCTGTTCGCAAATTATAAGACCAATCTAGGCTTATAGTACATCATATAGAAACAATATCTATAGGTTATAGGTTGATTTCAGGCACTGCTAATTTTGAAAAACAGTAACTTATGTTTTAAAAGGCACTGGTTCATGACAATTTACATATGAAAAGACTTACATGCGTAGAAATGACATAAGATTCTTGAAAACCATGTCACACACACACAAACAGAACAGGTACCAAAATTCAAGAGAAGAGTTTGTATTATTTGAGAAGTCTGGAGAATTCTTGATTCATCATCACTCCTTTCCTGCGCCATTTTCAGCTTGTTTCAATAAATAACTGGAAGTCTTTAATTAAAGTACAGTCAAGTGAACACTGTCACAGATATTTTAGATGAGTACATTTCCTGTGCTTGGCACTGATTTAGACTGCGCCTCAGAAATATCAAATAAAGTTAATTGCACAGCAAAGTGGCTGTGGTCTGACAGTGCCAAGGCTGTTGAGTCGTGGTGCAACATTTAAATAAAGCCTTACAGAATATAAGTGCTGATGGAGAATAACTGACCATTTGCCCTTGGCCCACTCATTCATCCGCAATAGAGAAGGGAAGCATTACCTTAAAGTCAGACTGAAATCGGTCATCAGATTTAATTCTTAATGTCCGTAAACCTTGAAATAAAATATAATATTAAGCAACATTTTTTATTATTTGTTTTACTTTGCTAATAACTTCGCAATAGTCTCAAGAATTGTAAGGGAGTGGTCTTGTCCTCGTTATTATTAGAGCCCGACCAACAAATCGGCATGCAGATATCATCGGCCGATATGAGCTAATTGCAGATAAATTGGTATCGGGGTTTATAATGGCTCATACATGACAATTAAAAGAGAAATGGAGAGAGGGAAGATTGTTGTTGTGCAGTTTGCAACTCCACTTTTGGCAACACATGGGTTTGGAACGCCACAAATCTAACGAGTGTACTGTCCTAGTTGTTTATGTGCCATGTGGTGTGCGTGTGCAATCTGGTTGCTGAGTGACATAAAGGAAGATCTGATGATGATGCTGCTATACTGCTATAGTGCATAGGTGTGTGCGTTGTGGTTGTTGAAGATCGGCTGTCTTGTTGGTGTTGATCCAGTAGTGCATATAGAGCATGACAGTGTATTTTGTATGTGGCTGTGTTGGCTGTATCAGCACCCATATGAGATATTTGTGTGTGTGTGTGTGTGGGGGGGGGGGGGGGTAGTTCGTTACTGAAGGCCCTGACTGAAACCCCATGTTACGCTACTGTGAGGTCCTATTTATGAAAATAAACTTATGTCATGTTATCTTAGTGAGGACTCTTAAATTACTACACATAAATGTTAGAGAAATCTTTGTTTTGTGTGTTTCTGGAAAAAAAGAAGAAGAAGAATATCAGCCCATCTATAATTATCGGATTTTTAAATCCTCAAATATCGTAATCGGTATCGGTCTTAAAAATCCTATATCAATTGGGCTCTAGTTAATATTCACGAGCTGACCTTTGTGTGACAAGTACAAACAAGGGTTGTGGATAAGGGTGGGCGGGGCCTCATAATTTGATGATTTGATCTGATAGGCTGTATGTAAATGATTATGTTTCAATGACATCATGAGTATCAGGAAAAAAAGCTTGGCCGAGAGAAGCTGAACTAGGGGGAACGCTTTTAAAAAAGAAAGACAGAAAAACCAATTACTACATTTTACACTTATGTAGAAAGGAATTATTAGCATGTCACTTTCAGTCCAACTTTTAGCAGAAATGAGAACTGGAAAACAAGAGCAACCTGATGTGGATAGTTGGCAGAAGAATATCTAGATAGTAACAATAAAAAATAAAAGAGAAGTATTGTGGCGATAGTTATAAAAACCTCCTCTTTGGCGAACAAAACTGCCTTTGTATTTCAATCTTAAATGTAAAAATGAATCTTTGATAAGTACTACTCTAAGATGTCAACTCCTGTCAGGTCGGTGCTCTCCCAGAGACACTTCTGTATGGAGCCAGAAGAGAGGGGAGGACAGCGCTGAAGCACTGCAGTCCAAATTCAAGTCAACTATATGCAAAGTCAACCCAATTTATTGGAAGGGGTGAAAGTTAAAAAGTAATACAGACATTCTTCTTTTCGTAATATGTGAGAGAAATTGAAGGAGGGGAAAATTCAGTGCTTGATTTTTGTCTCCCTTTTACGAAACCCTTTCCTCAATTGGCCCTCTCTGCCATCGTGAGCCAGTATTCAAACACGGGGATGAAGAACATGGAGTTAAAGAGGAAACCAGGTCAGCAGCACGGTCTTGTGTGAATTTTCGGGAGAATGTTGGTTTTTTTTTTTGTTGAGAAAATTGAACATCGAAGGAGAAGAGGTACTTTAGGGTGAAATTTCAACTCACTTAACTGCATATATATATATATATATATATGTGTGTGTGTGTGTGTGTGTGTGTGTGTGTGTGCATCTGCATATCTACATGTGTCAACATGCACTCACTACACACATTCATAGAATGTTAACTGGCATGTGTGTACCTGCCAGATGAGAAGGCCCAAGGTTATAAGGTCACCTGGTCCAGACTTGTGCAATAAGATGAAATGAATGGGAAATAGATTGGATCACCCCCTTTTGTATTGTACACACTCTGTGTTGGCCAGGGGAGACATACTGGAGCATCTTACAGTCAACGCAAGTAACATAGTGCCACAGTCAATAGTTAACTAGTTGAAATCAGTTTTAATTCCCATTTTGCATTGATTTCAAGTTACCTGCCTACCATTTTTTCCCCCACTTTTGAGCGAATACAATTTATACTTTTCTTCATACATCACAAATTTGGGGATTCCTAAACTTGGAAAATTAAGAATCTTTCTTACAGATATAAAGCTTCAAACAAGAGCAACTGACCATTTAAAACCTAACATCGCTGATAAAAACAGGGACACCAGGAACTACACACAAACAGACACGTAATCTCTGCTCTTTTGCTGGGTAAAAACTTATAGTTACCTGGAGGGAGGGGGAACACTGGGAGAACGTGAACGTGCCCGATTTATGTCCCCCGACCTCGAGCAGTGGTTGGATGACATCACCTGCTCAGGAACAGACAGCGTGGAGCTCTGGAGGTCTCGGCCATTTGGTCGATAGTCTGCGGGAAGATTGGGAGAAGGATGGGAAGAGGAAAGGAGAGAAGCAGGCAGGAGAAGTCAAGAGAAAAGGGGAAGAAGGATTACTGCCTGAGGTTCTTTAGAGGCTTGTTCATCGACGCTGTGGTACTAAGGCATTCTTTTGATGACAGGAGTGGATTTACAGTTATGTTTGAATTTTGCCTCCCAACAACCCAGTTTTGATTCCCTAAAAGAGAACAGTTTAGGTTTGTGGCACAAAACGGAATCAAGATTATTCTTTGTTGTTTTTTCGTTTTTTTTTAATTTCCCCCCCTTTTTCTACCCAATTGTACTTGGCCAATCACCCTATCTTCCAAGCCGTCCCGGTCATTGCTCCACTCCACCCTCTCTGGCGAGCCGGGGAGGGCTGCAGACTACCACATGCCTCCTCCGATAAATGTGGAGTCGCCAGCCGCTTCTTTTCACCTGACAGTGAGGAGTTTCACCAGGGGGGATGTAGCGCGTGGGAGGATCAAGCTATTCCCCCCAGTTCCCCCTCCCCCTCAAACAGACACCCCGACCAACCAGAGGGAGGCGCTAGTGCAGCGACCAGAACACATACCCACACCCGGCTTCCCACCTGCAGACACAGTCAATTGTGTCTGTAGAGACGCCTGACCAAGCCAGAGTTAACATGGGGATTCAAACCGGCGATCCCCAAGTTGGTAGGTACCAGAATAGACTGCCACGCCACCCGGACACCCAAACCAAGATTATTCTTATGATGCAGATGTATTTTATCCATGACCAGCAACAGCTTAGTAACAAGAAACTTTTTTTTCTTATTGTGTTAAAAATAATGCTGAATGTCATTATGTACAGGTGATGGGTTTTCTATTTTCATTATGCTGAGCCTTTATATTCAAATAAATGAGGACGTAGTTTCAGTATAGGCACAATTCATTTACTGTATTCACATTGTGCATTAAACATGAAAATAGGCTTTACAAATTCTGAAATGTTATAATGAACTTTTTCTGCAAGACTGATTGGTCCATTGAACTTGAAAGAGTTCATTAACGGATAATCAGACATGGCTAGAAGCCACGGATAAGGTCAATGGTTAGCACTATTAAAGTTGATTGATATTCACCAGAGTGTATAGCACATTAATACAAGTTAAACATAACCTTAATGTAAGATCAAATGGAAAAAAATTGGATTTAATGATAAAGAAACGTTGACCTTAACTTAAGGCAGTTTGACAATCTAATAATTTATTTTCATTAGCAGTTTCATGATAGTTGATCTCTCTCGTATTACCTTTAGGTTTGAGACAGTTGTGATGAATTAATCAAACCATTCAAAACTTAATCCATATTTTACATTTTACAGATTACATATAGCTGCAATGACAAAGTTGAATATTGAGTATTACACATGGCAACTCTTTTGAACTTTTTTATGGTAAAAAAAAAATATATATACATCAAATACGGCCCTCAGGTCATCTTTTATATTACAATGAATATAAAATAAAAGGGGACAAACATCTGCCATTCCTGAATAGGAGAGTACCCTATAAGCTAACTACGCTGCACAGCAATCAACTTGCGTGCAGAAGCAAATTAAATCCATTCTTTCTCTTGACATGCTGTTTCATGCATGAAAACAGACTGCCTGTTAAGCACACACAAAGAGGAGAACCTTCACTGACAATTAATAGGATTAAACAAGATAGAGGCTGCATGAGTTGGCATCAAACTATATATAGGGTATGTAAAAGACAGAGGAGCAGGCAAGCCCCTGGATGCAAGTCAAATGTATTGTACATACATGTAAATTCCCAGTTTTATTGCACCAAAAAAGCCCTCCATATTAGCATTTACAGTTCTTTTTTTTGGGGTGGGGGGGATTTTTTCTCCCCAATTGTATCAGGCCAATTACCCCACTCTTCCGAGCCGTCCTGGTTGCTGCTCCACTCCCTCTGCCAATCCGGGGAGGGCTGCAGACTACCACATGCCTCCTCCAATACATGTGGAGTCGCCAGCCGCTTCTTTTCACCTGACAGTGAGGAGTTTCGCCAGGGAGACGTAGCGTTTGGGAGGATCACATTATTCCCCCCAGTGGCCCCTCCCCCCTGAACAGGTGCTTCGACCAACCAGAGGAGGCACTAATCCAGCGACCATCCGGCTTCCCACCCACAGACATGGCCAATGGTGCCTGTAGGGATAACTGACCAAGCCGGGAGTAACACGGGGATTTGAACCGCCGATCCCTGTGTTGGCATTTACAGTTCTAAAGAATATAGGACTTATGTCTGCCTTCATCATGTGCATGTATTTTAAGCCTTATGACTAGTGGGGCGTGTGTTATATGTATTGCACTGACCATACAGTTTGAAACCCTAGCAATGTGTGTGCTATGATAATCAAATAATATGGTGAAATATTCTTTTCCTCCCCCCCTGTGAGAGCAAAAGTATCAGTAGATTGATGCAGGATTAGCTGGGATCTAGTGGAGCCTGAGTAAAGACAGGGGAAGGGAGCATGGAGGAGGGTGTGAGCAGAGTCGTGCAGAGGGGGTTTTCCCTTTGCTGTGAATGGAGTGAAGGGGACAGACGTGGTGAGGCAGTGAGGGACTGATGAGAATATTAAAGAGGCTGGAGGAGGGTTTCCCACAGCCACAGTATCATCTGCACAAGCCTAGGCTGCCCTCGTCTATCTGTCGGTCTGTCTGTCTGTTTATATCCGTATGTTCTTCTGTCTGTCTGTTCACCTGTTCATCTGAGATTTGCAACAGAATTGGATTCTCTCTTTGACCTGTCTCGCTCATGCGAAAACCCCTTCGTTTCCCTCTTTCTCTCCATCTGTGTTCCTCTGTGGCATGGATCTGCTTACTTGAATGTAAAACATTAACAGACATGATAAACTACCCTAATTATTGCAACTTTATTTACCATCATGCAATTATGCACCTTTATTTACTGGCATTCAATTTCAGCGCAACTCTGGTAACTGGAGGATCGCCGGTTCGATCTTCGGCTCCCTCCTCCTTGCAAAAATGTTGAGGTGTCCTTGAGCAAGACACCTAACCTTTAACTGCTCCTGATAAGCTGGTTGGTGCCTTGCATGGCTGACACCACCGTCAGTATATGAGTGTGTGTTTGAGGGTGAATGTGAGGCATTCATGGATTGTAAAGCACTCTGAGTGGCTGTTGTAGCTAGAAAAGCGCTACATAAATGCAATCCATTTACCGTTTACCATAACGCCAGCATTTTCTGGAGCTTGGATTATGAAAGATGATGTCATCCGAAAGAAATAATTTTGCACCCATTTTTTGCTGTCTGTTCTTCCCTAACATTCTGTCTCCCCCCCGTTTCTCCTACATTATAGCTATGCCACTGCTTTGCTGATGTGCAGTGTGCATGTGGTGCTGAAGCTGAGGAGTACAGGAACAGCAGTTAGCTGTGCAGGGGAGAGAGAGAACTGCTTTGCTCCTAAAATATTCTGCTACTGTTGCAACTGTTGGGCTGCAGTGTTTTCCTATGTTAACAATGCAGATGATGCCTTAGGAGTGATATTTATCTGTTTGCCCGATCAATGTCTTTTGACAACATTTGTGAGCCTCTTGACATTAGTATATGATTAGGCGTTATCAACATCAGCGCCTTCCTTACCTGTTATAACCCCGACACCATCTTCACAGTCATAGTCTGAGATCTCGCTGTCACTAATCCTCTGCGATCCTTTAAAATGGAGAAACGGAGGGGGGAGAGTAAAGGGAGGGGGGAGAGGTATTGAGTGTGAGGCAGGAGTTCAGAATGGGGACAGAAAAGTGATGAGACAGGTTGACTCTCACTCACTAAGTCGCCTTCATCACGCGGACCGAGTATGACCGTAATCTTTATTGGTTACAGTGCAGAGCGCTGAGTAAAATGCATCCGCCAGTGAACTGCAATATCACAGTCCCGCTGTATTTTTTATAATGTATGTGAAACTACATGTCAGCTGTGTCAAATAAAGCTGTGTATTACTGGCTGGCGCAAACAAGACTACAGGTCTCTCTTCATTTGAACCGTGCTATTTTCAAATGACACAATCAATCATTCAATATACATGCGAAGATGGTGGGCGCACGCACGCACGCACGCACGCACGCACGCACGCACGCACGCACGCACGCACGCACGCACACACACACACACACACACACACACACACACACACACACACACACAAACGACTCCCGTCTCCTCTCTGCCCCCTCCCCGCTCCCACCACCACCACCACCACCGACTCCTGGCCGTCTTCGCTATTCAGTCAGCTTAAATCAACTGGGCACTTGTGCTTTTTCACAAATGACAAGTGCTGCACTCTGGCAGTGCCACTCCCAACCTCTCATCTCAGTCGGCTTGAAACTTTTTACAGCTGTCAGCTCTTTCACCTCACACTAACACAAACCGTCAGAAAATCGTCCCGGGGAACGCAGGCGAGCCTTAAGTGTCTGAAGTGGAAGCAGCACAATGAGGCGGCGCTTTGTAACTCCAGACGAAAATGTAGTAGTCTATTGCTAACCAATATCTGTTCAGAGTTTAGCAGTGGTGAGTAAACTGGAGCAAGAAGGGATATAAACAAGCTATTTCTGGTTTTGGCTGGAGGAAAATGCAATACTAGAAAATAATTTATGACGTATACGGACAATCTGAGTATCGGTTCTCTTCTCTAAGTCAGTATAACACCACTGTTGAGTGGACATGGGATAATGAGCAAAATATCTGCCAGTCGTGCAAACAAAGGAAAGTCACATATGTGAAGACAAACTCAAGAACAACATCACATCCAAGACACGGAAACACAAGCAAAGGAAAATGGGCTACCAAGGCTGGCTACAGTATTCCGTTCCATTCAAAACGCGGATAATACTGGTGAGGGGCAGAATATGAGGTATAATACATCACAGAAGATAAAACAAAACAGGCAAAGGGTCAAAATCTTCAACTTACATAATTTTCAACAGGAACACCAAGTACTCAGAGCTGTAGAAAACAGCCAGGGTTTCTTTCCTATTATTGCATTGCTTTTAAAAAGGGGATGGAGTGCAGTTTTGCAGGATGGGATCGTGGGTTGAAGAACAGGATTGTAGGACAGTTACAATATGAGTACAGAAAGAGGGAGCGATTGCTGTGTCCTAAACCTCCAAATCCTCGGAGTGTCCATCCACTATCCCAAGTGAATTTCAAAGAAGTTGTGCAAAACTAGTGGTTACTGGTCTTACACCAGCTCAATAGATTCATATGGGGTGGCAGACATGAGCACCTTTCATTGAAAATATTGGAGGGTCAGGGCACAGGAATCTTCTGTAAGGACAGCATCACTCAGAGACTCCACGGAGCAGCATGGCAAGGTATTTACGAGGGCTTTACCTGAATTGCATGAATATGAGCCCTTGTCTGTAAAAGCAGAAGTGGTAAGGTTGATGTGACAGGTATAACAAAGGCAAATGACTACATCAACATAAACTACCACTGCTGTCGTTCAAGGACATTCAATTCCTCAATGCGCTTAAGTAGAGGCTGCTGAACATAACAATCACAATCAAAAGTACACCCTATGTACTATTTATCTGTACGTGAGACCATACATTTAGTAAATTACAATGTCAGAGTGACAGTTTTGCCAAGTGGGTCGGAGATGTAGGTGCTACGTACTCTGTAGCCGCCTTGTGGGACTCTCTCCATGGAGCTGTCTGCGTTGTGTGTTCGGGGAGGCACGAGGAAGTGGGACCGAGGACACGTCATGTGTCTGCAGCTTGTACCAATGTGGTTCATCGTCCAGAAGGGCTGTCTCCAGCTCTATCAGGATCTGCAGTGGTGGGAAAAACATGGTGGTTAGGTCACATGTCTGCTCGCAAGCATGTATGCACCCACCTGCATTTATCATCTGTGTGCCACTCATTTATACACAACTGATCTTACCCTGTGCCCGATTCTCAAAACAACACCTTGCCTCATGTCGAGGTGAATAATTTCATCCTAACAGATTTACACAGGGAGGTACAAATGACATCAACGTCCCACATCAATGGTGGACAAGGAATGGACAATGAAAACCCTTGTAATGACCAACAGCATTACTCAGGGTTTTGACCCTGTTCAGTGGATTAGCTGAGCTATCAGTCCACAAGTTAAGTGTTCCCGTTTCCTGACTGGGTGGGTTTGTGGTACTCAGTGGGTCTGGTCTCCTTACCTCTCCCAGGAATTCACTCTCCTCCTCCCTCACCCTGGCCTGGTCCCACAGCGTGATCTCCAGCATGCGCTCCCGGAACTCCCGCCGGTGCACAGGCGAGTACATAAAGGTCTGGTTCCATTTGGGCTCTAAGGATTTCTTTACCGTTTTTGTTCTCCTCTTGCTTTTGTCACTGGAGGAACAATAATTCAAACTGTTTTTATTTACAACCTTGGAAGAGAACAGCCACGAAACAACAAGGTTGATATCACGACACAGCATGGAGCACACACATGGCACCATCACATGCTGGGTTAAGGTGGTGGGAATGATAGGACTACCCTGTCTCTTGCAAATGTCCAGTCACTCCTTTTTTTCCCTGGGTGTGAAAGGACCATTAAACAAAGTGTGCAACACCGCACCGCTAAATCAGAAATGAAACAAAAAACTAGATGAACAAATTCCGTGTTAATCCATAAAAGCGTGATTGCCGTTACTGGTGATGACAGATGAAAAACGTTGACACCAAACACACATAGATGGAAACCAGACAAACACCATTTGAGCTAATAGCTGATGGTTAATTTCTTCATCATTTAGGATAAGTGGAAAAAGGGTGTTGGACATGACACAATGCAGGTGGTCAGACCAAGTTCATAACAAAACGGTAAACTTTTTCTACTCTTACCTTCTATCAGGGAGGAAGTAGATTTTGACATAGGGGTTCCTGGGTCGGCCGTCTTCCCTGGGTGGCAGGTCCTTGGCACCCAGGATGGTGACAATTAACTGATGGCCTACTTTGTCATACCAAAGTTTGACCTGCGGGGGGCAGAGCAGAGGCCACCTGATAAGAGACTGTTCAAAGCCAAGAAGAAGAAAAAACAAAACTCAGGGACGATGCAGGAGAAGACAACTTCAACAGGGTGAACTTGAAAATGGGCACTTGCAATGGGGACGTGTAGTTTTGTTTTTTGTTTTTGTTTTTTTTAGAAGTCTTTTCCTTTTCAACACAACTTTTGAACATTCCCCTTGAGAGTCTTCTTCATCTCATGGTATGTGTTACACCAACAGTTTTGTCTGGCTGTGGCAATATTGTCTTCTCCTGCGTCTACCCTCTAGGGCAACAGGAGGAAGATGTCTACCTGCCAAAATGGCGTCAGCTCACATGCTAGGCAGGGCAGCTTTACAAAGCTTAAATGCTTGCTAAAATAGGCATATCGATGACATTGGTATGCTGAATATGCAAGGCTGAAAATGGTGAATCTAGTGACGCTTGAGCCGATGCTAAAAAAACAAAGCAAAAGATGTATATTTGTCTAGTTAAAAATCAGTGTACCTAGAAACGCAAGCTAACAATGCTCTAAAATAGACAGTGTGATGTTTATTCTAGTCTGCTGCGATTAACATTTTGTAATGATTTTTGGTTTGTTTTTATGCCTGTAAGGGCAAATTCCCCTCTGGAGATAAATAACGTTTATTGAGTAGAACTGAATGTAATTGGATTTTCATTTGAATGGCACTGACTTGAAGTAAAGTACTAAATGCAACATACTCTTACCTGAAATGATAATGTCTACCAGTAATGATATCGCCTCTAATAATATTGCTGCAGATATTCAATGAATATTAATATGCAGAAACAGATCATGCTGTTATGAGTTGAATTAAAGACAATTCACACTACAAGAAGTATGGACACAAGGAGAAGACACTTAGAAGAGGAGAAAACTCCAACTGAAGATTGAGAGTAAAGAAAATGGTGGAAATTAAAAAGAAAAATCTACCTTCTAAGTTCATGTCCATACTTTTTTAAAAATGTATGATTATGGAAAGGGTCTGCATCATCTGAAACCATAGTCTTGTATCTTTACATGCAGCAAAGCAAGAAACGGCATTCAAGACGAGTCAAGATATTTAATATCTGCACACAACATACAGTAGGGGGCTTATGGACAAACAAATTGTACCAAAAATGTAAGATTGTAGCCCGCTACTATACTGCACATTAAATGCAGACTGACTATACACTGAGTCAATTTGTGAAACACTTTCAGAAAGATTCACCTTGAGGACTTGACTGCATAACAATTTGCATGATTCAACAAAGTACTGTGTTCTATACGTAATTTACAATGCCATTACAATGCCCATACTTGTATGTAATAGCTTAAACGACAAAAGCTGTTCCTAGGGTGCAAACAGGCACACACACACACACACACACACACACACACACACACACACACACACACACACACACACACACATACCTACCTACCTATTTATTTAACTCCACTATCTTTCCTTGATGTACCTTGCCTTGATGCATGCTCAATGACTCAGGTGAGAAAATCAAAGAAGGTTGAATCAGTTCATCTGGATACAACGTGTATTGACAGATATGTTTCATCCCTCATCTAAGGGACATCTTCAGTCTAAATTGACTGCAGGTATCCCCAGCCCTTATAAATGATACAGTTGCATAATGGCCGAAAACAATGACCAGTTTCATATGCAAATATGGGTGTGACCACTAATTAGCGTTTCAATGGCCATGTGCACTATTCACAGAGGACTAGGGAATGTTGCAATCACAGCATTGTAAGGGCCCAGACAGACCAAACCGACTAGCGGCGACGAAGGCCAACTGTTGCGTCGCCTCAAGACGCCTGCCATCTGGGCCAAAAAGTAGCACTTGAACACACCGCAGAGACTACAGCCGACGGCTCCGATTCGCTAGCTTAGCACTGATTCGTTAAGCTGAACAGCCAATCAGAGTGATTTCTCTCACTGACGGGTTCTGCTGAATTGCCCAAAAAACTGTCGACAGGGGTCCGACTAGTGCTGACGGTGCAGGCCACACCGCAAAAACTAGGGTCACAGACACTCACCAATGGCCCAACATTGGCCGACGGTGTGTCAGGGCCCTAAGAAGGCGACAGATGTATAGATACCAGCGACCAGTTTCATGTGCAAATATGGGTGTGCTCATTACCTAGAGTTTCAATGGCCATGTGTTTCATATTTGCATATGAAACTAGTCGTTGGTTTCGGTCGTTATGCAACTGTATTGTACATTATTGTTTATAAGGGGTGGAGATACCTGCAGTCAGTTTAGACTGAAGATGTTACTTAGTTGAGTGATGAGACTTTTCTTTCAATAAACGTATCCAGATGAACTGATTCAACCTTCTTTGAATTACATCAAGCTAGTTGTTCAGGCACTTTGAAATGAGAAACCCCCATAGTGCATGTCATTGTAGTTCTGTGTTAGCCAAAACAATCTGACTATAGAAACAAGTGGTCATATCAGTAGCATGTGAAATATTCTGAGGTCAGTCTAGAGTAAAATGACAAAATGTGCGCTGTTAAAGGACTATTTATGGTCCCAGGCAAGCGTATGACCTTCACTCTAGCTGAATTCGGCATAGCAATTCAGGTAGAATTAGTTTAAATCAAAATTTAAGAAATGCAGAAAAAGAGAGAGCGATATCGCAGGTGAGGTGAGAAACTCGCAATGTAAGTCGAAGGTTGGTCAGTATGATTAACGTTTTGGGAGGTACAATTTGCTTTTTTATCAACTCTCCTCTGCATAATGCGATCTAATCTTAAAAAAAGGAGGGACTGTAAACTTGGTGCATCTTTTCAATGTGACATGGAGCGCCAGACCCATCAGCCATACCCAATTAACAGTTTAGCTTCAACTTGCAGCATGGACACCCAAACACAATGATTGGTTGAATACTTTCCAAGGTTGTCTTTCATGTCACTCTGAAAGAGAAAATAACCAAAGTCTTTGGTCCCAGAGAAGATTGTCCTCAAACATTCAGAGAGACACCCTCCTGCATTGCCATAGCTAGGTTCGGAGAGTGATGAGACAAAAGTATATGGAGCAAACAGGATCAAATTACTTAAGTCTGCTGATGAAATAAGGCAATGGAAGAGTGTCTCTTCGAAATATTTAGCTTATATTAGTCGGGCATGCAATACCTGGGCAAAATGGTATGAAAAGGTTAAAATGGCATTAGTGAGTAATAAATATAATCATAATTGTGATGCTAAGAAAATCAAATACAGTAAAATGACACAATGAACTGCACTGAGAGGGAAAGTTGAAGCTGCCATTTCTCTGGGAATGCATTTTCCAGAGCATGGAAAAAGAAAAAAGGCCAGTCAACAATCAATGAGAGGAGACTAAATAGAGAGCGTGCCCTTCAGACAGGGCCCATTACCTGGACCCTAGGGGCAAAAGGCGGTGTTCTTCTACTAAGGCTTTGGCTCTGGATAAGCAAAATTAAACAGCAAAGAAAAAAATTGGCAATAAAACAAAAACTGCAAACCCCCCCCCAAAAAACAAATTAAAAAAAACTCAAAACATATATACTAGATACACGACAACAACACAAATTTAGGCCAGTATTTTTCCATCTTTCACTTCAATATCTTTATCTTTGTGTGCTGTTCATTGATTTGAGTTATTGTCTCTCAGAAGGCCTGTCCCTCTGTTTCTCTGGACTGTGTTTCTCTGAGGCAGAGCTGTGCATCGGCTTTTCGGAGCAAATTATCGATGAGTCATAATTGTACAATCTCTTTCATCCTCTCTGTGCTGGCTCTCCACTGCTTCAAATAGTATGCGTCACAATGACGTTATCCCCAACTGATCCCTCAAAAAAAAAAATCCCCCCTTTTGGGGTTTGTTTCTTTGTAAAAAATCAAAAACAAAAACATAAAAATCCCAAAATATCAGAGGACATTAAAAACATAATTGCACTAAGTTAATTGCAGAAAATGTGGTATTTTGAGGCATACTCAATAAACCTACAGTGTTTTTCTGAAATTGGTTGTTTCAGCTTTTCAAGGTCATCCCATTTATGGTAATGTAGAAACAGGGCATGTACTTCAAAATCATTGGCAGATTTCCGAGATGATGGGCTGGATTTTGATTAGCTGTGGGCTGTAGTTAGGTATGAGCTGGTAGTGAGGGCTTCTCTGTTTTAGGCCTGACCTGAACCATGCTGATCCAAGCCCTGCAGCTCTGCAGGATATTCCACTACAAGAGATTTTCACCAAATTCGATCAGGATCTCCCATCCATCCATCCATCCATCCATCCATCCATCCATCCATCCATCCATCCATCCATCCATCCATCCATCCATCGATTATCCAAGCCGCTTATCCTTATCAGGGTTGCGGGGATGCTGGAGCCTATTCCAGCAGTCATTGGGTGGCAGGTGGGGAGACACCCTGGACAGGCCACCAGTCCATCACAGGGCCGACACATTCACACCAAGGGACAATTTAGTAAGGCCGATTCACCTGACCTACATGTCTTTGGACTGTGGGAGGAAACCGGAGCACCCGGAGGAAACCCACGCAGACACAGGGAGAACATGCAAACTCCACACAGAGGACGACCCGGGATGACCCCCAAGGTTGGACAACCCTGGGGCTCGAACATAGGACCTTCTTGCTGTGAGGTAACCACGCTAGCCACTGCACCACCGTGCCACCTCAGGATCTCCCACAATCATCAAAAGCCACCTTGCCCTCCAATTGCTTTTTGTTTCGCAACAATTACCACCAGTGCAGCTTTATAGCAGCAATACCAATTTTAAGAACAATACTGTATTTGCTGTTTAATCTCAGAGAGTAGGGACTATAGATTGGTGATATTTGTATTACAGCAAATGCTAAAACAGCAGTTTGCTTCTCCTCGCCTTCTTTAAGTATGTCTTGATGCATGTTTAATAGCGTCTTAACATCTTATTAAGTATCTTATTGTGTTGGGGTGAAAGATGTCTTTGACTTAGTAAATAGTATCAAATGCAATTCCCTGTTGAGTCTTAGACTGTGAGAGTTGATTTATCTCTTGTTTTGATGCAGCTCTCCACTCACTTACCCCTGGAGTGTATTTTACACAAGATAATGCACAACTCAGAGTAACCTGATCTACAATACTGTGGTGGGTTGGTAATGGGCCAAGCGAACAGGCCGGGTGAGAGCAACAACACCTTGTGCAAGGATTTTAGAGGTAATGCTTCTCTCTGCATATTGAATACACATTTAAGACCAGTAACCAAACATGTAGTAATTTCGCCATCTACAAATAAACCGTCTACAGAATCTCACATTTGCACAGTACCCCATCCTCACTGCCTCATTCAGGTAACTTACTGAGAGCTGTCCTGACAGGTACTGGGGGGCGTCCCTCAGCATACTGGGACTCATGGGGGAGGTGACGGAAATGGATGGCCGATCCATCTTCTGAGACTCAAAAGAACTTGAACCTAACACGAAGAAGAAACATTCACATTTCTGTCAGAGAGGGAGGTCTGCAAGACTTCAGTCTGTACTGTTAGTGTGAGTGGGTTTGGGGAGAACAAAGGAAACATAAGGAGCAGAAGCAGGAAAGAAAGAGAGAAGAAAGAGAGGGAAATAAAGAGAACAAGTATGCACACAGATAGAAAAGAGCGAGAATGAGAGGTGGAGAGAAAAAAGAAATACAGAGAGGCAAAGTGAAATATTCGACCATCTCGGACGTTTCTCTAGTTTGACGTTTCTGGGTTGACTAATTGGATAAAACAGGCTAATGAGCTACGGTTGTAGCGTGGGGAGGAGAAGAAAGGGATGAACAGACTCACTTGATTCCAGTTGTGCATGTGTGCTGTCGGGTATCCTTGGAATATCTCTGCAAAGGGGGGGGGGGGGGACAGTGAGAGAAAGAGAGAGATGCGGGGAGGAGGAAAGGGAAGGTATAGGGGGATCAATTTGAGCTAATGCTGAATGCACTGTGCTTTAATGACCCTAAGCACCACATTAGTCTTCATTCACCCAGCAGCTCACTCAGCAGTACAAAACAGGTCAAATTTGGGGGAATTAACAAAGTAAAAGGCGTTGCCATTTTCCCCTTGCTATTTCTGCTTTCAAAAACAATTGGCATACAGCTGTTTGCAGAGGAGAGAAAGTGTGAGCAACAAAACAGTCATTTTGCCATGCTGCATTGCTCGGCGGTATAAGTAGCCCCGACTGACAGAGCCTGAATTTGGGGAATGGCGGAGGGAGGGGCGGTTTTTAAATAAAACAAAGTTGCCTCTATTGCAAAGCACATTTCAGTGTGAACACATGCCGTGCTGTTTCTCGGGTTAAACACTTCAAGTCTCTCCGATAAACAGAGTTCGATAGCACTAGATGATTTACCAATACGCAGGATATGGTGCAAAAATCTCCTGACCTGATAGACTAACCTGTCAGTTGTTCTGATACAGGACATCAGACTACGCTGTAAGGCTCATCTCACAGCATCATTTACTTAACTAGCTAAACCAGCTATTGGAAGGTTTAACTTGAATGCAGGCATGTCATTGCATTTAACAAGTGGCCACCTTCCCTCATGGTGTTTTATTGAGCTAGACTCTAAACATTTCAAGAAGGCTCAACATTGTAGTCCAGCAACCTAGAACCACCCTGCTCTGAACTACATAACTAAAGCTCTGTGGGGGTGTCCGGGTAGAATAGCGGTCTATTCCATTGCCTGCCAACACGGGGATTGCCGGTTCAGATCCCTGTGTTACCTCCGGCTTGGTTGGGCGTCCGTACAGACACAATTGGCCATGTTTATCCAAAGGAGTTGAATCAAGTCCTGATTCAACTCCTTTGGATAACCATGACCTGGATGAATGAGAACATTCACAGACAAATTGGCCATGTCTGCAGGTGGGAAGCTAGATGTGGGTGTGTATCCTGGTCGCTGCACTAGCGCCTCCTCTGGTTAGTCAGGGTGCCTGTTCAGGGGGGGGGGGGTCTGGGGGGATAGCGTGATCCTCCCACACGCTATGTCCCTCTGGTGAAACTCCTCACTGTCAGGTGAAAAGAAGCGGCTGGCAACTCCACATATATCAGAGGAGGCATGTGGTAGTCTGCAGCCCTCCCCGAATCAGCAGAGGGGGTGGAGCAGCGACCGGCACAGCTCGAAGGAGTAGGATAATTGGCCAAGTACTTTTGGGAGAAAAGGGGGGGGGGGGACTACAGCTCTGTTATACCTAGCTGAGATTTGGGCTGTGCAAAGCTTTAGGTTTATTGTACACGAGGAATAATGGAGCACCGCTGCCGTCTTGCAGAGTATGGCATGAATACGGTGCAATATATTGAAGTCTCACCCTATTGGCCGCGAAACCACAAGCTCCACCTGGGGCTCAGGCTTGGATTCAAGAATGATATTGTAAACTTCTTTAAATGTGGCTCCTTGTAAAATTCTTCCATTCCACTCTAGCACCTGATCACCTGCAAAAAAAACAAAAAACAAAGAGATATGTTGCATGTAATGTTTTAAGCCACTTTAGCTTAGGTTCAAAATAGACAGTAAAATTATTGTAGCAATTGGAATCAAAATCAAATCAAATCAATTTTATTCGTATAGCCCAATATCACAAATTACAAATTTGCCTCAGTGGGCTTAACAGCAACACAACAATAAAAAATACCATAAATTTGGTTGTACTCATAGAGTGTACCAACAAAAGAGTGGGATTAATTAATTAATGTAAAGAGAGGTTTGGCATTTTTACCTGGTCTGAGGTGCCCGACAGTGTCTGCTAGACTTCCTTTCCTCACTTTGGTGATGAAAGCACAAAGTCTACCAGAATCTGTCATCTTGCCACCTACCACCTGTGGAAGATGGGAGGTGAATGTAAGCGTATCTCAAATGTCAGCCTTCAGTATACTCAGACGTGGGCTGTCTCAAGCTACACACTTATTTAAATGTAATCACATTAACTCCTCTCATCAATGAAACCATTATTTTCTACAACAAGGACATAGGACACATGTTGCACCTTACAGGAGTGTTTTGCTTTTGCATTTGCTTTTTTTTGATAGCATACTGTTGACGTCATGATTTCTACTTTTGCCTTCAAGGCACACTTCCTAAACAGAAAGCATCGATGGTAAGGGTCAATGGAAAAAGTAAATCTCTTCAGAACAATGTCCTGGGCCTAGCCCATCCTTTTCTCCCCCCCTGGGGGGCTACTCTGGTATTTTTCTGTGTGGCGCTGTAACAGTTCAAGCCCATGGGCAAGAGGTGTACTGTAAAACTGAAGCGCTCTGGTCTGCACAACTCAGCCTGCATGGGCATCACACAAAATAAAAATCCCTTTTAATGGCAGCTGAATGCCAACATACAAAGGAGCTTAGGGAAGTCTGCTGAAATGAAATGGCTTTATGTAATGGGCAGGACCCAGCAAGGGAAGTCAGAGAGGGAAAAATGGGTGAGAGAGAGAAAGAGAGAGAGAGAGAGAGAGAGAGAGAGAGAGAGAGAGAGAGAGAGAGAGAGAGAGAGAGAGAGAGAGAGATGGACGGTATCTGGACAGCTGGCAGCCTGACTGATGGACCGACTGGCTGGATTGTTAAGTTGGTTGGCTGCTGCTGAGCAGACAGAAACACACAGAGGCATCAAGCAGGCACAAACATGCCATTTCAGGAAGCTTATTCAATCAGTAATGATTTTTCCCCATCTTGCCACTTTCTTTTCTTTCTCCTGATACTCCCCCTCCCACTCTCCTCTCACCCCTTCTTCAGGTTCTTCTCGGTTCTGCACCGTGTGGGTTGTTCACGCTAGAGTATCAGTGCAAGCAGGAGGAACCAAGAGCATATTTACATTTGAAGCCCCCTCATATTCTTACCATAGGGATAAACGGTCATCAGTCCTTGAAAAAAAAAAACTTTTTAGATCACTACCTTCCCATACTGTATGTAGAGGGAGAATGAGACCTATAGAAGGAGGCTGTGAAAGTGTCAAAGCATCAGAAAGAGCAATGTATTTATGCAGAGATGATGTATAAAGGGCACAGTCCAGTTATGGAGCAACTAAGTAGGTGAGGTTAACTAGGGCAACATACTACAATGACATACCAGGCTACCAGGGTACATTTTATACACATTTTATGCATTCTCATCTCTCAAATGAGATTAGAAATCAAATCTTGGAAGTCATATCTTTTTAAGAGGCATCACTTACAGGCCCTGGTGTGATTTTTGCAGTGTGCCTGCTAAGATATTAAACACAGATCATTAAAATAACTCAATAGGAATGTGTATGAAAACTCACAAGGCAAACTTGTGTACACTGCTCATTAATATTAATCTGACTAAAAAAGTCCCTAATTAATATTAGTTCTAATTAACACAATGATGCAATCAATGATTTGAAGCTGGGAAGGCAAATAAACTGAATTAGCAAACCAGAAGGGACTAAATAATAATATGTAGTGTTTTAAATGATTGTATTTTGCTGAAACCTTACACAATTGTGTTTGCAGATGGTTGCCTGTACACAATAGCAGCCTCTCAAACTCACTTGAGAGTACAGGCATGCAAGTCTGTGTATGCAGAGGATCACATAAACAAAAACACAGATGAACACACAAAGACAAACAGACACACAGACAAATCAACAAGCAGACAAACAAATCCCTGCAGAAAAAAAAATCATCCTGAGCTCACCTTCAGTCCAAGTAGAGCTCCTGAGTCTCGGGGCACACTTCCATCTTTCATGCGCTTGTTGAGCAAAATGCGCCCTATTAGGCGATCCCCATCTTTGGATGGCTGCCATGTCACGGGGTGCTACAAGGTCAGAGCAACAACACACCTTCTGTTTTACAACTCATCCACTTGAGATTTATCACTTAAGACCAAAAGAGATGACTGCATACAGTGAGAGAGAGAGAGAGAGAGAGAGAGAGAGAGAGAGAGAGAGAGAGAGAGAGAGAGAGAGAGAGAGAGAGAGAGAGAGAGAGAGAGAGAGAGAGAGAGAGAGAGAGAGAGAGTGTGTGTGGTGGTGGTGGGGGGGCAATTCACTTGGAAGAAAGCAGCTCACACAAACTGTTGAATCATCTCGACTTTTGCATCATTCAGGGAGCTTTGTGATTTTATTTTCAACTGACTGAATTTGGCTTTTGCTTGGAATGAATGCACCATAATTAGGGCTGGGCGATATATTGCACATTTAAAACATATTCAAGATGATTTTGTTGGAGATATTAAAGCAGGCGATATTGTAAATATTGCGGTGATCTTAATGCGCCTTTCATACGGCCTATTTTCTAAAGACCGGGCTAGTTGCAGTAGTCCCCTGACTCTTCCTTGTCTAACAAATATGAATACGTTGGTAGCGTGCTAATCTCGCTTGGCCAGACCTCCGTCTCATTAGCCTAGTAGAAGGTTTTCCAATAAGCTGTTTTGTACGAGAAATGAATAGCAACACTAGTGTTATTCAAATAAGAAAATGCGAATGACAACGCAATGCAGCCTATCCACAAACCAGGAAGTCAGTTTTCACATTCACAGATTTTCCACCATTGAAAACACTGGTCGACACAAAATTCAGTGGCGTTTCAAAAATATATAGAAGATGGTTTAGTATTGTGGTTGCTCATGGAGCATTATCCCTACTACAAATATAGTATATATATACATATAGTATATATAGAGATAATGTTGAAAATCGTGATTCTCCCTTGAAGTCCATTGACCCTGGATATTATTATTATTTTTTAATTAATTAATTTTTTATTTCCTCCTCTTTTTCTCCCCAATTGTACTTGGCGAATTACCCCACCCTTCCGAGCCATCCCGGTTGCTGCTCCACATCCTCTGCAGATCCGGGGAGGGCTGCAGACTACCACATACCTCCTCCGATACATGTGGAGTCGCCAGCCGCTTCTTTTCACCTGACAGTGATGAGTTTCACCAGGGGGGACATAGTGTATGGGAGGATAACACTATTCCCCCCAGTTCCCCCTCCGCCCTGAACAGGCGCCTCGACCGACCAAAAGAGGCGCTAGTGCAGCGACCAGGACACACAACCACATCCGGCTTCCCACCTGCAGACACGGCCAATTGTGTCTGTAGGGACGCCCGACCAAGCGGGAGGTAACACGGGGATTTGAACCAATGATCCCCATGATGGTAGGCAATGGAATAGACTGCCACTCCACCCAGATGCTCCAACCCTGGATATAATTTAATGAATCAAAATTTCTTTGCTCAGGAAGTTTTCCCAAAAATGTACACTAAAGTCAGAGAAACTGATGAAAATGTATTTGTATTTTTGTTTGTTGGCATTTTTTACACAATTTAGCCAGAATACATTACAACAATAAGCATACGTCCAACTTTGATGGCATTATTCCTCTTACTGCATAGAAAAAAATCACTCCATTAAGCCATTTCAGAGAGAACGCACAAAAATCAAGATACATATATATCGTACATCGCAAAAGTTTTGAAAATATAGAGGCATGATTTTTTTTTTTGTAGCCATATCGCCCAGCCATCAACATAATCGCTGACAGAAATAACCATTCGTCAGGGCAGCTCAGGAAAAAGCTGCCGTGATCATTAAGCGCTATGGTGTCTCAGATTCCCGAGCTTGTGTGAACGTGCTGATGTGAGGGCGTGAGTGGTTTCCATGCAGAACCCCATGCAGAGTAAAAAGCAGGCAGCCCCAGCGCTCCTCCCCGGAGCATGCCTCGCTCCAACACGCCACTGCACACAAGCATACAACCACTCTCCAGCGGAGCGGTGGGGTGAGGGGGGTGGGGTGGCGTAGGGTGAGGAGGGAGCAGAAGAGCCAAAAAAAAAAAGGAAGGGTGTGGGTATTCTGTAATACAACAACAAATGAGATAGACCACGAGCAGAAAAGAGTGAAAAGAGAGCGCTAACGTCAAGCCATGAGACATCATCAGGACGAAACTACGCATACGGCAGTGAAAGGGAAAAAAGAAAAACAAACTTCTCTGTGCCAAACAAATCCAATTGTCCTTGGGGATAATATTTTATTCTTTTGTATTGTATAAATTGTGCTAAATGTGGTATTTTTGGTGTTGAAGTGAGTGAAGAGTTTGGATGGGAGGGGGGTGGGGGTCTGTCTGGAGTGAGTGGTGTGGGGGCGGGGCAGCGGAGTGGGAGGGACAGGCCTGTGTGAAGGTGTTCCTCACCTACTAAACATGGCTGCTGCAGAGCAAGAACACAGTACGCAGGAGAACTAGCATGCAACTACGAGACCCACATTCCCGTGTGCCATGGCAAACATACTAGGGGGTGTGTTTCAATGCTCGTCTTGAGAAAATACTGATGTGATGTGTAATTTCTGTCCGGGGGAAGCAAATACAGCAAATAGCAAGCAAGAGGATACCCTCGAAAATACTTTATTTTTCGGCAACACCGAGCAAGGTGGGCCAAAAGTAATAAAAATCAAAGTAACACAACCGCAAGGGGGTTAAAAAAAAAGAATCAACTTCAAACTTTAAATAAAATCCCCAAGAAAAACCAAACATCTCCCCTATTTACAATAAGTGACAGCAAACAAAGACTGGATGGGTAATTCATAAATAATCATAAAAATAAAAAAACAAAACAAATGCAGGCTAGGTTTGTCTCAGTACCTTCTCACTATGGCTATGCTCCTCGTTTAGGGTCGTGCTACTGCACGTATCAACGCCCGAGTCTTTAACCTGCGGCTCGCACCACGCCAAGTCCTCTTCGAATGAGTGTCCCCCAAAGCGCACCATTTTCTTTTGCCTCTCAGATAAGGCGCATGTCGGCTCGGACATAAATGCCCGCTCAATAGTTTGTCTTTTTCCCCTTTGACTGTCCCCTACAGGTGCGGGATAAAACAAAGAAAACAAAAAACAAAACAAAACAAAAAAACACAGAAAAAACACATGCAAAAAAGGTGTAAATAAAAACAAAGGAAACGTGAAATGACAAAAGACTCGGGGGCGGGAGGGGGGGCGGGGTGGGAGAATAGGATAGTAAGTAGGCGGGACTTGTTTGGGGTGGTAGGGTGAAGGGTGGTCATGGGCTCCGCATGTCTCACCAAAGACATCGAGGAGGCCTCGCTGCTATGCCAAGACGCATGGTCCCACCAATGGCCATCCAAATCTCCTGTGTGTGTTGAGGGGTTGGGGAGGGGAGGGGAGGGGGGCAGGGTACCACACATATTCACAAAAGAGGACAGCAAGAGGGACCAGTGAGGACGCCACAGAGCCACGACTTAGGGACAAAAGTGACATCGTCCCCAGACAAACATGTAAAACGCACACAAACAGCAATACGTACATCGACTCATTTGTGCACATCAACTCACACATACTGCACACACTGCACCATTATGGAGTATAAAACTGTAAACTCCTGTGAAGAAAAAGAAACATACAGAGATTCATAAAGCATTCAACAACCACATCAGGACCTTAAAACCAGTTCAGTACTGCAGGAAAACTAGCCTCCCCTGCATAACCTCTTAGTTTTCTCAGGTAACCGCTTTTCCGCTTTCATTCATAATTCATGTCCACACTCCCTGTGTGTTGTCATGTGCCAGTGAATACAACTCTGTCCTTTCGGCTGCTTCAAACCTGTCACACAAAAACCTGCCACGAAAGCACCAAAAAAAGGAGAGTTATCTGTCTAAGAACCACAGCTCACAGTTAATGTATTATTCACTTTGCCCAGCTTTTTTTGTGGTTTTGTTTTTCCCAGAGAGCAAGTTGAAAAGCTGCTCGCTGGGGCCATAACTTCAAATCAGTAGAAAAGCAACTTGTCTTTGTCCAAATGAAGTTAGCATCCTGCTATCTAATCCAGGCTGGATCTGTGGGAGGAGGAAGCAGGGTAGATCTCTAATATGTTTAACTGAGGCCTAAAATTGCAGTGCCACAGCAGTCTTAACTGACCTCAATCTAAAGTGCACAGGGGAGAGCTTTTTGAGATGGGGTCCTGATTGCAACTTCTGTACGAGCATCGGTGGACACACAGCCTGGAGAAATGTACAGGCTGGGCAAATGAGTGTAATGGAATTACATCTGAGAGAATTTGGACATTCGGTTTTTTATGCCCAAGGAGTGGGCGAGAAGCAAGTGTTTTTCTGCACGAGAGTTCAGTTGTGCGTGATTTTGAGCGTGCACGCACACACACACACACACACACACACACACACACACACACACACACACACACACACACACACACACACACACACACACACACACGAGTGTTGTTAAAGCTATATGGAGGAAGCAAGGCCTCTTGAGTGGAGAAATCTCTTCCATCTCACAGTGAATACAAGACTGAACCGTCAGAAACAGGAATCAGAGGTTAAAACCAATTCTTACGAGACAAATATCAACATTCTCAGTATCTGAGCTGGTAGGGGAAAAAAAAATGTCTGCAACGTCAAAATTAACTTTGTCATCCCTTTTACAGGATTTATCCTGTTTTCCCATGTGGGTGAACGGAGAGATGGAGAGCACTACCAATTTGATTAAGAGGCTTAAAAAACCAAAGCTAATTAAAAGGAGTGAAAATTATTGAATATGAAGGTAGGGCGGGAATTCCCGGTGGAGATGGGTGTAGGGGTAGAGAGGAGAAGGCCTGCGTGGTCTGAGGAGAGAGAGAAATAGCTAATGCTACAGCATTTGTTGAAGTTTGTGGAGAGACCGCTCTGGGAAGCCAGATGTGGGTATGTGTCCTGGTTGCTGCACTAGTGCTTCCTCTGGTCAACTGGGGGGAATAGCGTGATCCTCCCACGCACTACGTCCCCCTGGTGAAACTCCCCACTGTCAGGTGAAAAGAAGCGGCTGGCGAATCCACATGTATCAGAGAAGGCATGTGGTAGTCTGCAGCCCTATCCGGATCGGCAGAAGGGGTGGAGGAACAACTGGGAAGGCTTGGAAAATAGGATAATTGGCCAAGTACAATTGAGCTTTCGCAAAGTCCCGCCCCCCTTAGTTACTGCCCGTCAAGCATTTCAGAACTATCCAGGAAGTAGCCGGAAAACACCAAAAAATGAAGGAAGAAATCAGCGCATTGTGTGGGGAAAAGTAACAGTAATAATACGTTAGCTGTATCAGCTATCAATAATAGCTAGTAGCAAGCTTAGCTTGGAGCAGACAGGTATTTTTGTTGATTTTGGATGGATTAAGCTGGCCATGGGGTCTGCTATACTGCGAAATCTATTGCCGACATTGCGCTTCTTGCATTCTGGGTTTCGGGAAGGGAAAGAAAATTACACCCCCTCCAAACTTTTCAGATATCTAGTATCCGATTTGCAGATTCCATAGGCACACCGTTTCAGCATTTTGTTGTGTGTTTGAAAGCTCGACGGACCGTTGCTAAGGTAGGATTGGACAAGCACCGTTCTGGGGCGGTACTTTGCGAAAGGTCAATTGAGAGGAAAAAGAGGGGAAAAAGCTCCAAAAAAAAAGAAAAGAAAAAAGAGACAGTGCTCTCTAACTGGAGGGCCTTGCTTGTGCAGAGATCACTGTACACGCAGCTTGGTTCTGCTCTTAACTATGCTATGGAGACAATGGGACGTATAAATGCTATTCACTTAAACCGGCCATGAATTTCACAATTCACTAATTAAGTCAGTTAAAATAGATAATCACTGGGTGTCCGAGTAGCGTAGCAGTCTAGTCTGTTGCCTACCAACACGGAGATCGCCAGTTCAAATCCCAATGTTCGCCCTGGCTTGGTCGGGTGCCCCTACAGACACAATTGGCCGTGTCTGCAGGTGGGAAGCCGGATGTGGGTATGTATCCAGGTCGCTGCACTAGCACATCCTCTGGTCGGTCGGGTGACTGTTCGGGGGGGTGACGCCACATGTATCGGAGGAAGCATGTGGTAGTCTGCAGCCCTCCTCGGATTGGCAGAGGGGGTGGGGCAGTGACCGGGATGGCTCGGAAGAGTGGGGTAATTGGCCGGATACAATTGGGGAGAAAAAGGGAGGAAAAAAACCAAACAAACAAATAATCATGAGATTCTCTTTCTTAAAAGCATATATCAATAAAGCACATGGTGTGGCCATTTAAACAATAAAGAAATCCTATTTGCTAATGATGGGCCATTCAGCAGACATTGATCTTTTTCTCCCTCGAAGATAAAACTATTTGTATATAAGTGTGCGTGCGTATGGCTATATGTAGCGGTACTGATCCTTATAGCTGCTGGCGCAGGTTAGGTCATCTGAAAACCTTTTGTTTATGCAACCCTCTGGCTTCCCATTTCCCACACTTCACTACCCCTGCAAAGAGCTGTAAAACCTAATGGATCCATGCAGGGCAGGTCTCCTTCCAGCATTCATCCTGGTTGAGGATTCAATCCTGGCTAAACAGGGGAACTCTGATGAAAAACTAGAGAACATAATGCTGTTAGAGGGAAGTGTGTGTGTGGGGGGGGGGGAGTAATAAAGACAAGGAGGGAGAGGTTTTCAATACAGGAGAAATAAAGATGCTTTATGAAAGAAGAATGCAGTGTATAGCATCTTCACAGGAGCAAACATGTAAGAGTGGCAAAAGGGGGAAGTGACATCTGCGGGGGGGGGGGGACTGCAATGTCTTTTTAAGTCTCCATTTTGCACAAATTTTTACATGTGATCTGAAATTTGACTCGTGTTTTGCATACAATTTTGGATATCAATCTCCACAAACTCCAGACTGAGCTGTTCCCTTCGCTTAACTGCTCTTAGTTATATTCGAAGTTCCAAGGTCAGTCTCCAACTTTGCGAAAACACCCTTTTCTCCTTCCTAGCTATCTACTATCGTAATTCATCCGTCCATCCATCTAAGGGAGTGCTAAAATCATTTACTGTATACAAATATGCGCCGTGATAAAGCATTATGGATGTCCCCAGACTGGCTTTGCCCTCCATTGCCCTCTGTAACTAACAGCTGACAACAGTCATTACCCTATTTGCCTCCCAGCTGGTATTCTGTCGGCTGCAGACACCAGCGTGCAGCTCGGCCTGGTAGACCCGTTCCTTTTAACAAGTCACTTGCCTCATGTGACCACGATAGTCGAAACAGCTTTAGGCTTGCCTTAGTAATCAGGAAGAGGAAGAAAATAAAATGCTGAGGCAGTGTATGGTAAACGTCTCTCTGCTTTCTCTCTCTTACTCTTTCTTTTGTTTTGTAATGGCAGACACCCGAGAGCTCATTTAAATTGTTCCTCTCACAATTCCTTCGTCCACCACCACCACCTCTCTCCATACTCTCTTCACCCAACCTGACGGCACAACCCCTGTCCCTTGGCCCATCCCTTTGTTCTCTGTCTATATGAATTGGGACGGATGCCAGGCTGGAACAACAGCTCCCTCTCCGTTTCCTCCGGATCTCTGAGTGTCATGCACGCCACAAATGGGCCCCAATCCCCCAATGAGGAGCTGTGTAGTTTTTCAGGGAGCAAGGAAACTCATCACAGCCATAAATTGTGAGCATCAGCAGTCTGCACGCGGCCCCTGCCGTTTCGCCCTGGCTCCGAGGCCCAACAAAGTGCTGATTCAGGACAAAGGCAGAACGCAGGCAACGGTGGAGTTCACACCAGCAGGCTCTCCATCACTTTGACAACTCAATAAAAACCAGTGTAAACTATTAATTGGATCATTAATTATTGATGCTGTTTTCGCTACAATTCAGGGGTGAGAACAGAAAAAGAGACAGGGGTGAAACCGTGTGTATGTTTAGACATAGCATCCATGTGGGAAGGTGAGGTGATATAATGTGGGAAAAAAAACTTCTCGTGAAGGTCCACCTAAATAAGAACTGGGACAGAGATGACAGAGCTAACTTTTGTTTTATTGTATGACTTAGCATTCATTAAATCATACACCAATTGCTTTGGCTTTCGTCTTTTGTCCACAAGAAGGACGAGCAGGGTGAGTTCGACCATCGTTCCGATGTTGACAAAAACATTCACCTTGAGCAAACAGACTACCAACCCGACAGAGCGACTTAGGTGTTGGCACTGATCCTGAACGGCATTAATGAGGATGTAACTTGGGCTATCACTACACAATGTCTCTCCTTTAGTTAGCCAGCCAGCTCCTCTTTTTCTGTCTGCTCTGCACTATTATGAGAGTGCATGTCAGGGGAATCAATAAAGAGGAAAACAGAGGGAGAGGACCATCGCACTAAATCAGTCTCTGGCCGTCACAGTCATGAGCCGAGCCCATTACAGCTGGCACGCCCTCTCTCCTCTCCTCTGCTCTCCAATCTCCTCCTCTCTTTCCCGTTCCTCATTTTATCTGGCCATCCTTGCGATGCGCCCAGCCCCACGGGGCCTATGAGGTTTGAGAGCACCCCTTTCCTTGTCCCAGTCAAGCTGAGTGCACAGACCACAGGACGCTGACAGGCCACATATGGCTAAAAGGTGCTTTCTGCCTCTCTCTCCGTCTCCCTCTCTGTCTCTCTCTCTCCACACACACACACACACACACACACAAACACACACACAGACACACACACACACACACGCTAATGCGCTCTGCTTTGGCTGTTCTAGCTCGTCACACTGCTGGCGAGGGGGAAATGTTCAGCACCATAGTATTGCTGATCAGCAAGTGGTGGGTATGTATGTTGCATGCAGGCAGTTTCCTTTCTCAGATCAGCTCTTTAAAGACTGGGCGGACAACCTACACAATGCACAAAGTCGGAAGAAACAGATCACTCTTTTTGAAGCAGAATAGGGGGTATTGAAGCTCCCGTGTGACCTGGTTGAACCAGGGAAAAAAAAAACCCATCTGTGCCAAAATCATGCTCAATTTAGTCTAGTAATGCATTTTCATGTACAGCCAAAACTGAGTGACCCACCCTTACAGCCATTAATGCCTTTTAGAGTGAAGATCAGAGGCTGACTGTATTATGCAATGACGCATTGATCACATTAATATACTACAGATTTCCCATCTCCAAATCTGGGGTCTAGAGTCGATACACCCTCTTTGCACCCTGCCTGTGATATAATTAAGCCCAGTTTGATACAAAATACACAAGGATGCTCGAATTCAAAACAAATGCAGTTTCGTAAGACGTTTTGAAAAGTACTGTTCTCGGTGCTTCTTGGTCCTTGCGTGCACTATGACCCTAGCTGCCTCACTTATGTAATGATTCAGTCTAGCCTTATAGCATACAAGGTCTAGGTTACCGTTGCTGTTAACAGCTATAACTGTTGGGGGGCGTCCCTTGTCTACCAACACAGGGAATGCCGGTTCGAATCCCCGTTTTACCTCTGGCTTTGTTGGGCGTCTCTACAGACACAACTGACTGTGTCTGTGGGTGGGAAGCTGGATGTGGGTGAATGTCCTGGTCGCTGCACTAGCGCCTCCTCTGGTTGGTCAGGGCGCCTATTCGGGGGGCAGGGGGAACTGGGGGGAATAGTGTGATCCTCCCACACGCTACGTCCCCCTGGCGAAACTCCTCACTGTCACGTTAAAAGAAGCGGCTGGCGACTCCACATGTATCGGAGGAGGCATGTGGTAGTCTGCAGATACATTTGGGGTGAAAAAGGGGCGAACCCCCCCCCCTCAAAAAATAGCTATAACTTAAGTTAATATTATCAGCTGTAACGGGATTTCTCCATCAAGGTAAAATACCTGACACCTACTCTTTTGGGTCAGCAGTTTAACTCCTTTCCGTTGCTTTTTTCTTTTGTTTGTTTGTTTTGTTTCTTGCTCTCCTTCACTTAATGGCCTGAGGGGGAGGCAGGCAGACACAAAGAGAAAGACATGGCAGAAACGCCGACCCTCAAAACAGTCACATTTCCCTAATTTGCTCTGCGGCTACCTGGAAACCTGGAAACCCCTACATTAATAATGCAGCGCCGGTGCTGTGGTGCTTCCCTTTGTGTGGAGGGCACTTACATAACAGACTGACTGGATCCCTCCTCCTTTGTTGTGTTACATTTCCAGCACATGGCAGGCTCTCACATCTAGAGCCACTTACAAAAGCCAAACGGTAGAATAAGCTAACGTTCTTTCTATATCTCCGCTACCAAAGGCATCGAGTATGTCTTGGTCCTGGCCAATGGCTCCTAGTTTCTTTACTTCCTTCTTCATCCTAGTTTAGCCACTTTACCTTCCTTTCTCATCCTAGTTTGTCCACCTTACCATGTCCTGTCAAGAGGCTCACGCCAGGCGCCAGGCGCTTCTTTTCACCTGACAGTGAGGAGTTTCGCCGGGGGGACGTAGCATGTGGGAGGATCACACTATTCCCCCCAGTTCCCCCTCCCCCTCGAAAAGGTGCCCCAACCGACCAGACGAGGTGCTAGGGCAGTGACCAGGACACATACCCACATCCGGCTTCCCACCTGCAGACACGGCCAATTGTGTCTGTAGGGACGCCCGACCAAGCCGGAGGTAACATGGGGATTCGAACCAGTGAACTTTTGTTGGTAGGCAACGGAATAGACGGGCACGCCACCCGGATGCCCCAAATTCAGCCACTTACTATCACAGTCTGTCTTCATAGGCCTGTGTGGGTGAGACAGTAATGTTTGTAACCCCGGGCAGGTGTGACATTTGCCATGGGGCTATCCATTGTCCATTTTCATTTATTTTGTTGTAGTCAAGATCCAGCACAATGAAATCACCTTATTCCTTTTAGCGGGGCTACACAGTGTACTGTAAATGGGTCAACGCAAAGCTCTCTGCAAGCACAAAGATGTGTTTGGAGCTTGCCTGATTTTTTTTTTCCCAAGGGTAAACTCCCTGTTCTCTCCCAGTACAGGTACATGGCTCCCCTCCCCTCACTCCCCCCAACCCCAGCCACGTTCCCCTGCTCCCACTCTCATTGGACCAGTCTAATCCTATCACTGGGACTTTGTAAAAAGGCCACTTGAAAAGGGATGACATCATCGGCGTGATTTGGGAGCATTGTGGTACAGTAGATAACCTTTGTTCACAAAGAGTATCTGTTCTGTCATCCCACATCTGAGAAGAGCGCAGACAGAGGGGGACAGAACGGGAAATATTCAGAAAGTCAAAATCCCAGTCTCATTACCTTACTTAAAAGTCTACCGGCTACTCAGTTTAAAGGTGGGCTACAACTGCTGCCCTGTTCTACAGATTTATGTGAAAGTCAAGGCTAAAGGGGACATCCAGCACAAAAAGTCTAATTACACTTCCGTCATGTAATTGCCCCTGCTTATACATATATTAATTAATATGCAAGAGTGAGTACATAATTCAGAGGTGTTTGGGCCATCAAAACTAACCTGTTCCAACTCGATCTAACTATTGGCAAGGAAAGACTTCAGTTCTCAGCAGCTTCAACACAGGTTTTCCAGACACTATGGGGAATGCCTACACGACACTGGCCATTGTACATGTCTCAATTACCTATAAATGGCAAGTAACTGGGCATGTTTGTGCTTAAAATAGCATTACCAGTAATTGTAACAGTATTATTAACAAATGAGAAGTTAACCAGCGACTTACTTCAATCTTATCTGGCAACTAGACCCTCATTCTTTTTAGGAAATCATTTTTCAGGACTTTTCAAGGACATTTTCCATGGCTTCTGATAGCAGTTGCTGACAGAAGGTCATATTATTCACTGTCAGCTATCACTGGAAGCCTCAGCAGTCTCTAAATGGACTGTTTAATTTTTAGCTAGGCACTGAACATATCCACCAAACTGATGTGCAATCTCAGCGGTTGAAAATGTGCGACCTCATCTAAATACTAAGCTAAAAATACATCATCTCATTGGGTAAAAAAAAAACAAACAAAAAAAAACACTTTATATAACCTAACTTTGTAATCTATTTTCCATTATTCAAATATTTCCATGACATTTGATTAATTTTATCATTTTCCAGGTTTTTTCCATGACTGGAAAACTAGTCTAGACAAAGGTGGTAGATGTGCACATTCCACCTTCTTTTGAGGTGCAGGACATATGCCAACTATAAAGAACTGAAGAATATCCGAGACACAATGTCCACAAAATGGGGAACCTGATGAAGATCCCTGTGATCAAAACGTTGTTAACGTAAGGGCATATAAGAAATAAAAAGCTATTTTATGGCAGCTCGTCAGTGTTGCAGATGTTCTTCAGTTCTTTACTGTTTGAAAACTAGTCTAAAAATTTTCAGGTTTTCCAGGATGTGCAGGAACCCTGGCCCTATTCCAACTGGTAAGACCCTGCAATATGTGCCATAATATGACTAAAACCAGAGCAGTAGCTTTGCATTAATAATAATAATAATAAAAACAGCCTGCACTGACAGTGTCACACTGACAGTGTCAACAACACTCACACGTATCTGCATATACATACATTCATACAAACAAAACACCCAGGACAGACGTCGACAAACATCTGGTTCACCTCACAAGACCACAAGATGCCTCCTGAGAGGGACTTTAACTGTTAGAATAGAATCACACACTCACATAGAGAAGCAACACTCCTTTAGACACACAAATACACATCGCTGGCCTGCCCATCAGAAAAAAGAGTTGGCAGAAGTTGAAAGTAGCCAACCACCAGCATCTGTCCTTCAAAACTAATGGACCTGCTCATAGATTATATACCAACATAATGCCCATAAAATGTGAAAGTTAAATTGTACATATTATTCTTTTTTTTTAGTTGAGTCAACCAATTTAAAATATCACAAATCATTGTCATTATAAGCCAAGTTTCTGGCAATAAATATCACAAGCATGGATGACACTTCTCTAGTTTGCCCAAGGTGCCATAATGGCACGGGCCAACCTTGCATACATTTACTCACAGACAAACATAAATCACACACATATACAGGACCATAGACTGTGAAGAGTTAAAAGATTATTTAAATGCATTATCAGCTGCTTGTGATATCAACAAAACACAAGAAACAAAGCCAATGATTAATTGAAATGTGTGCACACTGGCAAAAACAATCGAACAACAACATTAGAAATGGTTTTATCTGCCTGGTAAACATTTCAGTTGGTATGTGTAAAGTATATTTACAAAGTAGTGTATAAGCCTAAACTGAAAACAGACCCGAGGGTAGAATGACTGAGGGTGGTAGTGTTTACTTGCCGTACCTTTCTCACTGACTGACTCACTCTCTATCTCCACATCCTCACAGCTGGTGTACTCTGGTGTGGTGGCCAGCTCCTCCTCCGAGCTGCTGAGGGACACCTGCCGCATCTTTCCGCCCTTTTTGGTCTTGTGGGGCTTCGGAGGTGGCGGGCGAACCGACTCCGACTGGTCCGAGCTGAGCGAGTCATTCCTCAGCATGCTCTCCATCTTCTCCCTCTTGGTCTTGCGGACAGCCGAGCTAGGATCTAGGTGATGTTGCTGCCTCCTCATAGGTTCTCCCCCCAACCCCAGGTCTCCTCGCCGTATGTCCCGAGATCTGTCACCCAGCACGGGGCTACGGTGTGGCGTCGGGGGGCTGTGGTTGGAAGTCCGGTGACCCCCCAAGCCAGGCCCCATGGAACCTGTAGAGGAGCGGTCAACGGAGTAAGAGCGTTGTCCCACCATGGGTGGCCGGCGCTCAGTGAGATGCTGTCGGGAAAGCAGGATGGGGCCCGGGTCATCTTGCTCTGTGTAGGCCAGGGAGACATCACTGTGGCGGCGCTCATGCCTCAGGCGGCCCACCTCGGCATGCATTCTCATCTGTTCCTCGTAGGGCTGTGGCTTCACCGGGTAGCGTGCTAGGTTCGGGTCACTGCGGTAGCGCGTCTGGAACTCCTCCTGGCGTTGCCGCTGGAGGTCATACTCGCTGGGTGGCCCATCTAGCTCCTGGTCCAGGGGGTACTCCTGGGAGTGCCAGCGTCCGGGGCCCCTGCGATCGCGGTAGCCCACCCGCGACGCCTCCACGTCCGTGTACATGTGCGGGCCCTGCGGAGCCCGCCGAGGGTCCCCATCCCCGTAGTCAGACGGTGATCTGGGCATGCTGCCGTCTGCCGGGGCATACTGTGAATGGTCCCCCCCCTCCCTTTGGTCGTATTTTTGGTTTGGATCCCTGGATGCAGATGGGCTTCGTTTCCTGTCAGTCAAAGAGAGGAAAGGGGGAGGGGTTAGTGAACAGTCTTCTTTGGCTGAATTTTCTTTTAAGTCTTTCAATATCTACACAGTGTTTAACTGAATATAAAAATTCCAACATAAAAGAGGAAGGAGCATAATCCAGGTTAAGGATAGCTTACTCTGACACTGGAGTTCAGAAGGCTGGGAAAAAAAACTACGCTTGTGTGTGTTGTGCTGGTGTTTTGTCCATGTATATTTTTGGGTCCCTATACGTACTTTTTTATATGCATGTCTATGTCTGTTTGCATGTGTGTCTAGTGTCTGCTTGCATGTGCACATGAGAATTGATACTCCACTATTTCTATTTGCAAGAGTCCGCTTGCATAGTTGTGTGTGTCGACATGCATCGGTTTTTGTGTGGGTGGAGATGTAAAAGTATCAGTCAGACAAGAGCCTCCGCGGTGCTTCATCATGCTTCTCTTTACTCTGCTGGGTCTGGAGTCTTCTGTCTGTTGCCTTATAGCTCTGCTCTACTTTGCCCTGCACTGCGTGGGCCTCAGTCTCTGTCAGAGCCTGATGAAAGCCTTCTCCCTCACACAGAGACAGAAAACCGAGGCAAGGGAACAATTTTGATGCAGTCTTATTGGCTCCTCTCACTGAAATAAACTTTTGTGGCAGTCGATTACGTGACTGAAGAATCTAAACACAATCTGAAATGTACAGTGAGCGCTAGCACGCAATGCTGTAGTGATGGATGGGGTGGTATATTCTGCATGCGATTGCCTAGTTCACTATAGTCAAGTCAAGTCAAGTAGGTTTTATTTGCACCAGAGGGGACTATATATATATATATATATATATATAAAACTTTGTTAAAAGAAACACTCAATGGTAGGAAAAACCTCAACATATAAGAAGCAAAATAATCCAGTGAGTCAAGTAAATTCTTTAATAGACAGCACAAGCCTGTTTCATGCCATAAGCAACCATCAGCTGTCAATAAAGCTACACGGGAAAGAACATATTAACTGCCTCGTCATGTACATCACGTGTACAATGTCCAATGAGGAAGGGGGAGGTGCCTAAATTCAAAAACATGTGATCGCCAACCGTCCAGTTGGGGGGGGGTTGCGTACAAGGTTAATGGTATTTGTCTACTGGCATGATTTATTCATAATTACAAAATAGATGCGTATATCTATATCTGCAACTGCTGGCCAATTCATTCCTGTTATTCAGCGTAGATATTTCTGGTTAGCAAATGATAAAATACTTTTCAGATTTTCATATTTTATTATTTATTTTGTCTATTAAAGAATTTACTTGAATCACTGGATTTTATATATAAATTTGTTAAAAGAAACAATGGTAGGGAAAGCGCTCAACAAATACGGAGCAAAATAATTAAGTGAGTCAAGTAAATTCTTTATGAGACAGTACAAGCCTGTTTCATGTCATAAGCAATCATCAGCATGAAGTAGGCTTGTACTGTCTCAAAGAATTTACTTGACTCACTGGATTTTATATATATATATATATATAGAGAGAGAGAGAGAGAGAGAGAGAGAGAGAGAGAGAGAGAGAGAGAGAGATGAATATGATGATTTAAAATCATTTGTAGAGAAATACACTTTTCCCCAAGTGTCCTTAATTGCCTGTTGAAAGCACACCGTGGCTTTTGGCAACTGAAAGGATTTCAGTATATCAACCTTAGCGGAAGTTATTTTGCAGTTTGAGTGACATTGATAAAAGATAATATCACGATACTTGAGTGTATCGATATTTTCTTACACCCCTATAACACTGACAATAACAATAACAATGTAAAGTTATTTACATGATAAGTCAAAGGCATGTTCTTATGCAATCAAAATACAATGAGGAATTTATATTCGTGAGATATTCGATTCTACGCTTCTTTTAAATGGCACAATATGTCTCAGATTTAGTTGTTTTTGCACAGTGGGCAATCCTTCATTTTCGTTTTGCTAGCATCTCATTACTCCGCTGATGTGTAGGTGGTTTAGTCATTATCATTTGCAATGCACTGAAAAGAGCAAGATGACAAAAGATTAACGACATAACCTGTCTGGGTATGACCTGTTTGTATAACCAAATTAATGTGTATCAGTGTGTGTGTGTGTGTGTGTGTGTGTGTGTGTGTGTGTGTGTGTGTGTGTGCGTGTGTGTGAATGAGAAAGATAGAGATAGTGAAAGCGAGAGATGAGGGAATGGCGAGTGTAGTCAGAGTAGTGCGATGATAAATAATGCATTTAGATTGATTCATTTGATTCATTGGGATTTGTTGTCTCGCAAGGAAATAATTCGAGAGGTGCACAGGCATACCTATATTGTGTCTGTGTGCATTTCTCTGTTTGTACAGACGCTCATACATGCATCTCCAGACGTCTCTGTATGTGCAGCAGAAAAAAGGCTGATATTTGAGTTATATTCAGAAATTTGAAGGGACTGTTAATGATCTCTTCTCCTCTAAAGGGGATGTGATCCTTAAATTCCATTGCTCATTCCTTCCCTTGTGAACACACCCACTTGTCACTGCGACTGTTGTTATTCACATATTAGCCTATATATTAATACGCACGTACCAATCTATTCAAGGATCCCAAAAGCCAGCAAAGATTGGGCTGAAACATCAAGTCAGATTTCCTTAACATCACTCCAACCCCATTAATGTAGAGCAAAAACAAAAAAAAACAGTAAAATGGCCATACACTACCGTTCAAAAGTTTGGGATCACCCAAACAATTTTGTGTTTTCCATGAAAAGTCACACTTATTCACCACCATATGTTGTGAAATGAATAGAAAATAGAGTCAAGACATTGACAAGGTTAGAAATAATGATTTGTATTTGAAATAAGATTTTTTTTACATCAAACTTTGCTTTCGTCAAAGAATCCTCCATTTGCAGCAATTACAGCATTGCAGACCTTTGGCATTCTAGCTGTTAATTTGTTGAGGTAATCTGGAGAAATTGCACCCCACGCTTCCAGAAGCAGCTCCCACAAGTTGGATTGGTTGGATGGGCACTTCTTGCGTACCATACGGTCAAGCTGCTCCCACAACAGCTCAATGGGGTTCAGATCTGGTGACTGCGCTGGCCACTCCATTACCGATAGAATACCAGCTGCCTGCTTCTGCTCTAAATAGTTCTTGCACAATTTGGAGGTGTGTTTAGGGTCATTGTCCTGTTGTAGGATGAAATTGGCTCCAATCAAGCGCTGTCCACTGGGTATGGCATGGCGTTGCAAAATGGAGTGATAGCCTTCCTTATTCAGAATCCCTTTTACCCTGTACAAATCTCCCACCTTACCAGCACCAAAGCAACCCCAGACCATCACATTACCTCCACCATGCTTAACAGATGGCGTCAGGCATTCTTCCAGCATCTTTTCATTTGTTCTGCGTCTCACAAACGTTCTTCTTTGTGATCCAAACACCTCAAACTTGGATTCATCCGTCCACAACACTTTTTTCCAGTCTTCCTCTGTCCAATGTCTGTGTTCTTTTGCCCATCTTAATCTTTTTCTTTTATTGGTCAGTCTCAGATATGGCTTTTTCTTTGCCACTCTGCCCTGAAGCCCAGAATACCGCAGCCGCCTCTTCACTGTAGATGTTGACACTGGTGTTTTGCGGGTACTATTTAATGAAGATGCCAGTTGGGGACCTGTGAGGCGTCTGTTTCTCAAACTAGAGACTCTAATGTACTTATCTTCTTGCTCAGTTGTGCAAGGCGGCCTCCCACTTCTTTTTCTACTCTGGTTAGAGCCTGTTTGTGCTGTCCTCTGAAGGGAGTAGTACACACCGGTGTAGGAAATCTTCAATTTCTTAGCAATTTCTTGCATGGAATAGCCTTCATTTCTAAGAACAAGAATAGACTGTCGAGTTTCAGATGAAAGTTCTCTTTTTCTGGCCATTTTGAGCGTTTAATTGACCCCACAAATGTGATGCTCCAGAAACTCAATCTGCTCAAAGGAAGGTCAGTTTTGTAGCTTCTGTAACCAGCTAAACTGTTTTCAGATGTGTGAACATGATTGCACAAGGGTTTTCTAATCATCAATTAGCCTTCTGAGCCAATGAGCAAACACATTGTACCATTAGAACACTGGAGTGATAGTTGCTTGAAATGGGCCTCTATACACCTATGTAGATATTGCACCAAAAACCAGACATTTGCAGCTAGAATAGTCATTTACCACATTAGCAATGTATAGAGTGTATTTCTTTAAAGTTAAGACTAGTTTAAAGTTATCTTCATTGAAAAGTACAGTGCTTTTCCTTCAGAAATATGGACATTTCAATGTGATCCCAAACTTTTGAACGGTAGTGTACATTTTTCATTTAAGCTATGAAACCCCAAAGGATAAGCTGCACACACAAAACCAGCGTGTTCACACGATGCCACTTCCACATCCCAGCCGCTAGCCTCGGTCATAGCCACAGTCATAACCAGTAGCCCACTGTCTTCTTATAACATTAGCTGTCATGATTTTCTCATTCTGTGATCATTGAACTGGTCAGAAAGCGGTTGAATAGAGGAGGTCAGCCGTCGGTTGACACATTAAATTCAGTCCTTTGTTTCAAATCAATAACTCAAAGGTCATTTTCTTGAATATTTTTTTCCATCTAAAATAATAATGACATTTTTTGGTGTGGAAAAGACTCCGTGAAGCATCCCTTTAATTTTGTACATGGCAACCTTCCTTAACACTTCCTGCAGCTCCATTAATCACTGACACCGGCTTTCCTCGTAGGTGGGCGAGAGCCCCTCGTGTGTATTTGGCTGACGTGCTTAACCAAAGGCAGGATCTGTCCCTGCCTAGTTCTGGATTACCACTCAGCTTCATCATGTGGCAGAGTTTGTGCCCATTCAGCTGGATTCATATCTGCATAGACGTGTGTGTTGGGGGTGGGGGGGGCGGCGTCTGGGTAGAATAGCGGTCTATTCCGTTGCCTACCAACACGAGGGATCGCCGGTTCGAATACCTGTGTGATCTCTGGCTTGGCTGGGCGTCTCTACAGACACAACTGGCCGTGTCTGCGGGTGGGAAGCCGAAAATGGTTATCTATCCTGGTCGCTGCACTAGCGCCTCCTGGTTGGTCGGGGTGCCTGTTCAGGGGGGAGGTGGAACTGGGGAGAATAGCATGATCCTCCCAAGCGCTACGTCCCCCTGGTGAAACTCCTCACTGTCAGGTGAAAAGAAGCGGCTGGTGACTCCACATGTACTGGAGGAGGCATGTGGTAGTCTGCAGCCCTCTCCGGATCAGCAGAGGGGGTGGAGCAGCGACCGGATGGCTCAGAGAGCGGGGTGATTGGACATTTACAGCTGAGAATTGGGGAGAGAAAGGGGGACAAATCAACAAAAAAAAGAAGAAAAAAAAGAATTATGTTGGCTGTACAACCGGTAGGAAGTGGGGTATAGGTGGTCAAAGGTTTGTGTGTTCAATTTATTTTTTTCTTATTGAGTGCATTGTGAATGTTTAATCTCATTAAAGTCAGCCGCTTGCACCATGAGGGGACAGCTTGATGTATGCCATCTGTGTGCAGGTCATGATGTACTGTTCCATCTAAATGATGGTGTGTTATAGAGAGTGAGAGTTTCAAGTAACACTCGAGTACAAGTGTGACACAAATCAGCATATTTCTTTCTTTTTTTCTTTTTTTTGTGTGGAATTTTCCCCCTTTTTCTCCCCAATTGTACTTGGCCAATTACCCCACTCTTCCGAGCCATCCTGGTCACTGCACCACCCCCTCTGCCAATCCGGGGAGGGCTGCAGACTATCACATGCCTCCTCCGATACATGTGGAGTCGCCAGCCGCTTCTTTTCACTTGACAGTTAGGAAATTCGCCAGGGGGACGTAGCATGTGGGAGGATCACGCTATTCCCCCCAGTTCCCCCTCCCCCCTGAACAGGTGCCCCAACCGACCAGAGAAGGTGCTAGTGCAGCAACCAGAACACATACCCACATCCGGCTTCCCACCCGCAGACACGGCCAATTGTGTCTGTAGGGATGCCCGACCAGATCAGCATATTTCTGACTGGGTTTTCTTGCTGTTCGGCAGGACATGCCGACGCACAATATACCCTGATCTTACAGAGATATAGTGCTCTTCACTCTGATGATTTATGCGTTGACAGATTTGGAATAATTGCTTTGCTTTTTTTTTTTTAGCAAATTTTACATCATATATATTCAGTGACATAACAACATTTTCTTATGGGGCATCTGGGTAGCATGGCAGTCTATTCCGATGCCTACCAACACGGGGCTCGCCGGTTTGAATCCCTGTGTTACCTTGGTCGGGCGTCCCTACAGACACAATTGGCCGTGTCTGCGAGTGGGAAGCCAGATGTGGGTACATGTTCTGGTCGCTGCACTAGTGGCTCCGCTGGTCGGTTGGGGCGCTTGTTTGGGGGAGGGGGGACTGGGGGGGAATAGCATGAGCATCCCACGCACTAAGTCTCCCTGGTGAAACTCCTCACTGTCAGGTGAAAAGAAGCGGCTGGCGAATCCACATGTATCGGAGGAGGCATGTGATAGTCTGCAGCCCTCCCCGGATTGGCAGAGGGGGTGGAGCAGCGACCGGGACAGCTCGGAAGAGTGGGGTAAATGGCGAAGTACAATTGGGGAGAGAAAGGAGGAAAAAAAAAAAAAAAAAAAAAACATTTACTTATTTACAGTGAAAATGGCAAAGGGCCTTTTGATATCTCTGTAATACAGCAGTTAAGGGTGTCACAGACTGACCCCCCCCCCCCGAAAAAAGGCCTCCTATCACTTTATTGTCCAACTGTAGTCTCACTTGTGAGTCAAACGAAGCTAGGGAGTTACATGAAGTGTTGCATTATTCATGACCTGTTGCTGGACACTAACCAAGTGGGGCCTCATTCACAAATCCAAACTGAGGCGGCAGCAGAAATGATATGCTGGAGTAGGGGACAGGCTCACTGACTTGGATGGAGCAAAAGGCAAAGGAAAGAGGATGAGCGGGGAAGAGTTGTGTAGTCAGCACAAGAAAATGCCTCAGTGTAGTGGCTCAGTGACAACAGATGTGTGTGACTGTGTGTGTGCACAAGCATACACATTTTAGTATATGTGACTGTGTTCCCCGCGTGGGTTGTGTGCATGTTTTTATGTGTGCTGTACAGGCAGTGCAGGAAATGCTTCTATCAGAATTCTCAGTATGTCCTCAGGGCCCCCTGGCCAATGGCCCCTTTGGGATCCTGCAATGAAATCCTAAACCCTCCACACACACACACACACACACACACACACACACACACACACACACACACACACACACACACACACACACACACACACACACACACAGCACAAGTACAGATACAAAGCAACATCAGCAAACATTAACAAACTGGTCTTTGATGAGCTCTAACTCATCTTGACACAAGTATCACATTACTGTGCTGCTGTTTAGCCTTGCATGCCCTTTCTGTCCAAACAGAGAAATGTCCGGGGCAGCTAGCAAGCAAGCAAGTAAGCTACTGTACTCCACTCCATCAGCATCTGCATCATGATGTTAATGCTGTCAGTGCTAACCCAGCCCACAGTAAGAGTAAGTACAACAGGAGAGTGGCGCAGCAATAAATTTTGCCCTGTGCATTATTCTCACATTTCTCAAGCTCCCATAGCTATTGTAATGGCCTCTCTGCAGATATGTAGCTTTGTCCTCTCCACAAGTGCCATGACACAACCAGCTGAACTTAGATTTGCCTTCCAGGCCCACTGACCAGGTAGAGAGATACAGGGGGGAGTAGGTGAGTAGAGACAATAAAGGAGAAAGAGAGACAAGGACAAATAAGAGCAGCAGGAGCTCATGGAATGTGTTTGTGTATGTGTATGTGAGTGTGTTTATGCATGTGTATATCTGCTCATGTGTGAGCAGGGAGATAGAGGCCAGCATCTGTGTCCTCGGCAGTCAGACAGCATGGTGCATGCAGGCCAGTTTGTGGAGCTGTAGCATAGCGAGGCAGGACAAAACGGCGTGGGTGAAGAGTAATGTATATGATGTTACGCAGAAGCCACGACTGAGTCACGTATACCTCAGTGACGTCCCGCTTTCCCTCCCCTCGAGGGCGCTGCACCAAGTGAGATATGAGGTGTGTCGTGTATAGCCATGGTATCAAACTGCAACACAAGCAGCCTGTTCTGCTGAAGACAGACTACTACATAGCAGTGAATCATCTCTACAGGCGGACAAGGGAGACATGTTCACTGTCTCCTTGGTGTGTTGTTGAAATGGGCAAGCAAAACCTATGTGCGCTGAGGAGAACAGCATTGTTTGCTTAATTTCTTTTCCTATTTTGAGCTATGTCTTGATGCATGCTCAATAATCCAGGTAAGGAAGGTATTTTGAGCTAATTTAAAAAAAATCACATCACCTCTCTGCTTTAACAGTGTATTGGCTGTGACATGGATTCAAGTGTTATAGACAAGGTTGATGATATCAGAATGCGGTTCTATGCATGATTGTAGACCGTGACCTTAGTGTATGTATATATATATATATATATATATATATATATATATATATATATATATATGACCGTGACCTTAGTGTGTGTGTGTGTGTATGTATGTATATATATATATAAACATTTGAGGGATTTTTCTCCCCAATTGTACCCTGCCAATTACCCCACTCTTTCAAGCCGTCCCAGTCACTGCTTCACCCCCTCTGCCAATCCGGGGAGGGCTGCAGACTACCACGTGCCTCCTCCGATACATGTGGAGTCGCCAGCCACTTCTTTTCACCTGACAGTGAGGAGTTTTGCCAGGGGGACGTAGCGCGTGGGAGGATCACGTTATTCCCCCCAGTTCCCCCTTGCCCCCGAATAGGCGGTCCGACCGACCAGAGGCGGCACTAATGTAGCAACCAGGACACATACCCACATCCGGCTTCCCACCCACAGACATGGCCAATTGTGTCTGTAGGGATGCTCGACCAAGCCAACCGGAGGTAACATGGGGATTCCAACCAACGATCCCCGTGTTGGTAGGCAACAGAATAGACCACCACGCCACCCAGATGCGACCTTAGTATAGTTTAGGCTGCAAAGGTCTGCATCACAGAAACAGAAGAGAAATGCTTGTGATATGTGGCAGTTCATCTGGTTTGGTCTGATGGCAAACATTACAGATACAAATATGATGATAGCAGTAGTAATAGCATAGCAATAGAGCAGGATAAGCGGTTTGGATAATGGATGGATAATAATAATAATAATAATAATAGCAATCCAGATTTGGGATGGAGCATCTCCATTAAAACTGTCACTCATTAGAAGAGAGATTAACAGCTTCCTACTGTGGTGGTATGTGGTTTTTGCAAGCTATGTCCAAAGCACTGCTGTACTGAGAGCCTTGCTACCTTCTGACAGACAGCACAGAGGGAATCCTGTTTCCTTACTCTAAAATGGTAAAGAGAAAGGCCAGCTCTAAGATGATTTGGTTGTTTTTGATGTTAGTGTAACACAGTACATCACCAGTGCTCTAATGGCACATACTTCCAATATAATAATCATCTTTTAAAGTACCTTGTCCTCAGCAAAAGCAGCATAGTGTATCAAATCCATGGCTCACAAAAATCATGGGATTACACTAGGGACCCAAAAAGATTAAAAAGTGTGAGCCTAAAAGATTAAAAGTGACCCTACATGCGTGCAATGATAAAACCTTTACGTGTTGTTATTTTCCATAACCAAATACTCAAATGTCCCAACAGTCTACGGGGGAATGAAAACTCAGCATCCAGCGGTAAGATTTTCCATCTCTGTCTGATAGGATCTGGTTGCCTTCCAACCTATGGACAAGATCGGATCAGAAATACACAGAGCCAGAGCCCAGGTCCCCAGCTGCATATCATCCTGTCATTCCAAACCATGCCGATGTGTATATGCGCTGTATGTGAGTGCATGTTTATTTCTGTGGGACACCACATTGGCCTGTATGATGAAGGGTTTCCTGGAGCGCCAGCAATAGGCCCTTGAGGCCACAAATCATTAACATTTGATGCGGGTTATCATAAAAAGGGGGGTTATCAGACACACATTAGTGTGGAGCATCTGCAACACATAGGCCTCTGACTGATTTACACTGGGAACATTGGTAGCAGAAGAGATTCCTTTCTTCCCAGTGACAAATGGCCCCAAGCAGCTACCTCTCTCTTCTTCATCTTCTTCTTATCTCCCTCCCTCTCTCTCCCTCTCTCTCTCTTTCTCTCTGTCCCTCTCACCCTTTCTCTCTCTTACACACAAATCACAAATTATTGACACATACAGTCAATGATCTCTTTCTTATTCTATCTTCCCAACCCACCCGCTCTGGTTTCACTCTACTCATCTTCAGCCAAAAAATAAAATGAAACTCCACAATCAGAAAACGGATTAGAATCTAAAATGCAAGCACAAAACGTATACTGCAAAACTATACTGTATTAGCAATAGCTGCACACAGGTTTCATAAACTGAGAATCAGGTTTATGTGAAGTTCTGTTGCAAGGATATTAGAGAACATAAACCCTCTGACTCCCATTTGCCTAGAGGCTACTTTGATGTCCCATTTAAAACCAAAGGAATGACATGCAGAAAAATCAATAATTTAGAGTCCATGAAAAAAAGCTTACAGTGAGTGATGGACCATTCACGGATGTTGCTGGTTTGATGCTTTAACTTGCATATGTAAGCGCATGGGTATGTAAACTCTCACGCAGACACCCTAACACACTGCACATTCACTCGCTGTGTAAACACACCCCCACTCACCGTCTGTCCACGCAATCCGTTTTCATGAGCAACGAGGTTTGAAAAACCCTTTATTTCAGAGGTGCCAAAAGGCATGATGAACAGTGGAGTTATGAGAATTAGCCCCCAGGCAGAGAAAACCATTTAGAAATAACAGCACTGTTCTAAATGTACAGCGCTAAGCGTGCAAAGCTAGCTGTTTTGCACAACAGCACCGTATTATGCACACCCTGCAAACAGCCTGCCTGCCTCCATCTTTAGATTGCCATGGCTGTTGTTTTATGGGACATTTTTGACATGCTGTAAAGCTGTCAGTTTCAGGTTTATAGAGAAAACAAGACTATAACTTCAATTCAACAGAAAGCCCAAATTTCAATAATTTAGCGTTAGTTTTGATTTTAGTAGTATAACCCTAAATGATGATGATGATGACGATGATGATGAACCCTAATTGTCAGAATAAGACATCCAACAGCAAATACCAAACGCATAGTATCAAATATCTAATGAACAAACTTTACCGCGTATACTAGTGTAAACAGGAGACATAACAGGTCTTACTGGAGGTAACCGTCAGGTCCTGGGATGTAATGCAGTTCAAACCTCCTCCTGGCTGCTCCACGTAAACACATGATCATCCGCACATGAACCCTCTGCAAAACCAGTCCTGTCCTGTCCAGTACAGCTTTATCTCGACCGGCTTTGGCTCACACTCTGAGACCAAGTGCCTGTATAATTTTTCCTCCAATCAGGTCTTCTCACTCCAACGCCTAAAAGTCTTTTTTTTTTTAAATTTACTTCTGCACAGCTAAAGGGCTAAATGTGATCTGCACACGGCAACAACGAACGTACGTACGCATGCAGCAGCAGCAGCAGCAGCAGCAGCAGCAGCAGCAGCAGCAGCAGGGTTTGAACGATGCGTGTGACACCGGCTTTGGAGGCTCTTCCCGTTCTGCTACCGCTGAAGAAACATGTTAAATAAGAGAGAGCAAAAAGCAATGGAGGCGAAAATGCAAGGCTGACCCCCGGGGGGAGTGTGCCACCTCTACTTTGTGGATAATGGAGAGAAGTCAAATGAGAACAAATGACTGACGCCGTGGTCCAGAGCTCTTGCACTCAGACTGAATTTGGCCAGCTAATGACGACAATACATCCTTGGAATACTCCTTATTGAAATGAGATAACTACAGTAGGAAGAACAGTTAGTAAAACAAGCTGAATGCGCGTCTCAACCGAGAGCGGCCAGCACAGAGCCAGGAGGAGGGAAAACGCCCTGAAATCACTCCATCCTCAGTTGCATCATCACACTGCATTCTGAGACCGAGTTAGCCGTCCGCTGTGCATCTGGGATGCTCCTGGGAATGGGAGAACAAATCCAATCCCAAGGTGACCTCGTACGATAAAACTTGGCAAAAAAATTAAAAAAATGAAAAAATCCTAAAACCTTAAAAACAAAACTGTGCAGCAACCTGGCTTCTGCTTCTTAGACTGTTGTGACATGTGATATCGACATCGTGGTGTAGAAACGGCGGCCTTAAACTAACAGCACAGCCTGCTTAGCTCCAGCACTCTACTGTGGCCACAAAACTCTCATTCTGCTGGATGTGGATAAAGCGTAAAGCCTATTGACCCTGATGCAAAGGCTTCTGGAGCCAGCGCAGAGAGTTGTGGGTTTAATACCATCATCATGTGATCCTACGATTGGCTGGAGGTCGAGCATCGACCCCACCCAACCTGCCGTCTGCCCAGTCCTCTGCCTAGGAGCGGATTACACTCCTCAGTTGATTACTGGCTGACATTTATCACCAATCACAACCAGAGTAGGAGATCTCACCTAATCTCATTCAGCCTGAGTACCTATGATCCTTAAACTGAACAAATTACATGGTTTACGTGTCTGTTTTATCCAGAGGGGCGATTTTCAGGCATCAAATCAAACACAGGAGAGTCAGATAGGAGAGATTATCCTTCCCATAATTTCTGTGCATCATAAAATGGATCAAAGCCTTTTTTTCTGATTCTGCACCATTATGACGTAGCTGGTTCTCAGTGACCTGGTTTGATAAATCTGTTCTGTGTACCAATAGTTATGTGTATATGTGTTTGTTTGTGTGCGTGTGTGTGTGCGCGCATACATGTAAGAACGACAACCCCCCCTCCTTCAAAAAAGGCTCTCTTCCTCCCTTCCCTCTCTGCCTTTCTATTTCTACTCCCGACTTTTCCCTTTTCGCTGCCCTTCATCATCTTTCTCCCTCTTCAATTGCTTTACCTCCCTCTCTCTGTCCTCTTCCTCGCCTCCCCATCCCTCTGGCAGCGCAGAGATCGAGTTGGACTTTAAAAACACACCCCTATGTTACCTGTCCTTTCTGTGGAAGCATTGGTGACAGCTGACTGACAGAAGCACGGATGGGAAAGGGCAGGTGGGAGATGGGCTGTTGACATAGCAGTTCACAGGCTGGCCGACTGGCTGGCTGAGAGCATGGAAGCCCCTCAGGGGTACGCGGCGGGTGGAGGGGCGACAGAGGAACCTGTGGAGATGTTGTCATGTGTCTCCTTCACTGGAGCCAGGGCTGCTAAGGCCATAGAAGGAAGTCTGTGTGGGCCCCTGATGCTAGGTCAGCATTGGTCACGTAGCATAAACAGCATGTCAGCTACATAAACCAACTAAAGATGATGCCCTCCATTTGTCCAAAGTGCTGTAAAACTGTTTCTGTCTTGAGCACAATGAATGTTTTCTGTATTTTCTACTACGACATTGTATCAAATATATATAGCGTTTTTTTCCTCGGAAACCATCAATGGTGTTGATAAAAGTGCTCAACAAATGAGGAGCGGAATATTAAGATAGATGTAGGGGAAAAAAACTTTAATACATAGCAGAACAAGCTTGTTTAGTGTGTCACGCACTCATCATCTGCCAATGTGGTTAAACCAAGATGGCTCGCACTCTTCCAAGGCGTCCCGGTTGCTGCCCCACCCCCTCTGCTGATCCGGGAAGGGCTGCAGACTACCACATGCCTCCTCCGATACATGTGGAGTCACCAGGGGGATATAGCGGGGGATGTAGCGCATGGGAGAATCACACTATTCTCCTCAGTTCCCCCTCCCCCCTGAACAGGCACCCTGACCGACCAGAGGAGGCGCTAGTGCAGTGACCAGGACACATACCCACACCCGGCTTCCCAGTCGCAGACACAGCCAATTGTGTCTGTAGGGATGCTCGACCAAGCCAGGGGTAACACGGGGTTTAAACCGGCGATTCCTGTGTTGGTAGGAAACGGAATAGACCGCTACGCCACCCAGACGCCAGTATCAAATATAGTTTCTTCTAATAATGAATAAGAAAAAAAGAAATATCGGCATAAAGATGATGCAAAACTTTTATATTGGGAATAATAATTCTTTTGTGTGTGTATGCACAAAATAAATAAATTTTTTGACTTGAATATTAAAAAGACAGAATAGGTGGCAGTGGCATGCGTGGAACCCAGTTGAGATGCTTACCTTAACGCATCCCATGTGAATACCAGCATTACCTCAAAAACGCAGTGTTTCTGCTGATAGAAACAGACAACTTGAAAAAACACACCTGGGTTAAACTTGGTGGAACTGACTGCCACCTAGAGACAGAGAGGACAAGGAGTCCCTTCAACACCAGTTAAGCTCTGTTTCGTATATTTAGCCTTAATATAATACTTAATAGCTTCTGGGTGGCATAGTGGTCTATTCCATTGCCTACCAATACAGGGATCACCAATTCGAATCCCCGCGTTACCTCTGGCTTGGTTGGGTGTTTCTACAGACACAATTGGCCATGTCTGTGGGAGAGAAGCTGGATATGGGTACGTGTCCTTGTCACTGCACTAGCGCCTCCTCTGGTCGGTCGGGGCACCTGTTCGGCAGGGAGGGGGAACTGGAGGGAATAGCGTGATCCTCCCATGTGCTACGTCCCCCTGGCAAAACTCCTCACTGTCAGGTGAAAAGAAGCAGCTGGCGACTCCACATGTATCGGAGGCGGCATGTGGTAGTCTGCAGCCTTCCCCGGATCGGCAGAGGGGGTGGAGCAGAGACCGTGATGGCTCGGAAGAGTGGGGTAATTGGACGGGTTACGATTGGGGAGAAAAAAAGGGGGGGGAATAACAAATATATATATACTTAATGTTTGTGTACTGCAATAAAAACAGAGAATGGGAGCCAGGCCTACAGACACCTTTATACTAAGCAAAACAAATATGACCTCAACATTTTGGTTTCAGGCTTGTGCATGCGTTCAAAAATGCACACGTGCGAACATACACACACACACACACACACACACACACACACACACACACACACACACACAGTCTAACACCTCGGGTTCATTCCCAATGACAGCTGGCAGCGTTCAGCCACACCCTCAGCTTCTTTCCTGCTCTGCGGAAAGTTCTGAGCCAAGCAGACAGAAAGTTCTGTAGCACCACATCCATCAGGGCTGCTGACAGTGTCTGCAGATCACAGCGAGCATATCGCTAATTGGCTCCAAGGATCCAGACTCCGCGCTCCCAGCTACACGTCTCCAGACCGACCGGAGACTTGTGTGTTCATGCTATGTTTGTACTCTGTGCTACAGTTAATACAAACTCCGCACTGCACCGCCTGTTAGGTCTCCTTTTCAGAAGTGTCACCGCTAGCGTACTATGTAGGCCAAGCCCCAACAGAATATGGCATTAGATTAGCTACAAGTCAGGATTGTTGCAACACCATTTGCTTCTTTTCTCCTCCCTGCTGACAAAAAGGTTAGTGCATTTTTTTTTCAAATGCCGAAAACCACAAATGCATTAAACACACACGCACACACACACACACACACACACACACACACACACACACACACACACACACACACACACACACACACACACACACACACACACACACATCACAGCTGGAATTTAATAGAGCAAACACCTTTGTAGAGCACAGAAGCAGTCAGGCAGTTCTCTGGGGTAACTTAAGTGAGGTAAAGGAGAGCTGTCTGTAATTATGTTTATTGACTTCAGCTTTTGTTGAACAGAGCTTTAACCCAGAAGAAACAGTGGGGGAGCAAGATAGCAGGCATCCTCTGGAGGGGCCTGAAAGTAATCAACACCACAACCATGGTGGGCAATCAACATTTTTGGGTTTTGAGCAAGCCACTGAGGCGATGAAAAGATACATGCATTTGGCACTCATCTGTGACAAGACCCCACCGCCACATTGCCACATGAAATACATCTTCATTCTTGAATAGCCTTTAAAAGAAAACATACCACACACAGTCTGTGCCATAACATCTGGGGTGCAAGCAACCACTTCTGGATGGTGTGGAAAGAATATAGCTGTACCTTTAATGCAGTGTTACAATACTGTCCCCGTTATTCAGCATCTAAGTCAAAGCAGCTTTCTCCCCGAGTGGTTCCTAGCTAGGTACAGTGGTGTGAAAAAGTGTTTGCTCCCTTCCTGATTTCTTATTTTTTTGCATTTTTGTCATAGTTAAATGTTTCAGATCATCAAACAAATTTAAATATTAGACAAAGATAACACAAGTAAACACAAAATGCAGTTTTTAAATGAAGGTTTTTATTATTAAGGGAAAAGGAAAATCCAAACCTACATGGCCCTGTGTGAAAAAGTGATTGTCCCCCCTGTTAAAACATAAATTAAGTGTGGTTTATCACATCTTTGGAAAGCTGAGTTCAATTTCTCTAGCCATACCCAGGCCTGATTACTGCCACACCTCTTCTCAATCAAGAAATCACTTAAATAGGACCTGCCTGACAAAGTGAAGTAGACCAAAAGATCTTCAAAAGCTAGACATCATGCTGCGATCCAAAGAAATTCAGAAACAAATGAGAAACAAAGTAATTGAAATCTATCAGTCTGGAAAAGGTTATAAAGCCATTTCTAAAGCTTTGGGACTCCAGCGAACCACAATGAGAGCCATTATCCACAAATGGCGAAAACATGGAACAGCGGTGAACCTTCCCAGGAGCGGCCGGCCGACCAAAATTACCCCAAGAGCGCAGCGACGACTCATCCAAGAGGTCACAAAAGACCCCACAACAACATCCAAAGAACTGCAGGCCTCACTTGCCTTAGTTAAGGTCAGTGTCCATGACTCCACCATAAGAAAGAGACTGGGCAAAAATGGCCTGCATGGCAGAGTTCCAAGATGAAAACCACTGCTGAGCAAAAAGAACATAAAGGCTCGTCTCAGTTTTGCCAGAAAACATCTTGATGATCCCCAAGACTTTTGGGAAAATACTCTGTGGACTGACGAGACAAAAGTTGAACTTTTTGGAAGGTGTGTGTCCCATTACATCTGGTGTAAAAGTAACACAACATTTCAGAAAAGGAACATCATACCAACAGTAAAATATGGTGGTGGTAGTGTGATGGTCTGGGGCTGTTTTGCTGCTTCAGGACCTGGAAGACTTGCTGTGGTAAATGGAACCATGAATTCTGCTGTCTACCAAAAAATCCTGAAGGAGAATGTCCGGCCATCTGTTCGTGACCTCAAGCTGAAGCACACTTGGGTTCTGCAGCAGGACAATGATCCAAAACACACCAGCAAGTCCACCTCTGAATGGCTTAAGAAGAACAAAATGAAGACTTTGGAGTGGCCTAGTCAAAGTCCTGACCTGAATCCGATTGAGATGCTGTGGCATGACCTTAAAAAGGCGGTTCATGCTCGAAAACCCTCCAATGTGGCTGAATTACAACAATTCTACAAAGATGAGTGGGCCAAAATTCCTCCACAGCGCTGTAAAGACTCATTGCCAGTTATCGCAAACGCTTGACTGCAGTTGTTGCTGCTAAGGGTGGCCCAACCAGTTATTAGGTTTAGGGGGCAATCACTTTTTCACACAGGGCCATGCAGCTTTGGATTTTTCCCCCCCTTAATAATAAAAACCTTCATTTAAAAACTGCATTTTGTGTTTACTTGTGTTATCTTTGTCTAATATTTAAATTTGTTTGATGATCTGAAACATTTAAGTGTGACAAACATGCAAACAAATAAGAAATCAGGAAGGGGGGCAAACACTTTTTCACACCACTGTATGTCTAGCTAACTCTTACTGTGCCTTTTGGCATACTACAAACCAAGTCTCATACACCATATGCATCATTCTACAGTACAATCACAGTAACATATGCACACATGCACATGCATACAAAATACACACGCCCTTACACCGATCAGTCAAAATAGTAAAACCACCTGCCTAATATTGTGTAGGTCCCCCTCGTGCTGACAAAACAGCTCTGACCCGTCGAGGCATGGACTCTACAAGACCTCTGAAGGTGTGCTCTGGTATCCGGCACCAAGACGTTTGCAGCAAATCCTTTAAATCCTGTAAGTTGCGAGGTGGGGCCTCCATGGATCTGACTAGTTTTTCCAGCACAGCCCACAGATGCTCGATCGGATTGAGATCTGGGAAATTTGGAGGCCAAGGCAACACCTTGAACTATTTGCCATGTTCCTCAAACCATTGTTGTCCACTGCCATCAGGGAATATCGTTGCCATGAAGGGGTGTCCCTGGTCTACAACAATGTTTAGGTAGGTGGTATGCATCAAATTAACATCCACATGAAGGCCAGGACCCAAGGTTTCCCTGCAGAACATTGCCCAGAGCATCAAACTACCTTTGCTGGCTTGCCTTCTTCCCATAGTGCATCCTGGTGTCATCTCTTCCCAAGTTAAACGACCCACACACAACCGGCTGTCCGCATGATGTTAAAGAAAATGTGATTCATCAGACCAGGCCACTTTTTCATTGCTCCATGGTCCAGTTCTGATGCTCAGGTGCCCATTGTAGGTGCTTTCAGTGGTGGAAAGGGGTCAGCATGGGAACCCTGACCGGTCTGTGGCTACGCAGCCCCATACACAGCAGGGTGTGATGCACTGTGAATTCTGACACCTGTCTATAATAGCCAGCATTAACTTCTTCAGCAATTTGAGCTACAGTAGCTCTTCTGTGGGATAGGATCAGATGGGCTAGCCTTCACTTCCCACATACATCAGTGAGCCTGGAGCACCCATGACCCTGTTGCCAATTCACTGGTTGTTCTTCCTTGGACCACTTTTGGTAGGTACTGGCCACTGGAGATGCTCTGACCCAGTCGTCTAGCCATCACAATTTGGCCCTCATCAAAGTTGCTCAGATCCTTACATTTGCCCATTTTTCCTGCTTCCAGCAGATCAACTTCAAGAACTGGCTGTTCACCCACTGTCTAATATATCCCACCCCTTTGTGCCATTGTAACGAGATGAGCAAAGCAAAGACTAGCTATGCAACAAAACTCGAACAATAATGCTCTTCCAGTAATTCCAGATCAATTTGGAAAAATCTTAAGGAAATGACAGATTACAAAAAACGCCCCTGCTCCCCTCCAGATAATGACCATAACCACCCAGATAAATTAAACAAGTCTTATGCAAGGTTTGAAAAACCTATTCCACTAGCCCCCCCCCCCACTCCCACTCCAATGCCACCCTTCTGCATCCAGGAGGATGAGGTGTTCATATTAGTTCCGCCTTCAACTCCATCAACCCACTCAAACTCTTTACCATACTCTTGGATATGAACATTGACCCAGCCATATGCCACTGGATTTGTAGCTTCCTTTGGCACAGGCCACAGGGAGTGAAGGTTAATAACCTAAACTCACACCCTCTTACCCTCCCATGCAGGTGCTCCTCAGGGCTGTGTTCTCTCCCCCTGGCTATTCTCACTTTACACCACCCACTTTACACCCACGGATCGCTCAGTGAAAATAATAAAATACGCAGATGACACAACCACTGTAGGCCTCATCTCCAACAATGATGAAACCCAGTACCGCACTGCAGTAGACCAAGCTGTCACTTGGTGTGCAAACAACAACCTTCTGCTTAATACAGCCAAAACCAAAGAACTCATTATTGACTTCCGATGCATGCCAAATCCTAAAACACCCATACAAATGAACGGAGACCCCATCACCACCACTGACTCTTTCAAATTCCTTGGAACATACATCAGCAATAACCTGAAGTGGGAAATTAACACAGAACACATCACTGCAAAAGCCCGACAATGACCTTACTTTCTTAGGCAGCTTAAAAAATACCGGATCAAACATCAATTGCTCATTCTGTTTTACTCAGCCATTATCGAATCCATCATAACATCTTCTATTACAGTATGGTACGGTGGCATGGACAGTCAAACACGGAAAAAACTGCAGTGCATTGTCAACAAGGCATCCAAAATCATAGGCAACCCACTCCCCTCAGTTGAATCTCTACATATACTAAGCAGACTGTAAAGCGAGCAAAGAAGACCATATCTGACCCCTCACATCATCACCTCTTCCAGCTCCTTCTCTCAGGAAGGCGCTACAGATCACTTTCCACTAAGACTAAACGCTTCACAAACAATTTTTTTCCCCTAGCCATCAGGACTCTGAATTCCTCCCTATAGTCCCCTCCTCACACACCATTGGTGTAATATATGATGTGCATAAATACCACCATTCACCTAATTGTTATGCGTGATGTTTATTTTTGTTATTGTGTAACTGTATTGTTCCTGATCATATGTGGAGAGTCTGTTGCTGTCCATGTATGTATTGTGCTGCAGAGTTTGTGTACCAACAAATTCCACCGGCCTTGGTCATGTGGCTAATAATCTTATCTAATCTAATCTAATGATCAATGTTTTGGCTGATTCGTGTATGTGCACACACACCCACACACACAAAGTCAGTGATAAAATAAAGATGCTAATTAATAAGAGTAAAAAAAGGTAAGGATAATATGTTTGTATGATACTGGAGAATTAACCTAACCTTGCAGACACACACATAACTCAAACTAACTCACACATACACAGTTTACAACCTCTTTGCTAAGGAATATCTACAAGCCCATCCCTTCCTGCCTGCTGTTGTACTGTAGCGTGTTGAGTGCTGAGTGCTTGTCAGCCATTGTTCATCTCCACAAAGCGCTCCATGTAGAGAACATATTGAGATTTGTCAAGCTATTCATAACCCAGCACATTCTATTGTAACTAGAAGACTGAACTGTATTTCTGCACTGGGAGAAAATTCCGTCTTTCAAGAACCATGGTCTCCCCATTTCTCTTCCACTCTACACCTCTCCCTCCCACCCACTCACACACACATCCACAAACACTCGCTCTCCGTTCAAAAAAACACACACACACACACACACACACACACACACACACACACACACACACACACACACACACACACACACACACACACACACACACATTTTATCCTGGTTCTGCTAAGTATGCATTTTCCCTTCCAGTGAACAAGCTGCATTTGAAATCAAAGGCAGCGACACTGGGAGGATGTCTGGCTCCATAGAAAGTGAGGAGGTAATGAAAAAGCAGAGGGGTGAGTCAGAGGATGCTTTAATAATCCCAGCCACCCAAAATAACATCTGAGGTTGGACGCACAGACCGTGCTGCTGAGAAACCTGATTGTCCTGTGTGGTGACCGAGACTGGACTAGGATGGGAAGGGATGGGGGCTGCTCACGTAGACCTTTCCATGTTATTCTCTAAATCTCTCTCTTTACTTTCCTCCTAACTTCCAGCCACTTGGTCTATTATTATCTACAGATAACACTGCAGCACAGCACGACACAGTGGATAGCCAAGCCCTCTGTGTTCCCAACATACAACAGGGAGGGAGCAGGGCAGAAGGGGTCCACACACGGATAGGCACTGGTGGAACTGCGATACAGTGTGTGGGATTGTGATGCTAGCTTAGAGGTGAACATTGTATCTTTGCTTATTATTCAAGCTTCACTGATGAATGTTGATGGGCCTCATGTTAAAGTATCCCTCATGTTGGGTTCAAGATTGAGTCGCCGTTGTGCTGCATGCAGTTCCTCACTTTTTTCCCCCAGTGGGAGGAGATGTGTAAGGCTATTGTGGGAGGAGATGTGTAAGGCTATTGAAATCTTCCATAGCTTCTTAATTTGGCTATGGAAGATTTCAATAGGCTTACAGAAGCTTAACCCTCAGGAGACAATATACAAAATTGTACCTACAAACAAATACTCACTTTGCAAAAATCCATAATGACCCCTGAAATAATGCCTTGTGACTTGAAATAAAAACAAATTGGATTGCTAAGGATTGTTGAATAGAATATTTTTTTATAGATTGTTCTGACTTTTTATTGAAGTCCAATAAATCTGTCACACCAGGAGCAGGAAGAGAGGACCCAAATGCAGACAGCAGAGAGAGGTTGGGCTAGAATATATAACGTTGGGGAGCCAATCAGGGGAATTGGGCACAGGTGAGCAGGAATGCCAATCAGGGAATGGGGAACAGGTGAGTAAAGCAGGGGCAGCAACAGAAATGGCAAGCCAAATAAGGGGATGGGGATCACGAGAGCAACGCAGGTGCAGGAACAGACATGGCAAGCCAATCATATAATGGGGACAGGTGAGCGTTAATGACCCAGACCACACATCCATGACAAAATCCTTCATGCAATGCTGATTCCAATCCACCATTTCTTTAGAAAGTCTGTGGAGTCACCAGGCACCCATACAGTACATGTCAACCAAACCACAACAAGTTAATTTTAACACATCAAGGGTATTTTCCTAAACATGTATGTAGGTCAGTGTTACAGCGGCGACCAGTAACTTGCCTTAAATGAGGCAAATATTGTACTCAGACACATACACTCAAGCTCACACACGTAATACTTCAGGTATGCCAGGTATGCTGCGTTATACACCTCCGGTCACGTGAATTTTTTTTTTTAATTTTGATTTTGAGATTACTTTATTGATCCCTGTGGGGAAATTATGCTCTGCATTTAACCCATCCTAGCTGTATAGCTAGGAGCAGTGGGCAGCCACCGTGCAGTGCCTGGGAACGAACTCCAGTTCGTTTTGTCCTGCCTCGGTCAGCGGCACAGACAGGAGTATTAACCCTAACGTGCATGTCTTTTTTGATGGTGGGGGAAACCGGAGCACCCAGAGAAAACCCAGCGCAGACACGGAGAGAACATGCAAACTCCACGCAGAACACTCCTGGGATGACCCCCAAGGATGAACAACATCGGGGTTCAAACCCAGGCCCTTCTTGCTGTGAGGCGACAGTGCTGACCACTGCGCCACCGTGGTGGGTATAATGGTACTGCCATATACCATTTCATAAATCAGTTGGGTGGTATATGAAAAACGGCAACCTGTTAAAAAAAATCTACACATCTAAATCTACTTATCTTTTGGGGGAAAAAAACAGTCTGAATATGCATCATCCATACTCGACACTACAGTACAGTATGCACCTGATGGTAGCCAACTCGACTATGCGGCAAACCCCTTTATTTAGTAACACACACTGATGCACAGCATGGGGGTTCCTAAATAAATAATAGGGTTGCTTTATATACCAGGCCCTTGAAAGAAAGCATTCTGTGTGCGATAGGAGAATATCTGAATGGCAATGTCACCATCCTACTGGCTTATTTCTTCTTTCAAAGGGTTATTGAGCAAAGACAAAACTAAATGGAAAGGTCATTTTCGAGGATCGGCTCAGTTACGCAGTTACTAGAGCTAAATGAATGGGGTTTCTACTGGTGAGATGAATTAGCGGCATGAAATTATATCAGTGCATCTTTTTTTTCTTTTTTGACCCCCCCCCCTTTTTTTTCTCCTCAACTGTACTTGGCCAATTACCCAACTCTTCCAAGTCCTCCTGGTCTCTACTCCAACCCCTCTACCGATCCGGGGAGGGCTGCAGACTACCACATGCCTCCTCCGATACATGTGGAGTCGCCAGCCGCTTCTTTTCACCTGACAGTGAGGAGTTTTGCCAGGGGATGTAGCGCATGGGAGAATCACGCTATCCCCCCCCCCCCAGAAAAGGCGCCCTGACTGACCAGAGGAGGTGCTAGTGCAGTGACCAGGACACATACCCACATCTGACTTCCCACCGGCAGACATGGCCAATTGTGTCTGTAGAGACGGCTGACCAAGCCGGAGGTAACACAGGGATTCAAACCAGCGATCCCCATGTTGGGAGGCAACGGAATAGACCGCTATGCTACCCGGACGCCCCCATCAGTGCATCTTAAATTAACACCTCTAATGTTTGAAAAGTAGTAATTCTCAGTCCAAATACTGTGGATCCCTTACATTGGTCCTCCTTCGCATAAACATATGTCTCTACACCTTGGTGTCAGGTCTTTTTCCTAAAGGTACCACAAAGTGCCATGCAGGAACAACATATACATACAGTGCATCCGGAAAGTATTCACACCCCTTCACTTTCCCCACATTTTGTTATGTTACAGCCTTGTTCCAAAATGGATTAAATTCCTTTTTTTTCCTCATCAATCTACATACAATACCCCATAATGACAAAGTGAAAAAGGTTTTGTAGAAATTTTTGCAAAGTTATTAAAAATAAAAAAACTGAAATATTGCATATACATAAGTATTCACACCCTTTACTCAGTACTTGGTTGAGGCACCCTTGGCAGCAATTACAGCCTCAAGTCTTCTTGGGTATGAAGCTACAAGCTTGGTACAACTATATTTGGGGTATTTCTCCCATTCTTCTCTGCAGATCCTCTCGAGCTCTGTAAGGTTAGATGGGGAGCGTCGCTGCACAGCTATTTTCAGGTCTTTACAGAGATGTTCAATGGGGTTCAAGTCTGGGCTCTGGCTGGGTCACTCAAGGACATTCATAGACTTGTCCCGAAGCCACTCCTTCGTTTTCTTGGCTGTGTGCTTAGGGTCGTTGTTGTGTTGACAGGTAAACCTTCGCCTCAGTCTAAGGTCCTGAGCGCTCTGGAGCAGGTTTTCATCAGGGATCTCTCTGTACTTTGCTCCATTCATCTTTCCCTTCATCCTGACTAGTCTCCCAGTTCCTGCCGCTGAAAAACATCCCCACAGCATGATGCTGCCACCACCATGCTTCACTGTAGGAATGGTATTAGCAAGGTGATGAGAGGTGCCTGGTTTCCTCCAGATGTGACGTTTGGCATTCAGGCCAAAGAGTTCAATCTTGGTTTCATCAGACCAGAGAATCTTGTTTCTCATGGTCTGAGAGTCCTTTAGGTGCTTTCTGGCAAACCCCAAGCGGGCTGTCATGTGCCTTTTACTGAGCAGAGGCTTCTGTCTGGCCACTCTACCATAAAGGCCTGATTGGTGGAGTGCTGCAGAGATGGTTGTCCTTCTGGGAGGTTCTCCCATCTCCACAGAGGAACGCTGGAGCTCTGTCAGAGTGACCATTGGGTTCTTGGTCACCTCCCTGACCAAGGCCCTTCTCCCCCGATTGCTCAGTTTGGCTGGGCGGCCAGCTCTAGGAAGAGTCCTGGTGGATCCAAACTTCTTCCATTTACGAACGATGGAGACCACTGTGCTCTTCGGGACCTTCAAAGCTGTAGAAATTTTTTTGTACCCTTCCCCAGATCTGTGCCTTGATACAATCCTGTCTCGGAGGTCCACAGACAATTCCTTTGACTTCATGGCTAGGTTTCTGCTCTGACATGCACTGTCAACAGTGGGACCTTATATAGACAGGTGTGTGCCTTTCCAAATCATGTCCAATTAATTGAATTTACTAGAGGTGGACTCCAGTCAAGATGTAGAAACATCTCAAGGATGATCAGTGGAAACAGGATGAACCTGAGTTCAATTTTGAATGTCATAGCAAAGGGTGTGAATACTTATGTACATGCAATATTTCAGTTTTTTATTTTTAATAAATTTGCAAGAATTTCTACAAAACCTTTTTCACTTTGTCATTATGGGGTATTGTGTGTAGATTGATGAGAGAAAAAAAAAGAATTTAATCCATTTTGGAATAAGTCTGTAACATAACAAAATGAGGGGAAAGTGAAGGGGTGTGAATACTTTCCGGATGCACTGTAGGACAAGAAGACAACAGTGAACATTTGAAAGTTGAGTGACAATAGCACTAGGAGGCACGGCTGTGAGTTATTAAAGATTAGGTCCTATTAACGCTCTGGTTTGGACTAAGGACTAGAATCACTCCACGCCCCTGACTGCTTTGTCTAGATGAAGCATGTGCAACCTATCTAAAAGCTGGACATAATATAATGAGGCTTATTTGGATTGATACTACACTATGCATTATGCCCCCCCCCTTTTCTCCCCAATTGTATTCGGCCAATTACCCCACTCTTCCAAGCCGTCTCGGTCACTGCTCTGCCCCCTCTGCTGATCTGGGGAAGGCTGCAGACTACCACATGCCTCCTCCGACACATGTGGACTCGCCAGCCACCTCTTTTCACCTGACAGTGAGGAGTTCTGCCAGGGGGATGTAGCGCATAGGAGGATCACGCTATTCTCCCCAGCTCTCCCTCCCCCACCAATCAATCAATCAATAAATCAATAAATCAATCAATCAAGTTGCGTTTTATATAACACTTTTCTAGCTGCAACAGCCACTGAAAGCGCTTTACATTTCTGGTCAAATCTGAATTTCAGACACCTGTTATAATAGAACACAAGCCATTTTCTATTCCCCGGGCGCTGCACGGCAGCTGCCCACTGCTCCTAGCTACACAGCTAGGATGGGTTAAACGCAGAGGAAGAATTTCCCCACGGGGATCAATAAAGTAGTAAAAAGTAAAAGTAAAAAAAGTTTTCTGTACAATCGCAACCTATTTCATATGCGTACGCTGAACAGGCGCCCCAACTGATCAGAGGAGGATCACGCTATTCCCCCCAGTTCTCCCTCCCCCCTGAACAGGCACCCCAACTGACCAGAAGAGGCACTAGTGCAGCGGCCAGGACACATCCCCACATCTGGCTTCCCACCCGCAGACACGGCCAATTGTCTGTAGGGACAGCCGACCAAGCCGGAGGTAACACAGGCAGCATTGTGTATTTTAGTATTTTATACCTGAAGCAAGCTGAATATTTTTGCAATGGCATTTAGTTAGATGCAATGTTAAATGTGAATACTAACCAAAAAAACTGTTAAGTATATTAAGTAATGACATGTGCAAGTGGAGACAACGACGTGGCTATCGATTTGAGATAACGTCAAGTGCGACAAACTCAAGCACCTTATGTTGAGGCTCAAGAGTAGTACAGGAGAAACTAAATACTTTGGGGGTAGTTTTCATGATGCTATTATACAATAAAGAGGCAACATGAGAAAAACATTAGGGAGCCTACTGCACCCCAACATAACAATTTAAATGTAGCTTTGTTCCACACCAGTAGGCATTACATAGTGCCTCTTGCACTCCAGCACCGTTCAAGTTCACCTCTACACCAACTATTTTTAACACATTAATTATGAAAAATACAACAGCATTCCAGTTACACTGTGTGTGTGTGTGTGTGTGTGTGTGTGTGTGTGTGTGTGTGTGTGTGTGTGTGTGTGTGTGTGTGTGTGTGTGTGCGTGTGTGTGTGTGTGCGTTCGACAATAATCAAAATGCATAACAGACATATATTCTAAAATGACCAAGAATAGCACAAAGTCACAGACTTATTTCCACTGTGGTCCTTGGTATCAGCACTGTGTGTGTGTGTGTGTGTGTGTGTGTGTGTGTGTGTGTGTGTGTGAGTGAGTGAGTGAGTGAGTGAAATAGACAGACAAACAGACAGAGATGGAGATGGATATAGGGATGACAGGGAGTTGCTCTCCTGTTATTTGACACAGCTTTTTTGGGGGGGGGATTGAGGAATTATTGAATTCTGAAGTAAATCTATTTTTTAATTTCATTTGAAGATGTGAACGCAGTGGTTATCCACTGGGTTTCTTTTCGCCAGTGCTGGTTCACCCTACACAAACTGGTCATCTGTCTGGATCTGGCTTGTGAGAAATAAAGGCCTAGTAGTGCATTGATGGTCAAGGACAGGCATCATTAGCAACCTCCATTTAGACCAATAAGGGAAGGAAGCCATCCATCCACTGTGGCTAAGCCACCACAATACTTCTCTCTGGCTGGGCGCTGGGCATGATTAAATTAAGACTTACAAAATTGCATACTGTTTCCCTGAGTTAAAAGGTTGCACAATATGCACTAAGTGCAAAGAAACTAACACACAGGTAAAGATGAATTACAAAGTGAAAGAGAAATTCTGAAAGCAGTGTTTTTCTTTTGTTTTCTTTTCTTTTTTTACTGCAGTTTTCAGGACCTCCATGTACCGTTGGCTTTCTATTCTGCCGGGGATTTAATTACTTTTATCTGTTGTGCCAGGTCTTAATAATTCCCTTATTAAATGGCTGGATACCTGGCAGTATGTAATACGAATGTGGCCATTATATAGATTTGACTACGTGGTATGTGTGCCACAGTGAACTTGTACTTGAGTATGGCTCCACGAAGAAAAAAATGGTTTGGAAAATTCTGGGAATTTGGAAGCTGTTCTTATAGAGCAAAACTAAACCAGATGCATGCTCGATAATCCAGGTAAAGAAATCACAGAACGTTGAATCAGTTGATCCGGACACAACATTTATTGAGAGAAACGTTTCATCACTCATCCAAGTGACCTCTTCAATCTCAACTGACTGCAGGTGTCCACACCCTTATAAACAATACAGTGGCATAACGACTGTGATTCCGTATGTGGCGGGAGTGTCGGAACAGTTGAGATGCATATTTTCCATACACCGCATCTCAGTTGCTTTCAAACCCCAAAACACGCTGCAAAATTGGTGCACTCCAAGGATCGAGTCCCCCAGCACAAACAGAGCAATATAGCGTACGCTGTTAAGTGCCAGGAGGACTGCCGTGACTTGTACATAGGGGAAACTAAACAGATGCTGGCCAAGAGGATGGCACAACACAGGAGAGCTAACGCGTCAGGCAAGGACTCCGCAGTCTACACCCATCTACAGGCCAGTGGCCACTCGTTCAAGGACGACGATGTGCACATCCTTGATAGGGAGGAACACTGGTTTGAACGGGGAGTCAAAGAGGCCAACTATGTGATGAGGGAATGACCATCCCTGAACCGGGGGGGGGGGGCTAACAGTACATCTGTCACTATCTTACAATGCAGTGATTGCAACTATTTTTTTTAAAATTTGATTTGACAGTGGGCAGCTGCTGTGCAGCACCCGGGGACCAACTCCAGTTCGTCTTGCCATACCTCGGTCAGGGGCACAGACAGGAGTATAAACCTTGACATGCATGTCTTTTTTTTGGTGGGGGTTAACCGCAGCACCCGGAGAAAACCCACTGCAGACACGGGGAGAACATGCAAACTCCATACAGAGGACAACCTGGGATGACATCCAAGGTTGGATGACCCCAGGGTTCGAACCCAGGACCTCAGGGTTGTACTATTCCCCAACCCTTTGTGAATAGTACACATGGCCATTGTAACTCTAGTTAACGGTCATGGCAATTTGTATATGAAACCGATCGTTGGTTTCAGTCCTTATGCCACTGTATTGTTTACAAGGGTGTGGATACCTGCAGTCAGTTGAGACAGAACAGGTCACTTAGATGAGTGATGAAACGTTTCTCTCAATAAACGTTGTGTCCAGATGAACTGATTCAACTTTCTGTGATAGACCAGAGATGGAAGACATGTGTCTTCTTCCAGCGCTCTGCTATAAATATTTGGCACATAAAAAAAAAATACTTGTAAGCATACAAGTTCATGCTATGACATGAGTAGTGGCACCAATACAACACCAGTAACACCAGTAACACCAATAAAAAAAGACAAAAAAATGCAGGAATGCAGAATTGGCCATATAATAGGAGACTTCTACAATGAGCTCGACTGTACCACTATAATAGAGTTTTACAAAAAAATAAAATAAAACAACAAAACAGACACTTTCACAGTAATACATATATTTTCCACTAACAAATGAATGTTCCACCCGTCTCCTCTATTCAAATTTCCCTTCCTTTGCGCGAGTAGTACTCAAACAAACCTGCTGCTGGAAGGCTCGCCTGGAGGCAAACAGGAAACTGTGCATGATGGGAAGGCTGTACCTTAAAAGTGTTCTCTCTTTCTGAAATACAGATGTCACCCCCAACCCTACCACACCCAATCCACAAAGCAACACACACACACACACACACACACACACACACACACACACACACTAAGATCATTCAAGTAAGCATCCTGCAGCTTTGGGGTGAGGAGTTTTAGAGAGCAAACAAGAGAAATAATATTTGTCTGATGCTACTTATCTGAGGGTCTGGACTCTACAAGATTTTTTTTAATATTTGCATCTTTATACATACTGATAGTAATCGTACCTTCAAACAGCTGATATACGGCCGGGTGACAAATGAAAGGTAAAACCAACATAAAGTATCTTAGTAAGGTGCTGGTCCACCAAGAGCCTCCAGAACAGCTTCAATGCTCCTTGTCATTGATTCAACACGTCTCTGAACTCTACTGGAGGGATGAACACCATTCTTCCAAAAGATATTCCCTCATTTGGTGTTTTGATGATGGTGGTGGAGAGTGCTGTCTAACACATCGGTCCAAAATCTCCTATAGGTGTTCAACTGGGTTAAGATCTGGTGACTGTGAAGGCCACAGCATATGATTTACATCATTTTAATACTCATCAAACCATTCAGTGAGCCCTCGTACCCTGCGGATGGGGGCATTGTCATCTTGGAAAGTACCACTCCCATCAGGACAGAAACATGTCATCATAGGATAAAGGTGATCACTCAGAGTAGTCTTGTATTGGTTTGCAGTGACCCTTCCCTCTAAGGGGACAAGTGGAGCCAAACCATGCCAGGACAATGCCTCCCACAGCATAACAGAGACCTGCAGTTGTTTTATCTTTTCAAAGCATGGGCCTCCCGCCTCATTCTGACGAAACCATCTTGACGGAAAAACCACTTGTCCGGATACAGTTTGCTCAACAATAAGACCTTTTTCTTCCCAACACCCAATGTCATTGACATGCCACCATCTCGATCAATGAGCTGACTGTCAGACTTTTGGAGAGCACACCCAGACCAGAGGGCTAGGCAGGTTAATTGTAATTGCAGAGGACAGCGTCTCTGACACATGCCGTAACCCAGAGGGCTGAACCAGCTGGAGAGAGGCTTTAGCTTGAGAAACAGTTTTATCCACAACAGCACTTACCTTTGACCAAATCTAAAACACCCCTGATGTCAAGATTGGCTGGTTGAGGAGGGGAGGGCAGAAAGCAGAGGTGTGGATTAAAAGAAATAAGGGAGGGGCGTCTGGGTAGCGTAGCGGTCTATTCCGTTGCCTACCAACATGGGGATCCCGGTTCGAATCCCCGTGTTGCCTCCAGCTTGGTCAAGTGTCCCTACAGACAAAATTGGCCAGGTCTGTGGGTGGAAGCCGGATATGGGTATGTGTCTTGGTTGCTGCACTAGCACCTCCTCTTGTTGGTCGGGGCACCTGTTCGGGGGCGGGGAGGGGGAACTGGGGGGAATAGCTTGATCCTACCACATGCTACGTCCCTTTGGTGAAACTCCTCACTGTCAGGTGAAAAGAAGCAGCTGGCGACTCCACATGTACCGGAGGAGGCATGTGGTAGTCTGCAGCCCTCCCTGGATCAGCAGAGGGGGTGGAGCAGTGACCAGGACGGCTCAGAAGAATGGGGTAATTGGCCGGGTACAATTGAGGAGAAAAAAAAAGGAGGGGCGGGGAAGAAAGAAGGGAGCAGGGTCATGCTTTGAAAGTACAGTAAGCTAACAATAGATTACTTTTTCCAACCAAAGTGTGTCGACATCATGCATGCTTGCCGCTCCTGATCCTATCAGAGACATACGAGTAAATAGAAGGAGGCTTGGCTGGTGAAGACAGGGGGGAAATAGAAATTTTAAAAAAAATCAAAAACTTCAAAGTCAGCTTCCTTCTTCTCTCTAACCACCCCAGGAGATCAGATCAACTGCTATCCTAAAACCTAATGAACAAGTAAACAGTGGGAATTAAATGAATATTACATGGGGTTTCATTAATGCCAGACAGCAGTCTCCAAAAATAACCGAGGCAGAGGAGAAAGCTGGAGGAGACAGTTGCGGGTGGGAGCTTCATCTCCATGTTTACTCAGCATCTGCCTGCCAGAGAGGAGAGTGTTGGGGGGGGGGGGGGGGTTAGGAGGGTGGTTGAGGTGGATGACGGGTGGACTTTTTGATCAGTCCTCAGCTGGTCTCTTCCCTCCACCGGGTGGCAAGAGAACCCGGTGAGGGCACAGAGCAGAGCAACCACCGGGGAAATACAACATGAATGGATCTAATTCTAGATGGATGCAGAGTATGGGATGGTGGTGTGTGTGGGTGTGTGTGTGTGTGTGGGGGGGGGGGGGTTACACATAATACAATGTTTGCAAAATATGGAAATAATTAATCTCACCGAGCTTGTGAAATAACAGCAGTGTTGCAAAAGAGGATTTGAAGCAGGGGCTGGGGATGAGACGGATGATGATAGCAGGGACTGGAGAGACACAGATGTTTAGATTAAGCTTTTTCATTATTGCTTTATCACATGGCTCCTTCAAGTTTTTTTTCCCCAGTAATTAAATAAATCAGAGCATGAAATAGATTTGGATTTCGGGCAAGCCAACAGGATTACTTGTACTGTAGTCTATACCCCATTCATTAGACAATGCACACAAAATTGTGCTATCAGGTCAGCTGTGCGCTTGTCTTCATCATGAAAAGTGGTGAAAGTGATGTGAGCAACACAGAATCACCAAGCAACACTCACGCACCCATGTGCGTGCATGCTGGCAGCACCACACACACACACACACACACACACACACACACACACACACACACACACATTCGAATACCACACAAGCTTGTAGTGAATCTGAAATCCAATCCATGTGTGCAGTTGTTAGTTCTTGTTTTGTAAACTTGAATTACTAGATAATGAACTTTAAGGTGTTTTTTCATTTCTCATGTGGGCTCCTGAGGGCCAAATTCTCAGGTTTCAGGAGTGATGGGGATCCTTAGACAATACTTCGCAATACAATTTTTGATTTCTTTTTCCCTTTGTTCCCCCCAACTGTATCCGGCCAATTACCCCACTCTTCCGAGCCGTCCCGGTCGCTGCTCCACCCCCTCTGCCGATCCGGGGAGGGCTGCAGACTACCACATGCCTCCTCTGATACATGTGGAGTTGCCAGCCGCTTCTTTTCACCTGACAGTGAGGAGTTTCACCGGGGGGACGTAGCGCGTGGGAGGATCACGCTATTCCCCGCTGTTCCCCATTCCCCCCTGAACAGACACCCACAACCGACCAGAGGAGGCGCAAGTGTAGCGACCAGGACACATACCCGCAACTGGCTTCCCACCCGCAGACAAGGCTAATTGTGTCTGTAGGGATGCCCGACTAAGCTGGAGGTAACACGGGGATTTGAACTGGCAATCCCCGTGTTGGTAGTCAATGAATAGACCGCTACGCTACCCAGACGCCCTTGCAATTGATTTTAACTGCAAAGTTTTCCTAACCTTCAATTAACAGCCAATGAGCATCAAAGGCCATTCAAGCATTTTGGGATAAGTGCTTGTCCAAGTGATGTATATACTACTACTACAATTTCATAGCTAACAGAGCAGAGGCAGACATACATAACTTGACTAGAAATAGTGTTACTGGGAAAATGGTTAGTGACATTGACAAATAACATCATACATCAATGCATATGGTTGAAAGCGAAGCACTATCCATGCGGAGTATGCATTTTCTTTGCTCTTCCTTCGCTATTTTAAAACAAGATGACATCAAACATCTGTTTTTTGAGCAAAAAAAAAGGGGGTTACAGAGACAGAAAGAGAAAAAAAAGACCCCTGCGGGACTGGACTTCAAACGCACAAACATACAAGCGCGCGCACCCACACCCACACACACACACACACACACACACACACACACACACACACACACACAGATCTGAAAACGGCACAGGCACAAGGACACGCAAACGCAAGAACTGAGCCCTACATTCATGTCACTCAAGCAACTTTTTAGTCCATCAGTGAGCAGAGAGAGAGAGACAGAGACAGAGACAGAGACAGAGACAGAGACAGAGACAGAGACAGAGACAGAGACAGAGAGAGAGCAAGAGACAGAGACAAAGAGAGAGTGAGAGAGAGAGCAAGAGAGAGACATGGCCAAAGACAGCAAAGTTAAAGGACCAGTGGCTGTGTTGGCGGTTGTTTTATTGGAGGAATACAATGCCTACAGGATCTAAACTATTAATGACTTGTTGTGTGACAGCCTCACACAAGCATACACACAAACACACATTGGTCAATGTCCACACACACACACACACACACACACACACACACACACACACACACACACACACACACACACACACACACACACACACATGTCCATTCAACCTTTGAGGGAATCAGTCCCGCTCTGTGAGCATGAAAAGAGCCCCAGATGTCCGCACGCATGCAGCACGGCATCTCTGTTGAAAAGTACTCAATCTTTCTTTTGTTGTGTCCCCTTCGTTGCTCCATGACCCTCTCTCTACCTTTCTGATCCTGTTTCAGTGCCGTGCTCTCTCCAAGAACGGCTGTCAGGCCATTCGACTGACCCTATGGGCGCTGTGCATCCTGGCACGTGACATCACATGCACTGGTGGCCAGGGTACTGTACCGGGCAGCCCGTAATCAAAGTCAGCAGAGGTAATTTCACCTCCATTTCTAAGCAGCAGCATTACAGAGGTGGCAGCAGGCCTGGGGCTTGGGGCATTAGCCTGATACTTATCTGACCAAAGAGCCCACTGCCAGCTACCCACATCACCAGCTCTTTCTCCGTGTGGGCCCCTCTCTCTTTCTCAGTGTGTGCCCCTCTCTCTTTGTGTGTGTGTGTGTGTTTGTCTCCCCTCACTCTCACTGTCCCCTCTCAGATGGTGACATATGATTTGGTGAGAGCAGGGATGAGAAGAGAGGAACAGAGCATATTGATTCAGCCTTTACCACTGTTTCTCCCTCTCACCTCTCTCTCTCTTTCTCTCTCTCTCTCTCTCTCTCTCTCTCTCACACACACACACACACACACACACTTCTTAGCCCCTCTTTTCTCTCTTGCAATACACCTATCTCTTTCTCCCTTTGTCCATCTCTCTACCTTGAGATCCATCTCTTTTACTCTCTCTCTCTCTCTCTCTCTCTCTCTCTCTCTCTCGCTCTCAAGCGAAATCATAACCCCCCAGTTAGACACCCAGGCAATAAACCGGGGCCTCTATTCCTCCCACAGTGTCTCCCTCAGCGAGGACAAAACCAATAAAAGCCTGGCTTAATTACAGCTGCTGAATGCCTCTAGCCTGCGGGCACAACACCACAGGGCAGAGAGTGGGCTGGGTGGAGGTGGAACGTGGGCCGGCTGTGGGCGGGATTTGATCAAGTGCTGGGCATGACTTTTAGGTGGCGCTATTGAGGAACCAGTGGTACAGTGAAGTCCTCATCTGTATCCGTCACGTCAAACGACAAGACACACCCTCATAGTACTCGTGGATCCGTATGAGTATCTCTCATGTTCAGGGTGGTCTGTGAGGCCGATGAATCAAATCAAATACTTCACTCTCTAATGAAGACAAGTGTCTCACATCGTTGAGACTTGGATGCGATGGTGCACACCTGGGGAGGGAAGGGGAGAAGGAACCACTGACTGAGTTTGACAAATCCGTGTCCTTGTCTGTCGCTTGTCGTTTCCAGGACCGCAGTCATTCTCCTCTTCTTCCTCCATTCCATTTTTTCTCCCCTTGTCCCACTCCGCCACCCCCACCCCCCCACCCCATTCTGTCATGTTGATGGGAATCTGGAGCTCCGGCGATTCCGAGTCCCACAAGCTGTAGCTTGCCCTGTCTGTCTCATTTCAAACCCTGTCGCCATGGTGACTGATGCCAGGGTGTCCTCTCCAAGTACTTTCCTCACTTTCCCTCTTGCCTCACATTCGGACACCTCTATATCTACATACGAAGGCTAACAAAAACTGCAGAGCGGACCTGGTAACCTGTGCTGCCTGTCATCTATACATGCAAAGGTCGCGGCAGCCTTATTTTCAGAGGAAAATCTGTGCCCAAGGTGCGGATGAAGTACCCTAACAAAATCGAAAACAGACAACATCAAATCCTAGTACATATTCTGGAAGACTGCAATACTGCATGCACCGTATTTATCATATCAAATTATGTATTCATCCATCCATCCATCTCTATAACTAGATTCCATATCATGGGGAGTCTTGCTTCATTCTTCTCTTCCTCTCCTTTCCTATCACCTGCCCGTGCCTCCGACAGCATTCAGTCAGAGAGACAGCTTCCCCAGTTGCCCACACACACCACCACCACCACCACCTCATTCTGTCGAGACAGACAAACGCTTACTAGGATTAACAGACAGGGAGACACATCATCCTCTATAATGATCAAACGTTACACTTTATCGCTATGGCAACCGCACTGCTGGAGGGATGGAGCGGACGCACACGGTAGGGGAGGAGGGTGGGAAGGTGGAAACCAGGGGTGTTTCCATCTCAGAGGTATAGCCGGTTATGGCTGTCCCCTGCGACTGCAACTATCAGCAGCAGGAATACAGGCTGCTGAGTAGACCGTACATGCTATACTACACATACTGGTCATAAAATGTGTAAGTGCGTGGCTAGGAATATGCTGTCAATGCAGAGAGACAACAGATGCCTTTGAGACATGGGAATAAAATAAACTACTCTGGTATTAAGGATGATTCACAAAACACTCACACTGACTGCATGGCCCTGTTTGGAGTCATTAAAAAGCAACACTCTGTATAGTCAGAGGAACATTTGAGAAGGTATTTGGAGCACAGCTGCAAAAGGTAATGAAAATGCTAGTCTTATACTTACATCAAAGCTCACTAGCAATGTACATCAGTCCAACACTGCATGCTAGTTACATTAGTGTATTTGGTCCCAGGCATTTCAAGGAAATGACTGAGCCACAGAGGGGGTGTTGGCCAGTGTAGATCCCACTAAATCGGACTGACCACTTAATTCAGAACCATTCAAGCCTTCTAAGAACAGATCCCGCACCCCATTAGGACCTCTGCTGAGGCATATATGCATAATACATTGAGGCTGGATCTAAAAGCATACAGTGCCATTAGGCCCTGGCTTGAGAGAGACAGAGAGAAAGGGGGGGGGGGGCTCATACACAAATAGCTCTAATTGAACTGTTGTTCAAACCTGCTGGCTAATTATAAGAGTACACATGGGTTGGCGGTCAGTGCACTGTGTGCTGCCACCTACAGACCCAGGGACAAGTGGACACATAGGCAAGCACTCGTGCCAAGGTGCTGAAGTAAAGAGCCATTGCCTCATCCTTATGGCCCCTCACTGGGGTCTCTCACTCTGCTTGTTAATGTCTATCCTCTGGTCAACTCTACAGCATTTTGTGTCTATGACTATTTAAACTATTTCTAGACAGCTTTGAAAAACAAATGCACAGTAATAGGCTGTATACCATGTTGTGTTTGTGTGTGTGTGTGTGTGTGTGTGTGTGTGTGTGTGTGTGTGTGTGTGTGTGTGTGTGTGTGTGTGTGCGCGCATATGGGTGTTGGGGTGCGTGTGTGTATGTTGGGGTGTTGCTAAATGCAGGTGCATTACAGCCAAAATGAAAGAACTATCATATATTGAGTCAATTCTTATTTTAGTGGACATTATTCTAATTTACCAACTTGAAATAAATGCCCTTCTAACTAGCGCTGGATAAACATGGCAAATAATCTGCCCAGTGTCTCAAAGGGAACATTATGGAGAGTATGATGCACCAATAACATAATTTGTGCCTGCTGATATCGCCCCCTGCATGAAAATCCTACCTGGCCACAGCAAACATATGAATCAGCCAGTAAAGAGTGCTGCTCTAAAATCTCAATACATTAACAATGACTGGGCGATACCCTTCAAGGTATTAATTCATTGTTATCGAGGGGGGGGGGCTCTGGTTGGGACTAGGGGGAGTCAGAGATCCCCCCGTAAATTTCCAGCATAATTAAAATCAACACCCCCCCCCAGATTATTATTTAGCACAAAAATGCCAACCCTCTCCAACTACCAATTAAGAAATGTGTTTCCTTTGAGAAAGAGGAAGAATAAGTGTTGGGAAAACAAGTCAGTCAAATAAGATGACGGCTAGATTTTAGTGTTCAAGCACAATGCCTCACCCCTGTTCGGGGCCTGAGGGCTCTGACCATTTAACTTGAGGTGGCAGAGAGCCCAACAACACTGCAAATTATTTCTGAGGATAAGGATGAAAACAAGACGAGAGGGAAAGAGCCAGAGTCTGGAGAGTGAGACGTTGTGTGGTGTATAGATGTAGCCCTGCCTCTCTATAGCGGCAAGAACAACGTCTGCACATTCTCTCAGCTCTCAGCATCTGTGAATCTGATGGTGGGTGAGATGTGTTAGTTTGAACCCTTTTCTGCAGTCTGCATATTGTGTCCAACATCCATGCCTGGCCAAATGATCACGGACATCTCCGTAGGGAAAAGCAGCATTTAGCAAACTGATCATATAATGCTCCCGTGCAAAAAACCCCTAGCCCCACTCCTCATTACACACACACACACACACACACACACACACACATGCACGCACACACAGCACAGCACAAGCATTATAAAAACACTACGTAAAAAAATCATTTCAATTCCATACAAGTTTAAGGGGTGCTCCGTTGAATTTCCAAATAGAGAATATCTAAACTGTCATTAAGATTCAAATGACATGCCGGTGTTACTGCACGGCAGAAAGCAGGGAATATCAATCGTCCCGCGATTTTATTTTATTTTTTAATCCTTAATTCCGATTTTGGTCGAAATGTGCAAAGACTAAGGGGCGCAGTCATTCCAGTAGCGGAGTATTACGAAATATCCCTCACGTTATCCGCGCAGGCACGACAGCAGGCAGTGGCGGCACACATGCTGCAACGGCGGTGCACCGGGACGACACACACACACACACGCACACACGCGCGCACACGCGCACACACACACACACACACACATACACACACACACACGCAGCTCAGCATTATCAAAAACTACCTAACCGTATCCTTTACCCCCCCCCCTCGACCACGACAACAAAACCGATCAGCCCCACATCCTGCAGCGTTGCCAGGAAATCTCTGCAGCGCTCCGGTACAGGCTGCTGTTACGCAGGCTGGCTGGCGGTCGATCGATACACGAAACCTCCTCTCCCCGAATACTACATTGAACATACCAACGGGGAAGCCCTTCATAAATCAAGGTATCCGCACAAAGGAATCACTCACCCGATGTTACCCAACGCCTGCTCGAACAGCTCCGTCTGCAAAATGTTCTGGGGCGGCGAAAAAGCCCCATTAAAATGAGATAAAACCGAGCTACAAAACTGACGCAATGTCTCAAACTGCATTTCCCCCCCCTTCCGCTTTTCACTGTTTCGTTATCCACAGTAATGAGCCTTTTCTTTTTCTTTTTTTTTCTTCACAGACAATACATCCACCAGCCGCTCCCCCCTCCTCCTCCTCCTCCTCCCTGCTCCGGAACCCTTATCTCCGGGAGCGCATTTTGAGGCTACGCGAAAAGACGCCAGTCAAGTTCCATATTTCTCCTGCTCCTGGCACCAAGTGTCTTCAGATGAGACGCGTATTACACTGCATTCTTCGGTCATTATGCTCCCAACTTGAACCGACCAAGAACCGGGTGCCGGCACGGAGCCCCTTTTCCCCCTCAGTATTGCAAGAAAAAAAATCTCTTCTAGGAGGAGGCAAAAGAGCGATAGGAGGAAAGAAAGGGGAGAAAAAAAACCCCAGCAAAGCATCCTATATGGCAGCCATCATTCCTTAGCGGCGCATCTATTGCTGCCTTACATTCAACCCCCCCCCCCCGCCTATAGCACGCTCACACAAACGCAATAAAACGCGCGCGCACACACGCGCACACACACTCTACTGGTTGATATTCATTCCAGCGACCGTGTTGCCATGTCGCCCTCCTTTTGCAATTCTTTCTCATACACCCTGGTATGCGAGCACAGCAGATAGCCCACGACACACTGGCGAGCGGAGATGCTGTCGTCAGTGGGGTATTTTCCCCCCCTCTTTGTATCTGGCTTCAGACCATCAGCTCTCATAAGTAATAAAAAAAAGGAGCAAAGGCATCCAAATTCCTCTGATTGAATGTCTGTGTGCAAGGGCGATGGTGGAACAGGATGAGAGCAAGGATGAGAGAAAGACAGGCGAGACTTGTGAGAGTGAACACAACCAGCTCTCCTTACTCAGGCGGAATGTTAACGCTAACGGGCTTGACAAGGGTTTACCTACAAAATCACCATAGACTATTTCCCCTCTATGGGAAGATGTGGGAGGAGCAGGGGTGCCCTGCCCTCAACCACTTACTGCAGTCCAGTTGTGATGTCCAGCCTAGTCCAGTGTGACATGGGATGGTAAGGTGGGTGGGCGGGTGGGGGTCAGAGGTCAATTTAGCATGCTCATCAAGTAAGTAGCTATTTACAGGTTAAAGGGAACAAGGTTGCAAAGCCTTGGTGATACACTTACCCTATAGAGGTGATCACAAGTTACATTTATTGTACAGTTTGGTTGTTCATTATAGATGATTATGGTTCATGGTGCCTCTGTCTTAGTATGGTGTTTAAAAAGCACGGCAAATGAGGATTTCTGTGCTAAAATGCTAACCAGTAACTTACACAAGGAATCAAAATGTTCTTGCCTCATCATGTTGGTTTCAGTGTTTTAAACTAATACCTAAACCACTTATGTGACACTCAACAAAAAATTTGAACTCTCTGGATTTATGCAAGTCATTGCAGTAAAGCTCATAAACTATGAAGTCAAAAAATGACCTTCTTCATTATTTGTTCAAGGCTCGGCATTATGATGTATCCGGATGACATACATATTACATGACATTAATATATGTATACGCGTTTGCTTAGAATGTGCATAAACTATGTTTAGCAAGACAGGGCTGGGATGAGCCAGATTTGGCTGTGCTGGTCCAGACTGGACATGGATGGGCTAAGCGAAACTCAACCGGTCAGAGCTGAGCTCGGCAAGGCTGCACTGGTCCAGACAGGCCAGGGCAAGCTGAATGTGTTGAAATAGATATAAATAAATAAATAAATAAATAAACTTGCAGAATCTTGAGAAATACCACCAGTGAGTAATTATCTTCTAATCCCTGTATAATCATTGTTGTTTTATCAGCTTCACCCAACACTGCAGCTGTCCCCACGTATCTGTGTGTTCATTCAAGACACCTCAGAGACCAAGATAAATTAGGAGCCCTTCCCAAGTTATTTCTCCTTATAAATAGACTGTCAGCCCCCCCCCCTTTCTCCAGCAGAATAGATGCAGGAGTTAATTTAAACATTCTTTAAGATTAATGAAAGTTTTTTTGTGCTCATACAGGGGGTTTCTATTTATGGCCTCTCCTCTATCCATCATTGGCCTTGTCTTGTGAACTTTCAGCCGGCAAGCTCCCTGTTGTGTCGCTGAATGCAGGCAACGCAGAAGCTATAGTCATTCACCTGGACCATCCCTGCCTCTCCAGATGTGCAATCAATTAATACACACCGGCAAGAATCCACAGTGGAACAAAGAGTGACTGGCTGACTAAATGCAAGGAGCAGTCAGATCTATAGTCCATTAAAACAACCCTATAACACTAACCTACTCAGGGAGTAGGAGAGTAACTCACTAAATTGCAAAGAGATTTAAAACAACATGAATGTCACTTACAAAAGTTTGCAGGTATAGCCTCAGTTACCATATAAATGATGTGAGACGAGACCCAGCGAATACCTGTCCTTTACTTAGCTAGTCTATTATGTCTTTATAGAACACAGATTTACAATGCAGAGGATTCAACAGGAGAAACCTTTTTTCCCCGGACACAGGAGAAATGTGTCAGCTTAGCAGCCTCTAATAATATCTCTAAACACCCTTCACGTGTGTCTGTTGCTGCTGACAGTATTCAAAGTCTGCATCCAGTCACTGTAAAGCCTGTATAGGAACACAGGTAAGAGGTGAAGCATGTGGGCTCTTTTGAGTGCAGCCTAAAAGCTAATGGAAGGACAAAAACTGATAACTAAAAAAAACATAGTTCTCCCCTGATGACTCCAAATTCCTGTTTCCGTGTGTATAATGAAGTGAATGCAAGGTCGCGGTGGGGGGGGGGGGGTACACAGGCCTAATGAGTTGTGTCTCCACACTCCCTTGCGTGTGCTGCTTTGTCCCTGTGCGGACAACAGGGGACATGGGCCGTGGAGTACACCTATGCAAGGACAGAACAGAACAGGGACAGGGATGCGAGGATGGGGGAGGAGGAGGAAGGGGGAGAAGAGAAAAGCGTCTGAGTGGTTTATATTGAGCGTGTCTGCAAAAATGTTTGCATGTATGTCTGTGTATATTATATTATATATATATATATATATATATATATATATATACATATATATATATATAGCATTTTTTTAAACCATCAATGGTGTTGATAAAAGTGCTCAACAAATGAGGAGCGGAATATTAAGATAGATGTACGAAAAGAAACTTTAATCCATAGCAGTACAATGAATTAAAGTTTTTTCCTACATCTATCTCACATTTTATATATATATATATATATATATATATATATATGAGTCGGGGGCTTGCTCAGGAGTCAGGCACCCCACTGGGCATGGTTTTCAGCAGATGGCATGACACATAGCCTGTAACCACCTTTTTCCCATCAGGAAGTCCAACATCGTGGGCAGGGAGGACCGGCAGAAAGAAGAGGACATCTGTTAGTCTCTGAGACACTTGCTGACCCCTGGGTTACAGAGAACCTGATATCAAAGCCCCACTGCATCACAACAGATAAATAAGGGGGTGTGTTCCCATCCAGAGTTTTGCTGCTACCATCACGACCTTGATGGTCCTTTATATAGATTTAGGCTGCATTTGCTAAAAGCTTTCTTATTGTAGTGCTAAACATCCTTCTCAGAAACCCGGGCTTGATCAAAAAGCTTACGTTAAGCCTGGATGGGCCTAAATATAAGCCTGAGGTTAGATATGAGAATTAATGGAGCAGGCCATGTTATCTTACGTTTGTGAGGAGAAGAGAAGGTTTCCTGTCCATGCCATTACAGTGGATGCTGTTTCAAGTGAGCATGTGGCTACTGTGTTAAAGGCCCCCCCCCTTCTACTCAGTGGGACGAGGGGAGTAAGGAGCCATCATGTGGACATAAAAGTTATTACATTACTTCACACCAGGAACAAGAAAGCGGCTGGTCACAGATAGGATTCACAAGCACAGCGTGTACGTTATCAGCGGCTGCATCTGCGAATGCTCTGCGGACGAGCATTGAACATGTGAAGACCCTGTCACACAGTACACTGCCAAACTAATCACTGATAACAAATGGAAAACAATGTTCTGCTTTGCAAACTAATCCTTATTTTGTTTCTCTCTTTCAAAAATGTCTTCACTCGTGTCTTGTTTTCGATACCGAGTGCCTCAACATAACTTGAAGCATTTATTATGTGCTTTAAACAAAAGGTGTCATTAGCTGCTGAGCTCAGGTTTTAAACCGGTCCTTGTCTCAAACGGAGAGACAAAATGAGTGTTCATCAGCTACACTACCTGAACCTTAGTCATAGTCATAAAGTGAGAGCAAAGGCAGAAGGTGCTTCATGTGGGATTGAGCATGAGGAAGTGTGTGTGTGTGTGTGTGTGTGTGTGTGTGTGTGTGTGTGTGTGTGTGTGTGTGTGTGTGTGTGTGTACTTGCTGACTAAGTGTCAGGTACAGTATCTGCCATAGTTGTATGTACAATTTGTTTTCTGGCAGTGACTGGTTTTCCAGAAGCCCCTGCCACTTAGAAGACTGCCACATCTCAGTCATGAAAAGGCCTCCAGTTAACAAGGAATGCAGGCAGATTTTTTTGAGGCGAGCAATTCATTTCAATCAAAACAATGACACTGTCTGGGTGTTATTTCTTTTGACGACATGCTCAGTCTAAAACCTCAACCCTGCTGTTATACAAGCCATTTTTTCAAATACTACATGTAGGAAGAACAAGAAACAGCAGCCAAAAAGAGCAAATCCTCAGTGAGGTTTCTGACAGTGCGCAAAGACCACAAATTCCCCCCTTTGCACACATGCAAACAAATACACAAACACACACACACCAACTGCCCATGCAGGAAGCTGACCTGTCTATGGGTGCGTCGCCTGGCCCCGAGTACCTAAGCCCTGAACTGTTGTCGAGGGACGCCTGTCTGGGTAGGAGCCCGCCGTGAGGTCTGCTTCGATCTGACGCTGGTGTGGAGAAGTCCCCTGAGGCTCCCTGGTATGGGTACGAGGATGGGTCCTGCAGTTTGGCCTTCTTCCCCTGTGGCCCACCCTCAAACACGCCCCGTACCTGGCCAGGCCCCGAGCCGTAGAACCACGCCCCCGATTTGGTGAGGATTTCTTGTTGTTTTCGGCACAAGTTGCATACCCACATAACCTGCAGAGCAGAGAGAGAAAGGAAGTAAGTGGCTTGGAATGGCAATGGACAGCTGGAGATTGTCTCATATGGCCCATGATGGGCTGTAATGGAATGATATATAATGTATTTATAATATATATCTAAAATTTAAAGGATATTGTGGCAGGATACCTGTGAGGCACATTCACTGATGTTTAGATGAGGTGGATGGTGAAATATTTTATACACATACAGCAGCCTTGGATATTATTGAAGGGAGAAGAGATGACATTTCACTCTTACAACAACATCTTATCCTTATACTTATTTTATATTTTGGGTTACTAGACAGTCGAGTCCAATGAGAAATCTGATGTTTTCTGAGCAAAAGATCACAGTGTTATGGCAAAATGCATGAGGTAAGTAAATCTTTGAACATGTTATTTTAAACTAAATTACTAACACCGTACAATCATGAAATAGTGTACTGTTGTGTATAATCCATATACTACCCCACATGTTTGAGGACATTGTATGGCAACTGCAGAAAGATTACTGCAGCCTACATTATTTTTGATAAGAGAGATAAGAAGGTACAAAAAAATTGATGGTTATATAATTGTTGTTTGTGCTATTTGTTCAAGAAAACTGAAAAGAACTGGAACATTTTGCCTCTGCTGGGCTGCTAGAGAGATGGAGGGTTTTACTCTGTGCAGCTATGCTATACCTTTATTTGCTCTACATCGCAGCCCCCGAGCAGCCAGCTCACAATGACATTAGCCTCATAAATTAGACAGGAGCCCTGACCGCTATACACACGCCAGTGTACTTGCACACGTGCACACACACACACACACACAAATACTACATGGTACAACCTCACCGCCTTTTATATCCACTTACTGTTTTCTATGTAAAACTTCAGTGACATCTTTCCACACAAACCGTTAACTGCGCTCTCGGCTACCTGTAAAAGTGCATTCAGAGTCCTAAGATCAGGCCACCACCCTGTCTCGCTCCGAGTATGAAAGTTAAAAGTAAATTTCTCAGTGCGTCTGAGAAGACCAAGAACCTGAAAGTGATTGACAAGCCAGACAGCCAACAAAGCAGCCAACAGCTACCGCAAGACCCCCCCCCCCGCCTGTCTTTGCTGCTTCCACAGTCCCAGTGCTGAGTCAGTGCATTACTGTTATTAGTGTGGGCGGGCCCTTGAGTGCTGCCTCACCCCCCAACTGGCTGCACTGTAGCTTACTGGTGGGCTGTTCCACCAACTCCTGAGTCAAATCAAACCGGACCGAGATGTATTGCTAGATTTATATACTTTACTGAACTCATTTGAACTGTATTGGTCTGAACAATTACTGAGCGTAATTGTTCAAGTTACAGCCATGCCAACCTTGGGAGACGGGTTGATTTGTGGCCTTAACCTAATTCACAACAGCTTATCTTGACAGGAAGACACAACAGAAGCCCCCCCTCTAATGGTGCATCTATTCTAACGGTGCATCTATCCTGTAATAGCACAATAGGATTGCCTAAACATTTCCTCTTGGCAGTGGTGCAAAGTAGCAGCTTGGTAACGATTGGGGGCTTCTATCGTGGCTGTATCTGTATTGGACTATTCACAGTCTGCAGAAATAGCTTGTGCCTGTAGAAATATCCGTACCCGAAGAAATAACTGTACCCTGGACAGACCTAATCAACTAATAATACATGCCTGACTTTGAATTTTCACATGAGGATGTGACTCCAATCTTAAAACAATCACCCAGCAATAGTGAATTATTTCACAATCTATTTCCATTACAATGCATAAAAGTATTGCTTCTATGATGGTACCATGGGCATCGCTTACTGGACTAGGTGCTATTGACACATGAGACGTTTATGACCCGCTATCAATGTTACAAATGGGCTATAACTGTGCTGACACAATGAAGGCAAGGAGTCTACATATTGTGCTTTATGTGTCCCAGAGGAGAGTAACCAAAGAGGCCATGACTAGCTCTTTTACCAGGGTCATTCTGAGAGTCCTGCAGTGAACTGTGGGCCATCTGCTAAGACTTAGAGGCCACCAAGGCCTGTCACCTTGCCAATCAATCAGAGATCATTTCCTGCACCTGGTGGCCACTCTCCTCTACTCACTGCCAGTTGCAACCACGTACGGAAACAGACACGCACATTTGCACACACAAAAAATTGTTTCAACATGTAGACACATGGACGCATGCAAAAAAAATGTAGATGTAAATGCTCACAGGCACCCGCGGTTTATTACTGCACTCTTGCCTTTTATACCAAACATACCATAGCCCAGTTCGTTCACATAAAACTGAAGCCTATAGATCTTCACTGACCTACATACTGTATATGTGCTCCTGACAAATGCGATTAACATACGAGTCAGTGTCTGAGCACATCTCCAGTCTGAGCACATCTTGCCAATAACAGGTATCCACTTGTCTCCTAACTCAGCAGTTCATTTCTAACAGCACATCAGTATTCCAAAATACAGGCCAGTGAAGACATGCATGGGGTCTATTAAATGTTAAGCACACTAAGTCCGAAAAATCAATGGCTGGATCGGATTGGCACACTGGAAGCATAGGGATGAACTTTTGAGTTTCTCAAAAATAGCCTGGGGGTTCAGCTGTGGTTGAATGTAAACAGCCAATAGAGGTATAGCATAGGAGCACATTCAATTCTCTTCTTCTACATTTCTTTTACGCCCTGTCCTTTCCGCTTCGATGTGGATTAGATTTACTGCTCAAAATAGGGTTCTCAGGGTTCTTCACAAAATGACAATATGTAATGTTACTGGTCTTTTTAAGACGTAACTGTCTTGACTTGACACAATCAAGGAAGTAAAATCTCCCCATGCTTCATGTCAAGTAAAAAAAAGCTATTTTGTTTTATGCAGACGGTTGTTTTTCAGTTTTAGTCATCCTGCTGGTGTTACCACACAACATGAGGTGGCCAACAGTCCATCTAGTGTTGTAGTTGAGGCCACATGCTTGACTCATATTAAGAGGCATATCACCAGTCATACCCCTGCGTTTCCTAGCATGTCAGAGACAAGACGACATACCTACAGATGTGCGCATGGATAAATGCATGCACGGACACACACACACACACACACACACACACACACACGCATTCACAATTTTGAACAAAGGACACGCGCACACATACACTCACATACACACAGGTCAAGCAGCTGTGATGGCCAGAGGTATGTTCACTGCAGCCATTCTCCCTATAGCTCACAAAACACACACACACTACCCCTCAGCCTGACTGTTCACGGCTGAGTGCAGGCAGGGGGTGGGGGCTGTGGCCCTCAGGCAGGGCCATTTCTCCCTGTGTTTGCACATTTTATAGTCATTGAACCTGCAGCCCAAAATAGAAAGCTAAAAAAAAATTTTTTTTTAAATAAAAACTCAACAGTATCAAATGCTGCAAAACACCAGGAGGATATATAATCTCTATTAAATGTTCTATAGGCAATACACCGGGGCACTGAATTAAGGGAGACAAACACTGAGAGCAATGGAATCAATAAATAATTTCCTTTCTAATACATTCCCCTGCGACCAAGGGTGCTTTCGGTGATACCGGAAACAGTAATCTCTAAAAAAGAAATGTATGGATGTTTCAGAGAGAGAGACAGAGAGAGAGAGAAAGAGACTGTCATTACATTTATTTTCCCATACACAAGCCAAGTATGCAATTGGAGGAGTCATCTCTGAGCAACATATATCTACCGCCAAACAATGGCTTGCATATGAACTGCTTAACACTTTTACACTGTCTTTCTAATGCCTTCTATTGCAAAGAATAGTGCTCCATATAGCAAGCATTCCTCAACTTTGTGTTTTTAATGTTTCTTTAGTTTCTTCCCTAAAGATCCAAATCAACATTCCGGTAGGGGAGGCAGACAAATACATGAACACACAAATACAGAGACGCACACAGCAGCACTCACTAGCTTGGTTTGCAACTAGAGAAGGTTATGAGCTCCCTCTGCTGGCTGCTAATGCGAACTGCACCCGGATTTAACAACAGCTGGAGATGGGAGTGAATCAGCAGGATCCGGCCCGGCAGACTAGACCAGGAGTAAATTCCTCTATACGTGCATTATCACACATACACTATATATACACAATATATTTCTTTCATGATCTCATGGCGACGATGAACAAAATGTATAAGCTCAGAAACATTATATCGATATTTATTTTCTAACCGTGTTGCATGTACGGCACACGATAGCCCTTATAAGCCCTGACCATCACACATGTTACAGTGGTTTTCTCTGCGATGCTGCCGAGGGCAAAAAAAAAAAGGAAAAAAGAATCAAGACTAAAAAGAGATGGTACCGGCTTAAATATTGATGTGGTGGTAAGTAAACTGTCATAGGTATCATTTTGCCAGGCTGCTTCTCTCGCTCACCTGAACTGAACTGAATTGAACTGAACTGAACTGCTCATTAAAAACCCATTGCTCGGGGAGAGGAGCGTTCCTCAGAGCATCCCAGTCTGCACCTTCTGCAGCTGAAGAGTACAGGGAGCAACATGAATACTTTCTAATGCCCCCTAGACTGTTGCCAGACTATTGCCATTGCTGCACAATGTGTGTGTGGGGGGGGACAGTGCATATGTAGGTTAATGAATTATGCAGGCAAATCATACCTGCTTTGAAAAATCAGCTTTGATTTTAATTTATTTTACCTTTACGGATTTTTCCTCCACTATGCATTAAGCACCGTGCATTAGGCTACACCTGCACACGCATGAATAAGTACACGTTTTGCATTAAGTTTCCGAAGCTGATCTCCGAAATGAAAAGTTTAGGGGGCATTTTGGTGATTCAGAGCGAGCCAATGAGAATGTAAAGGGAACACACACGGCCTCACGTGCTCAAACACCCGCCCACACGTGGTGAGTTACATTTTAATGAGCTTCTAATTTTAGTGCGCCGCGGCGCTCATAATAATAACGATAATAATAATAATAATAATAATAATAGACCCGATGCATATGTACGTCCCTTATTTGAAGATCAGAGATACTGAGAAAGAGGGGAATCGCTTTAAATTCAAAACAGTTTAAAATTCAGATGGCAGTCTTATAGTGGACCCCTCCCACCGCTCCCCAGGACTAAACAGGCACCATGAGGGATACTCACCGCGCAAAAAAGGAAGAAAAAAATGTATTTCGGGCGCAGATGACGTAGTACAGTGTCTGCCACTATGTCAGGCGATTTAGAAAATCAAGAAGAAGAAAAAACAACGGATTTAACGTCTTGTGGCGGACTACGAGGTGAAAACTGAATGGAGAACTTCCTTAAAAAAAATTTTTTTTTAATCACCGCACGCGATTTTAATCGGCTCAGGATGAACCGGGTTTTCCGGAGCCCTGGGGAAAAAAAATTTGGGCGACGTGAAACGGACCAGCTCCGTTTGTCAGCTTACCCATTGTGTCGCCGAGAGGGGACGCGGTGATTTCTTGCCGATGCAGAAATAAAGACGCCTCTAGTCGTTATCCCGACAGACTTGCCCGCATCTCTTCCTCCTTTTCTCAAGACGAAGAAGAAATCGTGTGCAACGCTCCGACCTTCAGCACCGCGGCCAGATCCAACTCCGACTACAGGCTAGCCGCCGGAAAGCACCGTGAAGGTTACGGCGATGCCGGTGGACTACACATGGGAGGGATCCGACCCAGCGAGACCAGCCGACAAGAACACGAAATAAAACATCCAGTTTTTTCCACGATCCAAGAAGCCTTTTTTCGTTTTTCGATCCCTCAATTTCCTTCCATAGAAAGCAGTTACTGAATCACGCCGACGACGTCGAACTAAATTGTTTTTTTTAATTTTCTGAAAAGAAGATGACCGTTTGAAAATCTTTGGCTGGAGCTTCGTTGAAAAGGTGCGAAGAAGAAAAACGGTCCAGCGTCAATGTCGGTCGATATACGATGGCATCTTCATGAAGGAAAAAAGCATGTGAGGTGAGCAACAAAAAAACAAGCCAAATCTCTCTCTCTCTCTCTCTCTCTCTCTCTCTCTCTCTCTCTCTCTCTCTCTCTCTCTCTCTCTCTCTCTCTCTCTCTCTCTCTCTCTCTCTCTCTCTCTCTCTCTCTCTCTCTCTCTCTCTCTCTCTCTCTCTCTCTCTCTCTCTCTCTCTCCCCAAACTATCACTCTTTGATGACGGTCTAGAAAGCAATGTCCCCCTTTTATTTATGCAGCTGGATCGTCGACGGGTCGCACAATCTCACGCAACTTTATCCAAAAACGAAAAAAAAAGACAGAAAGTGGCTCTAATCCGTAGACGTCCTCCCCATGGCAAACTGCTCTCTTTTTGAAGTTGCATCACACTCCAGTGCTGCCAGCTGGGGTTCATACGTGCAGACCCCAGAAGAGTGATACAAACTCTTCCTTTATCGAAGTGGTTTCTATATTTCTAACCCTCAACTTCATGTCCCCTCATCAATACAGAGGATGTAAACCACCTGGTCCTTCTGCAGAAACCTTTGTTTTTTTTTACACCTTTACTCTGAGCCAAAAAGTGTGACTTATCTGTATTTTCAAACAACAATCGTGTGTTTGTACATCTTTAATGAGTAGCCTTGCTGTGATATGCAACAAACAATGAGAAAAAAGCGCAGTGTTATAGATGCCAAGCCCAACTGCTGAGTGACTGAACAGAACGATACGGGATCCTGATTGGATGCTTAATACTGACACTGAAAAATAGATTTCCTTTGTACCATATCAACAGGGCTAAATTTGGCTCATCTGAAAGAAAAGCAAGCTGACACGTGAGAAATGCTTTCATGTTTAAACCTGTGAAACTTTACCTTAGTGAAACCACACAGGAATTAGTGAGTGATAGAATATGACGAAGAGTGCTGGGGGGGCAGAAAAAGACATTTTGCCAATTTTCTTACCAAGCAGATTCATAATGTTAACTATAAAAGGCACAAAATATTTAACGTCTCATAACATGGGGGTTACATCTCATAACATGGCTTTCCCACCGGGGTCCCCCACCCCACCCCCAGTCAGATTCATTCATTCATCTTCAGCTGCTTCTCCGGGGTCCGGTCACGGTGGCAGCAAGCTAAGTAGGGCACTCCAGACATCCCTCTCCCCAGCAATGCCCTCAAGCTCCTCCTGGGGGATCCCAAGGCGTTCCTAGGCCAGATTGGACATGTAGTCCCTCCAGCGAGTTCTTGGTATACCCTGGGGTCTCCTCCCAGTTGGCCATGCCCAGTAAACCTCCAAAGGAAGGCGCCCAGGAGGCATACAAATCAGATACCCGAACCATCTCAACTGGCTCCTTTCGATGCGAAGGAGCAGCGGCTCTACTCCGAGCTCCCTCCGGATGGCCGAACTCCTCACCCTATTTCTAAGGCTGAACCCAGACACCCTACGGAGGAAACTCATTTCAGCCACTTGTATCCATGATCTCACCCTTTCGGTCACTACCCAAAGCTCATGACCATATGTGAGGGTTGGAACGAAGATTGAGAGCTTTGCCTTCTGGCTCAGCTCCCTCTTCACCACAACGGTCCAGTACAATGTCTGCATTACTGCTGATGCTGCACCAATCTGCCTATCAATCTCCCGCTCCATCCTACCCCCACTCGTAAACAAGACCCCGAGATACTTGAACTCCTTCACTTGAGGTAACAACTCACCCCAAACCCGGAGGGAGCAATCCACAATTTTCCAGTAGAGAACCATGGTCTCAGATTTGGAGGTGCTGACTCTCATCCCGGCCATTTCACACTCAGCTGCAAACCACCCCAGTGCGTGCTGGAGGTTGTGTTCTGATGAAGCCAACAAAACCGCATCATCTGCAAAGAGCAGAGATGTAATTCTGAGCTTCCCAAAACGGACACACTCTTCACCTTGGCTGCACCTTGAGATCCTGTCCTTGAGTATCACAAACAGAATCAGAGACAAGGGACAACCTTGGCAGAGTCCGACACCCACCGAAAACATGTTTGACTTTGTGCCGACAATGCGGACACAGCCCTCACTTTGGTTATACAAGGACCGGATGGCTTGTAGCAACTGCCCCGGTACCCCATACTCCCGCAGTACCCCCCACAGAGTGCCCCAGGGTACACGGTCGTAAGCCTTCTCCAAGTCCACAAAATACATGTAGACTGGCTAGTCAAACTCCCATGCTCCCCTCAGTACTTCCGCAAGGGTAAAGAGTTGGTCCGTTGTTCCACGGCGCAGGACGGAATCCGCATTTTTCCTCCTGGATCTGAGGTTCGACAACCAGTCGGAGCCTCCTTTCCAGCACACTAGAGTAGACTTTCCCAGGGAGGTTGAGCATTGTGATGCCCTGATAATTGGAGCCGGTCCCCCTTTTTAAATATGGGAACCACCACCCCAGTCTGCCACTCCACAGGTACTTTCCCCGACCTCCACATGACACTGAAGAGGCATGTCAGCCAAGTTGTTGAGGTTCCCTCTGCAGCCTCCAAAGGTGAACTTTTCACACTTTTCTGAGGCCCCATTGAAATGCCAGTGAGGGAAGCAGCCACGACATGGCCTGATCTTCATCGGAGCCATACAGTGGTCTTCAGACTGTTCTGGGGTGAGGACCAAGACAGTGACCTGGGCCAAGTCTGACTGGCCACTGGAGTCTGTGACCATAAGCTGAAACTTGTACACTCCTGATGTCAGATTGTGCACGATGACTTAGTCTTGAAAAGTGGTTTTCTCTAAGACAGCAAACTGGTTTCCAAAAACCAGCTGCCACTGGTACGACACAATCTCGTTGTCATTTTCACTGTCGATGCCATTCAGCATCACACTCTCCTGAGGCTGAACCACCCTGTCCTGGCCTGCATTGGCCACTGGTGGATGGTCATTTTCACTGTGGGGTGCATCCACTGCAAGATCACTCTCATAGACAGAGTTGAGTATGTAATTGATGTAGCCTTTCTTCCTGACAAACCGACAGATGTATTTATCTTGTACAGATAGTCAAAGAGGAAGCAAGACCATGCCCTCGTCCACTCCTCTCTGCATGAAGGCGATGTTGCATCTTGGGTCCTTGCAGCAGGAGCAGATGCAGTCCTTGTCCCGGGTCACCTGTGGGGAGGCCATGAACGTCGCCCCGTCCTTCACCGACTCGTTGGCGTCGAGAATAAAATCCTCTTGACCTTCTTTAAATTTGGCCAGACACTCTTGCCCGAAGTCCTGGCCAGCAGTAATGCCAAGAAAATGCGACTGAAGCAGCAACCATGCTCCAAATAGTCTGCTTAAGAGTGGATTCATTATCAGACAATTTCAAAGTTAAAAAAAAGGAAAAAGGAAACATATGACGCTGAATTTAAATCAAGCCCTGCAAGGCCAAGCCAATGTCAACTTGAATTAAAATTAATTAGATAACAGTAAAGTCGTGAGTTTAAGCTACAAACATCAAGGCCTTGCTCGACTTAATAGCCCACCCACACTAACACATAATTTCAAGTTTACCAGACCGGCAAAATCAAATCATCTGGAAACTTCACGTTATGCTCAACAGACCAATTCAATGTCCAACAACCAGGGCCGCATTTTACCGAAAACACCTTTTAACGCGCTTGATTTCGATGGTTTCTCTACGAGCGACGAGGCTCCTTCCTTCCTCGGTCCCGGTCAGACTGTACAGTTAAACATGACTCTAAATGTCAGTTTGTATGTTAGAAGCAAGGTTCACATGAGGTGCTTTGCATCTAGAAAAACCAGAATAAACGCTTATTGAACTGGTTCAAACAGGGCTACTGAGACGGCCTCCCAGAGCTCAACTGGGGGGAGGGGGGGTCTTTTTTCCTAATCTTTACTTCTTTCACTGACTCCTAAACTCTCTGTCTCTATATATCATATTCCCATTTCCTACTACAGCTCTGCTGGTTGCTGCTAACCCACAGAGAGACTTGTAAATATTGATGCCGTTTCACAGAACAAGATCTCTCTCGCCACTGCTGTCACCATTTGTGAGAGCGGGAAAGAGTAGACGGATGGAAAAAGGACAGATTTCACCACCGCCACCTCTTTTCACTGACACACAAGCTTTCAGACAAGCCAGCTGGTCACTCCAAAAAGTGGCCCATTGTAATCAAAGCTTCTATCCATCTTCAACTACAAGCTTGAGAAGATAAATTGATCAGAATCTCACTGTAGCGCTGGTGTCCCAGTGGATCAGTGAAGCAAGGATATGCCTACAATGATTTGGGTTTAACAAACCCAACCTCATAATCTTGATCACATCTTGTGGGACCGATCCAAGGGGCTACATACAGTAGTTGTGACACAAAGTGGCAGAATTGATAACAACAGCTTTTGTGTAAGCTGTTGTCATGGAATTGACTCCATGTTGTACAGTAGATGACTGTCTCTGCAGGCATTGTTTATAATTCTGGTGGATGGCATCTTGGCTACTTGGCCCCCTTAGATCAGTCTGCAAAACTGTGATTTGCCATCCACATTCTAGATGGGCCCGCCATTTTGAAATTGCTTTCACTGAGAGGAAGATGAGGCCCTATCTCCTGAGAAAGATCAATGTGATTGACTCATCAGATTGGTTTGCCTTGCAAGGCTATTATCTACTGTTCAATGATTCAGCGACAACGTGAAAATAATCCTTAAAAGACATCCATGGCCCAACAACAATCTGCTCACTTCTACTAACATTTGCAGAAGTTCTACCATACCTCCTCCGATTGTTGAGATTTTTTTTTTAACCAATCAAAATGAAAATCATCAATTTGTTTACTCTGTTGGATAAAACAAATGTGATGGACTCTAAATAGATTGAGTCACATGCACATGACTTTAAACAACGTTAACCTGGTTCTATCGTACACCCCTGCAGTTTCTACAGTGAGCCCCTACAGTGGCTCAAATCAAACCTAAACCTAAAGTGACTTCTTACTGTCACTGATCTGAAAGAGAATCTGGTCATCTGGGCTCTGCAGGGAACCAAACCCCGTGCTCAGCCTGCCCCTTCTGCCCCTTGTCAACCCTGAGATGGTGGACTCTGTTACCAGACACAGTGAGGACAGGCTGTGTCTGAGACTGAATGACTAGTGACCTAAACCACCTCTTTCCTCACACACTCTCTCTCTCTCCACCCACTTCTTCAGGGTATGTGGCCCCTTCTAAATAAGTTCAGATGACTTCACATCTGCCCTCTTATCACCTAAACCTCAATGTCCAGTCAAACCACTAACCCGTTCCGCCTGCTGAGCTTTGAAAGCTTAAGGATTCTCTTGAATTAAATTTACAGTTGTGTGATATTAGTATGAGTGAGTGTCCATAGTATATTTTCCACCTAGTCTTACTAAAAATTGTTAAGATTGGTCAGAGGCTGCAACATTATCAAGTAAATAGTGGGCATCAGCTCCGGGCACATCCCCGGGCATGTCTGCCAACGCTCCAACTTACTCATCACCAACCTGCCACCACAGTCATTACTCAACACCACCTGTACAACATAGTAATCGATCTCCCAGCCATTATCTTGTAGGGAACAATAGCAGCCTGTTGAACGGGGGTCTTGGCAGTAGTTGGGCACTGGAGTCTCCAGCGGGGCTTGTTGCTGGTTTGTATGGGTGGACAGCAGCCCGGGTATATCCTGCATACAACACTGTGGCCTGCAGACCCATGTAAATGCATGTCTGCTGTTTTGCAGTCGAGGGTTTCTAAACAGAAGCAGGTTAGAAATCTAATTTACACATGAGAAACTATTATTATGACCCTGTGATATGTTTATCTAGTCATCCATCCATTATCCAAGCCACTTATCCGAATTTGGGTCACGGAATGCTGGAGCCCATCCCAGCAGCCACTGGGCGGCAGGCGGGGAGACACCCCACCATGACATCTAGTCATATGAAAATAAATTTCTGCATTTTGGGATGTGTAGAATTGTTCCTAGGTGTTAATATGCCTGCCCTGAGATGGACTGGTGAACTGTCCAGGGTGTTTTCCTACCTTCCGCCCTATGACTGCTGAGATAGGCGCCAGCATCCCGCGACCCTGATCAGGATTAGCGGTTTGGAAAATGGATGGATGGATGGAATATGTAGATGTGGATATAGCAAGCCACGGGGATTCAACTTTGCTTTGTGATTTACATTGCGATTTTCCTGTGCTTTGTCACATGTAAGACCTCAGGATGAGGATGGGGCCGGGATAGATTAGAACTGATAGTTTGCAAAATTTCACCCATTCCCACCTCTCCCTTGATGACTTTTGCAATGTTAAAAGAAAATAAAACAAACTCCAGTATTTAAACTGCTGTGTAATATCGACACATAAACAGATTAACTTGACAAACTTAACTTTGAGCAGATGTCAGTGTGCACATTGGCGTGTCTGTTATAAACTAGAAAGTGTGGTCTTCCAGAAAATTGAGTCCATGAAGGATGGCTTTTGGTTTGGGGAAAGGAATAAAAAATGCATTACCCTCCAGTCACCTGGAATAACATGAATCTGACAGTTTCCAATACAAGACCCTTTAATATTTCCCTTTCTTTAAGCTAACTCTTACAAATCTAGCATTATCTTTTATATGTTGCATCAAAACTGCTATCTAGTCTTCTTGGGGTGTTAGAGCAATTTTGGATGATGGAGAAAGCACAGATAATAATCGGGCACTAATTGGCAGGTCACAAATGGTCAATTGGAATATAATTGCCTATTGATCACAACCTGTTCCAGACAATAGTCTGTTAATTAGTTTGTTTGTTTCATGACCATAAACTTGATGTTGATCTACAGTAGGGAAATGGTCTAGTGAATCCAAAATGTCAAAAGTGAAATCCTACTTCACACAACTGAAAACAGTAATAACCGTGATCGCTAACTCAGATGAATAAAAGCTCAGATGCCCGTCGGGATGAATGCATTTTTAAAGAATATGACCGATCAGATGTAACAATAAAAACTGCAGTTGCACACCATAGCCTAGTTTACTCACAGACATAAATGACCAGGATTGGCTGAGGTATACTAGCACTCATTGTTGGCCACTGTATGTGCATATACTATATGATAGCATTCCATGAATGTTTTTATTCCCACACAGTCTCAAGAAGTGCAAAAAAGGATTTGCTAACCACTTTGTCCTCCTGTTGCAATTCCATGAGAGCAGGAATGCAGCAGAAAGAGGGCGATGGGGGGAGGGGAGGAGAACAGAAAAAAAAAACAGGGAGAGAGAGAGAGATTGTGAGTGACATTAGTCGTAGTACTGTGATACACCAGACATTTCAACAGTGAAGGATTGGACAGCATCACATAAAAACACTCGAGCTGATGATTCAAATTTAAGTGGTCTAACACTAAAAGCTCTGGCTTAGTCTGCAGGGAGGATTTTGACGAGGTTAGTTAGGCACCAGAGTGCCACACACACAGAAACAGCCAATAGACTCCTTTAGGGGAAAGGGTAGAACAAGAAGTGTTTTCTCTGGTGGCAAGCTAGAGGAACAGTAAGTTAGATCGCCCTGAATAACAAAGCTACAAGGGTATCTTCACCCACTTGTAGTAAACAGAATTACTATAGAACAAAGACATTCAATGAACTTTTTTCTTTTTTTGGAATTTTCACCCCTTTTCTCCCCAATTGTATCCAGTCAATTACCCACACTCTTCCGAGCCGTCCCGGTTGCTGCTCCACCTCCTCTGCCGATCCGGAGAGGGCTGCTGACTACCACATGCATCCTCTGATACATGTGGAGTCACCAGCTGCTTCTTTTCACCTGACCGAGGAGTTTCACCAGGGGGATGTAGCGTGTGGGAGGATCATGCTATTCCCCCCAGTTCCCCCTTCCCCCTTAACAGGCGCCCTGACCGACCAGAGGAGACGCTAGTGCAGCGACCAGGACACATACCCACATCCAGCTCCCCACCCGCAGACATGGCCAATTGTGTTTGTAGGGACGCCCGACCAAGCTGGAGGTAACACAGGGATTCAAACCAGCAATCCCCTTGTTGGTAGGCAACAGAACAGACCGCTATGCTACCCGGATGCCCAATGAACATCTTTTAATAGATTTTATTGATTAGATGTTGATAATCAGGGTGGGATAAATTGCCATTGAATTCCCGTTTCACACCAGTGTTTCATAACCTTAGATTCTATATTATAATGTGGACGGAAATGTGTGCCTTTTGTGTTTATTTGTGTTGCATATGTGTATGTGTGTAGTCTTGCAGAGTATGTCCATACACATTTATGAACACGAAGGCCAAACATAAAAGCCAACATTACCTTATTTGACCGCAGAGACACGCGTCCTCCGCACCGAGCACAGAATTTCGTTTGGCAATATGAACAGAGGTGGCCACAGCCATCCGCAAACTTGGTTTTGTGGCATATTCCGCAGGTGGGGGCTTCACTCTTCTGGTCCTGAGTCTGCTTGGACTCCTCGCCCATCTTCGTCACTTGGTCCTTATACGACTCAAACTGCTGGTGCAACTTCCTGTAAGCAGCAGGAAGAAGAAAGGTTGGGAAAATGGCCAGAACGTTCTATGGCTTACGTGAACTGCAAGTCTATGCTATTTCTTCGTACTATAAATAAAGTATTGGGAATTTTTATTTGACGATCTGGAACCAATCCCTTTTACTATTTTGAATGTATACTATTTTGTTTATTGTTTTGTTCACTCTTATTTAATAGAACAGAGATAGGGAGGACAGGGACATTACCACACCAACTACACATGCACTCTCATTTTGTGTGCTTTCTTGGGGTGTAGCTGGAGTTGAATATGGAAATTAAAGAGAGTATATTATATATATGAAAACATTTTTATTCAGCGCTGACACAGTGCAACTGATTTCCCCCTCTTAATTCCGGAGTAACTAACTGATATACCCTCAGACATGTACGGTGTGCATGGCTTTGACAGGAAAACGAGGTACCCCACGTTAAAAGCCCTGACCTCAAAAGGCTAAAAACTAAGCTCCTCCTCTGATACCACACCTCTCCCGAAACAGGGCATGAGTATCAAATAAGCTTCGCAAGTTTAAGAACACCACTTAACTTTCTCAGGTTGCTCTGGGTTTAATGAATCCTTTCCATCTTCGTTTCTAAATCAGGGATCAGCTGTGAGGTATGATAAGACTACACCCTAGTGTGATACCGTTTGATAAAGAGATGCACAAAAAAACACACATCGTCAGTCTTCAAAATAAGAAACAATGTGCATTAAAATCTTCCATAGGCTCTCTGCTTCTAGTTCTGAGTACAAAGACTGACAAGGGCATAAAGATGAAATTTAAACGCTAGTGTAGCTCACCATTGTTTTACTCTATCTTTCCTATAGGGGGCCTGCTACTGTTATATTACACCTGACCCTATGTCATCAACTCAGTCCCAGACAAGACAGTCCTAACAGACTGGTTAACAGAGAGGTTAGTGCAAAAGCTGCATGGACTCTTCACATGCATTTTGTATGACACATGTCAATCGAGCGTCTCCTTGGAAACTAAACACTGGGCTGACTTCATAATATGGCGATTAGAATTGGTTTCGTCCCACATATCCCCTGCAACATTCATTAGCACTTCTGAATTATTGAGCAGCGCTATCCTTTTACCGCATAGAGCTCTACGTTTGAGATAAACGTGCTTCCTTTACCCACAATCAGCCCAAATGTAATTGCCATACAGCCTGTCATCACCATCTGTAAGTGTGTGTCTGTGTGTGTGTGTCTGTGTGTGTGTGTCTGTGTGTGTGTGTGTGTGTGTGTGTCTTGCTGCCATCTTAACAGTGGCTAGAGTGCTACAGGCAGGCCACATGCTTTACCCACCAAAGGATTAAAGGGCTAATTGTAACACAGCTTTGGTCGATTCACCAAGCAGAGATTAGCATGTATATGTGTTTAACATTCCACTAAATCTAATTTAGTTACAGGAGACCTGATAACAGAGTGATGAAGCCTGTGATACAAAGGGTAAAGCCACCGATCCCGAGTATCAAGGAAATAATACAATAAACATTCCTGTTTCGCTCTCAGTTCACCTCACTTTTACCAATAAATGCTTATGAAGTGGTGTTTTCTGTGCTCGGCCACTGTCTTGGCTAAAGGCTATACTGCTCTATTGGTGCACAAAGGTCACCGAGAGGAGTCAAAGATGTCAGACGATATCTCTCTCCTCCTCGACATCAGATCATTCCTCACACTCTCTCTCGCCTCTTGACAGGCCAAATGGAAATCATCATAATCAGTCATCGCTATCATCGGCCTATAATAATATCTGGTTTATGCATAAACCTAGTCCTTTTTTACATAATCTAACAACTTTATAAAAAAAATACATAGATTGTACTTGCAAAGAGTAGAGTGAAGATGGTCCATCTTCCAAAAAAATTATGCCAAGCAAGCAGATGTTAGGGAGTGAGAGTAAGTACAGGAGGTGGGGAAATGTTTTAGGTAGGGCCAAGAAGAGAAGAAGGTACAGAGGAAAAAAAAAAAGCTTTATTTTTTTGAGGGGGATGGGGGGGTCATTGTTAAAGGTATGGAAAAGAAAATGTGCAGCCAGAGGGAAAACAGGGAAGCGAAATAAAAGACCAGAGCACAGTGCAGAGTAAAAGGTGGCAGGCAGCTGGTACACGAGGAGGCCTATCCTCCAGAGGGTTTGCCGACTCGGTCAAACATGGTCAAACGTAGGTGACACAGCTGACGAGTAATCCTGTGCTGCTCATCGTCCCGGTCCAAGTGCCAGCCTATCTGAGCCCTTTTACCTCTGGGTACTACTAGTACAGCCATACACAGCCAGTAACATGACCCGCTGTCTTGGACATATGACAAACCCAGCACATTACAGGCAGGACTGAACCGCAAACACTCTACCGGCCAAAAGATGCTACTTTTTCAACATATCATGGACGAAATCGTTTAATCCGATGTTTAGTCTACCACACTTTTTCACCTAAAGGTACCTATTTCTTCAAACCTGCAGTAACTTAGTTATGTGTGTAAAACTGAACTAACAGTACGTCCTTCACGAAGGGAGAATATGTTGGCACAGCACGAGTAATTCTTGTGTTTTGCAGTTTATTAAAAAATGATAAGAAATCCTTGCATACATTCCCCTTGAATCAGGGCAAGCATACTGGGCATCCAGTCACTGTATGTTTAGGCCTGCTGAGGAGGCGAGCGGTCTTGTCTATTACTTACGTGTCAGGCTCTGGCTCCATGTCATTTTGGGACTTTTGCTGGGGTTGAAGAACATTATTTACCAGCTCAGTGATCCCACTAAAGGGAAACCACCTGTTCAAATAAGCAAAGAGTGTGACTGGAACATCACAGACAGTCATAGGAGAAAACAATCTGTCCTTGGGAGGGTTTTAGGGGACACATCAGTCCAAAAAGGAACAATAGTGGAGACATTTACTATCGCTACAGCAGGGGGAAGGGAAAAGGCTTTGGACACTGGCGAAATGTTGATCAGTAAAACATAATTTTTTTTGGGGGGGGGGGGGTTCCCCCTTTTCTCCCGAATTGCACCTGTCCAATTACCCCACTGTTCCGAGCCATCCCAGTCGCTGCTCCACCCCCTCTGCCGATCCGGGGAGGGCTGCAGACTACCACATGCCTCCTCCAATACATTTGGAGTCACCAGCCACTTCTTTTCGCCTGACAGTGAGGAGTTTCACCAGGGGGTGTGTAGCGTGTGGGAGGATCATGCTATTCACCCCAGTTCCCCCTCCCCCCTGAACAGGCGCCCCAACTGACCAGAGGAGGCGCTAGTGCAGTGACCAGGACACATACACATAGGCAACGGAACAGTGAAACATTATTGACCAGCAAACAACATCAGAGTAAAAAAACAGAGGAAAATAGGAAAGGCAGGCAGAAAGGGGGGGGGGGGACAAGTGGAGGAAGATAAACGTGAGCGAGGAAGTGAGAGAGAATTAGAACAGTGAAAGAAATGAGAGGAAAGACAGATTAGGCCTATAGATAATGTAGATTGACTCAGAAGGTAGAGGAAGGAAAAGGAGGCAGAAAAGCTCTACAGCCAATGGAAATGATAGTTGAACATTCAGCTGATAGCATTATAGGAGCATCATTTATCCCAGTTTGGAGATTATCAGACGGGGTAGCTTCCATACAGAAGTGGTCAGATTGCACAAATAGAATAGCAGAAAAGATGCATCTAGCCTAAAGTGTGGGTACAGTAGGAGACTGCGCAAACCAATCAAGTGAATATGACACACCGGATGAAGAAAGGTAGCCAGTTAGAAGCCAGTTAGGGCAGCCAGTTAGACAGGGTGTGGGACCCGGTTATATAGAGCTGGTCAAAAGGAAAAATCCACTATCACTGATGTCACTGAAGGCTGGTGTTTGTGTCTAACACAATATTCAACAATCAAATCAATGTCATTAATTCAAAATCTATCAAGAATGGCGCTGTGCAATCATCATACCAAAAACGATAGCTTTCCATGACATCAATGATTTCTTTGTTTTCCTCCCAGCCATATAAGAGAAAGCCACATGAAGCACACAGCACCAACCAACAGGAAGAAGTGTCAAAGCCTAGAGCACTCTGGGTAATGCAGTTTACTTACTGTGCCAGCTGAGGCTTTGGTTCTTCTTTGATCCTAAAACATAAGAAATAAAAAGTGTGCACAGCTCAATGCATACCGAACATAAAGAGATGGGAAAAACAATCTAAAAGTCAAAGAATGATACAAATGATAAAAATGAAACAATACACCTGATATAATAACAGATGACTATGACACAAATATGACAGTGAAACATATTAGTTATGGAGCTGTATGCAATAATGATATAATAAATGCAAATTTTAATGAAGATGATCACAATGCAATGATGATGATAGCGATAAGAATGTAAACTGACAAAATAAGAACAACTAAAATGACAGAAAAGATGAAGTAAAATTTGATTTGGTGCTTCAAACTAAAAAATAACTTGCTTCATGTAAGCAAAATCATACACCCATCCTGGTAGACCAGCATTCCTTTCTTTATAAATTTTAGTACATGGCTTCATAAAAGATTGCGAAAGTCACTATTGGCTGAAGATGGGTTTTGCAAATGCAGTATTAGGATTGAGTTTGCAAATACAGTGATACTGTAGGTGAAGTATGAAACGAACAACTTCCTGAAAAATCAAACTAATCTTACAGTGTCTGTGCAAATTCCTCTCAGTCATCCAGGTCATCCAATAATACACCCAACTGGAATGCTGTCCATCCATCCATCCATCCACTATCCAAGCCGCTTATCCAAATTCGGGTTACAGGATGCTGGAGCCTATCCCAGCAGTCATTGGGCGGCAAGCAGAGAGACACCCTGGACAGGCCGTCAGGCCATCACACAGGGCTGACACACACACACACACACACACACACACACACACACACACACACACACACACACACACACACACACACACACAAACACACGTTCACACCTAGGGACAATTTAGTATGGCCAATTCACCTGACCGACATGTCTTTGGACTGTGGGAGGAAACCGGAGCGCCCGGAGGAAACCCACACAGACACGGGGAGAACATGCAAACTCCACACAGGACGACCTGGGAACCCAGGACCTTCTTGCTGTGAGGCGACTGCGCTAACCATTGCGCCCCCGTGCCACCTGGAATGCTGTCATAAGTTGAAAATATTTTGCCGCATATCCAATTGGCAGCAAAGAAGAAGCCAATTGGATGTGCAGTGAAAGGTTTTTAACCCAGCAGTTGAGTTGAGTGTATTGTTTCTTTGTATGGACTCTGACAAAGCAATTATCATGTAGCTTCGCAAGTACTGGAAATTGCAGAGTGGCAGTGGTTAGTAAAACATCCCATACTGCCGACCGCCACTAAGAACTGCTGTCTCACATTTAGCTAAGTAACTCTTCAGGAATCCGGAATTACTTCAGTAATGACCAACAAGTCTCAGAGACCAGACAAGAAAATGCAACTGAGCAGGATTATGAACATCTACTGGATTACTGCAACTGATTTCCTTGACATAGTTGGATTTAGCTTTCACAAGTTCACAAGAAGTACCCTGAAATAATAAACTAGACAACACCCAACCACACACAAACCACCATTTGACAGTCTAACATCTGTATGCCACTAATTCATCGCTCTCTCCTATTTCCTTAGTCACTTAGTAGTGACTTTAAATACAAGGAGGAAACATTGGAGCTGCGAATCACACATCACAAATATACACACACCTCATTAGCACCATGCTGTAAATAGTACATGCAGCTCTGTATAGCTTTGGCATCTTGATAACGAGCCTCAAAGTTGGTTTCTTAACCACAAAACGCTTTCCAAAAAAGGCATTGAGTGAGTCAGCTCAAGTACTTTCTGCTCTGACATGAACCACATTTTGATTCCTGTACAGCGTTTGACTGGGTCATTGATAAGAGGCCTCCAGATGCCCAGTGAGAACTTCCAAGCCAACGAGGGGCCCCTAGGAATCCTTCCCTGCCAAAATGCTGTTTTTTTTTTCTTTCTTTTGTCCTTTAACTGTCACTTAGCCCTGTCAGAGATGGCCAACAGACTAAACAAGCCGGTCAGGGGTCGGCGCCAGAGCATAAGGAAAGGACGGGCGATCAACTTTGACAGGGGGGCATTTTGTTCACCTCGCATAGCTTCTATTAAGTGTATAATTGAAATTCTGTTTCATGAAAGAAAAACCTATGACAGAGGCATCCATAGTCCTCATTTTTGTGCACAGGCACACATGCACTACTTTCACAAAACCAGAGGCTTTAAACTAGGATTCACAGGGAACTCTGTTAAATATTTTGCATTTATGAGGGCGTCAGGGAAGTGTAGCACTCTGTTCCTTTGCCTACCAACAAAGGGATCGCCGGTTAAAATCCTCATGTTACCTCCAGCTTGGTCGGGCGTCCCTACAGAAACAATTGGCCGTGTCTGCAGGTGGGAAGCCAGATGTGGGTGTGTGTCCTGGTCACTGCACTAGCCCCAGGGCGCCTGTTCGGGGGGGAGGGGGACTGGGGGGAATAGCATGATCCTCCCACATACTACGTCCCCCTGGCGAAACTCCTCACTATGAGGTAAAAAGAAGTGGCTGGTGATTCCACATGTATCAGAGGAGGCATGTGGTAGTCTGTAGCCCTCCCCAGATCGGCAGAGGGGGTGGAGCAGCAACCGAGACGGCTTGAAAGAGTGGGGTAATTGGCCGGATACAATTGGGGAGAAAAAAGGGCAAAATTAAAAGAAAAGAAAAGCAAAGAAAAAAATATATATATAACTTTGTTGGAAAATCACTCAACGGTAGGGAAAGTGCTCAACCAATAAGGAGCAAAATAATCCAGTACTGTCTCTTAAAGAATTTACTTGACTCACTGGATTTTATATATATATATATATATATATATATATATATATATATATATATATATATATATATAGTGTTTTTTTCCCAAAACCGTCAATGGTGTTGTTATAAGTGCTCAACTAATGAGGAGTGGAATATCAATACAGATACAGGAAAAAAGTTTTAATACATTGCAGTACATTCCTGTTTCCTGCATTGCGCACTCATCAGCTGCTTATTACCGCGACACATGAAACAGGCCTGTACTGCAATGTATTAAAACTTTTTTTTCTGTATCTGTATTTATATATATATATATATATATTTTGCTTTAAATACAGTACTGCAAGAGGCAATTCTACATAAATAAAGCTATACATTGGGCCACCACCTTCACAGGTTACACAACAAATTAAATGATAAACAACATCCTTTAGCCCACATCAAGTACCAGTATGCATAATTATAAAACCATATGCTCGTTCATCCAGAAACATTGCCACAATTATAAAAGTGCAAACAATACCACTCTTAAATAGCACAGTGTACAAAGCAGGGGGAATATATTCCCAAGGTGCATAAATGGATTTATGAACTCACCGCTAGAACAGCTGGAGTTGCCGACTGTGAGTGCAGAACTGAGCTAACATCAGCCGAATCATTAGCTTGAGCTTGGTTGTCACTGCTACGACTTATTGCCGATGTGGGTGCTGTTCCAAGCCACTTTCTTACATCCATATTAATTGAATGATGGCTAAGTTGCACATAGCTAAGTTTAAGCTTTGTTTACTGCCAAGAAAATGTCCACATAGTGCTGCCCACCTAATGTCTCTATGCAATTATGAGTTCAACCTTGTAATACAATTGATTGGCTGGTCATACAATGTGGCTATGGTAGTTGTTTTTAATTGGCTAGGCAGGGGTTTGTTATTTTTTATTAAGCATTTTTTCCTAAATGCAAACTATCACTGTTTTGTGTTTGTTTTTTTGCATTACAATGTTGTGTTCCATTACCAAATTGTATGACTTAATTTTACTTATAGCTGTAAAAGTATTTCAGTTTTATTTTGTTGTCAGGGAGAGAATTCAGCTGAGGGAGCAGTTACCTTATTGGACCGGCCTGGACCCCCCTCCAAGGTCCTGCCCATAACACCGACGCTGTGACAGGAAGGCCAGCTCAGAGCGAATCTGGACTCTCTGGCAAGTGTCAGAGAAGAAGATGCTGACCAAACTGTTGGCCACCATGAGCAATGCGTCATACCTCCTCCACAACACACTGACCAAACACAGGAGCACCTTCAGCAACAGACGAATCCCCCCAAGGCGCTCCACAGAACACCGCAGGAGATCCTTCCTGCAGGTGGCCGTAAAACTGTATACCTCCTCCCCATTCTGCCACAACACTGACCCCTGTGTTCAAGGTGGACGCTGAAGCAACAGCGTTAACTGACATTTTTATACGTTTCATATTCAAATGCTGCATACTGTCACTCATACTGTGATTTAATTTAAGGACATCCCATATATCCTCTACAGTACCGCTATAGATGAGATTTATTCATTACTTAAATTATGTGAATTATGCATCTGTCGGCTTGCTATTACGTGCAATATACAACGGTGCAATCACTGTGAATAACTGTACCCTGTGCAGTAACTGAAAATATGAACAGGCTGTTGCATCTTTTTCTTGATGTAACATAACATCTGCTATATTTTTTTATTTTTATTTCTATTTTTTAATGTTTCTACAAATGCTCTTGCTCCACCCTGCTTTTATATATAAATATACATCTCATAGGCACCAAGTACTTCAGTTTAGTCTTGTTCTTTATATTTTGTATATTCCCTGTAATTTTTGCTTTATATTCTTGCTATTTTTTTGTATTTTTGATATTGTGTGGCTTTGAATCATGTGAGCTGTAATGATGCTTCTATTTCCTTCTGGATCAATAAAGTATCTATCTTTCTATCTTAAGACATCCCACCAGGAGTTTGTGTTTGTGCCCCCCCCCCCCCAACACACACACACACACACACACACACACAAAGACACAGCTAGTTCACACATCCTCATTTAACAGGGATGAGCCAACAGATTCAGGGCTGGCACTTGTGGGTTGACGGTGTGGAAAGGTGTGGAAAGTTTCAAATCAAGCTGCAAAATTCACACCACCACCAACTACCACCAGGGATTCATCCCCTCTGCCTGTCTGGAAAGACGGTGAGGCACTGATTGACTTGATGGTAACACCACCCTGCTTCATCCAGATGAACTACCCCGCCATCACCCAGTAATACAGGCAGCTTTTTGGACAGGCAAATCAGGCAGAAGCATAGGACCCCTCTAGGTATGGGTGGCAATGCAACGCCTACAACTCCTCTCTTCCTTCCCAGAACACATGCATTCATTCATCTGTACCCCCTCGCCCATCCTCCTTGTCCATTCGCCCATACTCTTCCAAGACCTATGTGCTATTGGCAGCAAGGTGCAGTTTTTAACCAATGAGTAAGGGGAACAGCGAGGGTGCCACTGCGAGACTTGGCTGACCAGATTAGGACTCCGAAAGTTCAACTTTAACTTCAATTTTAATGCAATTAAAACACAATTAGCAACTCAGGCCCAATGCCTCGGCCTTGTGCTATTCGCCTGAAACCGACATCCTTGAGGCTGCAGAGAATTTAAGGACTTCCAACATCCCACATCTGTATATACAAACTCTCAATTGCAATAGGCAGCAAATGAGATGAAAATTGACCAGCTGTAGAAGGTTCTTATCAAGGAGGGTAAACAGCAGACAGGGGGCAATTACCATTTCAGTGTGTCATGGTGAAATGTACCGCCTTGTGTAATGCAGCACAGCAGTGTTGTGAAGAAGTAGGATTTTTGATGGTTACCCAGTTCAGGATTGAAACAGTCATGAATTTTGCTCACTCCAGTCCCACTCTTTAGAGGTCACCTAGGAAGTCAAAAGAACCTGGAACAAATTTGAGACACTTCTAAGGCTTGCCCAAAGGCACGGGTACATCCTGGTTATTGTGGAATGGTACCGAGAGGCCATTTCCTAAAGGAAAACTACTTAAGGCCTGTGACCAGGAACTGGTTCTGTTGTCAATACCAGTGGGGATCCCAAAGACAGTCTGACCGATCATGGCACCCTGTTTGTTTCCCTGCCTGATGGGAAACATGTGTGAGCCTTGAGATTCACCATCTGCACACCCTAATGAGCCATCCCCAAACTGATGGTTTCAGCAAGCAGTTCAACAAAACACTCACTGATGACGGGCACACCAAGGCAGCTGCAAGGCGCTGTCTCCTACGAAACAACCCAGCGGATCTTTTTGTTGGTACGATCATTTAAGAGCGGTGCGAAAACATTGCTCCATTGCTACCACTGCTCAATTTTAACTTTACAAGAGTGAAAGTCCAAAAATCATTAGTCTCCCTCACTGAAATATTACTTTTAATATGTTAGAATATAAAGAATGGATTTAGGTCTTAATGAATATGAATATAATAGGGTTACACATAAATACTGCATCAGATAGATACAGAGAGAGAGAGAGTGAGCGAGAGAGAGAGAGAGAGAGAGAGAGAGAGCGAGCGAGCAGGTGGTGTTTTTTGGCGATTCATGTGAATTGAACCCTTCTAGGTTACCCCCTTCTGCAGAACAATTATTTTTTGTCAATGCTGACAGCAGCACTTTGGTTTCAGAACTTGTGTTCTTTTTCACTACAGCTCTGCCTCAGCGTAAAGATAACACCTGTTCAACAATTCAGATTCCTCCAAAACTTTTTAAAAAAAAATTTTCCCCACACAATTCTCAAAGTCAGTGTTTGAAATTTTACCTAATAAAAAAGTTTTGCCCATCAGTCTGTGGATGCACAGCCTCGGACCCTCACACGAATACAGCCTAGTCTAATCTCAACTTGCACTTCCCAAAAAGAAAAGGTTGGCTACGCGACCACTTTGGTCTAACCCTAACTCTGTTTTTAAATAAAGCTGGGTAAACCGTTGCCGACTGCCCATTGTTCCGATGGCCCAGTATTCCATTATTACGAAACTGTAGATGTGAGTCGCACATGCACATGCACGCACACACACGCACACAGCTGACTTAGATCGGACAGCGACAGACAACAGCGTTGGTCGAGCGAGCTAGAGAGTGAATGAATAGAGGGAGCAGCGGTAGTGAGAACAAACGTTTTTCAAAAGTTTTGAATCACTGCAACCACAAGAGGTTCTTGATCATACAGTCACAACTGTGCAAACTATTTTTAGGCTGATTGGCCCCGTAGTATGTGAGATTAGCCTTGGACAGACAAACACACACACAAACCCATGCTCGTGCACACACACACACACACACACACACACACACACGACCAAATGCAATATCCCCTCCAGTCTACCGCCTGGCGGGGGTAATAAAGTGGCATATTTATTATTCAAGACACGAATGAATTTGAGTGGTTCAGAAATTTACGTGGAATTTCATCAAACCTCTTCTCACAGTCACAAATTTAAGAGCAATATAAGTGAAAATTAAGAGGATGCTATCCTTTGAGAGAGAGGCCTCCTTCTGGTTCTGCTCTGACATGCTTCATTTCTATTCCTGTACACCATATGATGCTTCATTTCTATTCCATGCTTCATTTCTATTCCAGAGACCATATGAGACCCTGTAACTACCCCTGCGTATTACCCCCGGTCATAGACCCAACCTCAGGGAAACTACCGTTTCACAACCCAGCTCCTTGTCTTCGTCAGTAAAGTTGCACCACTAGGTGCTTATTCTTACATGTGTACAGTATATCTGTGTTGCACTACGCAGACATTCACTCCCATGCCACATTATGTGGAGAAAGAGGATGCCATTAGTGTCAGAAGCATACAGTGCTGTGGCTAAAACAGGTCTCTCTCAGAATAAGGGGCTACAGTGCTGAAGCTCCCAGTGGCCTACTTTATCCCCAGGTAAAGTGCATCAGAATAAGCAATGTCTGTGATCAGTGTCAGATCAGTGTTGTTGAGTCAGAGTCTCTCTACGAGAACATATAATCCTGTGTAGCCATCACTCTCCTCGGTCTATTTTCCGATGAGCTAGTCCATATTTATCCTCGCTCCGTGTTCTCCCAGTGACCCGAAGCTCTGTTCTTTATTGATCCCATCAGCCCTGTCTCTGTGGTCGCATTACAAGCCTCATATTTATCTGATCAAGCACGCCTGCCCACCTGGCTGCTGGACAAGATGTGTGTGTGTGTGTGTGTGTGTGTGTGTGTGTGTGTGTGTGTGTGTGTGTGTGTGTGTGTGTGTGTGTGTGTGTGTGTGTGTTTAAACACACACGAACATGGGTGCAAGTGCACACAGTGGGTGCACATGCAAGTGTGTGCATGAGCATGTGTGTGTGTGCACGTGTACGTTTGTGAGTACTGGGTGTATTATTTGACATGGGGCAGTAAAATGAGTGTGAAATGTCAGAACTGACGTATTCAGTATCCTGGTTGCCGAGGCCGTCTTGCAGGACGGATACCGTCTCTGTTTTCTCCACCTATAACCTGTGCACTTCTCCGACCCAACCCAAAAACAAACACACACACACATGGCTACAGAGGAGTGGCATTGTATGAAGTGACATCATATCTCACCGTCAATTCAGACTATGATTCTGTTGGTTTTGCTGTAACAGTGACAAGTCTCGCTCTGGCAGCTTAGAAGTTCGGTGTCCGCTTTGCTGCTGTATTTTGTCGCTACTCTGTGTGTATGTGTGTTGATTTATTCTACCTCACCCATCTGATAATGACAAATGTTAGACTGCTCTCTAGTGGACAGATGGGCCGCAAATAAAGCTCTGACTGGATTTTCTCGAGATTTTCTGAAGTTTTAGTATTGGAAAGTGTCCCTCAAGGGGCATTAAAGGGAGGAGAAGATAAAAAGATAGAAATGCAGAGAGCGAGCGAGAGAGAGAGAGAGAGAGAGAGAGAGAGAGAGAGAGAGAGAGAGAGAGAGAGAGAGAGAGAGAGAGAGAGAGAGAGAGAGAGAGAGAGAGAGAGAGAGAGAGAAATGCAGGAGCGAGCAAGAGAGAGAGAGAGAGAGAGGCTGACAGGCACAAACAGACCACAAGCCAGGCTTAAACCTTGAAAACACAAAATAGTACAAAGTGAAACACGGCTGCTGCTCCGTGCTTGGCGGCACCATTGTGAGACCAATCGAACAGACAGCCTCGCGGTTTCCGTTCCTGATACAACTATTCCCGAGCCAGATGCTCAACCTCCTCCCCCACATGTGAGTCATTCTGCATAGAAGAGTCTCTTAAAAGCCAAAAATGGATTTCGATGTGAACGTAAACAAGTGAGACACCCTCTTGCGCTTCCTCTCAGTGAATGAGCTTACAGTGCAGTACCCTCGCCTCCTCAGATGTTGAGTGGGAACACGGAGAGGAAGAGCAGGCTGAGTCGACACAGCCCCTGCTGGGCAGACAGCAGCACAATTACACAGTGGCCTATTGCGGCGACACTGAAAACTTTAGGAGCAACCCAGAGATGTAATTAATCTGGGCCCTCTGAAGACAGTGACGCACGCACGCACACACGCACGCACGCACGCACGCACGCACGCACGCACACACACACACACACACACACACACACACACACGAGTGGAGCGAGGGAAAGAAAGAGGTGACAGGAGGAGAGGAGAGGATAAGGGATAAGAGCAGAGGAGAGCTGGCAGGAGGATATTCTAATTTGTGAAATGAGGCTCCAAGTATTATATGGGGATAAAACACTGTCTTTTGTATGGAAGAAAGAAATCTACTTACAGTTGAACCCGCCTAAGTCGATTCCGCCTGGGGGAGGGAAAATATAGTTGACCTAAAGGGGCCTAGACTTAACAGAGGTTGTGGAAAGGTTCAGTTGTTTGGTACTCACGGAGATGGGTCAAGAGTTAACAACGGGTTGTTTAGTAATCAAGATACGGCAATCAGACTTTTCTAATGAAAAAAAATGCTTTTTGCAATAAATTTCAAAAATAAATGATTCAACTTCATTTGATCACGGTTTATAAATTAAATACACTGTTATTGCTGGAGAAAGAAAAATGTGATGTGTGATGTGTGATGCAGCTGCGTAGCAAGTACTCACTGACCCACCCAGCCAAGTTTGATCAAAACACATTTTGAATGGAAACTCGAGGTGCTTCTCATCAGAGTAGTCTAGACAGTTGTCTTGGTTGGAATACAATGTAAATAAGGATGCACTTTTTCGTAAAATGTGCAGACTTCTCCCCAGCGGAGCTGACGGACCACTTGCGAGAGAGAGGTTTGATTTTGAGATACTACTTTACTGATCCCCGTGGGGAGATTCTGCTCTGCATGTAACCCGTTCTAGCTGTGTAGCTAGGTAGCAGTGGGCAGCCGCCGTGCAGCACCCAGGGACCAACTTCAGTTCTCCTTTTCATTGCCTTGGTCAGGGGCACAGACAGGAAGGAGTATTAACCCTAGCATGCACAGCTTTTTGATGGTGGGGGAAACTGGAGCACCTGGAGAAAACCCATACAGACACAGGGAGAACATGCAAACTCCACACAGAGGACGACCTGGGATGACCTCCAAGGTTGGATGACCGCGGGGTTCGAACCCAGGACCTTCTTGCTGTGAGGCGACAGCACTAACCGCTGGGCCACTGTTGTGGACTGGATGCACCTATGTCATGTATGTGAAAAACACCAGACAAGCGAGCCCCACTCCGTTTCACTGTACAACGTTCAAAGCTGCAGGGCCAACCAAACTGCAGGCCGGGGAAATGTGTTAAATCAAATGAACCGTGACGCCATGGACTATTCATTTATCGAAAGCAATCGGGACCATCTAAAAGTAGTTTTGGATATTGTCCTGTTTTGTGCCAAGCAGGACATCCCCCCTATGTGGACACAGGGAAAATGTAGATTCTCTCAATAAAGGAAACTTCATACAACTGTTCAAGTTCATGTGCATATATGATCCATCCATCCATCTATTATCCAAGCCGCTTATACTGCTCTCAGGGCCAGTGGCGATGCTGGAGCCTATCCCAGCAGTCAATGGGCGGCAGGCGGGGAGACACCCTGGACAGGCCACCAGGCCATCACACAGGGCACACACATACACATTTATATAGCACTTTTTACATTTATATAGCACTTTTCCAGAAAATTGTCTAGAAAAGTGCAATATAAATGTAATTCTTATTGTTATTATTATTATTATCCTCCTCTGTTGCTCTCCCTGAGGTTTCTTCTTATTTTTTCTGCCAGTTAAAGGTTTTTTTTTTAGGGAGTTGTTCCTTATGCGATGAGAGGGTCTAAGGACAGGATGTCCTGTTGCTGTTAAGCTCACTGAGGCAAATTTGTAATTTGTGATATACAAATTAAGTTGACTTGACCCACACACACACACACACACACACACACACACACACACACACACACACACACACACACACACACACACACACACACACACACACACCTAGGGACAATTTAGTACAGCCGATCCATCTGACCTACATGTCTTTGGACTGTGGGAGGAAACCGGAGCCCCCGGAGGAAACCCACGCAGACACGGGCAGAACATGCAAACTCCACACAGAGGACGACCCAGGACGTCCCCCAAGGTTGGACTACCCCGGGGCTCAAACCCAGGACCTTCTTGCTGCGAGGTGACCGCGCTAACCACTGTGCCACCCGTATATGATCCACAGGTCCAAAATCGTCTAGAGCAGCTGCCCAGAAATGGGACTTTGATGAGCCCAGATCTTCAAAATGAGCTGCTGGAATCAGCAGACTCCTTGCTGTTGTGCAAGATCAAAGCAGAAGTCCATGAAAACCCAGCCACCTATTATGCGCTTATGGCAGACGAGTCGATAAGGACGAGTCAAAGCAGCAGGTAGCTGTTTGTGTGAGATATGTTCACGCAGGGAAAATAAAGGAATGGGCTTCATGGACACAAGTGACATGAGCACAAGTGGTATTTCAGAGAAGATAATACAGGTGATTGAACCGCTGCAACTTGACCCATCTCTGTGCATTGGCTTCAGTTTCGACGGGGCCTCTGGTATGTCAGGAAACAAGGGAAGCGAAGGGAAGGGAAGTGCGTGTCATTCTAAAATCAACTTTTCCTCAAGCCGTGTATGTCCATTGTAATTCTCACATACAGAAACTGGTGCTCTGTCCGGCATCGAAGTTGTCTGGGCACGTTAGCACATTCTTTGATACACTGAACAATATACACAGTTTCATGACAGGCAGCAGCAGCAGACACGCAAGGTTTGTGGAAGCACAAAAAGAGCCCTATCCAGGACGCCCGTGCTTGAAACTTGAGCAATCCATAGACACGCACTTGAGCTCCAAATCTGGAGCAGTGAGCAAATTACTGACGTAAGTCGACGTAACATTAGTAGTACTTGCTGAGTGTGCTGAAAGCAGCAGTCATACGAAGGTTGAGGTGCAGCGCCTGCTCCAACAAATGCAAACAAATAAGTTCATATTTTTACTCATCACTTTTGGGAAATTATTTCAGATGAGTGATTTTGCCACACGGGGTTTATGAAGCCAAACGTTGTCAGTCTCTGAGTGCACTGACCTAATTGAGGGACTAAACGGACGTGTTGCTCGGTTTAGAGACAATCCAGAGTGTGATTCTGAACAATTGATGATGCTAACAGAAGAGCTGACGCAAGGGCGCCTCTGTGGCCAAGTGGTTGCAGCGCATACCACATGGTCACATGGTCGCAACGTCGCCGGTTTGAATCCAGCCGGCGACCTTTGTTGCATGTCATACCCCTCTCTCTCTCTCCCCATTTCCTGTCTGTCTCTTTACTGTCGCTATCCAATAAAGGTATGAAATAATGCTAAAGAAAAAAAAAAGAAAGAAATCACGAGCTGGGACATCACTGCCGGGCCAAGAGAGAGAAGGCTCCCGACGAGGCTTGTGGGATATGTGGTCACAAGTAGTTTGGGAAAAGCAACAAGTGTGAGAAATGAAGATGAGCTAAGACACATCTGGAACGATATCCCCGACAGACAGCTGACAGAGCTGAACAACTGTTTCCAGGAGGATCACCATCTAAGACATTAGCACAGATGGAGTCTCTGCGGACCCCGTGTGATCAGTATCAGATCTCGGTTGAGGATGGTGAATTAACAGCATGTTTCACTGAGCAGCTGTGTCAGAAAGTAGCCAACAGGCTGGAATTCCCATCTCTCATAGAAGTATTGGACATTTGTGCTCCTGACATTTTTCCAAACTGCAACAAACTACTTTGAGTCATCATCACCCTTCCCATGATTTCTTGTAGTGTTGAGCGACTGTTCTCCAATGCAGGTCTAATAAAAAGTGTACTACCCATCTCAACAACCAGGCCCTCTTGTCCTTTGAAAAGGAACTCTTAATTTTTGGACTATGATGAGATCATTTCTGAATTCAACGTTAAATCCAGGCGTTTGCGCCTTCTTCAGTAGGCCATGAAAACAACAAAGGTAGGCCTGTTGTTTTACTAATTTTTCACTGCTTCATTTTAATAGTCTTTTTTTTCCCAAGCTGCTTATCCTAATTAGGGTCATGGGGTGCTGGGGCCTATCCCAACACTCATTGAGCAGAAGGTGGGAAAAGACCCTGGACAGGTCACCAGTCCATCGCAAAGTAGACAGACACATTCACACCAAGGGGCACTTTAGTATCTCCAATTCACCGGATTTACATGTCTGTGGACTGTGGGAGGAAACCGGGACTCCTGGCAGAAATCCACACGGACATGGGGAGAACATGCACACTCCACACAGAAAAGACGCTGGCTGGCTGGGAATCGAATCCAGGACCCTCTTGCTGTGAGGCAACAGAGCTTAAGTAGTGGTGTGTAGTGTATTAGCAGTACTATAGGCCAACTGCTAATAGGCTACATTGTTTCTTTTAAATGAGTTGCTCATTTTTTTGCACAGATATTGTATGGTAAATTGACTGCATTTATATAGCACTTTTCCAGTCTACTACTCAAAGCATTTTACAGTGTATGCCTCACACCCATTCACACACACTGATGGTAGAGGCTGCCATGCAAGGTGCCAACCTGCTCATCAGGAGCAGTTAAGGATTCAGTGTCTTGCTCAAGGACACTTTGACACGCTCTCTGCAGGAGCCGGGGATCGAACCAGCAACCTTCAAATTGCTAGACGACCCGCTCTACCTCCTGAGCCATGCCGCCCCTGTATGTCGTTGATTTAATAGAAATTAAGGAGTGTGTTTTTCTTTTGTAATTCAAACAATGCTCAGCTGGGCGTTTTCATTCTTTGACTTCCTTTTACTGCTGATTCGTATAAACAGCTGCTTGTGCGTTATTCGCACGAGGGATACGTTACATATGTGATTTCTGTCTGATGTACGCTATGTCATGCAGTATGTTAACATCTTCTCTGCTGTTTGGGTTTATGTTTAGTTGACACTTTGTGCAATAAAATGGTTAATTAACGGTGCCATGCGCTGTGGAGCCAATGTGCTGCTGGTTGTATTATAATTATATTTTAGCCTGAATAAGATGTAATAGAGAGGTTTTTGTCTGTACTGTTGTGTACAGCCTTTAGAAACTTGAGTTCTGCTGGTTGAGTATGTTGTATAGGCAGTGTTTGGCCGTTATTGCCTTTGTAATGCAAAATGTTGTAAAGTAAAATTGCCGCTGTTTTTTTCAGTTTGTCTATGTCCTTTTTTCTACTTCTTCGTTTTTATAAGTCCCCTTTTTTCGAGAAAGTGCGGGCCACCCACTTTTGCGCTGGCCCACCCAAAATACACTTTCTGCCTACGCCACTGGTGTGATGTGCAGTGGCTATTTCTAATCACCAGGCTTCTTTTTTTCCCCCACAGACTATTTTGTTCTTTTCTTCTGTTTATTAATTTAGTCATTCACTTCTTTTGTTTTTTTCCAGCACCAGTGGTGATTCTCTGTCCACATGTGCAGCTTCTACCTGTATGGATAGTGTCTGTTCACATGACCTGACATGTGTGGGATGCCTTTTATATTGTAAACCGCAGCATCAGTAATGCCAAAGTTATTTTCATCAATTAATTTATTACTTTGGCACCCTTCACTTTTAATATAACTGTACCAAACAGCTGCCAATAGATTTCATCATCCCTACATACATCCCTTATGACTGACTGTGAACTTGCACATCACTAAATCAAACGTTAAACTGTATTGAAATACAGTTTTGGACCGACGGGGGTGATCTAGTTAAGAGGCTGCTTGACTAATCTGACCTCAACTTATCCGAGATCAGACTGGTATAAAAGTGGACAAGTTTTGACAGGATGTTTAAAACCCCTCAGGTTGTTGGTGTATTCCATTTATCAGAGTTCGACTTAAGTGGGTTAGACTGTAGGTCTATGAAGGGCTCCAGGTCTGTATAACGTGTTGGACACATATTTGATTCTTGTTGACTCCAACAAGACAAGTCTGTGTAAGTCAACTCAATATAATATCAAGAATAACAGCAACAACAAGTGCAAAAATGATATTAATGCACACAGTCAGTATTGGACACTTATTTCAAGAAGCCATCCATCCATCCATCCATCCATCATCCGAACCACTTATCCACACAGGGCCGACATGCACGCACACGCACACACACATTCATACCTAGGGGCAATTTAGTATGGCCAATTCACCTGACCTACATGTCTTTGGACTGTGGGAGGAAACTGGAGCACCTGGAGGAAACCCACACAGACATGGGGAGAACATGCAAACTCCACACAGGATGACCTGGGACGACCCCCAAGGTTAGACTACCCCAGGGCTCAAACCCAGGGCCTTCTTGCTGTGAGGTGACTGTGCTAACCACCGTGCCACCGTGCCGCCCCAAGAAGCCATCAGCCACTGATTAAATACACTGCATGTACAAGAACAAGTTATATTACAGGGCCTCCTGTACAATCATTTCTATGCAACCACCATAATGGTTTATCAAGGCATTAATGGAGGGTCTGTTCAGACCCAACCCGCAGAACAGTTATTTGTACTAGTAATGTGCTGCAATGCACATTACAGTTCTCTTCTTTTTTTTGGACCCCCCCCCCTTTTCTCCCCAATTGTATTTGGCCAATTATCCCACTCTTCCGAGCCATCCCGGTTGCTGCTCCACCCCCTCTGCCAATCCGGGGAGGACTGCAGACTACCACATGCTTCCTCCGATACATGTGGAGTCACCAGCCGCTTCTTTTCACCTGACTGTGAGGAGTTTCACCAGGGGTACGTAGAGCATGGGAGGGTCACGCTATTCCCCCCAGCTCCCTCTCCCCCCGAACAGGTGCCCCGACCAACCAGAGGAGGCACTAGTGCAGTGACCAGGACACATACCCACATCCAGCTTCCCATCTGCAGACACGGCCAATTGTGTCTGTGGGGACGCCCAACCAAGCCAGAAGTAACACAGGGATTCGAACTGACGATCCCCGTGTTGGTAGGCAACGGAATAGACCGCTACACTACCCGGATGCCAGTTTTTATATTGATATTCACACACATGCACACGCACACACGTACACACGCACACGCACACACACACACACACACACACACACACACACACACACACACACACACACACACACACACACACACACGTCTAGTTCTCACCATCAACTTAATGCAATACTCCTCCATGGCTCCCTATTAACATGATACCAGCACTGAACTGTAATATGACACGATATAGCCTAAATAGGCCTGATAGCAACCACCTCCAATTTATGGGATTATATCAAGAGGAATCTCTTTCTCTCTCTCTCTCTCTCTGTCACCGTTTCTCTTTCTCCCATTTATAAACTGCCCGCTGCCTGTTTCTCACGAACATGGGACCGCTCGTGGCCCAAAAGAAAAAAAATATAGTGACACATTTACAAAAGGAATTTTTCATTTTAAATTGAAAAACCCTTAAACTTACTATTTATGTTGAAATGAACATCTGTGTAAACATCTTAATGCATTTGCAGAGACCCTGCAGGGGAATAAATCCCTCTGAATTGATCAGCGTACACTTAAGACACACGTCCACTCCTTTAATCTATGACAGAGTAAATTATGGGATTTGTTTGAGGATAACGTATATTTTGTTGAGGATGTGAACTATACTGTTTCCATGTGACATTATCATTGAATGCTGTGAGTTTGCTGTAGAAAACTGTTCACACAAACCCCAAGTAAAACATGGGATCAGTGACACATTCACTAATTTATAGTCACAAAAAGAAGAAATTAAGCCCCAATGCAACCATTTTGATTGTTTTTAGTACACCATGCTCATGTAAAGCTCCATCCGACCACCCTCAAACCTCTAATGAGGGACCATGTTGAGGTGAAGTCGAGGGTGACTTCGTCTGACCGATTTCTGGTATGCAGACGTGGCAGTAGCTTTGTTTCCACCTTCCGTAGTTCAACCCTCATTTTAGAGGACGTTTATTTCTCTGGTGTTGATGGTGCTGCCACCGTTTAATGATGGTTTGTATTTTGCTCCATCATAGGTGGCAGGACCCTGAGAGATTGCTGATTTTGTGTTTATGTTCGGTTAAGATTGATCAGTAGAATTGGCTGTAGCATGTAAATCATCAGGGGACGGGGTCTGATTCATAATGACCATTAGTGTTTTTTCTTGACATCGCACCTTTTGGATTCATCCATTATCCAAACCGCTTATCCTGCACAGGGTCATGGGAATGCTGGAGCCTATCTCAGCAGTCATTGGGCGGCAGGCGGGGAGACACCCTGGACAAGCCGTGAGTCCATCACAAGCACACGCACACGCACACATGCACATGCGCGCACACATCTAGAGACAATTTAGTATGGACAATTTAGTGTGGCCGATTCCCCTGACCTGCATGTCTTTGGACTGTGGGAGGAAATCGGAGCACCCGGAGGAAACCCACGCAGACATGGGGAGAACATGCAAACTCCACACAGAGGACGACCCCCAAGGTTGGACTACCCCGGGGCTCGAACCCAGGACCTTCTTGCTGGGAGGTGACCGCGCTAACCACTGCGCCACCATGCTGTCCCCTTTTGGATTCATCTTTCAAATTTAAAAAAAAAAAGTTTCTGAAGCTGCTCCACTGTTCCTTTCTTTGTCGATGTCTGTGATGGTAGTGGTAAACATACTGATTGTCAATATAGTTTGAAAAGTGAAAACTTAAAGAGCCTGCATGACGTAAAAGCAAATGACGATGTCGTTATACAGTAGCTCAGCTGCAAATGCAACTGCTCCACGACACCAGGTTTTCCCTCTCTCCCCTTAACTGAGCCTGGGAGCCCTTTGTGTGTGAGGTGTTAGAGTGAAAATTATTCAATTGGTGTGTGTGTGTGTATTTGCATGTATGAGGATAGAGTTGTAGATGTGTTGGAGTGTCTACATGTCTATTCATGATTAGTAAAGCTGCTGTAATGTATGTGTGCATAAATAGGTGGTCAAATATGTGTGTGTGTGCGCGCTTTGTCGCCATTTGCATGGTGAGTGTGTGTGTGATGAAAGTATACTGAGGGTGTCTTTTTTCTCTGTGCGTGTGTATGTCTGTCATTGCATGTTAGGGTGGCAGGGCAAATGCGCATGTACTATATGAGTCCAACGATGGGATCATGGGTGTGTATGGGTTTTGAGGGTAGCAGGTGTGTTTGTTCATTTGTGTTTGATAGGAAAGTGCATTTTACGCTGCGTTTGTCAACTTTGTGTGTGGGTGTGTTTCTGTATATCAAAGTTACAGAAACTTATTCATGAGCATATTAGCACATGTTGTACTACATAATGTATGAATATACCCATCAGTATAGCCAAGACTACCTGGAATAATGTGTGCTCAGTGAACTATCAGGTTGGCAACTCGCTGTACAATACGCTGGGCAAATTCCTTGCATTTCATTCATACTTGACAAATGCTTTCTGGCCCTTGAGCATTTTAAATCCATTACCGTAGTTTCACTTTCCATTACTGTAACATGTCCCGCTCTCAAGCGGAAATGAGAGTTGGGCATTATGTAATGAATGACTTTTTGCTAAACTAGCATGAAATGGCGGTAGCCAAGATCATATGGCTAAAAATGTTCATAATCTTTAGTTCTTAATAATCCTCTTAACTGTAAAGTATCGAACCAATTTCCTTAAATAAACATGAAATGATACACCATTACACGAATGATATGTAATATGGAAATATGCATGTGCAAGGAATATTTGGAAAATTAAGGATATTAACATATGAAAGCGTGTCTTACCTTGTGATTATTTTTTGTCTTGTCGTCTTTGTGTTCTAGTGTGGGTCAATAAAACTTTATTGACATAAACAGGCGTTTTAACAGGACCATGCGCACTGTGTAAGGGTAATGAAATTCAAGGGCTCGGACATGGGCGGCACGGTGGCGCAGTGGTTAGTGTGATCGCCTAACAGCAAGAAGGTCCTGTGTTCAAACCCCGGGGTAGTCCAACTCTGGGGGTCGTCCTCTGTGTGGAGTTTGCTAGTTCTCCCCGTGTCTGCATGGGTTCCCTCCAGGTGTTCTTGTTTCCTCCCTCAGTCCAAACACATGTAGGTCAGGTGAATCAGCTGTACTAAGTTGTACCTAGGTATGAATGTGTGTGTGGGGGGGGGCTGGCCCTGGGGGCCCTGTGATAGCCTAGCAGGGTGTCTCCCGACTTGCTGCCCAATGACTGCTGGGATAGGCTCTAGCGTCCCATGACCCTAAGTAGGATGATGGATGGATGGATGGATGGGCTCGGACACTTCTGAATTTCTCATAATAGTTCTAACTTATTGTCGAAATCCATTATAAAGATCATAATTAGTCAGTTTAAACTATCGCAAATACATTGTCTGATTACATAAAAGAACATAGCAGATACTTACTCTTTTAAACCAAAGAAGAAGAAGAAAAAAAGACCTCAGACATGTATCATATAGTATGTCTACTAAAAGCACTAGAAAAAAGATAATTTTAGCACGAAACAATTGAATGTCCTATGGAGGGTGCATCATTTCCTATAAATAAAATGAGTTCTTTTCTTTTTTTTTCTTACAGACATGGCTTCCATTGGTTTTCCCTGAGAATTACCCGCTGCTCCTCTGAGCCAGAGGAGGAGCAGGAGAAACATATTGATGTGACAGCTGTACAACGAGCCCTGAATCATCACATTCTCCCACGCCCAGAACAAGGTTGGCAACATGTCACAGGCGCCATGGCAGGTCCAGGCAGCAGCAAACACACACCTAACTACTTCTGATGGGCAGAATAAACAGACGTGCCACCTACTTATCCGTCATTCAGCAGGAGGAGCAGTATGGGAGGTGAGGGCCCTGCCCCGTAGCGTGCAGACAATTCATTGATTCTTTTGGCCCAGGCATCGATTTGGGATATTTCTGTTCTGCTGCTTTGTCATCGTACCGGCAGGTGAGAAAAACTGAATCTTAGAAAGGTTAAAAAAAACAAAACTGTAAACGAACATTGCACCACGGCCTGAGAAACAGTCCGAATCTATGCGATTGATTTAGGTTACACATTTGGGTTTCAGGGGTGGGCAATCTTATCCAGAAAGGGCCGGTGTGGGTGCAGGTTTTTGTTCCAACCAAGTAGTTACACAGCTGTGTCTCCTAATCAAGCTCCTCAGCAAAGACTCTACTAGTTGATTAGTGGGATCAGGTGTGTAACTGCCTGGTTGGAACAAAAACCTGCACCCACACCAACCGGCCCTTTCTGGATAACATTGCCCACCCCTGGGATGTCCGCAAGCACCAATATTTAGCAAAAACGTACACATGGTGTTTTCATGTTTAACAAACCCTATGCATGAAAACGGTTGTGCCGTACAAACCCTGTATCAAATCATCGCAGAAGCTTATAGTAGACCGACTGTTGAATTTAACTGTGCTTCTCCGCGTGCCACCCGAGGCTTAATTTCTTTCCAATTATGCTGCCTTCCCAGCCCATAGTGTACTGAGCCTGCCCAGCCAGTCGATCTAGCATGCCCTAATTCCCCCTCCTCTCCATTACTCTCCTCCCCTTCTCCGCTGTTCAAGCACTATCTCTCCCATTTGACTTCTCTCTCTCTCTCTCTCTCTCTCTCTCTCTCTCTCTCTCTCTCTCTCTCTCTCTCTCTCTCTCTCTCTCTCTCTCTCTCTCTCTCTCTCTCTCTCTCTCTAATCCTGTCTTTGAGCAATCTGCTCTTAGAAACCCCACTCTCCCTCGTTTCCTTCTCAGAAGTCTCCGAGAGGGTTGTGGAGCGGCAAAGAGCTGTAGGATGTGGTCAGATACGGTGGTGCTCTCCTCGGGGAGAGCGTGACTTTTCCCTGATTACCAACTGCAAATGGAACATATCCCAGCGTGGCTCCCAACTCGACAGCTAAATATCACTCAAAGCATAATTTTTTTTCCCACTGGATGCCTTGTTAGGTGGTGATTACGCGGCATCTAGTGTATGTCTTGATCTGCAGGCATCTGTACATGGTTTTAGTAAACCTGCTGTGTGTCAGTGACAACTCACTAGCTGTACCGACAGCTCTTACGCTCATTTGAGCTCAAAAAAGCCCCCCAGTGGAGTTTCCTTACTGAGCAAAAGCAGACATACTCAGATGTCAGTCCTTGGGGCCGCTTTTGGAAGCAGCTAAAAGTACCATTGTCTGTGTGTGTGTGTGTGCCCTCAACAGATGCGTGCTCTTACCACCCCCATTTGATTTAAAAATGGCAAAGTACAGCATTCTTGCTTAAGGTGAAATGGAGAGGGAGAAAGCATTTTTTTTCAACCGGGTCCACTTAGATTACCTGGTTAAACAGAAACCTGCAGCTGGTAACCACATTCTGCAAAGACATGTGTTCAAGTTGCAGATGCTTTTAATTGCAACTTGTTACGGGGAAATATAGAATATCTTTTAACATATTTCTGCTTCTATATTTTTATTTTGACATGTTTTCAAAGATATCTCCAAGAGTGTTTTTTTTTTTTCATCTTTTGATTGGACATGGAATTGAGGTTGAAACAATTGAGCATTAATAAAGACACCCTGCCATGTGTCTGGTATAATTTCGATATTGCTTAAGCTGCCAAGAAAACGTGTTTGACTGGAGTGCCTCCAAAGTGCACCCAGAAGTATCTCTGAGAATCTCTGACCTGCGGTAAAACTAACCCAATGACATTACAAATTTCTCCTCCTCAAGCAATTGTGGAGTAGGTTATTGGCATCCTACAGCTCTTGAGAGTTTTAAAAGACAACCAAATTCAATCTTGTCACAGCGTCAGCACTGAAGTAGAGAACCTCTTAGAAAGGATCTCATGGCTAAGCGGTGACTCTGCAGGCCCTCTGAGTCCACTTAACACTAACTGATAATTGGATCATAAGGGAATAATCTGGCTCAGCAGGTAAATACCAACCACATACCTCATTAAAACCATGTAAACCAATCTTCACTGCTAAGAGATGAGGCCAATGTGAATCTGAAATCACTTCACAGTGAGTGAGTGACCTTATAGGAAATCTCATAATGAGAGTGTTTAGTGGCAATTGCGGATTACTGTTCTTGCCAATGATGATCAAGTATAAAACTGTATATGAATGCATTGTGTATGAGCATATGATATATGCATATTATCTTGAAACCGTGCAAAAAGTTTAAATCTTACTATGTAAAGACATAGTGTTGAGCAAGAGGTGAAAACAACACCAAATAAACGGACCTTGGGCACTAATCAAATGGTCACTGTAGGTGTAAAGAAGAGCAACCGTTACTGTAGCCTACACAGAGAGAGAGAGCAATCACATTAGGCCTACCTGACAAGTACCTCAGCCGGGAACGTCAGCTTGCAAAAGAGTACGACTGAGCCAGCTATATTTCTACGGGATATATAAAGCGGAAATACCATGCTGTACCAACTCTACTGTACATTACCTGCAAATCTCTAAGAAAGGGAGAGGGTGAGCCGAAAATAGCAGTTCATTTAAAGGCAGCTGATTAGGTCCCAAGACACCTGTTCCTCCTGCCTCTTAAAGAAATGCCAAGAGAGGTGGTACTTAACACTTTCTCTCCACCTGCAAGAGGATTAGGGGCAGCGGATAGAGAGCTGATAACTTCCTTTGGCACCAACACTGGCATGGTGCGATAGGCAGAGCAGGAAGGGCAGGGAGAGGGCAAGCGCTTCAGGTCGAGAGGTTGGCCAGCTACCACAGCTGGGCTTTAGAGAGCGCAGATAGGATAGAAGGCACAGGGCACACTCATCATAACAGGCAATCTAACACTACAGAAGCCCGACCTCCTGACCAAGGACTAATATTCAGATTGTTAAACAGCAGTTGGCAACAGCAGATTTTCTGAGCAATGGGGAAGTGGTTAATCTGTTGCCAAATATAACTAAAATCCATCTGTTTCCTCAGATTACCTGCAAGGATTCAATTGAGCAGTTTCATATCCCCCCCATCCCTTCACCCTGAAAGTGACAAAGAGTCAGCTAATCACCCAGCAGCCCCCACATTCACAAGACCAGTACAAGCCGCACATATTTTCCATCCTCATACTTAATGATGTGTGTTATATATGCAGAGGCGAGTTAATGCACGGGCTTTCCCAGGGACCCTGAATTTCAAAAAGCCTCTGGATGTCTATTAATAATATAATACACAACACGACAATGGCACCACTGCATTCTGAAACTCATTATTTCCAATGGCTTGCAAAGACAGGGGCGGAACGTGTAGGGGCGGAACTTGTAGCAGGACTCCCATCACTTACCCTAACCTCCCAACCTTAAAGTATCCTTCCACTCAAAAATGTGGTTTACTTATGTTTACATCCCCTAAAATGTCTGGGCTTGACTATACTGACTTGTATCTATACAAAGTTTGTCATAAAGTGGTGTTTTCACAAGCCTCTACGGGAGGAGGAGCTGTCTGTGCACTTCTCTAAAATCTGAGATTCAAATGGACCCCGGGTAAACTAGATTTGGTACGTCACAAATGCGAAAGCAAATCGCTGCTAATGTGCAAACGCAGGGCGGGCAAAGAAACCTGAAATCACCTGGGCATTGCGGTCTTGACAGTACAAAGAGCGAGTTTGCATTAGCATAGTGAAAGTTTTGACAGCAAACAGGTAGAGTGTGCAGTTTTTGGATGTAAAATGGACCCCGGAGCTTCCTTCCACTATCTACCAGAAAATCCCACTATACTGCTGAAATGGCTGGACTTTATTTACAGACACCAGGTTCACACACCTACAAATCTGGAGAGACTGTGTATCTGCAATAGTAATTTCAGTGAGGAGTGTTTCTGTAAGCTAATGCAGAAGTCACTGGGTTTTCACAAGAAATTAATTTTGAAGTCTGATGCTGTACCGACTTTTTATCCTGGGGATGTGACAATGACTGGGAGTCAGTATGTAAGTTATGTATTTCTTTTACTCAACCAACAGTCAAATGAAAGCTTTCTGCATGTAACATATTTCCTTTGAAACGTTAGCTAAATAGTACATGTTGACAGTTTTAGTACAAACCCTAATTCCAATGAAGTTGGGACGTTGTGTAAAACGTAAATAAAAACAGAATACAATGATTTACAAATCCTTTTCGACCTATGTTCAATTGAATACACTACAAAGACAAGATATTTAATGTTCAAACGGATAAACTTTATTGTTTTTTTTGCAAATTTTTACTCATTTTGAATTTGATGCCTGCAACACGTTCCAAAGAAGCTGGGACCGGGGCATGTTTACCACTGTGTTACATCACCTTTCCTTTTAACAACACTCAATAATCGTTTGAGAACTGAGGACACTAATTGTTGAAGCTTTGTAGGTGGAATTCTTTCCCATTCTTGCTTGATGTACGACTTCAGTTGCTCAACAGTCCGGGGTCTCCGTTGTTGTATTTTGCGCTTCATAATGCGCCACACATTTTCAATGGGAGACAGGTCTGGACTGCGGGCAGGCCAGTCTAGTACCCACACTCTTTTACTACGAAGCCACGCTGTTGTAACATGTGCAGAATGTGGCTTGGCATTGTCTTGCTGAAATAAGCAGGGACGTCCCTGAAAAAGACATCGCTTGGATGGCAGCATATGTTGCTCTGAAACCTGTATGTACCTTTCAGCATTAATGGTGCCTTCACAGATGTGCAAGTTACCCATGCCATGGGCACTAACACACCCCCATACCATCACAGATGCTGGCTTTTGAACTTTGCGCTGACAACAACAATCTGGATGGTCATTTTCCTCTTTAGCCCGGAGGACACGACGTCCATGATTTCCAAAAACAATTTGAAATGTGGACTCGTCAGACCACAGCACACTTTTCCACTTTGCGTCAGTCCATCTCAGATGAGCTCGGGCCTAGAGAAGCCGGCGGCGGTTCTGGGTGTTGTTGATATATGGCTTTCGCTTTGCATGGTAGAGTTTTAACTTGCACTTGTAGATGTAGCGACGAACTGTGTTAACCGACAATGGTTTTCCCAAGTGTTCCTGAGCCCACGTGGTAATGTCCTTTAGAGAATGATGTCGGTTTTTAATGCAGTGCCGCCTGAGGGATCAAAGGTCACGGGCATTCAATGTTGGTTTTCGGCCTTGCCACTTACATGCAGAGATTTCTCCGGATTCTCTGAATCTTTCAATGATATTATGGACTATAGATGATGAAATCCCTAAATTCCTTGCAGTTGTGCGCTGAGAAACGTTGTTCTTAAACTGCTGGACTATTTGCTCACGCAATCGTTCACAAAGTGGTGAACGTCGCCCCATCCTTGCTTGTGAATGACTGAGCCTTTTGGGGATGCTCCTTTTATACCCAATCATGACACTCACCTGTTTCCAATTAACCTGTTCACCTGTGGAATGTTCCAAACAGGTGTTTTTTGAGCATTCCTCAACTTTCCCAGTCTTTTGTTGCCCCTGTTCCAGCTTCTTTGGAACGTGTTGCAGGTATCAAATTCAAAATGAGTGAATATTTGCAAAAAACAATAAAGTTTATCAGTTTGAACATTAAATGTCTTGTCTTTGTAGTGTATTCAATTGAATATAGGTCGAAAAGGATTTGCAAATCATTGTAATCTATTTTTATTTATGTTTTACACAACGTCCCAACTTCATTGGAATTGGGGTTTGTATTACCAAACAACTAGCAGCAGCTAGCAAAAAGCTAACGTAGTTAATACTATTTACAAGTCACAAAGATCAGCCATGTGAAACGATGACGGTGGCCAGACGTGCATCGTTTTTCACCCGAAAAATGGCACGGTGTGCAATGTAAACCTCTTTTCTCGTCGACTTTGATCCCGACCGGGGTCGCGCAGGTCCCCCCTGCTCCAGTGGCGCCACTAAAGGCATCCATCATTGTGCGCTCCAAGGGATGGTGGAGTGGCAGCAGCGGGAGCCGTTGGCAGCGGGGATCCCTCTTCCAGTGCAGGTCGCATCGCCTTGACGTCACAGCGGTTTTGAATTTTAGACCACTGTCAATGAACCAGTTCCCAAGCAAACTTAGTTGGCTATCAAGATAAACAGATATTACATGAAATGTAAAAATCTCAGCCAGACAGAGTATATCTTTCTGCAAACTTTGATTAGACCTCTTGTATATAATTTCATAATAGCAATGCGACAATGTGAACACACTAACATTGTAGCAGATATTATTGTATGTTCATAACCACTGCTGTGTCAGCCACTGCCTATTACAAGCTAACAAACAAAATAAATAAATAAAAGATGCTAACTACACATCCATCCATCCATTATCCAAACCGCTAATCTTGCTTTCAGGGTCGCAGGGATGCTGGAGCCTATCCCAGCAGTCACTGGGCGGCAGGCGGAGAGACACCCTGGACATACCATTCTCATATATTGGTGCACAACAGTGTTCGAGTCTGGGTCTGACTGCGGCTCAAACATGTACGGCTGACTCTCTCCAATGTTTGCTCGAAGGCTAGCCATCTTGATACGCATCGCTCTTTCACCGGTCAACCCAGAGCAAGCAGTGGTGGTGGGCAGGGCGCGAGGCCTGTGATATTTGCATATCATAGATCCTGAATTTCTCAGTGAGGGAGAAAGAGTAGATGTGCTTACGTGCAACAGGATGTTGTGTTGCTGTTGAGCCCACTGAGGCAAATTTGTAATTTGTGATATACAAATAAAATTGACTTGACTTCCAGCCCCTTTTCAGAGGGTTTTTTTTTTAACTTTTTATGTGGGAAAACCATGGTAATATATTAATCATCTCAGACTATTTTTAAATCTTAAAACGTGCCTGGAGGGGTACTTTAACCTTAGTGCGGGGGGGGGGTCTAGTCCAGGGGGGCATTTCTTTAACTGGTAAGTAGGCGTTTCTTGTACTGATGTGGGTGTGTTGTACTTTGGGGGCGTGTCTTGAACGTTATGCCCTTGTCTTGGAGTCCGCAGACAGGGGTGCTGCTCGGCAAGCTCGCATTGCACACTGTGACGAATACCCACATGGCCAATAGAAACGAGGCAGCTAGCCAGGCACGGAAGGCAAAATGTAGGAAAAGATAATAATGTGTGTCAGAATTCCCTGAATTGTACAATACAAGTTTACGCTTATATTGAGACCTCGGGAGGAAAGCCCTATCTTGGAAACAAGTTTCCAACAACATGACGAACTTGTCCCGCTAGAAGTTTTGAAAACTCTGCCTATTTTGCTCTGTGCCCCACGACTCCCCTGAGTTAGATGTACGCTGAACCCAGCGGCGAGTGCAGCTCAAGTCGCATTGTGTCTGAAAGGGCCATGAGCCATCTAATGTTCATTGAGAGTGACATTCTTCGGGCACTGGACTTCAAGGACTTAATCAGGGCTTTTGCTACCAAGAAAACCAGGCATAGACACTTCTAAGCATAAGTCAGTATTTAAATTGTATGCTTGTTATGGCATAGTATATTCCAGACTTGCCAAATATGAGACCTAAAAAAAAAGGGAGGATTTTGAAACCAAAGTGGGGGGGGGGGTTCTGGGGTGCTCCCCCAGAAAAATTTGAGTTTCAAAGACTTTGTTTCCTGCATTCTGGTGACATTTAAAGAATGAAAATAACAAAATAAGAAGTACACTACAAGAGGATTTTCATGTTAAATACTTTTTTAAAATCTCAGGACAGAATACAGAATAATTTGCCCTTCTGGCAAGAATCACTGCCTTAGCGAGTCTGTGCACACCACTGCCCTCTGTGGCCACCATCTACAATTGTTTATTGTAGTCAAAAGTACAATGCTTTGCAGCTTGTAGCACCATCCTTGAGGGAGCATAGATGTGGGCCAGATCTGTGAAATTTCAATTTGCAGGAAAGGAGTGAGCAAAGTGTAGAGTTCTCCATCCTCATTCTCTATCACTATCTTTCTGACCATGCTGAATACCCTCACTGATGATGCATTGCTGTGTGGTATGCACAAAAGTGCCTTCATCAATTGAGCAAGATTCTTGAACCTTCCATCTCTTCCAATAACAGCCCCAAACCTGTCAATTCTTGCTTCCACAGGAAGTTCTGCCCTGCCAACCACTTGGTACTCCACCACTTCTACCCTGAGGCTATTGAGGTCTAATCTGAGCTATGGTAGTCTTTTCCCTAGCTCTATCAATGCAAATAAGAAAAAACACATTTGGTACAACTGAGCTGGATATTATGTTTTCTCTGTAACCAACCTCTGTAACTTCTGTAACCAATTATTAAAAAAAAAACTAATTGAAAATTTTTTTGCTTTTGTTAAAGGTTTGTTACTTCCTTGTCAAATGCTTGGGCAGTGGCACCTGTCAAAATCTACAACGAAAATACAGTTTTTAAGTCATACTGCTTAAACAAGTGCAACTGACTAGAACTTATAAAGTCGAAATAGGTAGCTAATGTTAGCTAGGCAGCTCTTAGAAAAAAATGTGGGGAAGTAGTATAATGTTAGGTTTACTGTGGAAGAATTTCTTCTTGGCACACTATTCAAAGTCAATCACTCAATGTCCAATGCAATTACTCAATATCCAATGCCTTCAAGTCTGATGTAAGTAGGCTTATTTTATAAGCACACAAAAGGTATATCAACAAACCAAGCTGGTCCTGAGAGCAACTGAAGCAACTGTCTCTTTTATACAGTAATTTAACCCCACCTATTGTGGAGCTTAACCTTAGACCACACCTTTGACTATAGATCACATCTCACTATACACCATTATTTTCTTATCAAGACATTGTTTTGGTTTCCAGAATCTAATGGTGTCTCAAATCCTTTTAGGCAATGTGGCCTAATGAGGCCTGTTACACAGACTGCCATCTAGTGGTATTGACAGTATACAACAATTCTCATTCTGCTATGTTTACACCATTATTTCTACGGTTCTTACATATCTAATAAAAATAATAACTGATTGCCTGCAATAGTTACCATTATAATCCAGAATTTTATTCTTGGTTAATATAAAAAATCATACATTACATAAAAATAAACCTATTGATTCTTAACATTAAGACATTACCTTTCACTATTTGAGTTGCCTTTGTTCTCCCACATGAGTACTGCTTGGCAATCAGAAACATGTCTTTCACTGACTTATCTATTTCATAACGGAAGGTGAAGGGAATGCCCTGTTTGGCCACTAACACAGCCATTTTAGCCTCAGCATATATTACTGCATCAGGTCTCCATTTACCAAGCAGGCCTACGATGCGTTGCTGGCCCTGGTGCACTGTCATCACCTTCTTATGTTTCACAGCCTCTCAATGGTGATTCATGTCGATGCGACCCCCATGCTCGATGGAAAAATCGACATAGCAGATTTTACAAAACGCATGCCACTCTCCTTTTAAACGTTCCATAAGAAAAACGGGAATTCTTCTTTCCAGGATGTCTGATATTTACATGAATATTTCTCTTTGAACTCTCCATTTCTCTCTCCGTGAAGACAGTCCCTCACTGAGGAGGACAAGGCGAGCAGCTCTCTTCTTGTGCATGCCATGGAAACAATACATTTGGTGTAGCTGTATTGTTATCCGGGTGGAAATAGTAGAATATTAAGAGTCATAGAGCTTATACTTACTGTACAGTGCCAGAAACAGGATGTGATAACCAAAAGGAAAAAAAGGTGTGAAAATGTGTCATAAATTGGGTGAAATATAGGAGAATTGTGACCCCCAATAAAAATTAGGAGTCTCCCACAAAGGTTGGCAAGTGTGAAAGGCTCTGTTTATGCAGCTAGCAATGCATCTGGTGTGGTTTGTTGTATTGGTGGTAGTGTCAGTTCATTGTGGTGGTGGATATGTGGTTGTGGGGAGCAGAATGGGCCGAGGGACTTATGCTGCATTCACATGGAATCCGGGAGACGGTAAATGGCAGTTGGCAAAATGGAATGGGAAAAACCAAAAACCGAACGGCAGAACAACAGGACAGTACAAAAAAAAAGTACATGGGTTGCTATGGTGATGTTGTATAGTTTGCAGAAAAAAATTGTACAAACATGTTTTGTATTTGTTTTATTTAATTATATACAGTAATTCCGTCAGTTCATATACTTGTAAAATTATTCTGACATCTTTTGTGATGTGCTACGTAACATCCAGTCGTAAATTCCGTTGCAGAGAATGGCAAAAAGTTAAAATATTTTAACTTTAGACGGCAGTGCCGTCTGCTGTTGTCGGCATAATTTGCCGGTGTCATCTGATTTTACCGTTCTATTCTCATCCACAATAATGACTTCCGGTTTGCTGTCTGCCTACCCGATTCCATGTGAATGCAGCATTAGCCAACCCCAGGCCCTATGACAGGATTAAATCGCCCCTGTATATATGATTCTTTAAATGTCAAGGGGAATATTATTATTTTACAGTGGGCAATACAAGCTGGAATAAAAGTCTGCCAAAAATATGTAATCTTCTCTCAGAAAAAGGGTATTGTCTGTGTGTGTGTGTGTGTGTGTGTGTGTGTGTGTGTGTGTGTGTGTGTGTGTGTGTGCATGTGTGTGTGTGTGTGAGTTTCAGTAAATGCTTTTGTAATCGGGAGAGCATGACTATGTGAATGCACGGTTGCTTTTCTGCCAGCCTTATTTATTCAACCTGACACAGATATATTATATTCTGGCTGACATTAGCAGTTTCTTAGCAGCTGATGTTGTCCAGTGTTCAAATAACATCTCCTCCAAAATACTTTCAAACAGCTCTGGTGGGAATCTTTCAGAAGCCAGGCACAGCCTCAGCTCCAGTATTACAAGGTTACCACCCTCCTCATTGGCCCATGTTCCAGCTATCTCCACAGTTTACTGGTAATCCTGGTCCCCGTCCTACCATCCCTGGCCTATTCCTTCACCATCATATTTCAGCACATAGAGGTACTACCACTAAGCACCCTCCCAAACCGCCTTAAAGGTCACACAATTGTGAGGCCTTAGAAGGAACAGGGAATTGGATTCATCCCAAATTAGGATGAAGATGGGAGAAAACAAGAAATAAAAAGGTCTTTACTCTCACTTGAGCCAGAAAAGTAAGCATGTTGATAAAGAGAAAATGCAATAAAAACACAATTTTTTTTTTGACTCCCCCCCCCCTTTTCTCCCCAATTGTATCCAGCCAATTACCCCACTTCCGAGGTGTCTCAGTCTGAGCTGTCTCAGTCGCTGCTCCACCCCCTCTGCCGATCTGGGGAGGGCTGCAGACTACCACATGCCTATTCTAATACATGTGGAATCACCAGCCACTTCTTTTTACCTGACAGTGAGGAGTTTCGCCAGGGGGACGTAGTACGTGGCAGGATCATGCTATTCCCCCCAGTTCCCCTTCCCCCCCGAACGGGCACCCTGACCAACTAGAGGAGCTGCTAGTGCAGCGACCAGGACACATACCCACATCTGGCTTCCCACCTGCAGATACGGCCAATTGTGTCTGTAGGGACGCCCGACCAAGCTGGAAGTAACACAGGGATTCGAACCAGCAATCCCCTTGTTGGTAGGCAACGGAACAGACCGCTATGCTACCCGGACACCCAAAAAACAAAATTTTCAAATGAATAATGACATAGGAGATAAAGTCAGTAGTTATTACTTAAGCAGTTTGAATATCGCCAATTATGTTTCTTCTTTAAGCAGAATATGACCAGGTACAGATGATATAAATTTACAATGATAATTCCTCCAATAGCAAGTAAATTTCTCTTCCCCAAGATTTACTATTTGTTAGCTGTTGTGCTGGCTGTTTCTGCTAAAGAACCATTATCAGTGCTTTTTTAATGTTGTAATCTTGTCTGCATAAAGGAAGGCTCTTTTTACATTAGTTAATGGATTTACACACTAATTTGCATTTTCTTTTGTTGACATTTTGCAAAAAAATTTGCTAATTTTTTTTTAAAACAACTATTTTAAGGCAGTCTGGATATGAGAGTCGAATGACTAAAGTTAGTCCACAGGACAAAAATGTACTGTTGTTAGTGCCTGTGCTTTATTTATTGCAAAAATATTCCCAATCTTGCCTTTAAACCCATCCCCAAAAAGCACGTGGTGCTTTTATCTAGTGCTCTTTCTCATCTGCATCAAAAATCATCATATGTCTGCCTATTGTTGTTGTCCAAGTGCAGCAGCAGTAGGTGGACTGTACTGAAACTGCAGTCAGCTGTCTCCGTCTTACTCAGGGTCATAATAATAGCCTGGTTGTGGCTAACAATAGTGTGGGTAATGGATACCCATCTTATTGTTAGCCTGGGCTGCTCCGCTGCTTCCTGTCCCAAGCCATAGCTACAGCATGTTAGCTCGCTTAACCAAATTGCAAACATATAGTGTACACAGGCAGACAAGAACAGGGGCAATCTGATACCTCAGGCCCACCACTCCATTAAAATATTGTCGGAGAGTGTCCAACGCTGTTACACGCAAAGGCAAAACCCTGGTAAACAACTTAAGACTCAAGGATATCCATTACTTTTCCACAGTATCATGTAAACCATAATATAGATATACCTACATAGTGGAAGAATCATATCATACACACACTATATGCATTAGAGTCAGAGACAATCAGGCTGCTGTGAAAGCAGCGCTATAAAAAAAGCATGTGACATAAAAATCAGCACATTCGGCAAAATAAACAGATGTGAGCACAACACAGTACAAGTGAAATTAACTTGGACTTTGCTTCTCTCAACATCTGTCCTGGACAGAAAGATCTGTTTGACTTTGGCTGCTGTAAAATCCCAAATCAAAGGATTCCCTTGCATTAGCCGCCTCTCCACGCAGATTTAAAGCCAACCAGCCAACCAACCATCCATCCAAGCAGCCACCCACTCAGGGATAAGGCCACCAACTTATACCCGCTGTCTACAGTAAACACAGCCAGCCCAGCAAAGCCTATGGCCTGATGCCTGATGACTTCATATGTCCCACATTCCTAGCCTGCAGCCTCTCTCGAGAAGAGAATTCAAAATGACAGTATTCCACATTTCACCAACTAGGATTTCTATGATGCAAGCAACCCCCCCACCACTGCCTTTACGCATCCAGGCCATCTTAGCGTCACCATGGTGATGGTGGCAGTATATCAGTGGGATGACCGATGTTGAAGGAATAGTGGGAGATCTTCCATCAGACTTCAGTTGGGGAGCTCGATCCCAAGATCATAACCTTAGACACCCCCGCCCCCCCCTCTCAATTTCTCTCTTTCTCTGTCTTGCTGTGTGTCTGGAGACCAAGCATTTGCTGAACCGTTAGTTTTTGATTGTATGATAATGGTATGTATTAAACATGTAAATATGAACAGTACGCTTCACAAACCAAGCCACCATGAAGGTATGCAAATGCACACTTCCACATGAATGCACACACACGCACACAAACATACAATACTGAATCCCTCTAACAATTCCCCTCAAACTTAAGAGCACTCACAATGCCACCTTTAGCTCAAGGCAGTTTCACTTGTGGTCTGTAGTATGTCTACAATGCACAGTAATATATGTTCTCTTGAAGGCAACATATTAGTGTCTGTGTGTAGTTCATACAGTAAGCTTACATAAGGCCTATAGCTGCATCGATGATGTCATAATAACGGCTGCTCTTTATCCCCCTCTATTTATGTCAGTAGGCTGCCACCATAATCTACCTAGAGCGGTTATCTACTATATGTAAAGAATATAAATGTAATACATGTCTAGGCCCCTGATCCCTGTGGAAAGTATTGCCAAAATCATTCAGAATACAATACGATATAATATGAAATGATACAATGGCATCAAACATAATGGCACTAGAACAACAACAGCTAATAAAAAGAACAAAAGTAGAACATAAAATGATATTACCTCCCTTTGGAAAGTAAAATGTTGAGGGAAAAAGAACTGTAGAATCATTCTCTGTTAAGAATAATAAAAAGAAAAACACTTAACAGGTGCATGGACTGCTGACCTTCGCAGATAAAAAAAAGAACAGAGCAATTGCACACTATATAATGAGTGAAGCATAGCTTTCTGATAGAACTCCCCCCCATCTCATCACACCTTCTACTCTTTGATTGTGAGGCCTCTGCATGGCTAATAGCCCACCTTTTATTTAGAAGAAACTCTGTGTGTGTGTGTGTGTGTGTGTGTGTGTGTGTGTGTGTGTGTGTGTGTGTGTGTGTGTGTGTGTGTGTGTGTGTGTGTGTGTGTGTGTGTGTGCACGTGCACACCCGCATGCATGGATGTGTGCATGAAGATGGGATGGGTACATCTGTTCATAGAAAGCCCTGGATGTTTTATGTTTTTGAGGCCTGCCACACAAATGAATAATAGAAGGAACAGGTAGACAGTGCACAGTGTCTGAGTCACTGGCTTGCACCTGCTCCAACCAGCTGAGTCTTGAATGAGCTCTGCATAGAAAGGCACATGCACGATCTCTAGTAAATGTAAATATATCACTCAACACACATAGCATAGTAGAGCTACCTTGACTGAGGGTAAAGGGGCCATTAGGCATACATACATATATAGAGCGGGGTTTTTTTTTGAAACTGTCAATGGTGTTGATAAAAATGCTCAACAAATGAGGATATCAATATAGATGTAGGAAAAAAAATGTTTACTACATAGCAGTACAAGCTTGTTTTGTGCATCGCACACTCATCGGCTGCTAATGTGATTCAACAAACACACAGTATACGTTGCCACGCCCTTTATTTCGGTGGACAGCAACCAATCAGAGGAGAAAACATTTGAACTATTACAACCAATGGGATAGGTAGTTACCATGCACAGCAACCAATGGTGGGGTAGAAAACATTACAACCAATGGGGTAAGGGGCTGGGGCTTGTTTTGAAAAAGCATTTAGATGACCAGGGCACTGTTGAAATAACCTACATTTCGAATATAACAAGGCAATGTCAAATGGGGTAATTTAGTGGGGTGGTGTTGGAGCACAGTTGGAAGGGCAGGCAGTTAAAATATAAAAAAATACAACATCCAATAAATGTCACGTGTATCATCTAATGGGGGGGGATAATAAAGACATTTTACTTGTAGTTACAAAGAAGATTTTTTTTCCGGTGTCTATGGCTGGTGGCCAATTCGTTTCTTACTATTCAAGGTAGACATATCAGGTCTAAAAATAATAAAATACTTTTCGGCCAAGCACAGGTTACATCTTTTGCTGCTAATTGTAAATGCATTGCTCTTTGCAAGGATTTTCCCTGAAATAGAGTAACCAATATTCTTGTCTACCAATGACCAAATGTGTTGGCTCAAGGCATGCATTTCTTGCATGTTCATTTCTGAAGCTATTCATATGGGCTTTAAACCTAATTTTAAAAGGGCCCTGTTAGTCATATATATATATATATATATATATATACACTACCATTCAAAAGTTTGGGATCACCCAAACAATTTCGTGTTTTCCATGAAAAGTCACACTTATTCACCACCATATGTTGTGAAATGAATAGAAAATAGAGTCAAGACATTGACAAGGTTAGAAATAATGATTTTTATTTGAAATAAGATTTTTTTTACATCAAACTATGCTTTCGTTAAAGAATCCTCCATTTGCAGCAATTACAGCATTGCAGACCTTTGGCATTCTAGCTGTTAATTTGTTGAGGTAATCTGGAGAAATTGCACCCCACGCTTCCAGAAGCAGCTCCCACAAGTTGGATTGGTTGGATGGGCACTTCTTTGAGCAGATTGAGTTTCTGGAGCATCACATTTGTGGGGTCAATTAAACGCTCAAAATGGCCAGAAAAAGAGAACTTTCATCTGAAACTCGACAGTCTATTCTTGTTCTTAGAAATGAAGGCTATTCCATGCGAGAAATTGCTAAGAAATTGAAGATTTCCTACACCGGTGTGTACTACTCCCTTCAGAGGACAGCACAAACAGGCTCTAACAGGTACTATTTAATGAAGATGCCAGTTGGGGACCTGTGAGGCGTCTGTTTCTCAAACTAGAGACTCTAATGTACTTATCTTCTTGCTCAGTTGTGCAACGCGGCCTCCCACTTCTTTTTCTACTCTGGTTAGAGCCTGTTTGTGCTGTCCTCTGAAGGGAGTAGTACACACCGGTGTAGGAAATCTTCAATTTCTTAGCAATTTCTCGCATGGAATAGCCTTCATTTCTAAGAACAAGAATAGACTGCCGAGTTTCAGATGAAAGTTCTCTTTTTCTGGCCATTTTGAGCGTTTAATTGACCCCACAAATGTGATGCTCCAGAAACTCAATCTGCTCAAAGAAGTGCCCATCCAACCAATCCAACTTGTGGGAGCTGCTTCTGGAAGCGTGGGGTGCAATTTCTCCAGATTACCTCAACAAATTAACAGCTAGAATGCCAAAGGTCTGCAATGCTGTAATTGCTGCAAATGGAGGATTCTTTGACGAAAGCAAAGTTTGATGTAAAAAAAATCTTATTTCAAATACAAATCATTATTTCTAACCTTGTCAATGTCTTGACTCTATTTTCTATTCATTTCACAACATATGGTGGTGAATAAGTGTGACTTTTCATGGAAAACACAAAATTGTTTGGGTGATCCCAAACTTTTGAACGGTAGTGTATATATATAATTATTACTATTATCTGTGTGCTTTCTTTCAATCAAATTTACTCTCTTTACTCTCTTTACTCTCGTTGGGTGTTCCAACATAAAACCATAAAGAAGTCCTTCCTTAATAGCTGCACTCATATGTTGACCAAACGCACTAATGTGTGGTTTGTCAGCCCATTGAAAGGACTGTTTCATCTTAAGTGACACAAAACAATTCCACGCTGAATCTTAAATCTAATTAGGTACACAGTAAAAAACTGAATGTTAATTTAACACAGAGCGTACAAATGGATCCTTTCGGGTCCTTTTGTACACTCTCAGAGTTAAATTAAGACTCAGGAAGTTAAATTAACGCTCAGGATTTTACTGTGTATGCTTGTAGGGACCATGATCCAGCCTGGCGCTGTCCCCGAAGAGGTAACACCGAGGGCGGCCTGGCAGGACGTGGAAGCGGGGCAGGCTAAGCTAACTGCTAGCCCATGCAGACCGGCAGTTCTGATAACACTGAGGGCGGTCTGGCAGCAGCCTCGCCAAGCCTTGACTGTGTTTTTAGTGTCGTCGTGTGGTGTGCAGGGAGGTGTATCGATGGTGTCTGGCTGGGAGAGCTGCTGTTGGATCGGCTGAGGAAACTTGGTCTGCTGCATCCTGTGGGCCCAAGGACTACATTCCTGACCAGAGCTGTGCCCTAAGAGGAAACACCAAGGGCAGTCTGACAGGATGCGGAAGCGGGGCAGGCTAAGCTAACTGCTAGCCCATGTAGACTGGAAGTTTCGACAGTCATCCTGGCTGGCATTTGTTCTCCTGGACGGTGATTTTTTTTTTTAGCTACGTGTTAGTTTGGATACATGTGTTCTTGTAGTTTTTTGATATGTGTTTTTGTCTTTGTGTTGCACTGCTGTGGGCTGGGGGAATCGATGTTTCATTTCATTTCATGTGCGCAAGTGCACGAAATGAAATGACAAATAAAAATAATATGTTTCTGATCCTGATTGTATTTGTGGGAAAGAATGTGAGCTAACTCAGGTGGGCTCCTCGTATTCTGAAAAGCAAGCATAGTTGACCCTGTCGATCAGCTTGGAAGTTTTCTGTCACATTGATCTTCAGTGAAAGCCATGAAAGCTTCTTTGCCTTGCTGTACGCCTATGATGCTTCCTGCCTGTTTCCTGAGCTCCTTGGCCGTCCGCCTGCCTTGATCCCCACATACCTGATTGCCTAGTTATCCACCTTGCTGCCTGTCTAGAAGCTTGGCTGCTTGCCAGCTACCAGAGAATAGTGTCTCTGCTATTAATAGTGCAACTAGCAGCATGAGGTTTCTCACCCTTTGCGTTCAGTCAGCTTGACACAGACCAGACTTGATCCACCTTTTCACTCTCTACCTCTCTCATGCGCTTTCTTCCCACTTTACCTGACTGCACACAACAATAAAAACCATGCACTCACGGTTATCGACACACTCATGTAGATGTTACTAAAAATAGTCTCATGAATAAAGACAGTTTATTTTGTGTCATTTCGTGGGTATTGTTTGTGCATGCACATTCATAAAAATGCCTGCACATACACACACCGACAAACACATAAACACAAATGCAACCCCCTCAGGAATCATAAAAGTTGACACGGCGAATTTTACAAGGAGGGGGTAAAAAAAGGAAACTGGAATCTGACTACGGCAAACTAAACTGACACAACCACAACACCTCCACAACTTTCCTTTTCTAGTAAAGTCTTAGTCATAGCGAGGATACCGTGAAGGCTTATTACTAAAAGGAGGTCCAAAACTGTAATTTTTCCTTACTTTTGTTTGAATGGCATCAAACTATTTTGAATTAACAGTTGTTGGGGTGGCATGGCGGTCTATTCCGATGCCTACCAACACGGGGATTGCCGGTTCGAATTTCCATGTTACCTCCAGCTTGATCGAGCATCCCTACAGATACAATTGGCAGGGTCTGCGGGTGAGAAGCCAGATGTGGGTATGTGTCCTGGTCACTGCACTAGCGCCTCCTCTGGTTGGTCAGGGTGCTTGTTAGGGGGGGAGGGGAAACTGGGGGGAATAGCGTGATCTTCTCATGTGCTACGTCCCCCTGGTGAAACTCCTCACTGTCAGGTGAAAAGAAGCGGCTGGTGACTCCATATGTATCGGAGGAGGCATGTGGTAGTCAGCAGCCCTCCCTGGATCAGCAGAGGGGGTGGAGCATTGACCGGGATGGCTCAGAAGAGTGGGGTAATTGGCCGGATACAATTGGGGAGAAAAGGGGGGGGGGGATTACAAAAAATAAAAAAGTTTTTGAATTCACATTAGCCCAAACAATATTTTACAATTAGGAAAAAAAGTGTTTTATAAATGTGTCTATTTTGTTTTCTCCACCAGGATCTGTTTTTACCTTGTAGTGAATTAGTGTGCAGCTGAACTATATTACCCTGCTACCCTGGAGCTGTGAGATGCTTGTTAATACCAATGCTGCTGGCTACTCCACGGCAAGCACACATGTTCCTCACAAGCACTAGCCTTCCCTATGAGGGTCAGACACCATATATCTTCCTCCACATTGACTCTACTCAGGCGTAGGGGAAGGAGGATGGGCAATAAAAGTGATAAAGTGTCCAGTCCTCATTCCCTTTCACTCTCACTGTTTCCCTGAACTTAGTTCTTGGTGGCTGAACACTATTGGCTATATCTTGCTTTCTGTCTCTCCTTTTTTCTGTTTGCCCCAATTTCTCCAAATGGCACTTTTGTTATACACTTTTTCCTCGTACTGTTATTGTATATACACCTTCACACTGCCATTACGCTAACAAAGACAATGTGAATATTGTATAGAGAAGACCCTGTTTCTTAAAATTTCTATTTTCATTTTCCCCCTCAATCTTAATAGCTAATACTTTTGCATATTCTAATTATATCATCTTATTATTGCATTATGTTTAATGAAACCTATGTGAGCAACTCACCAAATCAACATGAGTATAGGTGCAAACGTACCTGTCCAATAAATCTGATTTTGACTCCAATTTATCCCAATCATCTTCAGATGATTGGGATAAATTGATATACCATACAGTATACCATACCATATTAAACCATATAACAATGAACCCAGCCACTGAGGATGCACAAGCCAGTGCATTTTTAGTGCCGGTCCCGACCTAGGCTAAATGGGGAGCTTTGCATCAGGGAGGGCAACCGGTGTAAAAATTTTGCCAAATTAAATATGCGGCCCATAAATTGGATTTCCATACGGGATCGGTGAGACCTGGGTTACCAACGACTGCCACCGGTACTGTTGGCCAGCAGGGTGCCTCTGAAAACTATGCTACTGTTGGGCGAAGGAGGAGAGGGGGAAGGCATGTCCAGAGGCAGCGGGTGAGGAGGAAGGGTAGGAGTGTGGAGGTGAGAGCCGGGACTTTGAATGTTGGCACTATGACTGGTAAAGGGAGCGAGCTGGCTGATATGATGGAAAGAAGAAAGGTAGGTATATACTGTATGTGCAAGAGACCAGTTGGAAGAGGAGTATGGCCAGGAGCATCGGAGGTGGGTTCAAACTCTTCTACCATGGTGCAAATGGGAGGAGAAATGGGGTAGGGGTAATTCTGAAGGAAGAGTATGTCAAGTATGTTGAGTATGCGTCTTGAGGATGCAGTTAGCATAGCCCTCTACCATGCCCTGCAACACCTGGACTCACCAAACACCTACGCACACATCCTATTCATAGACTTTAGTTCTACCTTCAACTCCATCAACCCACTCAAGCTCTTTACCATACTCTTGGATATGAACATTGACCCAGCCGTATGCCACTGGATTCAGAGTTTCCTATGGAACAGGCTACAGAGGGTGAAGGTTAATAACCTAACCTCACACCCTTTTACCCTCAGTACAGGTGCTCCTCAGGGCTGTGTTCTCCCCCCTGGGCATTCTCACTTTACACCGCCCACTTTACATCCACAGATAGCGCTGTGAAAATAATAAATTACGCAGATGACACAACCATTGTAGGCCTCATGTCCAACAGTGATGAAGCCCAGTACCGCACTGCAGTAGTCAAGCTGTCACTTGGTGTGCAAACATCAACCTTCTGCTTAATACAGCCAAAACCCAAGAACTCATTATTGACTTCCGATGCATACCGAATCCTAAAACACCCACTCTTTTAAATTCCTTGGAACATACATCAGCAATAACCTGAAGTGGAAAATTAACACAGAACATATAATTGCAAAAGCTCAACAACGACTTTACTTTCTTAGACAGCTTAAAAAATACCGGATCAAACATTAACTGCTCATTCTGTTTTACTCAGCCATTATCGAATCCATCATAACATCTTCTACTACAGTGTTGTACGGTGGCACAGACAGTCAAACACGGAAAAACTGTAGCAAATTGTCAACAAGGCATCCAAAATCATAGGCAACCCACTCCCCTCTGTTGAATCTCAACATACTAACCGGACTGTAAAATGAGCAAAGAAGATCATCTCCGACCCCTCACATCCTGCTCATCACCTCTTCCAACTCCTTCCCTCAGGGAGGCACTACAGGTCACTGTCCACTAAGACTAAACGCTTCACAGTTTTTTTTCCCCTAGCCATCAGGACTCTGAATTCCTCCCTATAGTCCCCTCCTCACACACCACTGGCACAAATAACACCATTCACCTAATTGTCATATGTGATATGTTTATTTCTGTTATTGTGTAACTGTATTGTGCATGATATTATGTGGAGTATCTGTTGTTGTCCATGTATGTATTGTGCTGCAGAGTTTAATGTGTACCAAAAACAAATTCCACCAGCCTTGGTCGTGTGGCTAATAAAACAATCTAATCTAATCTAATCTAATCTAATCTAATCTAATCTAATCTAAGAGTGTGCTGGAGGTGACAAGTGTCAGACAGAGTGATGAGTATGAAGCTGGAAATTGAAGGTTTATTGATGAATGTTATCAGCGCATATGCCCCACAAGTTGGGTGTGGGATGGAAGAGAAAGAAGAATTCTGGAGTGAGTTGGATGACGTGGTGGAGAGTGTACCCAAGGAGAAGAGAGTGGTGATTGGAGCGGACTTCAATAGGCATGTTGGTGAAGGGAACAGAGGTGAGGACGCGATCTGAAAGGGATTGGAGACTGCAAGGTGGTGACAGAGGAGAACGTAGCTAGGCAGCATCGGATGGTGGTATGTAGGATGACTTTAGAGTCCGAGAAGAGGAAGCGAGTGAAGGCAGAGCCAAGGACCAAATGGTGGAAGTTGAAGAAGGATGGCTGTTGTGTGGAGCTCTGAGAGGAGTTAAGACAGGCACTGGGTGGTAGTGAGGAGTTACCGGATGGCTGGGCAGGCACTGCAGAAATAGTGAGGGTGGCAGCTATGAAGGTAGTTGGTGTGTTATCAGGACAGAGGAATGAAGACAAGGAGACTAGGTGATGGAATGAGGAAGTACAGCAAAGTATACAGAGGTAGGTAGAGGTTGGCAAAGAAGAAGTGGGATAGTCAAATAGATGAAGAAAGTAGACAGGAGTATAAGGAGATGCAGCATAAAGCAAAGAGAGAGGTGGCAAAGGCAAAGGAAAAAGCATATGGTGAGTTGTATGAGAGTTTAGACACTAAGGAAGGAGAAAAGGACTTGTACCGATTGGCTAGACAGAGTGACCGAGCTGGGAAGGATGTGCAGCAAGTTAGGGTGATCAAGGATAGAGATGGCAATGTGCTGACAAGTGAGGAGAGTGTGCTGAGAAGATGGAAGGAGTACCTTGGGGGGGCTGATGAATGAAGAAAGAGAGACAGAAGGTTGGATGATGTGGGGATAGTGAATCAGGAAGTGTAGTGGATTAGCAAGGAGGAAGTGAGGGCAGCTATGAAGAGGATGAAGAGTGGAAAGGCAGTTGGTCCTGATGACATACCTGTGGAGGCATGGAGATGTTTAGGAGAGATGGCAGTGGAGTTTTTAACTAGATTGTTTAACACAATCTTGGAAAGTGAGAGGATGCCTGAGGAGTGGAAAAGAAGCATACTGGTACCGATTTTCAAGAATAAGGGTGATGTGCAGAACTGCAGCAACTACAGAGGTATAAAGTTGATCAGCCACAGCATAAAGATATGGGAAAGCGTAATAGAAGGAGAGATGCTGGGTATATTGGGAGAAGGATGCTGAATATGGAGCTGCCAGGTAAGAGGAAAAGAGGAAGGCCAAAGAGGAGGTTTATGGATGTGGTGAAGGAGGACATGCAGGTGGCTGGTGTGATAGAGGAAGATGCAAAGGACAGGAAGAAATGGAAATGGCTGGTCCACTGTGGCAACCCCTAACGGGAGCAGCCAAATATAGTAGTAGTAGTAGTAGTAGTAGTAGACCATATAAAAATGTTGGCCTAGGAGTGGAACTCTCTGGTCCTGTCCTGTCCTGTTCTACCTAGCCCCAGGATCACTGGCTGCTTCTGCAGCATCAACGCAGAGATGTTAATATACATATATTATAAGCTTGCTACTTCAATTGAAAGGTTTCAAGTGTATATATTGATCTTCACTCTGAATGATCTTTTTACCAACATACATCCTGTACACACAGAGTCAATGCAGGCCTCCTAAACAACATCAACACTCTGCCAAGTACTAAAATGCATACAAGCACACTGGTTTATTACTGTAGGAGATGCATTATATTCTGAATTGTTCTTTATGATGCTTTAGCTCAAACCAAACCCCAATGGTAATAAAATATGCAGCACAGTCCCAACAGTATAGAGTGCAGTAAATACCAGCTAGTGTACTGCAACTGTTGCTTTTTCATGCAACTGCAGCAAGTGTAGATGTCTCACATTTTTCATGCTTGATACACCATTGCTGCATGCAGAAGAATCATGTGGAAAATCCTATAAATGCGAGGTATGGGGATTTGTTAATAGGTTACCACTGTTTACTAAATACTGATATTGAGTAAATGTTAAGAAAAATGGTGCACATTATGTTTTATTCCATTTTTTGCCAGTTTTTTTATTACAGTTTAGCCTGCCAATTTACCAGTTACACACACTTCATCGACTATTGCTAACCAAACCCATACCCCATTAGCGGTCATACATAGGATTTTACAATCATACCAAGTGGTCCTTTTAACTGAAAAAGTCTTACAGGTGTTTTTCCCCATAGTTACTGCCTTCTTCAGCTTTCTGTTTTTCAAGGATCAAGCTATATTTGTCAATCTTGTTGTTGTGCCAGAGATCTGTCTCTAGATTTCCAGGAAGCAACCAGTACAAGTCTCTGTCAACCAATTAGTTGACACATGAGCTAAGAGGGGACAGCGATATACGCAACTGTATGCTATTGTACACCTCTGGTACAAGTTACCTCTTCTCGCTGAAACACTTTTCTTCAGTCGCCTATCAACAAGGGCATTTTAAATCACACAGCCAAGGACAGGAAAATCCCTTCAAACTTTGCTCGGGGGATAAAAAGGCCTGTGCTGACTAATGCAGATGTGATTTAGAACAAAGCCTAAGAGACAATGGGGCCCAGCGCTGTGCTGTGCTGTGCTGTGCAGGAGAACAGCAAGCTATGGGACATGACAGGCAGATTTCTTTGTCAATGAGACCATGGCTTGTGATATCAGCAATGGCAGCAAGCGAGACCTGATAGCATCTCATACGTCAATGTCTCTCATACCATTTCTCTCTGATGCTCTCCTTTCCTGTCCTGACTCTTCTTCTGTCATTTTCTGTATTCCACCATCCTCACCTCTTCTATTCTAAACTGTCCTCCTCTGTCCTCGTGCCATCTCTCCTCATTTAGTTTTCCTTCTTTTTCTCCCCCTGTCTTCTTTACTCCTTTACCCCAGCCCCATCATCCAATGACAGACAGCGTTCCTTGCTTAACTCTTTTTATTTTTATTTTTTTTTGGGGGGGGGGCTTTCCCCCCCTCTTTTTCTCCCCAATTGTATCCGGTCAATTACCCCACTCTTCTGAGTCGTCCCGGTCGCTGCTCCACCCCCTCTGCCGATCCGGGGAGGGCTGCAAACTACCACATGCCTCCTCCGGTACATGTGGAGTCGCCAGCCGCTTCTTTTCACCCGACAGTGAGGAGTTTCACCAGGGGGATGTAGCGCATGGGAGGATCTCGCTATCCCCCCAGTTCCTCCTCCCACCGAACAGGCGCATTGACCGACCAGAGGAGGCGCTAGTGCAGAAATCAGAACACATACCCACATCTGGCTTCCTACCAGCAGACACGGACAATTGTGTCTGTTGGGACACCCAACCAAGCCAGAGGTAACACAGGGATTCAAACTGGTGATCCCCACGTTGGTAAGCAACAGAATAGACGGCCAAAGAATAAAAGCACAAATGAAAGAAAATATTAATATGGAAGTAAAGAGTTGAAGGCAGGGTAGTAAAAACACTGTTCTCTATGACATCAGATTGGCTCTAACCAGATTCCAGTCCAGCTGAGCCAACCTACTTGACGGCATGCCAACCTTTCCTAACCAAAACACATTGTTACTTTAATTAGCATGATGATGTATTCATTTGGCATGCATTCCTCTTTATAGAGTATAAACGGCATTCATTCATTCTCTCTCTCTCTCTCTCTCTCTCTCTCTCTCTCTCTCTCTCTCTCTCTCTCTCTCCCCCTCTCTCATCCCCTTGGGGAAAGTTGTGGGGGATGGGAATCTCTGAAAGCCTCATGACAAAATCTGCTCTCTGCATGGTAAGGCAAGCAAGCGAGGATGAGTGAGATAGGGAAATAGTGTATAGTGTGTGCATGTGCATGTGCGTGTGCGTGCGTGTGTGTGAGAGAGAGAGAGAGAGAGAGAGAGAGAGAGAGAGAGAGAGAGAGAGAGAGAGAGAGAGAGAGAGAGAGAGAGAGAGAGAGAGAGAGAGAGAGAGAGAGAGAGAGAGAGAGAGAGAGAGAGAGAGAGAGAGAGAGAGTATATTGTCCACTGGGAAGATTCTGAGCATTGGCTTGCCTCATTTCACAACCATAGGTCTCCCTTTCAGGAGTGTGTATGGAAAGTAGGGAAGGGAAGGTCAGATGCTTAGGCTGCTGTAACATAGTGTGTTTGTGTGTGTACCGAATGCATGTGCATGCAAGCTTAGTTTCCCGTGTGTACGTTTTGAATGTGTGTGCTTGATTTTGTGCGCATGTGCGCCTGCATGCAGGCATGTTTTTGTGTGTATATACAATGCATCTTCCACTTTCTCTTGCTTTGTCCCTTACTCTCTCTCTCTTTCTCTCTCTCTATCCCTTTTTCTCATAGACTGTGTGGTGAAGTGAGGGGCTGAGATCCTCTAGCCTCCAGGGAGAAAGGCTCTCTGTGTGCTTGTGACCCCAGCTGGTGCTGAGATTTCTGGCTCTATCAGATAAATGACCAGGACAGGGAGCAGAGCAGGGGAACAAAATGGGATATAATCAATGGGTGAGCTAAAACAGTGACACAAAAGGAAGCTAATTCTAGGCTGTTGCTCTCTATAATGAACACATTATAACACTCATCCCCCACCCCATCTGCATTCACACACACACGTGTGTGTGTGTGTGTGTGTGTGTGTGTGTGTGTGTGTGTGTGTGTGTGTGTGTGTGTGTGTGTGTGTGTGTGTGTGTGTGTGTGTGTGTGTGTGTGTGTGTGTCTTCCTCAAGCTCGGATCCTCTACCAGTACTCTCGGTACTTCTCTATCTTTTCATGCTCCTTCCTGATGTTGCTGTCAGCCGGGATGGCCACATCTATCACAACTGCTCTCGTCTGCTCCTTGTCAACCACTACTATGTCTAGTTGGTTAGCCAGCATCTGCTTGTCCGTCTAGAACTTGAAGTCCCACAGGACCTTAGCTCTGCTGTTCTCAAACACCTTCGGTAGTGTTTCCCATCTGGACTTGGGGACTTCCAGTCCGTATTTGACACAGATGTTCCTGTACACTATCCCGGCCATGTGGTTATGCCTCTCAGTGTATGCAGCCCCAGCCTGCATCTTACACCCTGCTACTATATGCTGGACTGTCTCGAGGCATCTTTGCACAGCCTGCACCTTGGATCCTGTCTGCTGTGGTAGACTCCTGCCACGATGGATCTGGTGTTGAGTGCCTGCTCTTGCTGCCATGATCAGAGCCTCTGTGCTGTGTGTGTATGTATATGTCTATGTGTATATGTGATTATTCATATATATATATATGAATTTACTCGACTGACAGTGAGTCAAGTAAATTATTTATGAGACAGTAAAAGCCTGTTTCATGCCATAAGCAATCATCAGCTGTCAATAAAGTTACATGGGAAAGAACATACCATTTACTGCCTCATCTTGCACATCACGTGCACAACATCCAATGGGGAAGGGAGAGGTGCCTACATTAACAAATTCAAAAACACGTGGTCACTATCGGTCCCATGGGGGGGTGGTATTTGTCTATTGGCATGATTTATTAATAATTACAAAATAGGTGCTTATATCTATGTCTGCAACTGCTGGCCAGTTCATTCCTGTTATTCAATGTGGACATTTCTGGTTTGCAAATGATAAAATATTTTTCAGTTAGACATAGATTGCACATTTTACTGCACATTGAATATGCTTTTTTTTTGAGAGGATTTTGCAGGTGGTTGAATAGTTAATGTTTCTGTCCACCAATGACCAAATATAACGGCTTAAAGATGTTACATTCTTTAAACGGTTGTTTCTAAAGCTACACGTGTGCATTAAACCTCTTTTTGAATGTTCCCTCTATTAGACCGACATACGTCTCTATTTTGCCGTTGTCATCTCTCGTCACCGTAGCTTGGTGGATAACTCCTTTAATCTGGCATTTTCTTTCGAGGGGGCATGAGACGTTCACACGGCAGTTACTGGGAGAGTCCAGTTGTGATGAAGGTGTCATTGATTTGTTCATGATTCTTGTGTTGTGGGATGATATTATTTGTTGAATGTTAGGCAAGCAGCTGTAACATATTTTGATGGTGTTCCTATTGAATATCTTCCTCAGTTGATGGTCCAGGGTAAAGCACTTATCCAGAAGTTCAAAAAACGGCTTACTGATATTTGTGGCCACACTATCACTGTAGGGTGGGCTGTACCAGGTGATGTTTCGTTTTCTGCTACGTTTGCTGATTTGCTGGCAGTCAGTGTTTAATGGTGGGTTTTACATGGCTTAAAATTGTAGCCGCTCTTTTGTAGTGCATCTTGGTATTATATATCTATATCTATATATCTATATATATATCTATGTATCTATCTATCTATATATATAAAAACTTATATTTCTGCAGTACATACGTATATACACTCACTGGCCACTTTATTAGGTACACCTTGCTAGTACCGGGTTGGACCCCCTTTTGCCTTCAGAACTGCCTTAATCCTTCGTGGCATAGATTCAACAAGGTACTGGAAACATTCCTCAGAGAGTTTGGTCCATATTGACATGATAGCATCACGCAGTTGCTGCAGATTTGTCGGCTGCACATCCATGATGCGAATCTCCTGGCCCACCACATCCCAAAGGTGCTCTATTGGATTGAGATCTGGTGACTGTGGAGGCCATTTGAGTACAGTGAACTCATTGTCATGTTCAAGAAACCAGTCTGAGATGATTCGAGCTTTATGACATGGCGCGTTATCCTGCTGGAAGTAGCCATCAGAAGATGGAAACACTGTGGTCATAAAGGGATGGACATGGTCAGCAACAATACTCAGGTAGGCTGTGGCGTTGACACGATGCTCAATTGGTACTAAGGGGCCCAAAGTGTGCCAAGAAAATATCCCCCACACCATTACACCACCACCACCAGCCTGAACCGTTGATACAAGGCAGGATGGATCCATGCTTTCATGTTGTTGACGCCAAATTCTGACCCTACCATCCAAATGTTGCAGCAGAAATCGAGACTCATCAGACCAGGCAACGTTTTTCCAATCTTCTATTGTCCAATTTTGGTGAGCCTGTGCGAATTGTAGCCTCAGTTTCCTGTTCTTAGCTGACAGGAGTGGCACCCGGTGTGGTCTTCTGCTGCTGTAGCCCATCTGCCTCAAGGTTCGACGTGTTGTGCGTTCAGAGATGCTCTTCTGCATACCTCGGTTGTAATGAGTGGTTATTTGAGTTACTGTTGCCTTTCTGTCAGCTCGAACCAGTCTGGCCATTCTCCTCTGACCTCTGGCATCAACAAGGCATTTTCGCCCACAGAACTGCCGCTCACTGGATATTTTCTCTTTTTCGGACCATTCTCTGTAAACCCTAGAGATGGTTGTGTGTGAAAATCCCAGTAGATCAGCAGTTTCTGAAATACTCAGACCAGCCCGTCTGGCACCAACAACCATGCCACGTTCAAAGTCACTTAAATCACCTTTCTCCCCCATTCTGATGCTCGGTTTGAACTGCAGCAGATCGTCTTGACCATGTCTACATGCCTAAATGCATTGAGTTGCTGCCATGTGATTGGCTTATTAGAAATTTGCATTAACGAGCAGTTGGACAGGTGTGCCTAATAAAGTGGCCGGTGAGTGTATATATATATATATATATATATATATATATATATATATATATATATATATATATATATATATATATATATACATACTGCAGAAAAATTAGGGAACTATTGTCAGTGAAATAACTTTTTCCATATCCAATGTAAATTCGCCTGTCTCACCAATGTTATAAAGCAAAGTATAAAGCAAAGGCTTATAAAAGCAAGAGTAAATGCAGAAATGCAAGTACAGGCACATGAAAGCACACACACAAACAAATTCCATTACCTCAGAATGGGTTACCTGAAACCAGAGAATTCAATTCATAATTGTGCAGCATGTGGTTGGAAAACTGGATGAATTCAAATCCTGATTTCCTAAAAGTATTCCCTTGACCTCAACATTAGCCTATACACTGCCCATTCCCAGTCACAGGGCGTGTCAAAGGAACTGAGGGTCTCTTTGGTCTTGAATGTCTCCTGCAATCTGGCTAAAGATGGGGTACCAAGCCTGATAGCAGAACAGGAATAGCTGTGGCTCAGTGGGAGTCCCTCGTATGTGGCCACTAGTATAATTAGGGCTGTCAGGGGAGATCCCTCGGTAGGCCCTGGTATAATGACTCAATCACCCCTATCCATAAGTCAACACTATCAGGGACTGTAGGAGAGGCGAGGATGTGTGCTATTTGGTGAGGAGCAAGGAGGAGAGAGATAGAGAGAGAAATGAGTATGAAGGAGAGCAACTGGGATGGGAGGGAGAGAGTATGTCATACCCATTCTTAAATTCTCAATGCCCCAGTGAACAAGCAGAACCAAAATGTAGCGCTGAAAGAGCAGGGAGAACAGGGAACAGAGGATGTGGGGTCCCTGGTCACCCCATCCTAGGGCAGCTGATGTCTGCCCGTGGGATACAGAGCATCTGTGTGGGATGCAGAGCATCCATCATTACTGTACTGCCCAGAGACTCACTGATGCATGGAGAGCTACGCTGACCGACTGCTCCAGCACATTCTGTTTGATGTTAGAAATGCACCTGAAGCCGTGCCTAATTGGAGTTATGCTCATGTGTGTGTGTGTGTGTGTGTGTGTGTGTAAGGGCGGGTGGGAATGTATGTATTGGATACTGTATAAACTAAACATGCAGCACACCAAAACCTTTACGGCAGGAGCTTTGATTCATTCAGGTTATCAGATCAGTAAGCTAGGTTTAGCTGAGCTCACTGCAGGGCTTTCCTTAATATCGCCTTATGGATCTGCAAGAGGTACCTGTGGCAAATAGACTCCTAATCGGCACAACACATTAAAAACATGCAGACAAGCATGCACACACCTAGGCATTCACATTCCTGGTAAGAACAAACAGTGGAGGAGAAGCCAATTACATGAGAGCCAGCAATGTTGGATTTCCATCCGTACTTGGCGTCAAGACCTCTAGTAAGATGACAGCAAGTTGGCAAGCCCTGCGGCTCAAGGCCTGCCTCTCTCTCTCTCTCTCTCTCTCTCTCTCTCTCTCTCTCTCTCTCTCTCTCTCTCTCTCTCTCTCTCTCTCTCTCTCTCTTTTCTCTCTCTCCCTCTCTCTCTCTCTCTCTCTCTCTCTCTCTCTCTCTCTCTCTCTCTCTCTCTCTCTCTCTCTCTCTCTCTCTCTGCTCCCAGGATTCCCTCTGCTAGATTACACACTACAATGTTCAGAAATGCCACTTCCACTTCCAGAAAAGCCACCCGAGCTGGCAAAAGATTGGACTGTGGCTATGATAGGGGATGGGTTTTACGGGGAACACTGCAGCTGTGGGTGTTTGTCTCTGACATAGCTGCAAATGCCATGAAGCATCCATTGACGACTTAATCCACTGCAGTTGTACTTATGCCAGGGCGTAGCATATTAAGGATGCTTTAGGATATGTTAGGCTTTTATGATTCATAGGTAAAGAAACTGGGGATTTACTGTTTTGGGGATGACTCACGATGAGTCACCCTATAAATACTGACAGTGCATCCTAAAGCTAACTAATGGGGTCCCCAATCCAAATCAGTAACTAGTGCATTTGTACATACAAGGAATGTGATGGGTTGCCCATGTAGATCAAATAAAATACAATCAACAAAATTATAGGAGTAGGAAGCAATACATAAAAATGTGAAAAATGAAAGAAATACTTGTTTTTACATTCTTGTGTAAAATATGAAATAGTAAAACCAAAAACAGAAAGCTTCCTCTATAAATACACACAAATGCTCTGTTAGATTTTGACTGACTGCACTGATCATCATGACTGATGTACTGACAGTAAGGGCTTTATCGGAAAATCTCTAGGATAAATAGGATCAACTCCTTTACACTCTCCTTGTTTTCAACTGAGCAGTTACTCTCAGTAACAAAGTCATGACAGCTGACCCACGAAACTCAATCAATGTCTTTTCCAAGTTGTCATGTGCCTGTGGTGTAGTCCTGCAGGTGAGATAAGACCCCAGCTAACAGAGGTGCAAGTGAACCAAGCCATGCTGGAAACATGACTCTCATGTAAATTAGGATCTAAGCATTTGAGACAAAGGACTCTTTGACCTCCCAGTGGCTCACCTATGCTTCCAACTTGTGCAGTCTACAATAGGGTTAGCTAGCTAATATTGAGACAGTTGGTCAAGTCAGTAAGTCAGCCAGTCATTCACCATGTCCCTTGCTAAGAACAGCCTCTTCTGCCATGCTCAGTCCCAACTGTCAAGGCTTTGACATCACTCTCGGGCTACAAGTGACTAAAACTGACAATCCCTTTACCTCAGATAAGGAGAAATGGGGGGGGAAAGCACTCGGTGATAGAGAAAAGATAGGGGAGAGGGGGAGAGAGAGAACGAGAGAGAGAGAGAGAGAGAGAGAGTAGGCGGTGGGGATTAGGCCTGGATGATTCACACAACACACACCACAGCAGCTGAGGTAGCTATATCTTGGAGAACATGAGTCATGTTTACCATGCTAGCACTACGTAGGGATTGCACAACTTCCTCCCCATTAGGAATGCTGCTTTAGTGCTAATATTTACCTGATGATGGAAAACAACAGCTCTAATGCCTCTTAAAAGCTCCCAGTGATGCAGGCACACATCTCTGACAGTAAGTCACTGACCATGCAGTGAAGCAACAGCTAGCAAGCCTGCCAGTTGTGACAAAGGAGAGATTTCTGACACAAACCCGAATTGATTTATTTGTCTACTACAGCAAACAGCTTGGCCTCTGCTGCAGAGCATTCAGAGCTGTTAAAATAACCAGGCACAGAGAAATTACCACTAGATAGGTCAGGTAAGAGTGAAACTAGTCTGCTTTGGTGTACACGACAAACTATCATCTCTAAAATGTTTCTTTTACTCATTTTTGAGTCAAACATGTGCATCGTTTTAGTGAAACAGAGCGATCTAAAACGACAACCAACCACTAACTGAACCAGCTGGAACATTTTAAGGCCACAACCTCTCACACAGCTCCCAGCAAGTAGCCTCGCTCTCCAAAGTAAACGTGAGTTTAAATGACGATAGATACAACTTGGGGGGGGGGGGACTGCAACAGGCTACTCTTAAATCAGCGTTGTCGTTCAACAAGCCATGATGGCTAATAAATAAATAAATAACCTCCAAACTCTGCTCCACCTTAAAAACGCTGCGGAGTGAGTGGACAGCGCCGAGGTGCTGAAACCACACGACCCCGTGCGCGTTTGTAGCCATACACAGGACACCTTAAACGATCCTACCGGTGTCACATCGCGTAACCTTGGTGACGCTTACGTGATGGGGGGGGTGAAGCGCCCGGTCCGCTTTGACGCGAAAATGGCGCCCGTCGTGCCAAGTCCAACGCACAGACACGCCGAACAAAGTGGCAAGAAAGCTCGCCTGTTCATAAAGCAGAAGGACCGAAATCAAATTGCCAACCGTGGCGGCCGCATTCAACTACAACCCGCACTAAATTAAAAACGAGTGACGTTAAAGGGGGTCGTTAAAGGATTGTATCCGATGTCCCTAAATGCCACTCACCACCGTGTCTTATGCTAGTCGGCCATTAATGTTTTCTGGTGAAGACAGCCTCTTACACCTGCGATATGTCAGGGGGACAACATGACTGCCAGTGTCTCAGTGGGGAATAATGATACGAGATCCGTACGTAATAACCATGCTACAGCCTATCAGCTAGCCACAACACTCACAGTCACAGATGCACGGCTGACAGCGCTGTCAGCGCTCTCTCAAGTGAACAAAAAAAAAGGCGGTGAATCGGCGATGGCTTACTTTAGCATCGACTGTTCTTTTGCTTCCTCTTTTTTCTGACGGTCCATGACGCCGAGGATAATCTTCCTCTCCTCCTCGGTGAGGTGGCTGAGGTCCGGCATCTCCGGCATGGCGCCAGCCGTTGTGGCAGCGGCAGGACCGGGGCCGCCCCGAGGCCCGTGTGGAGCAGACATCTTTTAGACACAATTGCTAATAAAAGAAGGACAGCCGGCGATACATTAGGCAACATCTGAAATTTGAGTTGGAGAAATAGGCTTAACTGTTAAAAACTGAAATTCTCAGATGGGGAGGTACATCTCAAATTAGAGGTGTTCTCAACTGAAGATGACCCTGCTTGGCCATAGCCTACTACTGTGGGCTGGCATCTCGTATACAACCAAAATACTCGCAGCGCGTTTTATGCAACGTGCTCCTGAAATAAGCGCCCAGGGCACTAATGCCTGGCTTTCGTGATCAATATCAGTCATTACAATTGACACAAGTGAAGATTAAATGCGCTGCAACCTATAGAGCCGCGTGTCTCCCTGCAAAAAAAAAAAAGACGAGCTATACTGCACGCCGAATCGCGTGACAAACAAGACAATTCCGAAAATTGAGACAATTATGTCCTTAAAATAACCAGTGTCAAAGGCTATCGGCCACAGGTAACTACAGCACGCCAACCTTGAGCTTCAACCCCAGGCACAAATGTTACAAAAACACAGAATGTTAAAAAAGCAAAGAAGCAGCGCTTGCCTTATTTTGTAATCATGTTAAATCCTGTCTAACCCATCGCTGGCATCCTCCAGAAAAGGGGTTAATCGCATGTCGGGATACAGATGCCCTATCCGTTCTTGTTTGTTTTCTTTCCGAGCGCGTCCGCTTCTCACACTCTCGCTCTCGCACGCCTCCAGATTGGGAATTCTTGGAGATTTCTTAAATGCACAAAAATTGATGCAATGAAAAAATCCACATAGGCGAGGTAGGCGGAGCGACAGAAACACGTAGAACAAAGCTGAGCGGCTCCATGAAAAAGAAGAGGCGAGAGGGGCGGGGGATGGGGGGGGGTGGGCACACTGTATGTTCATTGACAGCAAGCAGACAGCATCCGCAAAACACGGACTGGAGGTTAGTGTAGCTGGAACAGCATCAAGACAGCGTCATGCATATTTTATCCTGCGACGGATGCAGGATGACTGTGAAGTGTAAAGGTAAATACTGAATAAAGTCGAGGAAATGTATAACGCAAAATGGTCTCCATCTGCCCTCCTCTCCAGTAGGCTAACATTAACTTGAAATATTGCACTGAAAAATCAGTGCTCATACAGAAACGAGTTAACCCCAAGCTAAATCAGATGCAGCGACAAGCCTGGCAGTTATGGTGATAACATAATTAAGATTGTTGTCATACCTGATTAATGATAGACTGAAATTCAAATAGATGTTAAAGATGGAAGCAACTGCAACTATCAGGCAATACGTTTAGAAGACTACATTGATTATCTCACTGGATAACCAGGACGAAATTGCAGTTTTTTGTTGTTGTTCTTTTACTTTAAAACTACATTTCAGACCTGAAGTACTTTTTTAAAAACTATATCCAGGTCATATAAGGCTTTGAGTCTCCAAAACATAACTTAAAAAAATGTATTACTTTTTCAGACCCTTAAAACACTAGTTTGGGTAAAACCTCCTTACAATAAGTCTTTAATTTCATCGAAGCAGGTCTCCTGCCAGCCTGCCAACCTGACCACTGAACACCAAACCCCTCAGGTTAGTCCACCTTTACCTACTCCGGTCTAATCTGTGACCTCCACTAGATCCCTATCGACTCCCAGCCCTTTAGTTGGGACCTCTCTGAAGCTCCAGTGTTGATAGGATTATGTAATAAGACATGTGCATGGGTGGTTAAGCCCGCAGCGATTAAGAGGATAGAGACTATACCTCATTCAGACTGTAAGTTAATTAGCAACAAAGTAATCCCCTGCAACAAGTCAAAGAGAGGCATCAAACTTGGTGTCAATCCCATTGCTAAAATATTTTGCCCACAACACCATCCAAATAAAATGAATGAATAGCATTGATCATTTTTGGAAGTTTATTCATAAATACACAAGTACATAGGCAAACTAACCTTGACAATTGCTAACAGATGTAGTATGTATCACTGTCAGACCAGATGACTGTTTGCAATGCTTGAAAAAAAAAATGACTATAGTCATTATTATTGGTAGCCCCAGCAAACTGCCCATGTTCTGGTATAATTTGGGGAGTTTTGATATTTAACAAAACCATAAGAAGTTAGCTCATGAGATGCAGCAACAATGGTGGTTTGACATTTCAGTTGATAAACAGCATTGCTGCAGGTAGACTGTAAAATTGGGCCAAGTTGGCTTATAGCCTCAGAAAGATAGCAGTTTATTTGTGAGTTAAATTTTGCAAAACCACATCAGAAAAACGTAATATTCATTCGTTCATTATCCAAACAGCTTATCCATACTCAAGGTTGCAGAGATGCTGGAACCTATACCACTAGTCATTGGGCGGCAGGCAGGGAGACAGGGAGTACGGCCGATTCACCTGACATACATGTCAAATGTAATATGACAAATGTAATGTAAAATGTAATATAGCTTTCAAAATTAAAATCTGTCAATAATGATCACATCAAGATATGTTGTTAATGCCAAAGGAGTCAAATGTACAATCTTCTCACAGTGGTATTTGTACATACTTGTCTTTGTGTGTGTAGATCAAACCATGCCGTGTCCCTTTAACACTGTGAAGCACATGATGTGCGAGTCCTACAGTAGGAGTCCAGTCCCTCTCTTGTTGTATATTAAGATTCAGCTTCCTCTAAAAATGAGCCATATGAAAATGGAAATGTGCCCCCCCCCCCCAAAAAACAAACGTATTCACCAGAAAGTGTGCTACATTTTTGAGTGACAGCTCTGTCAATATGGCCGCAGGCGGATGTGATCTCTGGCTCTGCCTCATCTCTTGATGACACCATCTGGCCCCTACGCAATCTTCTCCACCTAGGTCTATTTCACCACTGTCAAAACGTGCTTCTCCTTCTCTGACACCACTGGAACAGTTCCTGGTTTGCTGTGCTTGCGTACGTTCTTTTCTCTGAAAAACACACATGAAAAGCCATGAATAACCCAACCTCACAGTGCTGCTGGTGAGAATATACAGGGGTGAGGGTGGGTGGAAGGGGGGGGGTTATAAGCAAAGTAAACAGAGAGGGGGGAAGACGACAGGGAGAATATGAGGGAAACAGATTGTTGACCTAACACCTACGTCACTGACTCAATTGTACCTTGGGAAAAAAACATAAACCATAGATAGTAAATCATTCAGTCCTAAGCACACATCAGTATGCAAACAAACAAAAATAGCACTAAGGTACAAATCATTGGACAGCAATGCAAACTGGTAAAATCAATTCACCATGCAAGCGGTAAATGTGTATGTAGGATCTATCTGGACAAAGTCATGGGGGATATTCCCATCATTGATATTTTGAAATTAGGCCGTTGTACCTACATCAGTCAGAAATACTCTGTCAACAGTCAAAGTCACCATATCCTCTACATGGACACAACTGAGACAGACTACTCATGAGGAAAAGCTGGAATGAGGCTAAAGATAATACTCAAAAGATGGATCAGCGCTGCCTCACTTTAGTGGTGCAGCCGAAGACAAAATTAATTCCTTCAGTAACCTTTAAAATATTCACGCTTCTAATGAGTTATTTCAGTTTCACAATTTTAAATAAGCCAGTTTATTTAGGACCACACCAGCTCCATGTCTTGAATTTATCAAGATAGTCCTCATACTGATTAGTTCCTCGATCAGTTGCTATGTTATCTATCAAGTTGTTGTTTATTTCTGCTTACATAAAAATGAATCGATCAGTCATTATTTTGATGGTAACAAAACCATTTCACTCCCAAACACATCCCAGTGTATCTCAATACTAGAGCTATGATGGAGAGAAGAAGTAAATGAGTCCGGGCCCATACTTCCTGCGGCGAGCCTCTTTCATGACGCGCAGCTCCTTGGTCTGGCTGAAGATGGCCTTGGGCAGGTGGCGGTGTTGTGCGATGCGTCGGATCTGAGGGTGATGCTTGAACTTCTCCATCAGCTTCTGGTTGTAGTTGACTGCCGTCTTCTCTCTGGGAGACAACTACACAGGGGCGGTGAGGAGTGAGACGGGAAGGCATTATTAGGAGAAGGAACAGAATTGAAGAGAAGAGAGGAGGGAAGAGGGGGAAGAAAACAGTGGATAAGTTACAGAACACAACACAGTAATGAGAGAAGCGAAGGGGGGGGCAAAGGGGTGGAAGGAGGTCAAGAGAAAGAAAACAGCAGGGGCAGGGAGAAAGAACAGGAGGGAAATAAATGAACAATAAAAAAGGATTACATGAAATGATGAGGTGAGGGGGAAAGTGAGGTGGAGGGAAGGAGAATGGGGGAGAAAATAAAATAAATTAGGGGTTGGTTAGAAACAACAGGCCTAATGTAAAGTAATACTTAAGGCTACTCAACACCCCTACTTTCACACAAAGTAATTTTCCCTGTTACTTCAAATTCATTTTTGAAAAATTGAGGATATAGTTCTATCCATTTGCTCTATTGCCAACAACAATATTGCTGCGAGTTTACAGAGTCTGATAATCATTTAGGGGATGTATACGGAGTATATTTTGCCATTACTGACAGTTGCGGTATGCTGGTTTACATCATAAAATGCTGGCCTGAGCTGCGAGCAGTAACTTCAGCTTGACAAACTGCACATTCAAATCTGAATTAATGTTTGCTAAAAAAGCAAAGACAACAGCTCGACAACCTCCCTCCCTCTCATAAAATTCTTGAGCCCCTCTCTCTTTACTTGGCTGAGCTTCTTTAAAAGGCGCTCTCCTCGAGGGCTTTTATTCTAATTAAAAGCAATGATTTTTCTCAGATTCAATTTGTTTGAGAAGAGCTGTCAGCTGCTGATCCAGTTGGACTATGCTACTTCCCCTGGACACACTGGTAAACATTATTCATGAAATTTTTAACAACTCGGTCACACACAAAAAAACAAAAAAAACAAAAAAACGAAAAAGAAAAGGCACAGGTGACTTGACTTGCAATTTCAGACTTTCAAATAGTCACGGGGTCCACTTCGGTGGGGCTCGCACAGCCTACATTTAAATGACCACATTTCGCGTGGTTTTTAATTCCCATATGAAGATCCATCCAAGATCTCAACAGAACAATACAGAGGAAAAGCAACAATGGCAAAAAAGCGATCTTGAATAAAAGAGAAGAATAAAATGGAAATCTAGATAATGCCACTCAAAAAGCCTTTAACGAAGCCAACAGACTTGAATATAGCAAAAACCCTGCCTTGCCTTCTAATGCTGCACAATATATTCATAGTTAGATTGCGTGGCAGTCCCTCTCAACAACAGTCAGCATGAAAAACCTCAACCCTTCAGAGAAAAATCACAAAAGCTGTCCGATTCTACACCTCAGTGGTATTTGGCCAAAATAAGGTGATTTGTTACATTGTGGCAAAGGTTGCTAGATGGAAAGCCATTAGAAATCGTATACAGTAGCTTATAAGGGACTCAAGACTAACCCAGTGTGATTTTTCTGCCCCAAGATCAAACAGACATAGCTTTGATTCAGCATTTCTCCATAATTAAAGACCCTTTCAGTACAACTAGATTGTTAATGCTTCATTACGCTCAGAGTGCCCTGCTTTAAGTGATTGGCTGATTTAAAGTGCTGATAAGAGCAGGGCTTGTCTGATCTATTTAAGTGCAAAGCTTGTGAATAAATCTCCTCTTACATAGTGACACTAAAACAAGTGCCAAAAGTTAGCTAAATTTTCCACTCCGATGCCGCATTAAGGGAATAAGGAAGAGTAAATCCAGCTGAGAATGAAAGATGGCCATTGCAGATGGCACAAGAAGATGCAATTCATCTTTATTCTTCATCTCTAAATGGCCTTTTGGGCATTGGTATAGTTCTCAACATTCTAAGGGAGGCTTGATAAACAGGAGAGAGAAACACGACATCATGCCCTACATTTCTACTAACAAACCATCCCTTCTTTGAAAATCATTGACAAGTGCCCCCTCCCAAGGAATATACTAAAAAAGTGAGAAGTATTCCATGTGATTTGTTGCTCATCGTGCAGTTAAGTTTTTTTGGAAATAATTTTTTTAGCCACGGCACTACATTTTGAGTTTTTTAGACCCTCATCTACCGCCAGTGCTGCTGTGCCAATTGGTACATTGTACTTATTGAGAGTGATTCTGCCCTAAGTCAGCATCCATCACAGCACTTGGCAGCAGCGCTGCCTTTGCTCCTGGCACACTTGCCCATTCTTACCCTGCTGAGGTGGGCACAGGGCCGTGGCTGTGTTGAAAAATGCAGCTAACTTATAATACAAGGTCAAACACAGGTTCTTCTATGGAGGGAAGTTTAAAGCTAGGGTAGACATTTTATATAAAATGCAACTTGATTGATTGATTGATTGTAGAAGTGTTTTTGTTATATGTGTTGAATGCTCTGACAAAAAGTAATAATAATAATAATAATAATAATAATAATGAGCCCGTCCAATCATTTCATTCTGTCCAAAATAAAATGACTGGATGGACTACCTGCCTGTCTGCAGACCATTATTTCAGAGAGAGGGCGTTCCTATTGGCTGTTCTACAAATGTAGACATGCGCACACGTGATCCTGCCCCGCCAGTTGCTTGTGGTTGTGTTAACTAGCTCTTTCCTCTCTACCAGTGCCCTACAAAAGTATTTTATTTTTTTTAAAATCAACAAGACCAACACAAAATGGCTGCTTTACATAAACAATATTAGTGTAACTAAGAGATCACTGAAAAAAATAATTCTTTATATGGATAGATTATCAACTACAATACAAGTTTCAAGAGCCTCGTTTTGCATTTCCTGGTTGTACACATCTGAATTGACCCTTCGCTAAGCCCCGCCCTAGAACAGCCACTGTCCAATCCTACATTAGTAACCGTTATTAAGCAGGGGAGGCCTGGCAAGCTATTGAGGAAATGCCGAAGCAGTGCGCTTACGGTACCTGCAAATCAGACAGCAGATATCCTAAAAGTTTGGAGGGTGGGGTCGTATTTTGGGCTTTTCCTAAGCGTAAAACCCAAGAGGAAAAATGTCGAATGTGGATCAAACAGTGTGGAAGGCCTCAATCACAGCTGAATCCATCGAGGATAAACAAAAACACATTTGTTTGCTCCAAGGTATGCTTGCTAACGTTAGCTAGCTAGGTTAGCTAACGTGACAGTCAACTGGTCTCTGCTTTCGATCCTGTCTAGCCTTTGCGACCACCACCGATGATACGGGCACAGCCTTTATTTTACCACCTCTTGGTTTGTGCCATTGTTGTGGCAAACTTGTGCAGGACTTAGCTGACTCTTCTGTTCTTCCCTTTATAAGATCCAGTGTATGGATCAAGCCCACAATGTGTAAGCAATATCCTGGTGCACTTTAAACAAATGGGAAAGTGCATGTGAGCTCCCCTGATCCAGCTGGCTAGCCTGGCTAGCTAAAACATAGCCTAATGTTAGCTAGATCTGAAAGCTAGCTAGTAGGCTATATGGACTCATAACTAAATGTCAGCTTAAAATACAACTTAAAATACAACTATCTATATTGTCTTACCCTGCTGTACACGAGCATCGTTGTTCATTTATCTCCTTGTCCTTAACGTGAATAGTTAAGACGTGGGGTGCCTGGGTCTTATATTGGGACTTGTAGGCTTTAGCCTCGATTTTAATTTCCCCTTCATTCACACGCTGACAAATTATATCATGGATGTAGCTTTCAAATGCATATTGCAAGCCTTTCTGTCTACTTCTCTCTGATATCTCCTTGCTTTTCCAGAAATTGGATGTCAATTCACCTGGAATATCTGTCACTGACATGACAGTAAACGCCATGTTTAAATTTTGCAGACGAACGATAGCTTGCCAGGCGAAGCAACAGTAACCAAGGGGGGCGGGACATCGCAAAGGGTGAATTATATGCCTGTGCTGGTCTAGTGGGAGGGGCTTAGGACAGAGAAGGGAGGGGGGAGAGCTGCATTTTCAAATTCTGGCTTTTTTTTTTTTGCCTTTTCCAGAACACTGCCTACCCCAGCTTTAATTTCTAATAGCTGAGACAAACACAACTTTAATGCTTTACATACAACATGGGACCATTAATTACTAATTAATAATTTGTTAGCGCCTTATCATATCACACAAAGTTAAAAACTCAGTTAAACTGACAGCATGACCTGGCAGAGTTGCAGGTAAAAAACTTTTTTAAATACAAAGCAACTTTGCCTACCAAGCAACTGCCTACCAACACGGGGATCACCTGTTCGAATCCCCGTGTTACCTCCGGCTTGGTCGGGTGTCCCTACAGACAACTGGCCGTGTCTGTGGGTGGGAAGCCGGATGTGGGGATGTGTCCTGGTCGCTGCACTAGCGCCTCCTCTGGCCAGTTGGGATGCCTGTGGGGGGGGGGGGGGGGGGCTGGAGGGAATAGCGTGATCCTCCCACATGCTACATCCCCCTGGCGAAACTCCTCACTGTCAGGTGAAAAGAAGCGGCTGGTGACTCCACATGTATCAGAGGAGGCATGTGGTAGTCTGCAGCCTGCCCCGGATCGGCAGAGGGGGTGGAGCAGCGACCAGGATGGCTTGGAAGAGTGGGGTAATTGGCCGGACACAATTGGGGAGGAAAAAAAATCCCCAAAAAAAACAACAACAAAGCAAGTCTTGTAATGGTATCACTGTGTTCTGTTAACCAGCCCAGTCGATGGAGCTAATCTTTACGTGGTACCTCCCCTTGTGTTGGAAGGAGGAAAGACAGGACTCACCACTCCCAGTTTCTCAGATGCATTAGCTTTCCACAACCGGATGTTCATTTCATCAGAACCACTCAGAATGTATTTGTTGTCTGCTGACCACTTGACACATATGACGTGCTGCATGCGTTTGGTGTGGTACACTTCCCTAGTATCAGAAATACAAAAAATACAACAATCATACTTGATAATGTGACAACAACTAATGCGTCATTAAATCTTCTTTGGCTGTTTTAAAAGAAACAAACATCACATGTGAATAAGCTAAAGAAGGCACTGGACTGAACATAGTGAAGAAGAATAAACTAATATTTGTCTTGAGTTAACCAATATTTGTCTTGAGTTATGGTCCAGTCCACTTTTCGACATGATAAAAATAACATTACGCTCATGGCAAGGACAATAATTTAAGGTAGAAGCTGACATATGGTAATGTATGAGTTTATCCAAAAATTTAACTTTTGAACAAAACAAAATTGTAAAACACTATTTGCAAAGAACAAAGGAATACCTGCAAACTACTGGGCACAATATACCAGCTACAATAAAGGAAAGCTTGTACTAAGCACCTGTTTAACAGTTGTACTATCATACTGAATCAATGAAGTATTTAAGACAACTCTAGAAAAGCATTAATCGTTCTGACCTGCTGTGGCCACTGCCCTTGGGGAAGATGCGGATGGACTTATCAAAACTGGCTGAGACAAACTCCCTCCCAGTTGGGGAGTAATCAATATCAAGTACTGCGGAAACATGGTCCATGTGCACCATGACGGGCTTATCCAGGTACCTCATGTCAAATGTGTATAAACTAGGGACAGACAAAATGACAACCATGATAGTTTTAATAAGGAAAATGCTCATGAGAATTAAAGGAGAGGGGCTTCCCACAATTGAAATTGTTTCTCTCGCTCATGTACTCCTAAACATGATCACTCACTTGTAATCCTCATTTGAACATGTGAAGTAAAACGCTTCCATGGGGTTCCAACATAACGTGTTACTTTTGAAACTCATAATCATCTGAGGGGAGAAAATTGTATATACATCACATAAATACATATAAAACCATATATGTGGTGTACATATGAATGGCGGAGACATACCTTCTTGAGTGGTGTGGCTTCTCTCATGTCATACAATACTATACTTCTGTCTGACGCACAGCTTCCAAGAATTTCAACCTGAGGAAAGACAGGACCATTACGTCCCACAACTTAAAGATAACTTGGCAAATGTACTTTTTCCTCTTTACTTTTCACTAATAATGCTCTTTTTTATTTCTAGTTCAGTCCTGTCATGACATAATGTGGCAAAGTAGTAGTGCTAGTAAATAAGCCAAAGTGTTATGTGTTTGCTCTGCATCGTGGGAATGCATGGTGGAGGCTCACCTCTACAGGGTTAAAGCGCACAGAGCTGAAACTGTCAACACCCCAAGAGAAGGAGCGGATAGGACTGCTCCTCTGCTCATCCCAGATGTCCACCTGTTGGCCACATGTTGCCAATACACCTTCTTTGTGGTGATGGTCTATCCCTGTGAATACCGACTGTGTGGGAGACAACATGTTATTCAACATCAAATCGGTATGAGATATAATCTCAAGTTGCTGCTGCAAATCATATCATGTTTGATGCATTTACATGACACTTACATCCAACGTGCTCACATACGCTGAGTACACGCATTTGTAGCATACAGTGGATACGAACAGTCTACACACCCTTGTTAAAATGGTAGGATTTTTGTGACGTCAAAAAATGCAACAAAGATAAATCATGTCAGAACTTTTTCCACCCTTAATGCGAAATTGCAACCAATAAAAATAAAGTGAAAAACAATCAGAAACATTTTACAGAAAAAAAGAAGAAAAATACAAAACTTACAATATCCTGGTTGCATAAGTATGCACAGCCTTTCATAATTGGGGGTGTGGCCGAAATCACCTCCCCGCTAACGTTGGCAGTGACGAAAGTAAGATGTATTTTTCCCCACTATTGTGCTGAAGCTGTAATGACACCACTGTGTGCCTAGCCATGCCAGTGTTATACCAGAACCTGCGACTGTCAAAACTGTGACCATGTTTCAGTAACCAAAAAAACTGGGGAATAGTCCGAGAGTTTGGCAGCAGGCTGGACAAGTCCTCCCACCTCCCTGTTAACTTTAGGTATGGGTAAGGTGTGGTTAAGGTCAGGATAACTATCTGGGAGGCTGGTCATCCCTTAGCACTGCAATCTAATGACAACAGCAAGGTGGTGCTTTCTGTATGTTCAGGACAACCATACGGTCACATTTTTCGATGGTCACAGATTTTGTTGTAACACTGGCAAGGAGTCAGGTGTACAGTTATCGTTTGTGTTTCAGTTAGCGCTGGTGCTGAAATCAGGACTCAAGAGTTCCTACAGAACAACTACAATGGCAACAAATAAATCCACGCAATGGCGTTGGTCTACATAATGCACAAGCGATGCTGGCACCAGTTTCTCCTCCACTGACAACAATTCAGACAGTTTTGCTTTTTTTGTGATAGAAAAAGACAAATGCCTACTTATTTTGATTTCCATACATGTGCCAGCATCAGAGCAGGTTGTAATGATGGCACTGTAAGATAACAATTCCGTATAAAATAGGGTTTCCCTGATGAGGACTCATCACTCTGTCTTTTTGCTGCTAATAAGGACAGAGACTGGTGTGTCTTTCCCTGGGGAACATTTTTGACCGTATCAGATGTGGTGTCACTGGATGTGACCTGAATGTAAAACCAATCAGTGAATACCAATGTCATTAGGCATCGTGTAAGATATATTTCATAGACCTATTACAGATGACAGCATAGCAAATTAAGAAATGTTATGTAGTTGAAAAAATATGTAATGTTAAGTTAGTCTATGGTGCAATTTTTCTTTCTTCTGCATTTTCACAGAAGAGGGTGTGCTTTTGGATATAGTAGCTGAGGCACTAAAAGTGCAATGAGCACTGATTAAGATGAATTTTAAGTGGTACTATTTTAATGATCGTTGTAGATATTGTGATATCAATACCATGATATTTTTTGCCATGATCATATAGTGAAAATGTTATATCTTGACAGCCCTAGTAGAAGCTACTACAACTTCCTGTTTAGCTAAAACTTATACAAGGGAGCTAGACTATCTCGAGGTTTCCATTTTGTTTTTGATATTATATACCTTGCCCAAAATAGTGCTGACTGGTTCCTCTTCCTCACCGTAGCCTGGTGCCTCCAATTTCCACTGTTTGATTGTTCTGTCATCACCAACCTGATACACACAACACACAAAAATTATGCTGATTCTGACCAGTGATAAACACACAACATGCAATGACAAAAGAACCTCATGTTTTAGGCCAGTTGAATGTCTGATAATAATGAAATCATTTTCCAAGGTGTAGTAACAGGAAAAAGTTACCGTAAAAAAGGAAGTGCCACAAAAGCGGACAACCATTCCCCGGACAAAACCTTCATGTGCTTGTAGTGTTCGGACACATTCACGTTTGGATAGATTCCATACTTTCACCTAAGGACCAAATTAAGCATATATTACCACACAGTGTCAAATCCCTGCAAGAATGCTTTATCTCAACATCCTTACAGAACAGAAAGCCAAAAACACTTGCCAACACTGTCTACGTTGTGGTAGATCATAAGGCTAGGTGATATAGGCAAAACATAATAGCCCAATACACTGCAAAGGATACAAGACTAAACGTTTCTGCTGCCCAGTTTCTTTGTGGCAGCCTATCGGTGCCTAATTATAATATTTATTCATTACAATAGCTGTGGTGAAAGTGATAATTGCTATCATTACGATCATAAATTAAAGTAACATAACATCAACAAAATATTCCCTTAATCTTATGAAAATGTTTCTGATAACGAGAAAGAACCTGTGTAGTAATCTTTTCAAATGCGTTTGCATTGCAATGTTTGATTACTCTCACAATATGCCATTAAAGGTGCTTATATCTACTACTACTACTTTCAGCTGCTCCCATTAGGGGTCGCCACAGCAGATCATCCATTTCCATCTCTTCCTGTCCTCTGCATCTTCCTGTCACACCAGCCACCTGCATGTCCTCCCTCACCACATCCATAAACCTCCTCTTTGGCCTTCCTCTTTTCCTCTTTCCTGGCAGCTCCATATTCAGCATCCTTCTCCCAATATACCCAGCATCTCTCCTCCACACATGTCCAAGCTGTCTCAATCTTGCCTCTCTTGCTCTTTGTCTCCAAACCATCCAACCTGAGCTGTCCCTCTAATATACTCGTTCCTAATCCTGTCCTTCTTCGTCACGTCCAATGAAAATCTTAGCATCTTCAAACATCTTCAACTATGCCACCTCCAGCTCCGCCTCCTGTCTTTCCGTCAGTGCCATATAACAAACAATATAACATAGATGGTCTCACAACCATCTTGTAAACCTTCCCTTTAACTCTTGCTGGTACCCTTCTGTCGCAAATCACTCCTATTATTCCATCCATCCATTATCCGAACCGCTTATCCTGCTCTCAGGGTTGCGGGGATGCTGGAGCCTATCCCAGTATATATTATCCCCCCCCCCCTTTTTTTCTCCCCAATTGTATCGGCCAATTACCCCACTCCTCCGAGCCATCCCGGTCGCTGCTCCACCTCCTCTGCCGATGCGGGGAGGACTGCAGACTACCACATGCCTCCTCCGATACATGTGGAGTCACCAGCCACTTCTTTTCATCTGACAGTGAGGAGTTTTGCCAGGGAGACGTAGCGCGTGGGAGGATCACGCTATTCCCCCCAGTTCCCCTCCCCCGCGAACAGGCGCCCTGACCAACCAGAGGAGGCGCTAGTGCAGCAACCAGGACACATACCCACATCCGGCTTCCCACCCGCAGACACGGCCAATTATGTCTGTAGGGACACCCAACCAAGCCGGAGGAAACATGGGGATTCAAACTGGCAATCCCTGTGTTGGTAGACAACGGAATAGACCGCTACACTACCCGGACACCGCAAATCACTCTTCTCCACCCACTCCACCCTGCCTGCACTCTCTTCTTCACCTCTCTTCCACACTCTCCAATACGTACATAAAGGCGTGCTTATATGTACTTTAAAAATTAAAGTTGCTCACGGTTTGCTCAAGCCAGAGGGAAAAAATAGACTTGGAGCATAAAATGTCTCTACCGCTGGCTCGCCTACTGCATGTGGCTGGCTGGTATGAAAAGCTGCATTTGTTCACGTGGACACGTATTGAAAGAGTAGTAAAGTGTAGTAAGATGAGAAGAAAAACAAAGATGGTGAAACAAATGAGTTGATAAACTTTCTTTAACTGCAGCTTGCTTTAAACATTATCTTGTTTGGCATGCATATTTTTCAGTCCAAATTACCTCATGAGAGCAAAATTTAACCACATTAGAGGAATAAAGTTTCCATTATGGATTCAGAACCAAAGAACATTGCTTTGTCATCATCTCGCTGCCTGCCGTCACTCCTGTTGCTTATTTATTATTCACTAAAGCACACACTGTTAGTACAAGTTGCAGAGTGACATTGCACATCTCCTGATCAAAATGTAAACAAACAATAACGTCATTGAAGCAGGCACTGGATTATGAGATGGTTTGATTGGCTAATGCACACAGCCTACTCAATGTGTTAGGTGGCATATCACATGCGTCCTTACATTACTGTAATCGCAAATGATATATCACTCACATCTTGTGGGTTATCAAACCTAACCTATGTGCTATGTCATACTTCTAAAGCCTTACTACATTTAGTAAGATGATGTTATATTTATGGCAGCTACTAGGTACCTCGCCATCACAAGAGCCAGAGAGCAGGGTGGACAGACTCTTGGTGTGCGAAGCCATGCAGTTGACTCCGTCTCTATGGCCATCCAGGGAGGCCAGGAAAGGCTTGGAAAACACCCTGTCCAGTTTAGTAGCATTCAGAGCCCGGGTGTACTCTCTGGGCACCTCAAATGGATGGAGGATTGGATCGTAGTTTCTGGGGACTATGGAAAAAAACAATAAAAGCCACCTCTTTACAGTTAAGATTAAATGTACTGACCGATTTTAATCAATGGATTAAATTTGCTGTCAGCGATGCAAGTTAATGGCTACTCAGTATTTCACTAACACAAGCGTAATGTGACAGCTGAGATCGGCTATATCAACTCTTAATCGCTCCGCTAGTTTGCATTGATGCAGGAGGTATCCAACTTTAAAACTGCACGGATTTGGGCTGCATCATCTCCAACTACCAAACCGGCTAGCCTCAATGTTTCTGATCACCGCTAAACAAACGTTAGCTAGCTAGCCGGATATGCGTCGGTACATTTGATTCAACTTACCGCGTTGTATATCATATTTAGTCTCGCGGACATAATTGTCCGGATTCCTGGACAGTACTTTAACTTTCATACTGTGTGATGGTGAAATGAATCTGAACGAAATGAAGTAAACTATAATGTTAATACTAATAGTTGAAAACGCGAGAGTCAAACGCCCATGTGTTGATACGGGTGATGTGACGTAGTAAGACCCGTTGCATTATGGGATTGCGTTGCGTCACGCAAGTCTCAGTGGTAAGGTCAAGTTAGTAATGGGTGTATGTTGACGCACTCTAACCGCATGTCGGAGACGTGGGTCATTTGAATCCACGAAAAATGAAGAGCTTACGCAAAATGAATACCGTCAGTACATCCGATTTATGCCTGACAATGTGAGTGCCATGCCATCACGTTTGCTGTTGAATAACATCGCTAGCCGCCGGAGGAAACCACGTTAAACATGGGGTCTGCTCCGAACCACAGTGGCGTTGCAGCAACAGAATCCTCCGTCCACCCTGGCTCTAATTTCCCCATCGCGGGACATTTTAAGCATGTCTTCAGCCACGTTAAATTGGAGAACCTGGCCGCAGGACTCAGCGGAGGAGTGGTGTCGACATTGGTGCTTCACCCACTGGATCTCGTGAAAATCAGGTTCGCAGGTGGGTGTACCGACTTGTGTCATGTTGTTTCTGCCACATGATCCACATGCTGCACTCCACTTGGAGGCATTTTTGCTCAAGCTGCCTGTCAGTGTTGCATGTGTGACGTTCCAAAAGTTGGCTCAAATAAATGTTGACATGCACCAATAATGCTCTTTTCTTATCTTTATGCAGTAAGTGATGGGCTGGAGTTGAGACCCAAGTATACTGGCATTTTGCATTGTATGAAATGTGTCTGGCAACAAGAGGGGCTTAGAGGACTGTACCAAGGAGTGACACCAAATATTTGGGGAGCTGGAGCATCATGGGGTCTTTATTTCTTCTTGTAAGTATGGCCAAGTGCACTGTATATATATATCATACTGCTTAAAAGGCTACTATGACAGAGACAGCACTCCGATGTCTTTCATCTCTGGTTTTTCCTTTCCATATTTTGTCCTGTTTCTTTTCTTTATAAATACTACCAGAAAAAGTGTAACAAGTAGGGGTTAGCAGTGAGCAATATGATAACCTTACATCATGTTTCAAAAATGTGTTAATATTTGCTTTCATGGAGTGTAGGTATTGTAATTATGTGGTACACCACAATCTGCCGATGCCAAACGTACACCCATAACTTGCTCCACAGCTGTTCACTTCACATTCCCTTTCCCCACTTGGTAACAATTCTGCCAAACTATTGCCCGCAATTATGTTTAGGCAATGTAGATCAAGATAAATGAGTTTGATCTTTGATCATTTTGACAACTTTGCAAGACAGCTCTCGCTTGCAAAGGCTTGTAGGTCATGATAGCCATTTAAAAAGGCCAGACTTGGTCACATATCATGTACAATGATAGACGTTTCTTTTTTTCCAGTTTGTAACCACATTTTACCAAAACGATGTGTGTGAAGTTCAAGATAAGCATGCACCTTTTTTTTTGTAATAACAACTGAATGGGACATGATGAATGCAACAACACAATAAGAATTTGTTATAAAATGGTTGTAACTCACTTATCTTTAACAGGTTTTCATCAGCTAAATGTGATACTTCTCATTGTACCTCTATTTATTTATTTAGTTTTTCTGTTGACTTCAGGGGAAGAGCTTAAAGTGAAAACCTCACTTTTAAAAGCACCATCTTTTTTTTAAATACAAAGGCAGAAAAAGTTCTCAAGTAATTTACTGACTCTAACCATTTATCTTAAGATTTAATAAACAAGTTAACCATTTTTTTTTTTAAAAAAAGACAGTGTAAGAATCGTCATGCATGTGAAGCCAGTTAAAATACATTCATAACCAAGTGGCAGCAGTACAGGCTTGGTGGAGCTGCTGAAAGCATATCAAGAATTCCTTGATCCAAATGAGCCATTAAGTAGCTATATCGAGGTGAAATCTACTCCACAGTAAGGTGTACAGGAATGTTAAGCATTGCAACAATGGACGGCAATTGTTCATCCATTATCATAACCGCTTATCCTGCTCCCAGGGTCGTGGGGATGTGCTGGGCGGCAGGCGGGGAGACACCTTGGACAGACTGCCAGGCCATCCATGTCATTCAACATTTACCACTAGAAATTCAAAAATAATTTTTACAAATTTTCGTGAAACAGATCTTAGCTTGTTATTGGTGCTATTTATTCATAGGCTAATCTTTATCAATAACGATAATATAAGAATATCCAAGCCGCTTACCCTGCTTTCAGGGTCGCGGGATGCTGGAGCCTATCCCAGCAGTCATTGGGTGGCAGGCATGAAAACCAAGGTCACCTTATATCATGTACAATAAATAACAAACAACAAAGTTCAATGGAGCCAATAATTTTGTCTAGCAGTATGTGCTTAACCCATGACCGTGTTTTTGTATTTGAGGTGTCCTATTTCCCATGTTATCTCCTCTACAGTTACAATGCCATTAAAGCATACACAAAGGAAGGTCGTCAAACAGAACTGAGTGCCACAGAACATCTGGTGTCAGCCGCAGAAGCAGGTTAGTTCTACTTTTATCCGGACACGGCTGCGCCACTTACACTGATAATCAATGTTGAGTCTACAATAACAGCCAAATACTACAACTCTGACTTGGCTGTGACTGATAGTGAACAAGTCAAATTGATCTAATTTCTCCTCTATTCATTATGGCCTAATGCAGTCACATGCATTGGTTTCCTGCATGCCTTACCCAGAGGGTGGAAAGCCTCTCAAAAGCTTAACTGGTAAAAACTGGTAAAGGCACAAGGGAGAGTGACCTCTTTCTGTCATGGCATGTAATTCTCAAGTGACATTTATCAAATGTAATAAGAAAGACATGAATGTGGGATCTGAGTTTGTCACTTCTTCACAGTACCTATTCAGAAAGGCAAAGTTGGTTCATATGTGATTAACCCTTACCTAATGTAACTCCGGCACAGCACAGATAGTTAATGTGTCAATTAAGTTGACATTATTTAGGCCCCCATGTTGCTAGATGTGGTCTTTTAGTGCTATCATACATCACAATGCCTGCTTCTTTGTCACCTATTTGAATAAAGAAATGGATCTATGTAATTTCATGCTTGCTTCTTCTGTGTCAAGGAATAATGACACTCACCCTAACCAACCCAATATGGGTGACCAAGACCAGGATGGTGCTACAGTATAATGCTGATGCAGCCAGTAAACAGTACAAGGGTATGTTTGATGCACTGGTCAAGATCTACCGCCATGAGGGAGTACCTGGACTGTACAAGGTGAAACGTCAATCTAACGTGATTACATCTTCTATAGCAATACAAATAGGGTATATTTAGCTAATACCACATAATACTGAAATGCAATTGTAAAGAGAGGTTTCAGGTTTAAGCTGCCACTGTCCCACCACAAGAACTAGTCTTGCATCAGACAGGTTGTCATTTTGCCATGTGGGGTTGCAGTTAAGTGAATTACCGCCAGAGGTCTCTACTTCTCCATGTTGTCATGAAGCACGCAGTCACTGGTGTGTTAATGCAACGCAATGTTCAGGATTTATTGTAGCGGCTTCATTAATACCGTGTAAATACATATGGAAGATATGAGTTCAATTAATATCACAGTTGTAAGTGATGGTTTGTTGAAAGGGTCTGTGAGGATCGAGCATACCATCTTATGTGCTGGAGCATCGTTATTAATGCTTTATATGCTGTCTGTAGATGTTTTACATTGAATTGCGGGAATGTGCCTGACACAAATGGCTAACAGAGCATATGCATGTTAAAGGGGTATATCCCTGGCCTGTTTGGAACGTCCCACGGAGCGCTGCAGTTTATGGCCTATGAGGAGCTTAAGAGAGACTACAACAAATACAAGAAAATGTCTTCGGATGAGAAGCTGGTGAGTCATTAATCCCATAAACCACCAACAGTCTGGAAATTTACTCACTCTTTGATTTACCTCACATATGACCTGTGGCATGTACAACATATGCTTCAAAAATTGTCAAATTAACAATGAATCCACAACGGATGAGCAGTAATTGGCAAAATCAACTCAACGGTTTTTCGACCCTACACTGTTCACTATTCGGTTCTCTCTTTCTCGTGATGTTTGATACATGCGCTCACACGCCCTCCTCACATTGCCCCCCCCCCCCCCAATCAATGCAGAATCCGCTGGAATATATCACAATGGCAGCGTTATCCAAAATATTTGCTGTGGCTACAACGTACCCATACCAGGTGGTGCGAGCTCGCCTGCAGGACCAGCACAATAAATATCGTGGGGTCACCGATGTCGTTAGAAGAACATGGAGGTATATTACCTGTCTACTCACACTGCCTTTGCTCATACTTTGAATACACTTATCCCAAAGTAATAAAAAATAGATTTCATGCAAATTAGTTGAATACATCAAACATAGATGAGACATCCTTTTTATATTTGAAAAAGACTGCTTAAGGAAATAAGAAACCGCTCTGATATGAACACTGGTCTTCTAAGAGGAACAATTTTGAGATGCCCTACTTAAACTCCTACTCTGATGTTTCTATTAGATACAGTTGATGTTCAGTTTTACTTTTGAAGTACGCCTTTTGTTGTAGCATGATATTAATTAGATTCATTAGCATCTCCAGACTTCACACAATCTGTTTGAAGTTTTCCCGGTGGTCCACTGGGACCAGGTGGAGTAATTACCTTATGGAGTGTTATTATTGGAGTAATTACGGTATTGGTATTGCAGTATGGTTAATATGTTTTCACTGTCTTCTCAGGAATGAAGGCGCCGTGGGGTTTTATAAAGGAATCATCCCCAACCTGATCCGCGTCACTCCGGCCTGCTGCATCACCTTTGTTGTGTATGAGAATGTGTCTCGCTTCCTCCTAGGGGAAACCTCCTAGGGCCTGAGAACAAACCATGGACAGCAACAGGGACATCAAATGGACGCTGACATGGGTGCCACAATGATGGATGCACAGAGGAAAAAAAAAAATCAATATTGCGTGAGATATTCAGTCGCACCAGGACTCAGGAAGTTGATAGTTACGGAAACAGTTTTCACCGTGACACCTTCAAGACTGAATGAAGTTGAATAGCGTACGGTAGACTTTTCTCTGAACATTAATTTGGGATTGTCAGTGAAGTGTGGCAGTGTTCAGCACAGGCCACAAGTGTTAAAGACCACTATCCGCCTGCTTCGCATTGCAAAACACTCAAACTCTGGGCAGAAGGATGTTGTTATAAATATCAGGGCTCACAGGAGACTGCAAAGATGGTCATCTTTTTCAAATTTTTTGAAGTGTGTTTAAATGTTTCACGCTTACTTCGACAGAATAATATCACGTTGAATACATAATGTGTATTCTGGTGGGCTGGAAAATGGGAAGCAAGCCAAAGCGCACATCGCTCTCACCGCACTTAGCAGACATCTTTTGTTCTCAGGTTATCAGTGGCATTTATAAGTAATATTAGTCAATTCCTAGTTAAATTATTGTTGTTTTTGAGGGAACAGCATCCAAAACAAAATGCTTGGAGGTGGTGCTCGAGCTCAACATTTTAGAAACTTGATATAGGAACAATTTCAATTTCATTCATTTTCCACAGAATATTTTTTCTTTTTCTTTTTTTTTGGTGTGGAATGTCTTCTTTTTTTCTCAAAACAAACTTTGCGCTTGCATTGTTATTTCAGCAATTATTTTTTTAGATTCTAAACTGACCATGTCAATCATTTCTCGATTCTCATGTTTACATGCAGTTAATAAAAGTGCTTTGAAACGATTGCTGCTGGAAATGCAAAATTGCAAATTGTAATGCACTTTTGATGTTTTGAATGACACAGAAATTACAAGGAGCCGCAAATGAAATTTTTACAAAAGATGTCTTTATTAACAGTAATAATGCATATGCCATGTATAAACAGATCACATTCATTGCATACTCAAACAACAGTATTTTACCACAACATAAGTTCATTGTTTACACCAACAGTACCCAGAAGCAGAAAGACTACAGTACAGAATTTGTTATTCCTGGTAAATAAAACAATACAGTACCTCTTGTTTACCAGCCTGTCAGCCACTATAAAATCAAAAGAAGACATTCAAGTTAACTCATTGACACTTGTTATACTTCACCCAACCAGACCTTATCATTTCGGGTGGCCAGATGACACACTGCGCCCCGTGACCGGTCCCTCCTCTTGGCGAGGTTCTTTATTTAGGCAGTTCCTCTATGATAATCCTGGATACTGAGTTCCATCCAGTGGATGCGTCACCTCTGGGGTAGTCGGCGCAGGTCCCCACCCAAATAGCCACGTCCACCAACCCTGCTTTGATGCCCTCACACATCCCCTCCACTGGGCAGATGAGGAAACAACAAAAAAAAAAAACACAAGTTTCAAAGCAGAACAAGTAAAACTATGTGAGCACAAAAACTGCCTGCCAAGAGGAGAGGCGCTAATTGCTTTATTTTCTGCTGCTGTGGTTGACTTTCCAGCCTGTGTAAAACACCAGACCGGGATGGAAGTGTGCTTCTTAACTTTACAATTTGAATGCTGCTGTATGCAAACACACAGGCAGAGCTTTTCAGGCAGCTTATAACAGCTTCTGCTGTTGCTACATGCCCAAAACAATTGTGGTGACTAGACTGTTCCTATAAGAAGGAAAAAAGTGAACAAGCTGCATTTGAAGTCCGGCGTCATCACTGGCGTTTCAAATTGGGGGAAATTCTTGTTTCTGAGTAAGCAGTGAGTAAGGTTACTGGCACAAGAACACACTAAATATCGGCGAGCTCAAAAAGATGTTAACCCCTGAGCTGCTGATATTACATTTGTTGTGTTGCTGGTTTCTCTTATATGATTTGGACTGGACAAAGCCATGGACCTCACTTGGTTCTGCTTCAGTCCTACCTGATGAAGTTCTGTGTATGTTGATGGTTGAGTTGAGCTCCGGGCTGCCTTGGTCCAGGTAGATGATGGACTCAATGGGTAGAGGCCCGGTGCACTCCGCCCCGTTGAAAGTGAAGTACCACCTCTGGCAGCAGGCGTTCTTACATTTGAGCCTAAGGGAACCACTGAAGAGCACCCTGAGAGCGCTGTCTGAACGTAGCTTGGTGAATGTGCAGTCCTGCAACACAGGGAAAGACAGGAATCGACACCGGACGGAGCAAGGATGCAAGCTCAAGAAAAACAGCAGTTGCCTGTGACTCAGTACACAGCTTGTATTTTTACGACTTCTGGTCAAAATATGGCAAGCATGGACAGTTTTGCACTTGAGGCTTAACAATACAAGCAGGGGGCTTATAAAATTTGCAATCCTGCAAGAAATCCACAAAAAAACAGCACTTTTCACCGAAATGCAAACAGTTATGGAGGCAGTGTGGTTTCCTTTACACTTCAGCAGGGCATATGTTCTAGTGTGGTTCGGTGGCAGATTTACAATAGTTGTGTTTTCCGTGAAGAAATACCTGCTTGCATCGTACACCTCTTTCCCTCCCAACCTGTGGCGCGCTGTGTATAATAACAGGACACTTACAGCTATCTTTCCCAGGTCGATTCCATAGTTGAGCGAGTTCCAGGCGCACTGTTTGTAGTTTGGTCTCCAGGGCTCCTCGAAGATCTCACTCACACATTCGCCTTTCTCCCCCTTCGCACCATCACGCCCTGGGATGCCCGGGGTCCCAGGGATGCCATTGCTTCCAGGGTTGCCCTCTCTGCCAGGGACACCAGGGGTCCCCTGAAGGCAGCTGCCATACTGAAATTAACCCAGAGAGAAGAGATAAGGTGGAGGGAGAGGAGGGGGTGGATAAAAGGAAGGAAGGAAAAAGAAGGGTGCAAGAAGAAAAGGAGGAGCACATAGCAGTGTCTAGGGTGTGTGTGCATGTGTGGATGTGCAAGCACATGCATGTGCGTGTCAGACGCAGCCTCTATTTATAAGCTTACATGTTCTGTAAAGACTTAAAATGACTGAAATACTACTGTCCACTCACCTATCACCAAGGTAGATTTTACCGACGACTTGTATAAACAAACAGCTGGCTGGTTGTGAATGTGACGAGTATGAAAACAGATGTGATTGACACTAAAACCAAGGTGTTGGCTACGGCATTAGGCCGTAAAGTACGAGAGTGTCGGACCATTATGTTCATAGAGACTTGACGAGAGTCTAAAAAGGGGGGAGATGCATGGTCAATGTTTGGACACATCTCTCAGTTTGATTCATTGGCCTGCCAAGTCCGTCTGGCTATGTTTACACAGACTCTTACTCAAGCTGAGTCAAACACACACACACACACACACACACACACACACACACACACACACACACACACACACACACACACACACACACACACACAGAAAGAAACAGGCCTCCAAGAGCAGCCCTACCACACACAGAGAGGCAGACACAATGCCGATAAAACATGTATTTTTATTTGGGTCAAGTCTGAATCCAAAGGCAACATTCTTAGACGTGCAAATAGCCTTACGAGAATACAACAAAAAGCCTACAATTTTGTCCAAGTCATAAACAGTGCACGGCACCCGGACTTATGTTTGAATAGACATAGTTCCTCAAATATGAGCCTTTTGGGTTGCAACATTTTAGAATGAAATGAAATAAAAATAAACCCAAATTATCTGATTTCACTGATAAGATGTTTATCTTTCAATTTCCTTGAAAGATGAGCATCCACTTATCGGTGAAATCCAACACACACATTCCCATCGAAGCGAGACAAATGCAAATTAATACTTTCAATATAGCCTGATTTACTATTTACTCTCCAACAACATATCCAGCTTTTAAAGGTGTTTAGGCATTGCTTTCAAGCAACTTCCGGTGACTCTTTGAAAACCCAAAGGAATGGCCTAAACAAATCAGGCCTTTAGAAATTGTTTGACCATCTTCTCCATTTCTGACCTGCTCAATGATGTTGGAATTAGAAGATTGGTCATTGTGTCTTTAGCTGACCCAGGATCCCCTTTTTGTAATAACAATATAAATAAAAGAATAATAATAATAATAATAATAACAACTATTTATTTATATAGCAATTTTCAAAACAAAGTTACAAAGTGCCTTACAAGACAAAAAAATTAAGTGCACGTAGTAAGTGTTAGTTAATAGGTAATAAGGCCTTTATAGGTCCTTAAAAAGGCTTATTATCGTTATTATGTGTTAATAAGACTAAATAAGTGTTAATAATGGCATTATAAACACGTTTTCGGCCACTAAGTGGCGCTATCAAAATATGTAAAACCTACTTTTTCACACTCGTCTTAGGTTGTAAATACAATCTGCATAAGTTATTGAAATAATTTTGATAGTCCACAGAATGCAAAAGCTATGACTTTTATAGCCTTATTACCTATTAACTAACGCTTGTTATAGCTTTATTAACACATAATGTATTTTATATGGACTTATAAGGGCCTTATTACCTATTAACAAACACTTATTACATGCACTTAATGTAAAGCGTTATCATATATCGTGATAATTGTCTCTCCTTCTTTAGAGCTTTCTTGAGTTTTGATATTTCTTTGTGCAGTTTCTATTTTGCTCTTTGTGGTTGTTTTTTGCCCCTTCTCAGCGTCAGTCTACAAATAATCATGATGATGGTAGCTGTAAATCCAATTATCACACGTGCTTAAACTTACACACGTGACACACACATGCGTTGATACACACCCACACGCACATAACCCCACAAATATGCGCAAAGGCACACAAAAAAAATGTTGCGATTCGTTCCAGCCTAATCTCATCTCACATTGAAGCCTTAACAACGTTATTTCCCTGCATTTTAAGCCTTTTATGAACTGTCTGGAGTGGTGGAGGTTCCTGTGCCCCCCCCCCCCACCCCCTCTCTCTGCTTTCGTGGTGTTGCGCAACCGTCCTCATCTTGCACTTCCGTGTCCTAAATCCCTCCCTTGGATCACCGGTCCTTTCTTTTCCCCAAACTGAGACTGAGACGAAAGCTCCCTTCGCTCTCTCCCTCTCTCTCTCTCTCTCTCTCTCTCTCTCTCTCTCTCTCTCTCTCTCTCTCTCTCTCTCTCTCTCTCTCTCTCTCTCTCTCTCTCTCTCTCTCTCTCTCTCTCTCTCTCTCTCTCTCTCTCTCTCTCTCTCTCTCTCTCTCTCTCTCTCTCTCTCTCTCTCTCTCTCTCTCTCTCTCTCTCTCTCTCTCTCTCTCTCTCTCTCTCTCTCTCTCTCTCTCTCTCTCTCTCTCTCTCTCTCTCTCTCTCTCTCTCTCTCTCTCTCTCTCTCTCTCTCGCCTGCCCTGTAATTATGGGAGTTTAAACGCCACCCGTTTCAAAGATTCAGTCCTCAATTTTTTTGGCAATCACTTCAGTCGCTCTATTTGTTAAGCCGGAAAGAGTAATGACATATTTGATCTGTGGCATGGCGGGGGGGGGGGGGGGGCAGGCGACTAAGCGGTTTGGCGAGGTGGTATGGGGTGCGTTGACCAAGCCATGGCAGCACGGTGGTTGACTTGGGCCAATCTACGGTTCACCCTTAACTATGTCAATTACCGGTGATTTATTTTACATCTGTATGTAAAAATGATGGCATTTTGACTTTGGGTTCAGTGCCGAGTTAAGAAGTCAATGTTCCCCGTTGATTTCCCTCACAGAGATAAGATATTCGGTACGATGCTTAACGGAGCCTACAATTCACATAGACCTTTATCTAGCCATTGGTTAAGGTCATGCTCACTTTTTGTTTTACCAAAAATACAAATCAAAACTTCGTCCGGAATGTACTGATAACACTAGCTGTCGGAAAGAGGTTGGTTTGACTGATGGTTCACGGCTGTCGTAAAGTGAGTTGTAAGATGGGGAGAGAGTAAAAGCTGCACAACCGATTGTGAGACTATTATTTACATATTATATACAATTACACTGAATAAACAATTACAAATAATCACAGGCTTGCACACCCCTTAATTTTAATCACGTGCCAGGTAAAAAAAGACAAATGAACGCCACCAACATAATAGATCTTATATAATTAATTGATATAAGCTTTTCAATTATGACTGTTTTATGCCACTGACTTTTCATGAGGAGTTTTATTCCAGCGAATTATAAACAATTGCCTTAAGCAGTAGTTTATAATATAAACAACTGTTATAAACAACTGCCTTAATCAGTTGTTTATAACTCCCTGTGAAGCAAAAAAAAATTAAGTTTATCTTGTCATGTTCATGCAGAGAAGTCTTGCCTTGTCCTTAAGCAAACACTGATGCCAAAGGGACCTGGGTCTGGGATTGTGAGCATACGTAGCTACTTTGTTGTTCAGCATACAGCTGCGTAGGAGTTAAGGCAAATGGCCAAGAGTCAACAAGAGTATAATAACAAAGGGCTCTCGCTTCCTTTGCAAAATCAAATGCTGAGTGGACCGCCTGGGGTAAGGGAGAAAAATGTCTGGTTCAGTTGATACGAATCTTGAGAATGCCAGAGTCGGCTATGAGAAGAGAACACAGAGAAATATAACATTAAACTTCAGTAAACTATAACATCATCTGTTAAACTTAGCTGCCGTAACAAGAACGTCTCTGTGAGGAGCCATCGGCCTGTTTAAAGCTGCAGTAGGTAACATTAAGCATTCCAATGCAAATCCTTCTGCTTCTCTCGCTGCTGCCTCGTATCACTCCGCCGAGCCCCTCCCACCAAATGAGTTCCACACCGCTCTTCAGCCGCTCTTATACAACCAGGAAATGTCAAAGCGAGACCCCTGAAACTTGTATTGTAGTTGATAATCTGTCCATGTAAAAAAATATTTCCCGCGAATCTCTCGGTTACACTACCATTGTTGATGTGAAGTAACCATTCTGAGTTGATCTTGTTGATTTTTAGGGTTAGGACTACAACCACAAGCGACCTGCGGGGCAGGGTGGAGGAATTATATTTCAATTCACTTGAACACAATTCATTGAAAGCTCACCGCCATCGGACCAGCTACGGGGTGGAGGAATTGATCGCGTGCGTCTGTATTTGTAGAACGGCCAATAGGAACGTCCTCTCTCTGAACTGACCCGTGATTGGTTAAAATCTTCCCTCCCGGGCTAGATTTTCTAAAGCCTGAATACAGAGCCAAGAGGAGGTGCAGAAGTCTAATTTTCTCTCAGATCATCTCATCTCTCATCTCATCTTCAGCCACTTCTCCGGGGTCGGGTCGCGGTGGCAGCAAGCTAAGTAGGGCACTCCAGAGGTCCCTCTCCCCAGCAACACCCTCCAGCTCCTCCTGGGGGATCCCAAGGCGTTCCCAGGCCAGATTGGACATGTAGTCCCTCCAGCGCGTTCTGGGTCTACCCCTGGGTCTCCTCCCAGTTGGCCGTGCCCGGTAAACCTCCAAAGGAAGGCGCCCAGGAGGCATCCTAATCAGATGCCCGAATCATCTCAACTGGCTCCTTTCGATGCGAAGGAGCAGCGGCTCTACTCCAAGCTCCCCCCGGATGTCCGAGCTCCTCACCCTATCTCTAAGGCAGAGCCCAGACACCCTACGGAGGAAACTCATTTCAGCTACTTGTATCCGCGATCTCATCCTTTCGGTCACTACCCAAAGCTCATGACCGACCATAGGTGAGGACTGGAACGAAGATTGGCTGGTAAATTGAAAGCTTTGCCTTCCGGCTCAGCTCCTTCTTCGCCACAATGGTCCGGTACAACGTCCGCATTACTGCTGATGCTGCACCAATCCGCCTGTCAATCTCCCGCTCCATCCTAACCTCACTCGTGAACAAGACCCCGAGATACTTGAACTCCTTCGCTTGAGGCAACAACTCATTCCCAACCCGGAGGGAGCAAGCCACCATTTTCCGGTAGAGAACCATGGCCTCAGACTTGGAGTTGCTGACTCACATCCCAGCCATTTCACACTCAGCTGCAAACTGCCCCGTGCGTGCCGGAGGTCGCGTCCTGATGAAGCCAGCAAAACCACATCATCTGCGAAGAGCAGAGATGCAATTCTGAGGTTCCCAAAACGGACACACTCCTCACCTGGGCTGCTGCGCCTTGAGATCCTGTGAATATCACAAACAGAATCGGAGACAAGGGACAACCTTGGCGGAGTGCGACACCCACCGAAAACGTGTTTGACTTTGTGCCAAGAATACGGACACAGCTCTGACTTTGGTTATACAAGGACCGGATGGCATGATCTCTCAGATCACTTGAATTACAATATGCTGAAAGGTTATTATCAAATTTTTGCCCAGTGACGCCATAAAAAACTGCCTACCCCAGCTTTAAGAGATTACATGGCCGCGCTGGAGCCACCTGATCCACTCTGGCGGAACAATGATGTCTGACATCATCCCATCGTGGGAAACTGGAATAACCGAAGCCTGTGATCAAATTATAAAATTACGAAGTGGCATGCATATTATGCTGTAATAGACCTGGAATGTGCTCTTTTGGAAATTTTGGTGAACTTCCAGACCCACTTGAAGGCAACATAATGTGAAAAGTGCCTATCGAAATACTCTACCTCATGTTTGGAATGAGCGAATAATTCTTCCAGTATGAAAAAAAAACAGTTAATGAAATGTCTGATTTTTTTAGGGATTGATTTGAATGTGGCGACCATTCAAAATGGGCGAATGAATGGATTCTCTGTCTACTTAGCCACACAGCTGACTTTTAGATTAACTTCCAGTCTGGTCGGTTTATAGCGACTGCTGAGGGTACACATTCTACCCCCAAATGGATTTTTTTTTTAATGACAGACCAAAGCTGAAATTCAAGCATAGAGGATGGGTTCCCTCTTAACACCGAGGGATCATTAGTATGTCATGCACCATGGTCAACAGGGCCATTTGAAAGCGTTCATAGAGCAAGCAGAGCAAAGACAGAAGATGAAGGGATTTAAGTGCTTGAGTGGATAGATATATTTAAGTGTTTAACTGAATGGATGGATTTGTTTATAGGCAAATTTAATTTACAAATTGAAAGAATGCAGCATTAAATATCACGATTACCAAGTTCAAATAAGTAGATCTTGCTTCCTTTGACCGAGTCGTGTTGCGTTTTCCCCCTAGGTCGTCTCAGTGCACTTGGTAGTGCAGATGGTGACATGCTTTTCATTGCAGCCTCCATTTCCTATCGCACTATCCAAGTTGTAGCCTATTCGAAATGTTGGCTGTTCACTTTTAAGTGAAATGAAGACAACTCTGCGCAACAGATGTGTGAAAGTAACGTGGCTTATAAAAATCCGTATCATCAAGCCCCCCCCCCCTGACAGTTCTACTCGACCGATGAGACAGACGATCAGAAAGACAAAGAAATAAGTAATCCGACATCTGTTCTGATTGGTGTTCTGTCCGGCCCATTCACACTTATGGCACATTAACAACAAAATAGCCTACCAGTTGCCCATATGCTGCGAAAAAATCCCAAAAATGGCAAAAATGTTGCCCAGCGTTATTTGATGCAACGTTATTTCTACAAAAAAGAAAAAGAAAAAAGGCAAGCCGGTTTTACTTATCTCCCCAACGCGACATACCTATCTCTTGCTGCGTAAAACGGAGAATCAGCTCCTCGACTTCTATTCATCCGTCTTACCTTGTCAAACTCAGCATCCTTTCGATACCCTCGGTTTCTCACCTTTTCCACTCCGTAAAGAGGTGAAATCAGGCAGGTGAGAAGCACCAGGCGTGCAGCAGGAGACATCACGTCGTCTGTCCCTTCCAGATTAAGAGACTTGAGACTCCAGCCGGCCGGTTTTCTCCCAAAGAGGTGTGGTGGCAAACTTTGCATCCCCTAAAGAATACGTATCCCAGCCCAGACACCGGTGTCACGGAAACGCGCATGCGTTCACCTTTGTTTTTACATCTACGCGCTCGGGAATAATAACAAAAAATAAATAAAAGATAAAACAAAAAACATGAACATTGTGCAACTTTTAAAACCTGTTTTTATAGATTATCGACATGGTTTTACTAACAATCCCGACTAAAGCGCAAGCTGCCAGTTCATCTCGTTGGATTTTGTCAGCTGTTCAGTAAGCTACTTTGTAAAAGCATGTTGATAAATCAGCAAATAAATAAATGAATAAATAAACAAACCCCTATAGCAACGTTGACTTGACGTCACAGGAACGGGATCCATGGGAATCATATTCTCTTGGGGATGTAATATTTGGCAATGCATAGGCAGGCCGTATCTCAACGAGTGATCTCCACAGGTTGTCCGGACTGTTATTTCTGATAAGAACAACAGATTAATGACTGACTCATTAATAAAGACAGACATTTAAGCTTTCGTTTTAATGATCAATCATATTTCTTTATCAAAAGACAACGAGGTCGATACAAAAACCGCTTGCAAACAATAGGCTATAAAATTGGCTAAAAGGTGTTTTAAAAAAACGTATAAAACTTTTCACAGATAATTTACACTAGTTTTCGGCGCATCATTTAACAGGATCCCTGTGAATGAGCCAATAATGAGGAAATAAAAACACTAGTATGAAATGGACTACCAAGCTTTCCCTTTACTTAATGTAACCGGACTGTCCCGTGAGTCCAAAATATGACAAGTTCAAAAGACAGGCGAAGGAAAGCTACCACATCTGACAGTAGGAAACCCAATCCCCCCGTACTGTACAGTAAAGCATACATTACAGCATGAAGACACCAGGGTGATTTTCATAGAATCTCATTGTGGAATTACTTACAGGAGAATCATATGGTTTGTGGTCCATATGTTATAAATAACCCATGAACAAAGCCCCAAATCCCCAAAATTAAGTTTCCAAGGACTGTCCCATACATCATTATTATACCAAACACACAAGTGGTTTGTGCTTCCAATGACATTCAAAGTGCAAAGCCCCATTGACCTCAACCCTCAAATTTCACAAAAAAGGGAATATATGTGTAATAGCCATATTACACATAAAAAAAAGTCTGTAGGTTCCTTAAAATACTCTGAGGATAAGAAGTTATCTAAATGAAGGCACGAAGGGGGAAAACAACTTGGGAAGGGTAGGAATTCTGTAAAAATTACAAAAACAAGTACAAAGAACATCTAAATAGGAAAGCTGTCATAAACATTATAATAAATACAAAGTTTTGACAGAGCTGAAATGTAAATCCCAGAATCAGCAGTGTGGAAACATCGGCTGCATGAACTTTACAAACATGCAAGTTTCAGCGTAAAAAGCAGTTACACAGAAGGCATTACACTTTTTTTTGTGTTTTTTTGCTGGGCAACATTTCAAGACATCGCCGCCTTTCTTTTTAACAATGTCAATAACTAAGACATAACAAAAGAAGTTTACCACAGGAAGACTTTCCTCAATTTGACCATTTGGCAAGATCATGATGTTCCTCATGACAAACACTCAGTGTAAAGACTAGTCCAGTGACAGGCTTTGATTTCCAAACAATAGAATATAATTTACATAAATATTGAGTTTGTTTACTAGTATGCAGACTACATTACTGAAATATCAATCTACAAAAAGGTATTACTTGTAATGTATACTGTAAAATGACATGACCACTGGTTGTTGGTCAGTGGAAATAAACCCATACAACATAGACAATTTTTCTACACGACGGTAAAAAGCTTGGAAAAAAAATCCTTTATAAAGCTCTAACACTCAGGGGCCACCTATATATCTGGAGGAAATGGCAAAAAACTGCTAAACTCTCTGTTTAGATTCTCCCTAAAACACACTGGACCGAAGATGCCAAGTTTCAAATACTTGAGGGAAATTAAACTTGGCTCACAATGCAGACCAACTTAACACAGTGTAACTGTTCAAATCATCGTGGACATACAGATTTAACAGCGACAGCAAACTATAGCACACAGCCAAAATGAATAGATGAAATCTGGTGTTTAGAGCAAGGACAATTAAACCAAAGTGTAGTGTGGTTTTAAGGCTGGTTGGATGGATGGATGGAAAAATGAAATTGCAAGGCGTTGTCTCAGCAGCTGCTGTCCTTGCTCTCCACTATTTGGCGTAGGTGGGAGGAAGAGCCTTTGATGCTGCCGCCGTGTGACATGTTGGACGCTGGAGGCTGCTGTCCACTAGGAATCTGCTTGGCCTCCGACAGGTCACTCCTGGGACTCAACCTAATCCAACAGTGACACATTAAAAGGTAACTTCAAGTGTAGATGTTTTCACTGTCCCAAGTTATCACACACTATCTGCTGCACCGTCACTTTACACCAAAACAGAATTGTTTGTAAAGTCTTGCAGTATCCGCCATGGCTACTACCATTGTATACATAGATATGAGCCAATTTGATGAATTTTACACAGCAAATTTCAATTCAAGCACGTCACCAATAAAGCCCTAAGGGTCTGTGTACATATGTCAAGATTTTTAACCTCTTAGCCTTTTTGTAATACTTTCGAGAAACATTTGCCATACAGCATGAACAAAAAGATTATAAATCATAGGGATGCATCTGTTCAACCAACTAAATTATCTGTAGCCGTACCCAGAATGGGCGGGGGCTTATAACTGAAGTGGGCGGGACACGACAGGAAGTTAGCGTTTTAAGCCTGAAATGGATATGGGTTGATCAGAAATTGCTATATTTATTGTTTATCAGGAAACTATCCACAGAACAGCCTCAGAATTGAGCTTCAGATCAATGTTTTTGATCACAAGAGTAAAAGAACTATTAACACAACATGTTTTTTACAAAATTTGAATGAATAAACTTCAGGGAATCAATGAACACAACACAAGTATGAAGTAAAATGCATGAACTAGTTTTCATACTCAAAATAACTAACTTTTTTACGTTTTTTTTTTTACTTTTTATAAATAAATTTTAACAGTGTGATGTTTATGTGTGTAATCAAGTTTTTTTTTACTGCCTAGTGTTTTTTGATTTTTTTGGGGGGGAGACAGTATTTCTTATTTCTACACAAAGTACAACAAAATGTTAATTATGTGGTGTGGGTGGGTGAGAGAGAGAGAGAGAGAGAGAGTGAGCGAGAGAGAGTGTTCCACTGATTAAGTGGTCCTATGCTGTTTTTTAAATCCTCATTTACTTTAATGAAGACCAGTTGTTCCACATGGCTAGGGTCTAGGTTTGTGGTGCACAATGCAAGATGCAGCCTGTTATTTATTTGCAGCCTAGATTGTTACACTGTTTTTCTTTTTTTTTTAAACAATCTGACGATGTGATCCTGAAGGATTTATGCAAACAGCCCATGTGGGCAATCCAACACGGAAATATGCATTCAGCATTGCGACTGTATCCTTATCAAAAGCACCGCATCTGCTATGAGCCAAGTTCTCCAAGTAACTCAGCTGACTTTAGATATTTTACAAACTGAGGTAGGAGCAAGCTGATGAAATAAAACTTAACCAGTGTGGAAGCAATGAGCGTTGCGAGCTATTAATCCCTGTGGGCAGAGTGGCTGTGATGATAGCAAGACTGTATTGTGTGGCACAGCAGCAGTGAACTTTGTATAGGCTCTGTGTAGGGGAGGAGCTCTTTGTGTGGCTGGCCTATCACGGACTGATGTGGACACAGCTACCCAGTGAGGATTTTCCTTCATCACGAGTACTGATATTGACACATTTTACTCGGATGATACTCATGCTCGTAAAAAGTACATTATCCGTACTGGATACTCATTTCATCTGAGTATTCGGCTCAATCCTAATAAATCAGCCTGACTTACCTTCCATCTGGGACTCTGTGGAAGCTGTCTGAGTGGCTGCTGATCTTACTGGAACTTCCCGCCTTGCTGCGTCTCTCTAACCCCTCCTTCTGTGGGCCACTCTCCCTATCCCTCTCTCTTTCCCCTCGCTTGGAGCTCCGGCTAGAGGCCCCCCGGTCCAAATGCTCCCTGGCCAAGACCTCGGAGGAGCCCTTGGGCTCAGAAAGAGAGCCTTGGACATGGCGGTCAAAGTTGGCCGGCGCTGAGGTGCCTTGGTTGGCGGTGGCAGCGGAAGCATTGGTTGGTGCGGTGCCGGTACTAGTCCCCATGGACTTGGAAATGACTTTGAGCTTGTGGGAGTTGGGCTTGTAGTGCTTCTTTTTGTGCTGCACACGGTTGTTGTGCTTAAGGAAGAACTCGCAGGACTCCTGGAGCACCCGGCGGCTCTCGCTGATGGGGCTGTGGGTCAGAAACCGTGACAATAGTCATCCACTCATACATAGACAACTTAAAAATAGCAACAACACAAATCCTCTACCTCCATATGCTATGTGGATTTCAAATATATTAACCAAACTAATCCTGCCTGTGAGGTAACTCCAGATCGACGATGTGTTTAATTATTTATAATAAACTGATGAGTGATCAAAAGCTAAACCAGAGACAGAGGAAAGTGGTTACACATGGGCTGTAGTGTTGAGAGAAGTGGACTTACTCCCTCTTTCGGGTTCTGTTAAAGAAGTAGGCCCACTCTGAGCAGGTCTTTTTGCTGCTGACCCAGAATACCGCAGATATCCCCACCACAAGTGTCATGAGGTATTTCACCAGAAATAGTGACAAATCAGGGCGATCATAATCTGTTGTCTGGAGATAAAGAAAAACAAACACTTGCATACACATGATTTTGTGATTGTGTAATTGCTTGTGTAGATTACACAAAATCTTTTTGAATGTGTCTCGATAAGAAGTGTTGAACAATGGTGCGCAACCTTCCGTTTTTATTTAAAATGGAAAATTCATTTGGTAAGTGTAAAGGGTATCAGCCATAGCTACCTTGTATGAGCAGGGGATGCTGTACTCCTGACAGTGGTCGTTGATCCAGGTATTCTCCCAGGTCTTGCGCTGACTCTGCTCGTAGGTGTAGCAGGCCAACAGGATGACCAGCGGTACCAGGTACAGCCCACTGAACACCCCGATGCGGATCATGAACTTCTTCAGCTTCTCCTGGTTTCGCTCATCATGCTGGATGACCTGCCGGACGTGGTTGAGAGACACGATCCCAGCCAAGAGGAGAGAGAGACCCACTATCACACCCACACACAGCGGAGCCAGCACAAAGTACCGCAGGGTGTCCAGGTCATACAGCCCCACGAAACACACCCCGCTGATGTTGTCCCCTTCAACCTTATTCAGAGCCAGCAGTATGACGGTCAGCGCCCCGGGGATCCCCCAGGCTGCTGAGTGGAACCATACCTGCACATGGAGGATGTCAGGACAAATTACAGTAAACTAAACAAGATATTCAACCATCTACAACACGGATAGGAATCTCAGTATTCAAGAAGACACCCCTCCCTTATTTTTTCTCATTAGCAAACACTGTTGTACCATAATTTAAAAGTTCACATAGTTTTCATATTATTTATTGTAAATCTATCAATTCAATTTTGACAACAATCGTGCCTTTTAACATTAACATGCAACACTACTTGTCACTAATTCTCCTTTTCACTCAACAGCATAAACCTTCTTATAAGCACAAATCTAAATAACCTCACCGCTTTCTTTTCAATGGCCTCACAGCTCCACTTGGGGCCAGCCGCCAGAAACCAGGTAATGGTGAGGATGACCCACCAGACGATACCAGCGGACGAAAAGAAGTAGAGAAGCATGAAGAGTAGAGTGCAGCCTTTACTCTGAGAGCCCAGCACCACTAAGTCTACAGCAGCCGGATGGGAGGCCTTGATGCAGGCTGCATTGTTCCCCAGCAGGAAGCCAATGAAATAGATGAGTGAGACGAAGCTATAGCAGATGGCGTAGAAGATAATCGGCCTCTCGGGGTAGCGGAACCGTTTGACATCGATCAAGAAGGTGAGGAAGGTGAAGAGCGTAGCGCCCAGACAGACAATGGAGCACACGCCAATGAAACTCTTGGCAAAATCGATTTCATGGGGTTTGAAGTACATGTTAGAGCATGGGGGAGCGCAGTCCTGGGCACCCAGGAACGATGAGCCCTGGCCCGGTTTGGTCTTCAGCTGAAGTGGGCACCAGAAGCCCAGGTCCCTCTTTGCTGATGGGGAACTATTGGGGGTGGTGGCAGAAATCGCTGGACCACCCACAGAGCTACATGGTTCCAGTCTGTAGGATGACCATAATACAGAGTTGCAATTATAACCTTTATGTCAATATGAAGACTTTTAAGGATCCAGTCTGTAAAAATCTTAGTATTTTATGAACCATGAATTTAGGTTATAATAATTTGTTTACTATTGTGCTATCAACTATTTTAGAAGAAAATCATGTTTTTTCCCCAAATGGTGGACATTGCATCATAAACTCCTCAGGTAAATCATATCAAAGCTGCAGCAGAGTAGCCAACACATATCCAAGCATCTAAAGAGACTGCAAACACTTGGAAATCTGCACAGTTAAAAACAATACCCAACACTTTTATCTTGGATTATTTGACTTTTTTTCTCTCACCTGTCACACTGCAGCTCAGGGGGCCAGTTGATGCCGAATGTAATAATGTCCTTCTTGCAGTCGGATCGCACAGCCTCACACTGCTCTCTGCATGGATGGATCACCTTGGTCTCCTCCGTGCATGCTGGGATGAAGGCCTGGCACAAGAAGCGGTGCACATCTGGAGAGCAGTGCAGGTTCGCCAGGGGCATGAATGGCTGAGAATAAAGAAACAAAGTGACATCATTTGTCCCCAATCTCTGCTACGCTGCAGTTGTTCTACATGGCCCATCGATAATACCAAAACATCTGGGAATGGATGGTTGATTTCCACTAGTCCTGTGTAGCTCACTTTGAAGAAAATGACTTAATTACTATGATGGTTGTGGTTGGGAATTTTTCTCATGTGGTGTTGCCTGAGAAAATGTGAATGTGTCGCTGTGTCATAAAGAGGCTTTTCCAGAGGATGGAAAGTAACCATTCCAATGGCATTTCCAATCGTGCTAGGGTCTTCCTAACCCTAATTTCAGCTCCGACATTAATGAAAACACAAACGATAACTGTCAACACGACACCTTGCACAGTGGCCTCATTGCAGCTGAAGCACAGTAATGGAAAAAAGACTCAAGAAGCTTTATTTAAAAGCACCACATTAACACCTAATACTCCGACAATGTTATGCATCATAAAAACGGTTGATCGTAGGAATCAATTTATAAAGAGCTAATGTTTAACTACTGTACTGAGACAAGGGTAAGCAAAACCGGATCCCCTGCCATTGGATAACGCCATTACTAGACCCCAGCTTTCATTTTCAGCACACTTGGGTAGGCTGGAAAAGAAAGATATCTGCAGTAAAGTCCATACTGAGAGCCGCTGAGCTGTGGCGTTCTATAGTGCCATACAAAGGGCCCCATTCATTGGTTGGCTCACATGTTCTTCCGTTTCAACAGCCTGCTGGAAGAGAAGGGGGACTGAGGGGGGGAGTGGTAGACATGGGCAACAGGAAATGGCTACATGACCCTTAGGAAACATACAGCAACTACGCCAAGAAGGCTGGAACGCAGGGCTGTTGACAGGTTAGCCTGCTCGGAGGCCATGCTATGAGTTTGTCTTTGACCTACCTGTGTGTGGTATGTATGTATGTACAAAGGACTGACGCAGAGTGACCAAGAGCAAATATGGTTTACGCCGGATAAAATCAAGTAAAAGTTAAATAGAACTATTAATGTATGCACTGCATGTACATACTTCGCTCATTCATTGTTTTTTGATAGCTGTAAATAGTCACCCCCAAGAGATATATCGTTGAAGCTATTTTATGTAGATATGTAAACTGTATAAGTTATGTTGATCACTGCTTTACGTGCATTATGTTCGCCATCCATCCATCCATTATCCAAACCGCTTACCCTGCTGTCAGGGTTGCGGGGATGCTGGAGCCTATCCCAGCAGTCACTGGGCGGCAGGCAAGGAGACATTATGTTCTATGCTGACAAAATAAAGAAATGCTATCAAGCTGACGTCAGCCCACCAGGACTTCAAAACCTTCATCACACCATACACTTGGTTTGAACTGCATCAACCACCATCAGATACCCATGTTTAGATTATAAATGCATGGATGCACTGATGTCAATCTTTAATGTTTATATCGCCATGCAAACCCCCCAATGCATAAACACAAAACACACACACGTTACAATCTACATAGTGCAAACTGAACCCTCCACTGTTCAATGTTTTCTTTCCCATTTTCCTAAACTTTAGTCTGGCAGCAGGCCCAAGCGTCTCTGGGGCATGGGTTGGTCGCTCTGACAGTGAGAGGCCTTGTTTCTCTCCTGTGGAGGTCCCAGACTCCATCTCAATGAGCTCTTCTTCCCCAACAGTCTCACTTTTATATTCTTTATGGCAAAGTTACTGTAAAAGAAAAAAACTACATTCATTTCTTAACCCTTCAACTAGAACCGGGAGCAGAAATGAAATCAACTTGCACCGAGTGGCTAAATCCACTGTAGCGAGTTTCAGACCAAAGTCCGTCAAGGATTATAAGATTCCCGAAAATATGGTTAGACACTCACTTTTAGGAAGTTAGACTTTAAGACTCTAACAGCGGTCTTGTTTAAGTTTTAGGTCATTAACTGTTTCCTTTCTTCTCTGTATTCTAATATCTCACTGAGCTTTTTCAAAAGCTGGCAAATTCCAGGAAAAGGAAGGCCCTCCTCCGGAAAATCCTACTGATAGGCTAATACTGAGCTCAGACCCACACACCAGTACATGTCTGCTAGACTACAATGGCAGAGCAATTTAATTAATCATGCTATACTTGTGAAAAGCATCGAGTTAGGTATGTAGGCTCGAATATAGGCCAGTGTTTGTAAGGCCCATCACCTGGAAGTCAAGACAAGACTACAGAGGTATCACTGAGTTCGGTGCAGGAGGAAATGTGGTATGCAGGATAGCCTTTGTGCGAGACTGGGTGTGTCCCTCCCCTTCCTCCAAAAAATCAAAAGCACCACACAACAAAATGGACCGAGTTCCCTGTGGCGAAGTTTGCTAGGAAATAAGAATCCTACACCTCTTCTGAATATGGCACAAAGACTCCTTCAGCAGATCACTCGCACACCAAACCTGTGAAACTGATCCCCGGCCCTTTGGAGTTCAGTACACAAGCTGGAACCGAGAAAGACACCCGAGTTCACCGCTGAATCAAGAGGCAAACAATAAAAAATAAAAATCTTGGACCCATATACATGTGCAAGAATTATTTCTTATCAAACTTTCAGGACTTATTATTACATTTTCAGTACTATAGCTTGAAATAGACAACAGAGTTAGAACATAACTGAGACTACTCATGGTAACTCACAGCTAATAAGGTATTTGCTGTCATTTCAATCAGCAAATGAATAATCTAAAGCAGAACAGTCCTGTGAATGCCTGGATTTCCTCTAATTACTTAGAGAGTAACTCTTTTGTCCACAAAATGGAAATGGACGGTGTTTACACTTCGAGGATAATACGAGTTGTTCCGCTGTGAGACAAAGTCCATTACAGGAAAGCAAACTGACGTCAAAAAGCAATTCATTTGAGGTTGTACCTAGCAGCTCCCAGGCATGAGCATATGTGAGCTTCCTAAAAAGGGTTTGATCAGTTACTTTCTATGTCAACTTGTCTATCTAAAATAGGCTTGATATACCGGTCCACTATTAAGCGATGTCCTTGTAAATGAACAGATTAGGCGTCAGCCATACTGTCACGTTTTATCTGGACTCGCAACCTTTATCAAGTGTTGTGCCATCTCCCTCTTTGATATCATCTTTGACTCTGTGTGGCATTTTAGTAATCAGCATGCATTAGATAAGGACATGAGGACTGACCTCCATCTTACTAGCTGCGATGTCCTGGTCGTAGTGCTCCATCATGTTGGGGAAGAAGGTCATGTTGTAGGGCATCCCCAGGCAGCGATGTCCTTTGATTGGCTCGCAGGTGAACAGGCTGTGGGCATGGCAGCCTCTCAACACAACTAGTGTCAAGCACACCCACAACAGTCCTGGCATCAGCATTGTGGTGGCTGATTGATGGCAAGTGGACGTTCCTTCTGTATGAGGACGAGTTTCTTTTTGGCTCAGTATAAGGGTATCTTGGCTTGAATGTTGTATTTTGCTGGCTCTGGTGACACTTTCATCCACATTCGGCTTCACCCGGGGTCAAATCCATGGTGGTGGCAGCAGGTAAAACATTCCCATAATGCCCTGTGTTTGATCAGCTTGCGCCTCAGGAACACAGTGAGGCAACCCCTTAAAACATGAAATAAAGTTGATTAGGTAGGCCTGGGATATTTGGGCTTACATGCCACACAGCACAAGGTACTACTTGTGCTGGCGTTTGAGTCAGATGTTATTCCAAGGTTTTGTGTCTCTTTGTGATTCGACACAATCAGACATTTAAGCTGTTCGTGACTATATATCCGTAAAATGGGTCAATTGATGAAAAACAGGTTATTATCATTGCAAATCATAAACTGTGCAATAGCTAATGCAGGGTGGGGGACTGATCAGGAGTCAAGCTGAATACATGAAGCAGAATAATCCAGGACGTGTTGATGCAGGCTTTGAATTAGGCTCACATACCTGCATAAAACAAGTCATCCTAACAATTATGCACGGTTCAAAAGAAAATGAAAAGTTCACATTATCACCCCTCAGACAGACATGTTTAACTGTTCTTCTTGAGGAAATGTGTTGCCACACAGTCTTAAAACACATTTATAGGCCTACATATGCGATATAACGTTCACTATTATTATTACATATGTGCACCCATACACTCGTATATGGCTGTACAATTATAACTACATATTACAAACATACATACAGGAATCTATACATGAAACGTGTGTAAGAAAACTTTAAAACGTAAACGTCCGATTGATTACCTTGGGAGAGGGGAGAGAGAGAGAGAGAGAGAGAGAGAGAGAGAGAGAGAGAGAGAGAGAGAGAGAGAGAGAGAGAGAGAGAGAGAGAGAGAGAGAGAAAACATTCCTTTGAACACCAACCGGAACGAAGGCCAGCAAACTTATTTCAACTCAAAGCATTTTTGTTAACTGTTGCGTGTATTTGGTAGTTAAGCATGTTTTCATACAGTTAGCAAAAATAAATAAATCAAAACAAAACAAAGCAGAACCTTTTTTTCCCCACTCATCATAAACAACATCATTAGACCAACACGCATATAGCTTAGCAATAAACCGAGACGCAACACAGTAAAAGCGACCATGAACGAGTCCATAAGACAATTTCCCCGCTTCGGGCTCAAGTCGCTCATTGGAAAACACGATCTGATTTGAAGCACACGTAAAACATGTACCATGCCCCCCCCTCGCCCCCCTCGCTGCTCCGCCGTGGGACGGACCAGCATTTGCCCCAGAAGTCAGGCACTAAGTTGGCGGAGACAGAACAGTAAACATGCCTGTCTGGTTGGCTCGGTAAGGGCCCCACGTATGTGAACTTCGTTACGGGAAAGTTTTTTTTTTTAAAACAAAAACGTCCAGGGACAGAGACACGAGTACTCACCCTCGCCTTCCCAGTCGATTCCGTAATTGTTGGCTACATTGATACTTTTCAGGGGCTCCTTTGGGGATTTCTACGGTGCAAACGTTTCCTGTGATACACTCCTGCGCAGCAGCAGCAGCAGCAGCCCCCCCCACCACCGCCTCCCTTTCCCAGCTCCACTGGACTGTGTACGGATCCAGGATCAGTTGACAGCCTCAACTAACGTGCAGGAGATGAGAGGACTTATCCCAGACAAGTGGATTTCCGGAGAGGATGGAGGGTGGGGGCGTTGCTGGAAACTTACAGTAGGCACGTTTTTGGCTGAATTACATAAATCGTATTTTATGTATTACTCGTATTCCCGGAGAAGTTAGTGGGCTTTTCCGGAGCGATTCACTTCACCAATGGAGGGCGCTGTTCTTCATTGTCATGTTGTTCCAAAATCATTTGGTGGTGTATTTACTCCCTTTACCACTGGATGGCAGTCACAGACCAAACCACGACAAATTTGTGAAATCCTCTTTCCTACAGTAGGTCACTGTGCAGTCAGCGTTAGCTTAGAAACGGTCATAACTGGCCAGCCAGCCAGCCATTAATTCAGCAGCACCCATTATGTTGCGCTTACGTGATATATATTCAGGGTTATACCTGCCCATGCAGTCCTCTGTGCCAATAGTTAGTATTACTTGAATACATTCTCTGACAAATGTCCACTGAAATGACCAGCTCTTGCCATTACCCCCCCCCTCCAATACCACCCCGACGCAACGTTGACGCACCTCGAAAACAGAGGCGCCGACACACCATTACGCCATTCAGCAAACGTCCGGCGGAGGGCACTCTATCTCCCGTGTCCAGATTCATGTGACCATCGCGAAGAGGCGGGGTCACAGTAATGTAATAATTTCGGCGCTGCCAGCGTTACTTACCAATAAAAGTGTTTCAAGATATCCACCCGGATCCGGGTGGCACTCTTTACTTTTTCTTCGTTTCGTCACGAGAGAGAGAGAGAGAGAGAGAGAGAGAGAGAGAGAGAGAGAGAGAGAGAGAGAGAGAGAGAGAGAGAGAGAGAGAGAGAGAGAGAGAGAGAGAGAGAGAGAGAGAGAGAGAGAGAGAGAGAGAGAGCAAGCAATCGCGGACATCCAATGTCCTTGCTAACGGAGACGCCGCCACGGACGGGACTTGGTCACAACACATTCATATGAGGTGCGTAGCCTGTGGCACATTAGGGGGGAAATACCGTGTCTATTAAAAACAACAATAACAACACATAAACGTAGGCGTAAGGTGCACTACACAAGGGGATAACTGAAGTAGACTAACATGTTGCGTTTGTGGCGGTTTGTTCTGGATGCGACAGGTCGTTTTGTCTCTCCTCGTAGGCTATATGTCTCTGTAGTTTATGGACCAAGGCGCTAGCCCAGGTTGCTAGGCGACCTTTTGACAGCCGGAGGATGTTTCCAAGTGAAGGGGAGTGAATGGCCCCAGACTGCTGCAGGCTGTCATCCGTCTGGTCCACCGGACACGCTGTTCGCTTCCATTTCCGTGCGTAAATCCTAATTGCCTGTTGTGCGTAAAATTCGTCTGTTGCTCCTTTAGTTGTTCCAATCAGGAGATTGCGGTTATTTTTGTAGGGGACAACGGGGCTGGTTGTTGCAGTCGCCTCACTCATATTCGCTCACTTGTCACTTGTCTTTTTTTCCTATACTAAACAAGTGTAGGTCCGTTGCATCTCGTCAGGATTTATCGGGTTTGGTCATAGTTGGCCTGGAGAGGAGTCGGGTTAGGAGCAGAGGGGAGACAGAGGGGGGGGAGACAGAGGAGGGGAGACAGAGTTCCCTTGCTAACCTCATCCATCAATGACAGTTGTCCGTGGCTAATCGTCTGAAGGTCACTCATGGAAAGAATCGATACCTAAGATCTCCCCAAGGATTGCGCGCGCGCGCGCGCGCGCTCTCGCTCACTCAATCACTCTTTCTCTCTCTCTCTCTCTCTCTCTCTCTCTCCCTCTCTCTCTCTCTCTCTCTCTCTCTCTCACACACACACACACACACACACACACACACACACACACACACACTAGGCTGCAGCACGCATTTCTGTTCACACCTCGCACTGCCTATAACAGCCAATACAAACTTTCATTGCATGCACTTAAACTGCACGTGTCCCTAAAGTAGGCTGCAGCCAAGCTGTGTTTCATGAGTTCATTAGGGCGTTTGATGGTTTCGTTGAATTTTTGTCCGAAACATTAACAAGTGTACATAATTTTCCGCCGGAGGCCTCCAGTCTCCATAGTTTTGATTTTACTGGGCCTTTTACAAGCCCAGTTTTCACACTGTCTACGCAGTGCACTTTAGACATACTACACATGGTACACAAGGCACACAAGGTACACAGTTTCAAGGTTTCATCTCTTGAAATGTATCATGAAAGGAGGCATGGCTGACCAGAGTGAGTGTTATTTCAAAATGGATATTCTGAGCAGTTCTAATGTTTAAACTGACTTCTGTTTCAGTCTTTTGCTGTTGGTTGCTATCACAGATTAGACTGTCCCATTAAGGTCTGTGGCACATAGTGTCAAATTTGCGGATATAACAGAAGGTTGTGGTGTATAGTTTGTTTTGCGAAGTGCTGAGTTTGTGTAATTCTTTCTGTGAAGTGGCTGCCCGTGGGTGTCATATGACGTCTGTGTGCAGCTCTTCAGTTGAAAATGCTTTGGAATCAGAAATTTAGATGTTATCGGATGTTGGCACTGGCACAGCTGTAACCAAGGGAAAGCCAGCATTATAGGCCGGGAACACAGTTTCCTCGCCACGCACATTACACGGGAGTTTGTCAGCCTAAAGCTGGGTCGGATGGTTAGATTGAGTAAAGGTGATGGGCTGCATTTTTTTCCTGCATCAGGCTGATGCACATGCTCGGTGTGGAGACTACAGTCCCCCAAAGCCACATAGCACGACCCCTCCACATCCTCCTCCTCTTCCCCCTTCAAGGGGCATGCCTGCTGAACCCGGCCTGAGGTATGTTGATCAGGGGGACTCCATACATGCATGTACGTGAACACAATCAGCGATTTACTACAGTGCATCCGGAAAGTATTCCCACCCCTTCACTTTCCCCACATTTTGTTATGTTACAGCCTTATTCCAAAATGGATTAAATTCCTTTTTTTTCTCATCAATCTACATGCAATACCCCATAATGACAAAATGAAAAAGGTTTTGTAGAAGTTTTTGAAAATTTACTAAAAACAAAAAACTGAAATATTGCATGTACATAAGTATTTACACCCTTTACTCAGTACTTGGTTGAGGCACCCTTGGCAGCGATTACAGCCTCAAATCTTCTTGGGTATGAAGCTACAAGCTTGGCACACCTATATTTGGGGTATTTCTCCCATTCTTCTCTGCAGAGCCTCTCGAGCTCTGTAAGGTTAGATGGGGAGCGTCGCTGCACAGCTATTTTCAGGTCTTTCCAGAGATGTTCAATGGGGTTCAAGTCTGGGCCACTCGGGTCCGCGGTGGCGTAGCGGTCTAAGCGTCGGCTTGGTGTCGATGCAGTTGCCCACTGGGGACTGGGGTTCGCGCCCCGGTCTCGTCAGATCCGACTATGGCCGGACTCGATGAAGCAGCAATCATTGGCAACGCTGTCTTCGGGAGGGGGGCGGAGTCGGCTTGTGTTCGTCATGTGAATGCGTCTCTGTGTGTGTCGGAAAAACAGTGGTTCGGCTTGGATTCGCCTTGTCACGAAAGTGGGGAGGCGCTTTCCTTCGAGACTGCCGGCCGGAGAGATGCAGTTGGCGAACGCATGCAATACGAGGGTGGGTGTTTGAATTAAAATAGGGATCAATTGGCCACTAAATTGGGAGAAAAAAGGGGAAAATCAGAAATAAATTAAAAAAAAAAAAAAAGTCTGGGCCACTCAAGGACATTCACAGACTTGTCCCGAAGCCACTCCTTCGTTGTATTGGCTGTAAGCTTAGGGTCGTTGTCGTGTTGAAAGGTAAACCTTCGCCCCTGTCTGAGGTCCTGAGTGCTCTGGAGCAGGTTTTCATCAAGGATCTCTCTGTACTTTGCTCCATTCATCTTTCCCTCAATCCTGACTAGTCTCCCAGTTCCTGCCGCTGAAAAACATCCCCACAGCACGATGCTGCCACCATCATGCTTCACTGTAGGGATGGTATTAGCAAGGTGATGAGAGGTGCCTGGTTTCCTCCAGACGTGACGTTTGGCATTCAGGCCAAAGAGTTCAATCTTGGTTTCATCAGACCAGAGAATCTTGTTTCTCATGGTCTGAGAGTCCTTTAGGTGCTTTCTGGCAAACTCCAAGCGGGCTGTCATGTGCCTTTTACTGAGCAGAGGCTTCCGTCTGGCCACGCTACCATAAAGGCCTGATTGGTGGAGTGCTGCAGAGATGGTTGTCCTTCTGGAAGGTTCTCCCATTTCCACAGAGGAACGCTGGAGCTCTGTCAGAGTGACCATCGGGTTCTTGGTCACCTCCCTGACCAAGGCCCTTCTCCCCCGATTGCTCAGTTTGGCTGGGCGGCCAGCTCTAGGAAGAGTCCTGGTGGATCCAAACTTCTTCCATTTACAAATGATGGAGACCACTGTGCTCTTTGGGGCCTTCAAAGCTGTAGAAAATTTTTTGTACCCTTCCCCAGATCTGTGCCTCAATACAATCCTGTCTCGGAGGTCCACAGACAATTCCTTTGACTTCATGGCTTGGTTTCTGCTCTGACATGCACTGTCAACAGTGGGACCTTATATAGACAGGTGTGTGCCTTTCCAAATCATGTCCAATCAATTGAATTTACTACAGGTGGACTCCAATCAAGATGTAGAAACATCTCAAGGATGATCAGTGGAAACAGGATGAACCTGAGCTCAATTTTGAGTGTCATAGCAAAGGGTGTGAGTAATTATGTACATTTAATATTTCAGTTTTTTATTTTTAATAAATTTGCAAAAATTTCTACAAAACCCTTTTCACTTTGTCATTATGGGGTATTGTGTGTAGATTGATGAGGAAAAAAAGGAATTTAATCCATTTTGGAATAAGGCTGTAACATAACAAAATGTGGGGAAAGTGAAGGGGTGTGAATACTTCCCGGATGCACTGTATGTATTGGACATTATCACTGTGTGAATGTGGGGGGTGCCTGTGTCTTCGGATATCTCGACTGAGCCTCACCTGCAGAAATCTCTGTCTGTACCTTTGTATCTACCCAACAGAATGTATCATTATCAAGGATAGAGATGTAAATAGTGTATTAAGGTAGCCCTCCTCATCTCCCTTCCCTTTATCCCTTCCCAACTCATGCACTTGTCCTTTGACCCCCACGTGTTTCACACTCTCTGTTGTTCATGCAATATGCAAATGAGCTCTTATTCTACATCTTTCTTTCTCTTTTTCTCTTCCACATGCACTCTCCCTTTACCTCATCCCCTCTCGTTCCCTTCCCCGATTTCTCTCTCTCTCTCTCTCTCTCTCTCTCTCTCTCTCTCTCTCTCTCTCTCTCTCTCTCTCTCTCTCTCTCTCTCTATGTCTCTCTTCTATTTTTTAACGTCTGTCATTTCTCTTCAGTCCAAATCCAGCCCTGTCACTTTGTCTCTTTCTCCCTTGGCTCTCCCTCTGGCAGCACCCATCAAACTAACAAACAGCCTGACTCATCATTCAGCAAAACCACAGCATCCCCTCTCTAAATGTGTGCACGCACACCCATGCACGCACACCCCCTCATGTGTGTTTTCTCTGTCTAACACACCATCAGCATGAAGGTGAGAAAACAAGCCTCTGGCAGATAACAGCATTTAGAGTGACAGCAAGCAAAGCCTGTAAGTGGGCAGAGATAGATTTGGGTGGACAGGGTGGCATTGTTGTACTGGATGTGTCAAAGCTGAATTAGACAGAGAATGGTTTGGAACACAGACTGTAGTTGCGCTTATATAGACCCACAGCATATAGTCAGATGGTCAAAGTACTATTTGTGTAATCTCTCTTACTCCACCTTCAGTTATCAAGTCTTCCTTTTCCCGGTTTCTGTCACAGTGAGATCATATGGCAGCACCGAGGGCCCTTTAGCCCATGAGGGGTTCAGTTTGAGAAGTTGTGACTGATGGGCAGGCAACTGGCCAAGCAAACAGTCAGCAAGGTGGATTAAGTGACAGCTACTGTAGTCCCATTTTGCATATCCTGTTCTTGTCTGTGTGGTGCAGTAGGGAGATGCTGACAGGACAGAAGCTCTGCCAGTCCAAGTCCCACCAGGACTCCGTCCTTGCAGCCCTCAACCAGCAGAGGAAGGACGGCCTGCTGTGTGATGTCACCCTGGTCGCTGGGGAGCACAAATTCCACGCACACAAAGCCGTCTTGGCTGCGTGCAGCGATTACTTCCGGGTGAGTCCAGGCACATGCGCAACATTCGGCTACACAATTAAATGCACATTGTTGTTGTTGTTTGTTTGTTTTTTTGGCTGTCTGGGTAGTATAGCAGTCTATTCCGTTGCCTACCAACAAAAGGGATCGCCGGTTCGATTCCCAGTGTTACCTCCGGCTTGGTCGGGCGTCTGTACAGACACAACTGGCCATGTCTGCAGGTGGGAAGCCGGATGTGGGTATGTGTCCTAGTCGCTGCACTAGCACCTCCTCTGGTCGGTCAGGGCGCCTGTTCGGGGGGGGGGGGGCGGGACTGGGAGGGGCGGGACTGGGAGGAATAGTGTGATCCTCCCACACACTACGTCCCCCTGGTGAAACTCCTCAGTCCTCACTGTCAGTTGAAAAGAAGTGGCAGGCGACTCCACATGTATCGGAGCAGGCATGTGGTACTCTGCAGCCTGCCCTGGATTGGCGGGGGGGGGGGGGTCAGCAACTGGGACGGCTCAGAGAGCGGGTTAATTGGCCACGTACAACTGGGGAGAAAAAAAATCAAAATCAAAAATAAAAAAATGCACGTTTTTAAGAAATATACCCTGTTCATGGATGTGGGCCTTCTCCCTAACTGAGTGTCTGTGTGTTTTGTGTTGGTGAGAATCAAGGCTTTGGCCTCAACCCGTGAGGGATATGGTTCATTTGATTTTTTACGCTGCACACTGCACCGTTTTGCTTTTCGCACTTGTTTGAGTCATCATTATCATCAGGTTCAGAATGCCAGGGTCTGTGCTGTAGGAACGGCTAGTGAGTTAGCTTTAGGTAGACTCATGCAGCCAGAAAGCCATACAGCAACAGCTTTGCAGAGATGGGCCACTCAGTGAAAAGTGCACCATTGAGATTTTGATTTAGGGACACTGAGCAGATTAGGAAATAGAAATTAATCTCTCCTGAAAATGAAAGGCAGATTATAACTCAAGTTGCTGCGAGATGATGCCACGTGTGTGTGTGTGTGTGTGTGTGTGTGTGTGTGTGTGTGTGTGTGTGTGTGTGTGTATGTGTGTGTGTGTGTGTGTGTGTGTGTGTGTGAGTATTTTTTTCTTCTCTGTCTCAGCGGGGAGTCACACACACACTTCTCATCTCATCCTTCTGTTCCCCTTCTTTCCCTTTGTCTTCCCGTTGTTCTTCAGCGCCTTCTCTGGAAATATTTTGGGTCCCAGGTGAGCCAAGCAAAGCTTTTGATCCAGTGTGTAGGGTATTATAGACCAGTCTGCTACAGTAAGCAAGAGAAGCTGCTCCGCTTTCTTGCTTGTCTGTAGGGGCTGATATTGTGAGTGTGTCATCGGACTCCACTGCTCGGTCTTGTTTATTTCATTTATTAAGGAATTATAGGCCTTTGTGAGTAGAAATTGATTTTCCCTTCTTTCTCTCTGTCTCATCTGTCTCACAGTCTTTCTTACTCACACAGAGATAGAAAACCGTGCAAGCACACATGCACACACACACGCACGCAAGCACACACACAGAGTTGTGATTACAGCCAACCAGATTTAAGCAATCCTGATGAGACACCTGAACAAGCATGAGTTGTTTACGTGGGAGCTGTCCCATCTCTGTCACCTTGCCTCCTTTATTGCCATCACATTATTACCCCCCCTTTTTTTTCTCCCCAATTGTACCTGGCCAATCATCCTGCTCTCTGAGCCGTCCCGGTCGCTGCTCCACCCCCTCTGCCGATCCGGGGAGGGCTGCAGACTACCACATGTCTCCTCCGATATATGTGGAGTCACCAGCCGCTTCTTCTCACCTGACAGTGAGGCGTTCTGCCTGGGGGACATAGCGCATGGGAGGCTCACGCTATTCCCCCCAGTTCCCCCTCCCCCTCTGAACAGGCACCCCCGACTGACTAGAGGAGGCGCTAGTGCAGCGACCAGGACACATACCCACATCCGGCTTCCCACCCGCAGACACGGCCAACTGTGTCTGTAGGGACGCCCGACCAAGCCGGAGGCAACACAGGGATTTGAACCAGCAATCCCCGTGTTGGTAGGCAACGGAATAGACCGCTGTGCTACATGGACACCCGCCGTCACATTACTAAAATGTCTGGACACCTCAGGGGACAACATTATATCAGTGTCACTGCCTGCTAGAGCATTGACAGACACATACACTGATGAGCCAAAACATATGACTGCTTAATATGCCAACCCACTGAGGCATGGACTCTACAAGAGCCCTGAAGGTGTCCTGTGGTATCTTGCACCAAAACATTAGCAGCTGATCCTTCAAGTCCTGTAAGTTTTGAGGTGAAACCGCTGTGGATAGGACTTGTAGGTCCAGCACATCCCACAGATGCTCAATCAGATTGAGATCTGGAGAATTTGGAGGCCAGGACAACACATTGAACACTTCATCATGTTCCTCAAAGCATTCCCAAACAATGTGTACAGTGTGGCACACACATGAATGGCCGGACCCAGGGTTTCCCAGCAGAACACTGCCCAGAGCATCGCACTCCCTCCGGTGGCTTGTTGTCTTCCCACAGTGCATCCTGGTGCCATCACTTCCCCAGGTAAACGGTGCACACATACATAGCCATCAGCATAGTCTAAAAGAAAACGAAACTCATAGGACCAGGTGAACTTTTTCCACTGCTCCAAGGTCCAATTCCGATGCTTGCTTGCCCATTGTAGGCACATGCGATGGTGGACAGGGGTCATCACGGGCACTCTGACTGGTCTGCAGCTATGCAGCCCCATACACAGCAGGTTGTGATGCACTGTGTGTTGTGCTACATTCCTCCCGTAGCCATCATTGAAATGTTCTGTGACTTGTGCCACAGTAGACCTTCTGTCGGTTCAGACCAGACGGGATAGCCCTCGTTGCCCTCACACATCAATGAGCCTTGGGCACCCAACGCCCTGTCACTGGTTTTTCCCTCCTTGGACAAATGTCAGTATAGGTACTCACCACTGCTGACCGGGAGCACCCCACAAGCCTTGCCGTTTCAGAGATGCTCTGACCCAGTCGTCTGGCCATAACAATTTGGCCCTTGTCAAAGTCGCTCAGGTCTTTACTCCTGCCCAGTTCTCCTGCATCCAACATGTTGAGTACGAGAACTGATTGTTCGCTTACCATCTAGTCTACCCAGACCTTGACATGTGCCCTTGTTTGGAGATGTGCAATGTTATTCGGTTCCCCTGTGAGTGGTCATAAGTGGTGTAACTAAGTGCACACTCATACACATACACACATACATGGGAATACTTCCTTGAATGTCACAGAGAGAGAGAAAGAGAGAGAGAGAGAGAGAGAGAGAGAGAGAGAGAGAGAGAGAGAGAGAGAGAGAGAGAGAGAGAGAGAGAGAGAGAGAGAGAGAGAGAGAGAGAGAGAGAGAGAGAGAGAGAGAGAGAGAGAGAGAGGTGTATCTGTATTCTTTGTAAAACAGGAGGATACCGCTGTCTGCTAGTCCTGCAGCTGGGCTAGACGCTGTATGAATCGCTAGCACTGTCTGAAAATATTCAGCTCATGTGATACACATGGCCAGTATTACACAGCCCTCATTGTTGTTCTACTGCTCGGCTTGCTTTATTAATGTTTGTGCTGATTAAAGCTGTCTCACGCAGTAGAGTCAGACTGATTTAAAACTGGTTCCTGTGCGGATCCTCTGTATGCAGTTAAGATAGAATAAGATTAAGATAAGATAAAACAAGCTAAGTACTGGCTCAACCATTCAGCGCCGCTCAAAGTACTGCAGTGCCTTATAGTACAAGATGAATTTATGTTTACAAGTTTGTAACCTGTCAGCTAATGAGAAGTTATTAAGTGCTGTGCACATAAAAGTCCCTGTCGGTATATTATTTAGCACGGTGAATGAATTGTGGATCACAGCCACCACCACCCCCCCCAAGACATATTTAATTTACTTTCCTCCCCAGATATCAGCAGTTGTGTTTTGTTGGATGCAGCTGCCATTGTGTTTGGCCAATTTAAAGAGCGGTAACAACACTGGAAGAAGAATAGGCTATGAGGAGTACTGCGGTAATAATGCAGGACTCTGACCCACCTGCCTGCCTCTACTTCCACAGCCCTTAAAAAATGGAGACAAAGCCAAACAATTTCATTTTCATTTCATTTTTTTTTCTTTGTTGGGTATGTGGGTGAGTCACAGGGCTCCAAGTGGGAAAAAAAATCAACCCCAAGCAGAATTAGACAGATGTCTGCTGGCATGGCAGGCCAACCGCAACAGTGGAGCGGCACTGCAGCCTCCTGTCACGCAACTGCAGGGGAGCAGGACTCAGCGGGCCGGGCATGGTGCTCTATCTGAGTGTAAAACCCAGCCATTGCTGCACCGTGTCCCCTCAACACCTATGTCAAATCGCCAGGAGCAGCAGCACAGATTGCCCAAGTCCCTGTTCACGCACAAACACACGCCAGCACCAGAATACACACAAGCTCCAGACAGTGTGTGCTCTCTGCAGTCTGTCTTTCGGTGATGCATCAGTAGACGTTCGGTTTCTGAGCTGCTTGGCAGGCTGTTTCAAGCCAGCAGTGTCAGCCATCCCACTAGCTTTAGCTTTCAGTTGCTGATATCAAAAGTGAGGCTATGCTTATACTCGTGTTGGGACTCTCATTGGTTGTTGCAGTTCGGCAGCCACCTGAGCCCTTTGGAACCAGGTTTTGTGGAGATTTATGACGGCACTGCCTGATGTGAATGCAGGGACTAGTGTTGACTTTTCTGCCTTGCTTTGATTTTTTTGTTTTTTGATTTTGAGATACTTTATTGATCCCTGTGGGGACATTCTTCTCTGTTAGCCCATCCTAGCTGTGTAGTTAGGAGCAGTGGGTAGCCGCCATGCAGCATCCGCGGACCAACTCCAGTTCGTCTTGTCATGCCTCGGTCAGGGGCACTGGCAGGAGTAGTAACCCTAACATGCATGTCTTTTTGATGGTGGGGGAAACTGGAGCACCCGGAGAAAACCCACCACAGAAACGGGGAGAACATGCAAACTCCACACAGAGGATGACCTGGGATGACCCCCAAGGTCGGCCAATGCCGGGGTTTGAACCCAGGACCTTCTTGCTGTGAGGCGACAGCGCCAACCACTGGGCCACCGTGCCACCCAAATAAGAAAATGTAGCATGTCCATTTGCAGCAGCAGGGTCAGCAGCAGCTTTCACCTCCACAGCTACTCCACCCTTGGACAACTGGGCTGCCATCTTCCTCTGTAGGCTCTCGGAACAGAAAATAACATCTAAAATGCAAACCCTCAAGGAGTTTTGAGATTAAAAATCCAGATCAGGGATTGGCCAAAAATCAATTTTGGCCAAAATGAGAAAACCCGAATGGCCCCCTTTTTAAAAAAAAATTGGATTGGTGTATAAAAAAAATGTCAGCACAAAACATTTAACATCAGACCCTGTGTATTATTGACTTTTCCCCTTTTCTGTGCACCCCTCTGCTTCCTGTTTCTCTCTCTTTCCCTCTCACTCGCTCATTCTGCTTTTTTTTATGCAGACACATGCACATGCACACGCACGCACACACGCACGCACGCACGCACACACACACACACACACACGCACACACGCACGCACGCCACAGCTCAACCGTCTGCGCCGCAGGTTGTGCCACTCTCCTGCCTGTGCTCAGTCAGCCAGGAGATTTTTAATTAGTGCAATGGTGAATCAACAAGACTCAGTTAAAGGAGAGACACGCGGGCCTAAATTGAAACTCGAGCGTGCCCTCTGGTCGACCCTGTCTTGCACATCCTCCTCACAACATGAGCCGTTCGCTAAAGGGAGGTGCCTTGTTAAAGTTCATGTGTACGAAGCGGGGAGGTTGGGGTTCATGTTGGGAGGAAGGAATGCCGGTTTTGCGATCAACAGCTACCCCACAGCCCGCAGGCCTCTCGTGCTCACCGTAACACTGCCGTGCACCAGCCCTGATGGTGTGTTGAGACTGCCCCCACACATGGCGACTGGGAATTTAATGTTGAATGTGGAAAGCGAGGTAAATCATTAACCTGCGGTAAATTCACCTTCAAAGAGAACTCAAAGACAATGGTGGAAACCCCCTCGTAGCAGAAAATAGACATCGACTCTTATAAGGCAGTAGGTAAAACACAAACCACATCTCTCTCACGACGCTGTTGTGGAAGCGGGGGTGGCAGATGATGACAGCGTGCGGGGTAAGGGGCATAAATCTTCTCAGTTCTCTTCCCGTGTCTTCCGATTGAAGAGACAGCTGGTGTCCACGGAAGTGGGGATCTTTATAACGTCCATTACTGACGCACCGCTCTCTCTCCTCCCTGTCCTCCGCTGCGCTGCGCTCGGCTTGCTGGCCCTGATCAATAACCCTGTCACCCTCTCACAATGTGACATCGGCCGATAGCTTTGATTAGCGAGCTGGCAGCTGGACACGCACCCAGCAGGGCCACTCTGCACACGGCTAGCACACTGCTGGGATTTTCCATGAAGTGTGTTGTGTACATATGTTTGTGTAAACATGACTGTGTCTGTGTGTTTGTCTGTTTGCGCATAAGTGTGTATTTGTGTGCATGCGCGTATTTGTGTGATGATGTGTGTGCATGTGTATGTGTGTTTATCAGAACATTAGCAACACTATTTAGATAGAGATCTAAACAGAGCTGAATTAATAGAGAGAGAGACGGGGGGGGGAAGAGCAGGTTTTTATTAAATTGTGGTGTTGTGTTTGGATGTGCTTGCACACAACAAAAACCCCAGCCTTTTAAATCCCATACATATTTAGACACTGTATCAGCATCCAACAGAAAATCACCATTTACTAGGGTTTGACAAAAAACGTCTTATTGATTTTCCCTATTAATGTGTCTGAATTGCTGCCATTTTCTAAAAAATTTCAGATTTTCAGTATAGGCCTTTGGAAAAAATGTAGATACCAACGAAAAAAAAGAAGAAAAGTAACTGCGATATCTCTGCAGTGCGCTGACGGAGTGCTGTGTGTGCTGAATATAAGGATGTATTGATGATTGAATGCTGACTGCTGTGTTTTCTCCCCGTGTCTGCAGGCCATGTTCAGCTTGTGTATGGTGGAGAGCGAGGCGGACGAAGTGACTCTGCAGGGAGTGACCAGCGTAGGACTGAAACACGCGCTAGACTTTGCCTACACAGGACAGGTGAGCCCCGAGTCGTGCGCCCTGACGCATGGGACGTGTTGAAGGTACACTCAGAACCAGCATGTCCAATATCTGGATGACTTATATTGTTGTGCTGTAGAGAAATGGCCAGCAGAAGCAGCCTGCACTCCTCACGTGCGTGGCCTTGTGTGGTGCGGTCACATCACTGAGCCATAGCCCAGGGTTTAACATAAGACACTGCAGATACGGATTCACCAGCACGAAACCGTATGTCTGAAACTTGAACGTGGGAGCGGAGCCGTCCCTCGGTCTGACTCACGGAGAGACGATACTCAGCATTTTCTCACACCATCATCAACGGAGTGAGCGTGCCGGGGCTTCAGATGAATTTGCCCCACCCTAATCCCCCTGTGCTATGAGCAGCCCTCCGCCCGCTCAGTAAGACTCTGGGATCTTCGTAATTGCTTTTAATTGTATTTCCACTGTGGAAATGAGCAAAGAGGGAGCTGGTTGTGTTGTGTAAGTGGGTCAATGGCGGGCTAGCTAACCCCTCTGCTCCACGCCCACCCTGTCTGCCTGGAGGAGATGAGAGCAGATGAGATGAGAGCAATACGCTCATCTGTGCACTGTAAATAACAGCCTATTAAAAACCCTCCGGCCACATGTCACACAGGCCAGCGGGACGAGGGTACACACGGCCACAGGACACACAGAAAACAGCACAAAGCACGCACACACACACAGATAATATAATATATATTATATATAATATATATATGTGTGTGTGTAATGTGTGTGCGTGCGCGCGCGCGTATACACTGCCACAGGACACAGAAAACTATAAAACGCGCGCGCGCGCACGCACACATATACATGGGGAATAAATGGACTAGGACACCACGCCAGATCAGCGGAATCCGCCGCACGCTGTGTCTTATCACAGCAGATTTCACGGCTTATAACGTGGCGATTTAAAGCCGCGTCGTTCCTCTGTTTGACATCTGCGGCCGTTAACAGCCCGTAGATTTGGAAGAGATTATCGAAGCAGCGATGTTAAAATATCCGCAGAGGTGCATTTAAGCGACGTGCTCCCTTCTGTGTTTCAGCCTGGTGTCCTGTGCCAAACGTGCCTCCTTCATTTTATCGCCGGCTTGAGAGCCAGCGCTCATAGACGGTGCTAAGCAGCACACAAATACATGGCGGCGCACAGAACAGGAGCACACTGCACTCCCACACAGCATCGAGCCAGCCGGAGGTTACGTCAACCTGCCCCCCCCCCCACACACACACACACACACACACGGCCGTGTGAGGTCGGGGGTGTTCCGAGCGCCTTTCTCGTGTACCAGAGATCGAGAGCAGAGCGGCATAGAAACGGCAGCGTACAGTTTACAGTAATTTACAGCCTCTTGGCTGCCTGCCTGTCACTTCTGCTCCCCAACGCACATTTGATTCAAAGCGTAAAACTGTTTTTTGCTCCACTTTCCTTTTAAATGGGGAATTCGTCTCATTCGAAATGTGCAGGAAAGTTTAGTGCGGTGTTTCCCTTGTGACCTGACAGGAGGTTCAGAGGCTGGGTGGTTCCTGCACGGTCTTATTAAAGTTTTTTTCTGCAGGCGGATCATAATGTTAGATGACGTAGCAAAGGGCAAGTGAGCCGGGTGTAGCGTCGTAATATGCACAGCTGCCGTGAAATGTACCCCCCTTATTTACCTGCGGGAAACGTCCCGTGAAATACTTCCAACCACCTCAAAAGATTTTTTTTCTTCTTCATGTTGTAATTATAGCCGGGCTATGTTTTCCCAGAAGGTGGTTGTAATGAATGAAAGGTCACGTGTTTAACTTGACCTACTCACGGGTGTACGTGCAGTGCGTGTGACGTATACAGGAAGTTAGAAGCGCATGTTATGAAGGTTGTATGTCGGATGAACGCTAGTAAAAGCTACACAGTTAAGAACCTACGAAGTCGGCTCGTTCTTGAATTATTCTTATGTCAGTAAGACAAGGCGTCTACGGACATTACATGGTGTCAGAATAGTCTGTGTATCTGAACACGAGCGGTCATGCCGAAGTTTAATCCGCCGAGTGAATTCAAGTTTGACTGCCCCGTTGAATGGCCGGAGTGGAGACAACGGTTTTCGCGCTTCAGGCTCGCGACAAAGCTGGATAAAGACGACGGGGAGATTCAAGTGAGTTCGCTGATTTATGCAATGGGCAGCGAGGCTGAAAAGATATTCAGCTCGTTTGACTTCGCGGCGGAGGGTGATAAAGTGGACTATGATATCGTACTGAAAAAGTTCGACGACTACTTTATTCCCCGCCGTAACATCATACATGAGAGGGCGTGCTTCTATCAACGTAGCCAGCAGCCAGGAGAGACAGCGGAGATGTACATCCGGACATTGTACGAGCTGTCTGAACACTGTGAGTTTGGGGACAAGAGGGATGAACATATCAGAGATCGTCTGGTAGTGGGCATAAAAGATAAGGTGCTCTCCCGTCAGTTCCAGCTCACAGCGGACCTTACTCTGGTGAAAGTCATTGAACAAGTGCGCCAGGCGGAGGCAATAACAAAGCAGCTCAGCCTCCAAGCTAACCAACCAGAGGCCCAGCTGGCTAACGTCAATGTTGTCCGATGGCGGGACGAACGCCAAAACAAAAAGGGCGGACAGCGTCATGGTTGCAGCAGACCTGCAACCAACAAAGTAGATGAATGCGGGAGGTGCGGCAAGACGCAGCACACCGATGAGCGGAAGTGTCCTGCAACGAACAGTAAGTGCAACAAGTGTCATAAAAAGGGACATTGGGAGCGTGTATGTCACTCTAAAGCGGTGAGAGAAGTCACTGAAGAGGTTAAACAGCTGTACTTTCTGGGAGAAGTTGGCAAAGAGAGCAGTCAGGAAGATTGGACTGTTAGTTTAACAATAAGTGATGTACCAATAACCTTTAAAATTGACACGGGGGCTGACGCTACTGTTATCAACCAAGGGACATTTAAAAAGCTGAAGCCAAACATAAAACTGGGACCTCCTGACACATGCTTCATAAGCCCAGGTGGAAACATCAGCTGCATAGGACAGTTTCAAGCTACAACCAACTACAAGGAGAAACAATACTCCTTTCCAGTGTATGTGATCAAGGGGAGAGGCAGCTGTCTGCTGAGTCGTCTAGAGGCAGTGGAGATGGGTCTAGTGAAGCGGATGAATGAGGTCAGTGGAGTTTTCGGTTCAAGTGGACTGCTGAAAACAGACCCAGTGAAAATAGCTCTGGTGGAGGGTGCCCAGCCATACGCGGTGCATACAGCCAGACGGATACCGCTGCCACTTGTACCACTGGTTAAGAAAGAACTGCAGCGCATGGAAAATGAGGGCATTATTGAAAAAGTGACTCAGCCCACAGAATGGTGCGCCGCTATGGTGCCGGTGCTGAAACCGAACAAGAAAGAGGTTCGCTGCTGCGCTGACCTCAGGAGGCTGAATCGAGCGGTGAAACGTGAGAAATACGTGCTGCCCACTATGGAGGAAATAATGCCAAGGCTTGCAGGGTCAAAGTTCTTCACAACGTTGGATGCAGCAAGTGGGTTTTACCAGATCCCCTTGCATGAAGACAGCAGGGGGCTCACCACTTTCATCACCCCATTTGGGAGGTATGCTTTCTGCCGCCTTCCATTTGGTATAACGAGTGCTCCAGAGATTTTCCAGAGAAAGATGGCGGAAACTCTGACCGGGCTAGAGGGCACAGAGGTGTACATGGATGACGTCCTTATACATGGAGAGACTGAGGAAATCCATGACCGGCGCCTAGCAGAGGCGCTGGGGGTCATTGAAACAGCAGGTCTCAAACTGAACCAAGCGAAATGCAAGTTCAAACAGAAACAAGTCCGCTTCCTTGGTCATATCATCAACGAGGCAGGCATCAGACCTGACCCGGACAAAGTGGCCGGAATAGAGAACTTTCCTCAGCCCCAGAACGTGACGGAACTCAAGAGGTTCCTCGGGATGGTGAACTATTTGGCAAAATACGTCCCAGAGCTGTCCACTGTAGGTCAGCCGCTTTATGGACTGCTTAAAGCAACGACAGAGTGGCTGTGGGGACCTGCACAGAACACAGCATTCCAAGACCTTAAAGCAGCACTCGCCACCGCCCCGGTACTCACCTTTTATGACGTCACTAAGGCTACGGTGGTGTCAGCAGATGCCAGCAGCTACGGGCTGGGAGGCGCTCTGCTCCAGCAGCATGGGGAACACTGGAAGCCCGTGGCCTACTGCTCCCGACGGCTGAGTGACGCAGAGACAAGGTACGCACAGATCGAGAAAGAGTGCTTAGCCAGCGTCTGGGCATGTGAAAGGTTCGAGAAGTACTTGTTTGGGCTTGATAATTTCAGACTTGTCACCGATCATAAACCACTAGTGCCTCTCATGAACAGCAAAGACTTGGATAATGTGCCCATTAGGTGCCAGAGACTGTTAATGAGGCTGATGCGTTTCAATGCAGTGGCTGAATACGCACCAGGCAAAACTTTAGCTGTGGCTGACGCACTCTCCAGAGGCCCAGAGCAGTGCTACGGAGATGGTGCTTCTCATGATGATGTTGCAGCGCACATTGATGCCATCGTGTGCCAGGTGCCTGCCACACCTCAAAGGATGCAGGAGATAAAACAGAGCACGGATGGGGATCTGCAGCTTCAGACAGTGTTGGGCTTCATCAGACACGGCTGGCCTGAGTATGTCGATAAAGTGCCGGAGACAGTCAGAGACTTTTATCAGGTGAGAGGGGAGTTATCTGAGGTAGATGGTTTAGTCATCAGAGGCAGTCGTATCGTCATTCCCACAGAGATGAGGGAGGTGATCTTAGACAGAATACACGACGGGCACCAGGGGATAGCTAAGTGCAGAGAGAGAGCTAGCCAGTCAGTGTGGTGGCCCAAAATGACAGAGCACATTACAACAAAGATACAGCAATGTCAATTCTGCAGAGAACACAAGAACACACAGAGAAAAGAGCCTTTAATGTCAAGTGAGCTCCCATCCAGACCATGGCAGAAAGTTGGCATAGACCTGTGTGAGTACAAAAAGCAAAACTACTTGATAGTGTCTGACTATTATTCCAGGTTTTTGGAGATTCTAAATCTACCAACAACTACTAGCAGTCAGGTTGTAGCTAGGCTGAAGGCTACATTTGCACGTTTTGGTATCCCTGAAATTGTAGTTAGTGATAATGGGCCACAGCTAGTTTCAGAAGAGATGAGGAGGTTCAGTGAGGATTATGATTTCATCCATGTGACTTCAAGCCCACACTACCCCCAGAGTAATGGACAGGCAGAGAGGGCTGTTCAGATAGCCAAAAGCATATTAAGGCAGGAAGACCCTCTCCTCGCCCTGTTGACATACAGAGCTACACCCTCTTCTTCCACTGGAGCCAGTCCAGCGGAATTGCTCATGGGTAGGAGACTTAGAACCACCTTACCCACATTGCAGCATAACCTGAAACCGGCCTGGCCTAAAGAGGAACTGATCAAAACCGCTGACGCCGCAGCCAAATCGAGGCAGGCTTTCTACTACAACCGCAGGAACGGTGTGCGGACACTGCGCCCACTGAACTCGGGTGACGCAGTACTCACCAAACTTGATGGACAGAAAACATGGACAATGCCAGCAGTTGTTCACAGTCAGAGCTCCACTCCCAGATCCTACATAGTGGAGACAGCTCAAGGTGAACATTACAGAAGGAACAGGCGCCACCTGTTGGCCACACCCAAAACACTCACCTTTGTCAGCAGGGATCCTGTCCATGTCACTCCAGGGGAGAGTGGAAACACGGATGAGTCCCGAGCAGCAGAAATGCCAACTTCCACACCATATGTTACTCGCTCTGGCAGGGTGAGCAAGCCTGCAATCCGGCTGGATTTGTGAGGCGTATTGACTTGTGTATTGTGGGGGATTTTTTATTTTTTGTGAAAAGGGGGGTGATATACAGGTTAGAAAATCATCTTAGAGGGGGAGATGTAATGAATGAAAGGTCACGTGTTTAACTTGACCTACTCACGGGTGTACGTGCAGTGCGTGTGACGTATACAGGAAGTTAGAAGCGCATGTTATGAAGGTTGTATGTCGGATGAACGCTAGTAAAAGCTACACAGTTAAGAACCTACGAAGTCGGCTCGTTCTTGAATTATTCTTATGTCAGTAAGACAAGGCGTCTACGGACATTACAGTGGTGTCATGGAATAAGAGAGGTATTATGGTTTGCGTTCATTATTATCCGTCATGAATTACGATATATCTAAGCACCTTTAGCTTTAATGGCCATGAGAAACGGCAGAGATACTCGTTCAACGCCTAATGAGAATGTTTGTGGTAGAAAGAGCCATGGCAGAAAGGCCCCTGCACCGTTATTCCCAGCACCCCTGCTGCGGTGAAGGTGAAGGAAGTGACTCCATGGATTCATCTGAACCACTGTCACCAGGTAAAGATGCTGAAAGACGGCGCCGTCGATGGGGAGAGGAAACAAGCAGACGACCACTCGGTTCGGAAAGTGAAGTAACGGTCTTAATACCGGAACCAAACGGAGGGGGGGGGCTATCTCACATTTTAATAATTTGGGAAGAGAAGAGAAGAACATATTGTAGCGAATTCGGGACAATATTGTAACGTGTAGCATTCCAGCCGGACTTTATTCAGACGATGCACTCCAATAACGACTGATGGGTCCGTGGTGCGGTATCAGACCATTTATTGCAGCACTTTACTAGTCACACCGTAGACACACCATAGAACCACCGTAAGAGCTGTTCGCCTTCCAGCTAGGTGCTAAATAAACGATGATGATCAATGAATTATAAGTTGGGAATTCGTTCTGTGCATAGCGAACATGACCATCGTGTCCAACTTTGAGTTTTGTTCTGCCGTTTTCTCGCAGCAGCGCAAAGCATCATGGGAGACCAGAGTTTTTCAAAATAAAGGTCACATAACAAAAGGAAGTGTAATTCGCTGTTAATATATCAATCAGGACTGTACTTTAGGCACCAAATACAAATCAATAATGAGCACCATACAAATCAATAATAATAAAAAATATTATGACAAAATTATATGGGTCATTTACACTCCCACCAAATCATTAATGTTTTGAATATAGAAAATCAAGCATAAGCAAAAACAAATGATTTCTCAACTCAAAATGACCATAAACCATAAGTATCGTGGGAAAGGAGCGTCAAGTATTTTAAAACAAAATAAAAAACGCATCTCAAGAGATGCAAGGCATGTGTTAGTTAGTAACTAACTAGTCACTATCTAGTAACAAGACCAGTTTTTGAACTGGCCGTTCAAGCACTGTCTGCTTGGTGAGCTGTTCACCTTTTTTGCCTAGGTTTCTATCCCTAGACAGATCTTCACCCTCCTAACCAGTCCATCTCTATCTACTACAGTCTCTAAAACTCTACCCAACCTCCATTCATTTCTGAGTCTAAGATATGAACACTGTCCGTAGCCAGTCGTGCTTGCATCGTAGAAGTGGTGTAACTCCTGTCTGGTGACCCTCCCAAAGTTTGCAGGTGCATAGCTCCGGGGAATGTCTATCTTCTCCATGTTGGTAAGGTCATTTTTCCATCTCTCCCACCGTGGGCGAAGTTCATCAGTCAGAGGATCATCCCAACCCGTTCCATGTCTGCACATTTCCTGCAGTACTCCCTTTCCGATGAGCAAGAATGGGGCGACAAACCCTAGGGGGTCATACAAGGAGGCAACCGTAGACAGTATACCTCGGCGTGTTGCAGGTTGATCCTTGAAATTGACGTTGAACTTCAAGCAGTCTGACTCGATGTGCCATTGGATCCCCGACGCTCTTTCTGAAGGTAGGTCATCCAAGGTAAGGTTAAGATCTTTGATTTCTGATGCACGTTCAGATGACGGTGTGCTTTCTATTACAGCTCTGTCGTTGGACACAAATTTGTGGAGTCTAAGGCCACCCAGGGCACAAAGTTCTCTGGCTTCTCGAGCGAGCTGAATAGCCTTCTCTGTACTGTCCATACTTGCGACACCGTCATCGACATAAAAGTCTCTCAGAATGAACTGTGAACCTAGGGGGTATAGCACTCTGTTCTCAGTAGCCAGGTACTTCAAGCCGTAGTTTGCGCAACCAGGCGATGAGGCAGCACTGAAGATATGCACCCTCATTCGGTACTCTTGAGGTTGCGTGCTGAGATCTCCTTTCTTCCACCACAGGAAGCGCAGGTAATCCTGATCCGTCTCGCTCACGTGGAATTGGTGAAACATCTTTTCTATGTCGCACATCAACGCAGTAGAATGCGGTCGGAAGCGAAGGAGAACACCATTGAGATTGTTCATCAAGTCGGGTCCGGTGAGCAGATGATCGTTTAGACTGGTTCCCTTGTATTTGGCAGAGCAGTCGAATACCACGCGCAGTTTGTCTGGCTTCTTGGCGTGGTAGACACCATGATGAGGTATGTACCATTTTTCTCCTTCCTTCCCATCATCATGTACTTCCTCTGCGTCACCCTTTTCTATGACATCCTCCATGAACTTGATGTACTGTTCTTTGTATCTTTCATCCTTTGACAGCTTCCTCTTCAGATGGCTGAGACGAACGATGGCAAGCTGTTTGTTGTCAGGTAGGGTGGGTCTCTCCTTAAAAGGTAAGGGCATTTCGTAGTGACCTTGACTGTTCTTTTGGATGCCGTTTTTGAGTTTGTCCAGGAACAAGATATCTTCCCGGGAACCGTCTTTTCATCCTTCTTGGCATCTTTGAAGTCGGACTCCAGAATGCGAATAGCATCTGCAGGGGTGACTGGCGGGAGCTCCTTCACAGCTAACCGGAAACACTGTCTCGCCACGCTTGGAGTGTCAAGGCACGGTGAAGAGCAACCCACGATGCTCCATCCAAGGTCGGTTCGGATTGCCTAAGGCTCTTCATTTCCTCCTGCTATTACGTCTCTTGGTGCCATTGCCCTCGCACAGTTGTATCCTATTAAAAGACCAATATCACAATCTTGCAGCGGTGGAATCTCGTCTATGACTGCGGAGAGATGATTCCATTGTCTGGCTGTTTCACTTGTGGGAATGTGGGCGCGGTTCACCGGTATACAGTCCTTAGCGTAGGCAGGAGGAAGGTCGATGTGGAGGGAAGATCTGTAACCGCGCACACGAAGCCCCGAGACTCGTTGGCTTTTCACGATAGTGTCACGTCCTATCATTGTCGTTAACTTCAGTTTCACTGGACAGGACTCTGCCTTTAGAGCGCTGCTCACTTCCTGGTCGACGAATGTGGTGTCACTCTGTGTATCCAGCAGGGCGTAGACAAGTTTTTCTGTTCCTGAGTTGTTCTTGGACGACACCCATACGGGCACAATCATCGATGTGTTGGTAGACTGTCCAGTCGTGACGGCATGTGACATTGCAGTCGCGGCAGCTTCTGATTCATTAGCGTTGCTCGGGGGAATGTTTTCCCGAGCTGCAGACGGTTCCCTTTTCACGTGGTTGTCATTGTGAAGACAGGTGGGGTGTTTGCCTTTGCAGGTGTTGCAGGTATGTCTATGTCGACAGTCCTTCGCACTATGGCCGGGTTTGGTGCAGCCATAGCAGAGCTTGTTCTCTTTCACGAATTCTCTTCTCTCCTCCAGAGTCTTGGCGATGAATTTGGGACATGCATGTAGCCCGTGTTGACTGTCTTGGCAGAACGCACAGGGGTTTTTTTTCTTTCCGCTGGCTGGTTTTTGCTTGTCACTGTCCGTTTCAGTTTGCGTACTCAGAACACTCGCGTTGTTCCTCTTAGGGTCCCTGTTACTCGGTTTCGCTGTGCTAGACTCAGAGTTGCGTAAGGCATAAGGCGAGGTGATCTGATTGCATGCGATCGCTGCCTCCTTTGCCATGAAGGTGGTGAAGTCCTTGAAGCTGGGGAATTCTTGATTCCTGTCCAAGGCTTCCGTAGCCTTCCTGTTCCATCGAGATGCTGCCCAGTCTGGCAGTTTGTGGACCAGCTTCATGTTCTCTTCACAGTCGTTCAATATTTCGAGGCTCTTCACATGAGACGTTGCGTCTTGGCAGGCGTTCAAGAAGTCGGAAAAGTCTCTAAGTCCCTCTGCATCCCTTGGTTGGATTTTTGGCCACTTTGTGAGCCTGTCTCTGAAGGCTCTCTGTATGACGAAGGCCTGTCCGTATCGGTGATTCAGTTTGCTCCATGCGTCCTTGTAAGACTCGCCGTCGTTTCTGTAGAAGGTCCCTTCCAGTGTCTTACGAGCTGGGCCGCCTACATATTTCCTCAAGTAGTAAAGCTTGTCTGCTGAGGAGATGGCCTTTGAGTCAATGAGTGACATGAATGAAGTTCTCCACTCAATGAACTGAATGGGGTCGCCATTAAATACCGATGGCTCTGGCACTGGAAGTCTATTCAGGGCTATACTATCTTGGAGGGCCCGGGCGAGGGACGACACGTTTACGTCAGGTGACGATGCTGTTATATTGAGGGTTTGGTAGCTGGTAGCTGGGGAGCCGTGAAGATTTCTTGCAGGATCATTAGAGTGGACACTGCCGCCCTGTGATGTTCCCTGGTTATAGACTTGAAGTCTGGCCCGTGCAGCCCTTAAGTCCTTTTCTGCCTGTAGACGTTCAAGAGCACGTTTTTCAACTTCAAGCTGCCACCTTCGTTGCTCCTCTAGCGTCCTTCGTTGCTCCTCTAGTGTCCTTTGTTGCTCCTCCAAACGTTGTATCTTCTCCCTTTGCTTATCTTCTTCAAGCAACCCTTCGAACTCCGCTTCCTTTGCTGCAAGCTCTGCTGCCGTGTCCACACGTTTGACTGTGAAAGTGCTGCCTTCGTGGCTGTGGACTGAATTTGACACTCTTGAGACAGTGGATCCATAGATTGAGCGCGCATAGCCGTCCTTGAGTAGCTCCTTGAGACGTCGTTGTGCTTGTTCTGCATCAAAATCTAAATCGATGTCTACAATCCTCTCGTAGGCAATTTTCTTAATCTCTGTTGTAGCTGCCTCACATGCATCAACACGGCTTCTCATTTCGGCTGAGGGTGTGAAGTGACCTCGTATGTCATTATAGGTGTTCAACACAGCCTCTTTATCCTTCTTCAAAGTATCAAGCAGAGATGCCAGCTCAGTTTCCTTGAGGTCTTTCTTTAGCCGCTCTCTTGACTCACGAGCTCGACTCTTCCATTTTTCGTACGCTGAGAGGAGCTTTCTCTCCTTCTTCCTCACCTCCTCTTGTTGCAGTTCAAGCATTTTAGGAGTCGAGATCTTCACTCGAGTCGAGCGTCGGAGGCTATCCCCATTTTGTTCTTCAAGTTGACTTTGGAGGCTACTTAGTGTTTCTTCCTTAGTTTGAATTTCCTTCTGTAAGTGTTCTATCGCGGTAGTCTCTAGCGTTTCGTTGAGAGCCTCTTGTAGCTTACTAATTTTAAGCTGTAGTCTATTTATCTGATTCTCTAGCTCTGACTGTGGGGCAGGATTCTCTGTTTCGGTCATATTCAATTCTGCCATGATAAATGTGATGTAATGAATTGTTTGCCTTTACTATAGCCCATAGACTACCCGAAGAGAGGAGCAGAGAACCTGGTATAGCTACAGACTGCTTAGAGGACTAGAGCCTATTACTGTAGGCTCACTGTTATATTACTGACTGCAAGGTTATAATATCAATCTCTCCACTGAATACAACATTCAGTTACCATTCAGACTGTATAAATCATGCATTAAACATTTTTTCACTTTTTTTTTACAGTCAACAGGAAGGATGATCTGTAAATGGATAGTAATAATAATAAGTCAATAAACAAAGTCACTTGATTCACTTGTTACTTTGTGTGAACTTATTTGTTCTATAAAGTCCCATCAGCTTCACATTGAGAAACATCAAATTCAACAAATGTCCATTGTTGTTGATGTCTTTTTCTTCCTAAACCTTTTCTTCTCAAACCATATGTTTATCAATGTTCTCAGTGAAGATGAATTGTTCCTTATCAATCAATGAAATGTTCCATACCTTTAGAGTCTGACCGTCACACCAAACCTTCAAGCCAGCTGCCTGATGAGAGTAGAGTTCCTTTGTCTAGAAGACCCGTAAAATGGCGCCGAGTTGCCCGATGAAATGGCGCCAAGACGCCCGATGAATTGTCCCTTGTAGACTAGTAGCAACTTAGCTCCGTAGCTCGTCCACATAGACCTCCTCTGACAGCGTGGTGGCGGGGTTGATGAAGAGGCTAGCTCTTACTGTAACATTCCGGACTTTATTCAGACGATGCACTCCAATAACGACTGATGGGTCCGTGGTGCGGTATCAGACCATTTATTGCAGCACTTTACTAGTCACACCGTAGACACACCATAGAACCACCGTAAGAGCTGCTCGCCTTCCAGCTAGGTGCTAAATAAATGATGACGATCAATGAATTATAAGTTGTGAATTCGTTCTGTGCATAGCGAACATGACCATCGTGTCCAACTTTGAGTTTTGTTCTGCCGTTTTCTCGCAGCAGCGCACAGCATCGTGGGAGACCAGAGTTTTTCAAAATAAAGGTCACATAACAAAAGGAAGTGTAATTCGCTGTTAATATATCAATCAGGACTGTACTTTAGGCACCAAATACAAATCAATAATGAGCACCATACAAATCAATAATAATAAAAAATATTATGACAAAATTATATGGGTCATTTACATAACGTGCATGGATAAGTAGATACTGTAACGTGCATGGATTAGTAGACACGCTGGCCGCTGGCTCGCGGGTCTGACCCTTTAGTCAAGCGGTTAGCGATGTCTCCTGCGGTGCGGGCGATACGAGCTCGCTTCCCGGCCGCGGCAGTTCCTGTGGTTGCGTTGTCCCCCGAATTCGCTACATTGGTGTCAGAAGTGGGATAGAGCGACCGTAAAGCCATCGGAAGCGTAGGCGCCCTGAGGCGTGAAGGAGCTGATATGCTTAAGCGCGGGGACGCGCTTCCCGAAGGAGGGGGGTAGTGTAACATGCATGGATTAGTAGACACGCTGGCCGCTGGCTCGCGGGTCTGACCCTTTAGTCTAGCGGTTAGCGATGTCTCCTGCGGTGCGGGCGATACGGGTCCGCGTCCCGGCCACGGCAGTTCCTGTGGTTGCGTTGTCCCCCGAATTCGCTACAATACGTTGGTCCTTAACGGGTCGGACCCTTTAGTCGACTGGTTAACGTTGTCGCCTGCGGTGTGGGAGACACGGGTTCGCGTCCCGGCTGTGGCGGTACCCAGACTGCCCCCTGAATTCGCTACATTGGTGTCAGAAGTGGATTGGTGAGACCGTTAAGTCATCGGAAGCGCGCGCGCCCATATACGTATGTGATGGCGCTGATATGCTGAAGCGCTTCCCGAAGGAGGGAGGTAGTGTAGCGTGCATGGTGTGGAGTTAGAAAACAACGAGACAGGAGACGTGAGAGTAGACGTAGTCGAGGTAGTTCACTAGCTCCAACTTAGCATGTCATACATTCGACAACGACACTGAACTGTGAACCGGAAGCGGAAGTGCATTATCTGACCCCTCGCCTCTTCCCTTAAAGGTACACCGTCCTCTTAGGTGAATGTCTTTCTTTATATAGATGTGGGTCACCACAATGGACACGTTGGCCCTTAACTAACGGGTCGGACCCTTTAGTCGACTGGTTAACGTTGTCGCTTGCGGAGTGAGAGACACGGGTTCGCGTCTCGGCTGTGGTGACGGTTCCCGGGCTGCCCCCCTAATTCGCTATAATATTTACGCTCTTTCGAACCCAGATATCATCCGGATGTGGGTCACTTCAGGCAATGATGCGGCACTGATGGCCTTCTTCTGACCCTGACAAAATGGATGTGAGCCTGAAGTGGCCCACATGTATAAAAGCAAATATGGGCCAAATATGCCAAATCAAATGTGGGCCTTTTTGGCAAAGTGCAGTGCTCTCAGCAACATGTAATCTGGATGAGACCCTGAAGTGGCCCGTGTGGTAAATGGTGAATGTAGCCCAAATATCACAAAACAAATATGGGCCACCCTTGGCAAATACGTGGCACATGCAGCACTGCTATGGCTTGGTTCTGGCCCAGATCTGGCAAACAGGAGCGGACCACCCAAGTGCCATCATTCCACGCGGTATGTGGGCTGGATGAAAGTGTCGGGTGTGGGACGGGTCCGGGCCACAGCAATTTTGCTATCTGGGAAGAGTTTTGAAGAGCGTTAATAACTGTTCTTAACACAAAATCCTTAAAACACGTAATTCATAACGGATAATAAACAGTATCTTCCTTGTTCCACACCCTGTGGAAATATACCCCAGCTATAATTACAAAAATGAAACGGATTTTTTGAGGAAGTTGAAAGTATTTCATGTGACGTTTCACGCAGCTAAATAAAGGGGTGCATTTCACGACAAGGGTGCACATTTCAGCACTACACGGGCACGAAATGGAGTTTTTTTTAAAGTTTAAAGTGTTTCATTTGGCATGTCACGCGGCTAAATAAAGGGGTGCATTTCATGGCAGGGGTGCATATTACTGCACAACTACCAAGGTTTCATCATCGAGATTTCTAGGACCCTTTTTTGGACCCCCCCCCCATTTTTTTCTCCCCAATTGTACCTGGCTAATCACCCTGCTCTCTAAGCTGTCCCGGTCGCTGCTCCACCCCCTCTGCCGATCTGGGGAGGGCTGCAGACTACCACATGCCTCCTCCGATGCATGTGGAGTCGCCAGCCGCTGCTTTTCACCTGACAGTGAGAAGTTTCGCCAGGGGGACGTAGCGTCTGGGAGAATCACGCTACCCCCCCCCCGAACAGGTGCTCCGACCGACCAGAGGAGGCGCCAGTGCAGCGACCAGGACACATGCCCACATCAGGCTTCCCACCCGCAGACACGGCCAGTTGTGTCTGTAGGGACGCCCGACCAAGCCGGAGGTAACACGGGGATTCGATTCGGCGATTCCCGTGTTGGTAGGCAACGGACTAGACCGCTACGCTACGTGGACGCCTGATTGCTACCTTTTTACTAAGGCCTATGGTCTATAGTCTTTTGTTTTAATCTCTTTTTTTTCTTACCCAGTGTAAAGCGTCCTTGGGTTCCTTGAAAGGCGCTATACAAAATTAAGTAGTAGTTGATGAGAAGCTACGGTTGGAAAGAACCAATTAAGCCCATATTTAATCTACTACTACTTCCAGCTGCTCCCGTTAGGGGTCGCCACAGCAGATCATCCGTTTCCATTTCTTCCTGTCTTCTGCATCTAAGCCCATATTTAATATACATTACGAAATGCTTTGGGATCGTTAATAAAGTTTGCTCACTGGTGAATAAGTGTCAATTTTTGACATGTGCTACACAGCTTGATCTATCCTCATTTTATTTCTTTTCTTCTATCGGCTGCCCCCGTTAGGGGTCGCTGCAGCGGATCACCCGCTTCCATCTCTTCCTGTCCTCTGATCTTCCTCTGTCATGCCAGCCATCTGCATGTCCTCCCTCACCACATCCATAAACCTCCTCTTTCGCTTTCCTCTTTTCCTCTTCCCTGGCAGCTCCATATTCAGCATCCTTCTCCCAATATACCCAGCATCTCTCCTCCACACATGTCCAAGCCATCTCAATCTTGCCTCTCTTGCTTTGTCTCCAAACCATCCAACCTGAGCGGTCCCTCTAATATACTCATTCCTAACCGTGTCCTTTTTTGTCACTCCCAATGAAAATCTTAGCATCTTCAACTCTGCCACCTCCAGCTCCGCCTCCTGTCTTTTTGTCAGTGCCACTGTCTCCAAACCATACAACATAGCTGGGCCTCACTACCATTTGTAAACCTTCCTTCTAACTCTTGCTGGTACCCTTCTGTCGCAAATCACTCCTGACACTCTTCTCCACCCACTCCACCCTGCCTGCACTCTCTTCTTCACCCCTCTTCCGCACTCCCCATTACTTTTAAGAGTTGACCCCAATTATTTAAACTCATACACCTACGTCACCTCTACTCCTTGCATCCTCATCATTCTGCTGTCCTCCCTCTCATTCATGCATATGTATACCATCTTGATCCTACTGACTTTCATTCCTCTTCTCTCCAGTGCATACCTCCACCTCTCCAGGCTCTCCTCAACCAGCTACCTACTCTCACTACAGATCACAATATCATGAGCGAACATCATAGTCCACGGAGACTCCTGCCTGATCTCGTCCGTCAACCTGTCCATCACCATTGCAAACAAGAAAGGGCTCAGAGCCAATCCTTGACGTAATCCCACCTCCACCTTGAACCCATCTGTCATTCCAACCACACACCTCGGCACTGTCACACTTCCCTCATACATATCCTGCACCACTCCTACATACTTCTCTGCCACTCCTGACTTCCTCAAACAATACCGCACCTCCTCTCTCAGCACCCTGTCATATGCTTTCTCTAAATCCACAAAGACACAATATAACTCCTTCAAACATCGCATCTTTAGTGCACTTTCCTGGCATGAAACCATACTGCTGCTCGCTAATCAACCTCTCTCCTCTTAACCTAGCTTCTATTACTCTTTCCTATATCTTCGTGCTGTGGCTGATCAACTTTATACCACTGTAGTTGCTACAGTTCTGCGCATCAACCTTATTCTTGAAAATCGGTACCAGTACACTCCTTCTCCACTCCTCAGGCATTCCCTCTTTCCACGATTGTGTTAAACAATCTAGTTAAAACCCCACTGCCGTCTCTCCTAAACACCTCCATGCCTCCACAGGTATGTCATCTGGACCAACCGTCTTTCCACTCTTCATAGCTGCCCTCACTTCCTCCTTGCTAATCCACCAAACTTCCTGATTCACTATCCCCACATCATCCAACCTTCTGTCTCATTTTCTTCATTCCTCAGCACCTCAAAATACTCCTTCCACCTTCTCAACACACTCTCCTCACTTGTCAGCACATTTCCATCTCCATCTTCATTTTATATGCTGTCATATTGCGTGGCCTAGTACTGATCCAGCATTACCTTGAAAAGTTATTTCTGCTACAAAAAAGGTCTGGAATAGCTGTCTTATTTTGAGTCTGTGAACCAACAGCACCCCTGTTCTGTTGTTTATCACCTCATGATGTTGATATTTTGCAAAGACTGTATGTCATCTGGCATGAGAAGCAGGTTCCTGGACGTAGGCCCGTGGGAGTGTTTCAAACACTGGTGCAGTACGATTTCACAGTTTCATGAGTCATCCACGAGACAAAACATCTTCGCCCTCCTTTGTGCCATCACAGACGGAGGTTCCTTTCAGAGGGACAGGTGTCCATGTCTGGAGAGCCACCTCCACCATGGGGTGGAAAACTCCCCCTTTCTCCCTGTCTTGGAAAAGGTTTCCAAAGACACCCTGACTGCAATTAGACATACATGACATTTAATTTCTTCTTTTTTTGTGTGTATGTGCGCAGACATTTGTAAGTGCGTATTTAGACAGATTATTTTGTATTTGCTGAAAAATGTAGGTGAGGTTTGTACATAACCCGATTTCAACCTCACCTTCACAAATTTATTTTGTTTGTTTTGTGTGGTTTTTTTGTTGTTGTTTATTTTACTCTTGGTGCAACTAAAATAAACAAAATATTATTCTCTGTTAAAGGCATTTGCAGCCACAGGTGCACTTGGAGAACAAAAGCAAACAAAACAAAAACACATACTATGCTGTTTTTATAATAGTGTAAAAACTATGACAACATTTTATTTGGCTCAAAGGGTCACATGGATACAACCACTTAAGTGACGCCTCGGAGGGTGGGACAGTTCTGTGGGAAAACCCCGATTCATGACATGCCTCTCCTTCACTATACCATTCGAAGATATAATTCAGTTATTGGGGGGGGGGGGCTGTGCCACTCAGCGAAAGTCTGGCAGATGAGTGAGATTCATAGCTGGTTCCTACTTAGCTCCTCTCCTCTGGTCCTCACCAGATCTTGCTGGAGCCAGGCGTGATCCAGGACGTCCTGTCGGCAGGCAGTCACCTTCAACTGCTGGAGCTGCTCAGCCTCTGCTCCCACTACCTCATCCAGGTACACACACACACCCACACACACACACACACAAATTGATTACATTCATTCCATTCCCTAGCCCTTAATCCTAATCTTAACCCTTACTGTAAAGCTAACCTAATCCCCTAAACCCAAGTCCTGACCCTACAATAGTCCTTCAAAGAAGTGAGGACCAACCAAAATGTGTTCACTTTGCAGAAATGCCAAGGTTCAAAACTCACATTTGTCCTTAAAAATACAGCTGAACTAGAATACAAGGCGCACGCACGCACACACGCACACACACAAAACAGATATTGCCAGTTGTGAGAGTAGTGCAGCATGTGTGCGGTCTTTAAACCAAAACAGATGAGGTTTATAGATATGTGTGTGTAAGAATCACCATCAATCCAGTTTCAACTTAGTGTGTTGTTGTTTTTTTAATAATCAGTATAATTACTTCTTTAGTTTGTTGCAAACAACATGCCACAAACATTCATTTAACTGAATTGTTGTGAATAAAGCTCAGCTTTCACAGGATCATTACAAACTGCATTTAATGGGCTAAATCGCTAAATGTAAGACATTTCCTGTATGTCACCCCGAGGTACGGTGGTTCTGTTGGACAGTAGCAAGTTAAAACTACCCCCCCCCAGCTATATTTGCCCAGCCCTCCAACCCTGGGACAGAATCAAAATCTAAGAGCTGCTGATCACCTTTGCTGCCCTAGAAGAGGCAGCTGAAGGCTCGCTAAGGGCAAAACTAGGCTAAAGTTATGACCGAAGAGAGTTGGGAGAGGTGGTGCAGCGTATGAAGTGTCATTTACTTCCACACTTAATGCACTGATAATACTTTAATTGAATTAATTACACACAGCAACACTTAATAAGTGTTATTGTGTGTGTTTGAAGTGCACGGACATTTTTATGTGCACATGCACGCACACAATACATGCAACCACACACACACACACACACACACACACACACACACACACACACACACACACACACACACACAGGAAAACACTGCCATGCCCTTCCCCATATTTCCATCCATCTCTCAACAGCCCAGACAGACTGTCTAAAAGCAGATAAATCCCTGCTACCAATCATCCTAGATTGAATTTATCACAGCTACCCTGTTTAAATTACGCTCTCTTCCGCCATCTGGTGGCGGCAAGGACCACAGTCGTTCTGCTATTCGCCTAACACGGGTGAGCCAGCCCCACGTCTCAGTATGGACCACACTGCAAAACACAGCCTGTCTTGCCTGTTGGCTCACAGGTTGGCGTGGTTGTACAATATTGTGTGCTTGTGTATGGTGTGTGTGACAGCTGTCCGTTGATAGTGGGTTAATGTGTACAGTAGAAGGGGGACATTTGGGGATCTGTGTTGGATGCATCTGCTCGTATGAGGTGAAGGATGAGATGCCAGTAGATGGCAGTCTTATTCCGTTACTGTGAGCTCATCTTACTCTTTAACCCCCCCCCCCAATCTCCATATCACACACTCTCTTTCTTTGGATCTGTCTGTCGCTGTTTGGCATGTGTCGTATCAATATCCTCCAACAATGTCATTCTTATCAAACCAAATCCGTGAGTTTGAGCGTGTGCTGTGCACAAAGCCTCTCTCTGGAGAATGCATGCACGGCACGCCGAACTCTTCCAAAATTAGATCTCAACAATTTGAAAACCACTCTCACAAAAATACATCAAGTCACCACAAAATATCATTGAGGTCAACAGCTGCCCGAAGTCTGAACCCGTGATTTTTTTTTAAATTCAGGATACCACCATCTTTGATGTATTGAAAACCATCAGGAAAAAAAGAAAAGTTAATTTAAATTTCTTTTTGACCCGAGTTATACAGGGCGTGTTGAGAAAAAAGCAGCATATTAGCTGCAGTCTGTACCGTCCTCCTCCCTGCTGTCGGGTCAAGAGAGCGACCTCTTGTTAATGTTTCCTCTGTTGCTGAATAGGCAAGTGGGACCCCTCTTCACAAAAAAGTGCAATCTGAAGTAGTTTCCGTTGACCAATTAAGGGGTCAGGTGGCCTGATAAGTCTGGACCACTAGCTGACAGCCTTCTCCATGGGGTGAATGTCTTAGTGGAAACACCAGGTCTGCCCTGCCTTCCAGGAGCTGAGTAGCGTGAACTATCTGGAGTTGTACCGCGTGGCGGACCTGTTTCACCTCCCTGCCTTAGAGGAGGCCGTGGTGAGCTTCCTGGTGGAGCACCTCTCTGACCTGAGCCAGAGTCACCAGGAGGAGGCCCTGCAGCTCCCCTACCGCCTCCTCAGGGAGGTGCTGAAGAGCGACCGCCTCACCTGCCTCAGCGAAGAGGAAATATGGAAGGTACTGAAGTGTGTGTGTGTGTTGTTTGCTCTTTCATGCTGAATAAAAGTGTGCTGTTACGTGGACAGGGGGGCCGCCAGAGGAGATGCATATAGAGAGGAGTGCAGGAGTGTCTGGGGCTGTTGTGCTTTGCCGCACGCACACATGCACACACACGCACACACACACGCACACACATGCACACACACATGCACACACACAGGCAGAAACCTGGGGGCACAAAGAGGGTGTGTGTGTGGGGGGGGTGTCAGAGGAGACGTTTCTAATTAGTGTGCTCTATATAATGTGTGTTCCTCCTCTAGATAACATTTTATTGGAAATGCAAGTGAACAAACAGATGATTCAAATTAAAAAATAGGACCCACAATTGATAACTTACACAGTATCATCAGTATCTAACGAGTTGTTTACATTAACGATTAAATACAATTTGTAGTTCTTGCCAACGTCTATGTGTGTGTGTGTGTGTGTGTGTGTGTGTGTGTGTGTGTGTGTGTGTGTGTGAGACTCAGGTTGTGTCTGCACATGTGAGAGTGTGGGTATGAGCGATGAACTGTCAGGGTGAGGGGATTGCGGAGTGAAGTGGCAGAGCAGGGTGGGGAATGTGGTTTTGACTGTTCATTTGCACCAATCAGCCCCCCCACAACCACCCACCCCCACTTTTCTTTTCCACCCCCCCCCACATACACCCCCCTCTCTCCTCCGTATGCGTCTCTCCCTTTCTCTGATTAGGCCCACTGAGGCTCCATCAGGGCCCCAATCCCCCAGCTGTCACTCGGACGGCCGTCTGATTGAAAACAATCAGGCCTCTGATGGCACAATTACCCTGACCCTTTAGCCAGCCGCCGCCGCCATAATCAGCCTCTGATTAGGCTGCTTCGGGCCCCCTTCACTTCGCCCGGAAGGTTAATTTGGGCATCAGACGAAAGCGAGCGGTGAGCGGTGGCCAACATCGGAAAGAGGGGATGAAAAAGGCGTTGCGCGCCAATGCCGGGATGATAAAGTTTGGCTGTCAATCATCATCACAAAGAGTCTCTCAGAGTCTCACGCTCCCAAAATCACATTTCCTTGGGTGTCCCCCCCCCCCGCTCGTCTTCCTCTGCTCTGCCTTTATGCTGCTCCCTCTGCCCCCTCCCGCCCAGCCGTCCTGCCCTCCTCTCCCCCCCTCCCCTCTTGCCGTATCCTTCTTTTCCTCTCCCTCTCTCTCGTGCACACACTCACTTGCTCGCACAAAACACAGATGCACGCTCACTCGCATGCAAATACACACTCTTCCTCACACTCTCCTCCTCATACAGTGAGGGAGGAGTTGATTCATTCTGTGTCGGAGGAAGTCGTGTGATGCAGCGTGACCTTCACAGTCAGCTGCTGCTGTAGTACACACACACACACATACACACACACACAGTCACTTCAGAAATATGAGGAAGAGGAGGAGGAGGGGTGAGAGAACAATAGACAGAGAAAACAATATTGCCCATCTCCATCGCCTCAAAAAGTTGCCTTTATCTTGCTGTAATAAGTTCCCTGTATCTGTGGAGAATGTGTTAAAAACCACTTTGTTCCCCTGATAATGGTATCAGTGATCTCCAGCCATCTCACCCACATTCACACCTCGCCACAACTAAATAACCTTCCGCTGCTCTCAAGTTCAATTAAATCCCTTCTCTGCAACACAGCCTGCCAGTGCCAAACAAAGGGACATGCCTGTGGATATTTACAATGGTTGTAGCTGTATTGAATGCTCCTGATGATTATGTGTGTGTGTGTGTGTGTGTGTGTGTGGGTTTGTGTGCACGTCTTCAGTCGTGTATGTACATATAGTGGCTCACCTTGCACTTTCCATACGGGGCTGTGTGTGTTCAGAATAATAACGATGAGCAGTCCCCGGCTCCTGCTTTTCTCACCAATTCCTCCTCGCCTTGCTCCAGTCTCCCATGCTCTCCTACCCTCTCCTCTCGCCCGAGGTTAACTGCCCCTCTGACTTCCAACAAACTGCCCTTTGACTTCCAAGCATGCAAACATCTCCAACTCTCTAGATGAGATCATCCCTCTACTTTTACCCCATCCCCATTTCATTTCCTCTCTTCTTCCTCTTATCCTTCTTGTTCTTATCCGCTCTCCTCCTCCAGCTGCTGGTGCGGTGGCTGGAGCATGACTGTCGCTACCAGTGCACCGAGGACCTGCTGCAGCATGTGCGCTATGGCCTGATGGACGTGCCCACTTTGCACCAGCTGGCCCACAGTCATCCGCTGGTCCAGTCTAGCCCCACTGCCACCGCCCTGGTGGAGGAGGCCCTGGATTACCACCACGCCACCTTCGCCCAGCCTCTGCGGCAGTCGGCCCGCACCAGGCCCCGCTTCCAGTCCCTCACCCTCTACATCATAGGCGGGCGGAAGCGGGAGGTGAGCCGGGTGAGGGAGCTGCGCTACTTCAACCCTGCCACCCAGGATCACGTGCGTGTCGCCGGGGGGTCGAACTGGAGCGAGCTGACGCCCATGCCCTCCGGGCGCAGCCACCACTGCGTGGCTGTCATGGGGAACTTCCTGTTTGTGGCGGGCGGGGAGGTGGAGCACCCCACGGGGAGGACGTGCGCGGTGAGGACGGCGTGTCGGTACGACCCCCGGGGTAACCGCTGGACTGAGATAGCCCCTATGAAGGCCTGCAGGGAACATTTTGTGTTGGGGGCCCTGGGCCAGTATTTGTATGCTGCGGGAGGCAGGAATGAGCTGAGGCAGGTGCTGCCCTCGGTGGAGCGCTACTGTCCCAAGAGGAACAAATGGATGTTCGTCCAGTCCTTCGACCGCTCGCTGTCCTGCCACGCTGGCTGTGTGGCTGACAACTTGCTCTGGGTTTCAGGTATACACAGATGGGAAGAATGGCTAAACACCCACGCACACGCACACACACACGCACACACGAGTCCTGCACACAGAAGATAAACATACACACTAACTTGTAAATTATTTCATCGTAATGTAGACACGTGTACACAGACATCCATCCCCATGCATACAGGATACACCCCTTATGGGGCGTCCGGGTAACGTGGCAGTCTATTCCGTACCCTACCAACACGGGGATCACCAGTTCAAATCCCCGTGTTACCTCCAGCTTGGTCGGGCGTCCCTACAGACACAATTGGCTGTGTCTGCGGGTGGGAAGCCGGATGTGGGTATGTGTCCTGTTCGCTGCATTAGCACTTCCTCCGGTCGGTCGGGGCGCCTGTTCGGGCAGGGAATAGCATGATCCTCCTATGCGCTACACCCCCCTGGCGAAACTCCTCACTGTCAAGTGAAAAGAAATGGCTGGCGACACCACATGTATCAGAGCTCGGAAGAAGCACGTGGTAGTCTGCAGCCCTCCCCGGAGCAGCAGAGGGGGCGGAGCAGCAACCGGGACAGCTCGGAAGAGTGGGGTAACTGGCCAGATACAATTGGGGGGGGAAAGGGGGAACCCCCCCCACAAAAAAGGATACACCCCTTATGCATGCACACATACTTTAACGGAGAATACATGATTTCACATACTTTTACTCCGGCAGCAGAGACACACCATACCATGCAGCACATGTACAACTGGCTCGCCTGATGCTGTCTGACAGAAGTGTGCCGCTCTTGTTTCAGGTGGGGTGACGAACACGGCTCAGTACCAAAATCGTCTGATGGTGTACGATCCAGAACAGGTGACCGGAGACGAAGGGAGGGAAGGGGCTGAGGGCTGATCACAGGCCCACCATCACACTTTACAAGGAACTCATTTTAATGTTGCCGCTGTGTATTGCACTGAGCAAAAGAATTACGAGTCCACAGTAGCGCTCCCCTGTGCCATAAGAAATCAACAAACCTGTAAATCTCAGCCTGCAGAAGGGAAGCACAACAGTTTGCACCTACACCGTTAACACCTTTTTAGCACATTATGTGAAAAGATTTCTCTAATTATATAGTGCACAGTAGTGTCACCTACAATTTTGTGTTGTAAAACTTTTGTGCCACAGATTTCTAGTCATTTTAAAAGTGTTAATGAGAGGGGAAAATCAGCGTTCAACTGCACGAGATGTTCACCGTGTGTATATATAGGACCAAAAATTGTATGGCGGTATACAGTTGTGTATGTGTGCACGTTTGTGTCTGTGCATGAGTGCTGTGTCGGTTTGTGTGCGTCTGTGTTTTGCGTGGTAGATAGGGAAAGACGGATCAAGAAGAAGAGAAAGAGAGAGGGAGAGAGTCTCATTTGTATTCACCACAAATCTGCATTCACCTGCCAGAGCAACACCAACCCCCCACCCGCTCTACCCTCAACAGATGGCCACCCGTCAGCTCCCTGTAGACACACACACACACACACACACACACACACACACACTTTCTCTCTCGCTCCCCCTCAATCAAGGACCCTCTGACACACACATACACACACAGGCACGTGCAAAGGAACACAAAATAAGCTCCAACACGCTTTAGTCAAATGTACAGGGATGCTCGTGTAAAATGGAGTGGCTGAAACATATGATTAGAAACGGGGAGGGAAGTCATTAGTAGAAACCAGAGCTGCAGTGTCACATTATTTATCCAGCACTGAGCATACATCAATTACCCATGCATGCATATGCTAAAATATTAATCTTTCAATTCAACCTCTTCTTTCTTTTTCTCCCCCTCCCACACCCTCTCAATCTCTTCATATCTCACAAAATATTTCTTTACCCTCTCTCTTTCCCCTATTCTTTCTATACGATGTGTATCCCTGCCCCCCCCCCCACCTCAGAACCAGTGGCTCACCCGCAGTCCCATGCTGCAGAGGCGTGTGTACCACGTCATGGCGGCGGTGCGGAGGCAGCTGTACGTGCTCGGGGGGAACGACCTGGACTACAACAACGACCGCATCCTGGTGCGACACATTGACTCATACAACATGGACCTGGACCAGTGGACGCGCTGCACCTTCAGCCTCCTCACGGGTGGGCGGGTCGCATGCATGCAAGCATAATCAAGCCTGCACACATGGACGGACGCATGTCCACGCGTGGTATTTAGGCACACGGGGGGCGGTGGGGTGGGGTGGGGTGGGGGTGTGTGTGTGTGTGTGTGTGTGTGTGTGTGTGTGTGTGTGTCTGCTAGTATTGGTTGTGTGTATGTGGCGGTAGTGGTGGTGGTTAACATAGTGATACACATCTGCCTGTTGGCAGACATGCAAACATGGATCCACGGATTAAAAAGACAATTTAATGAAATAAAGTTAAAAAAAATAACAGACAAACTCATGCGCAAGTGCTTGGATTCAATCATGTGGACATTTTCTATTTATCTCTATCAGTGGATATCACCCACTGTCTCCTAATGCCTGCACAAACACAACCACACACACGCATCTACCCACATGGTCATGATAATGCATATTGGATGCGGCCTAGTTCATATTCTAGTTTGGTCCTCACCTGATTGAAAGGAGGGCATAAGGAGTTCATAGTTCATGTTAGCTGTTTCCACACTGCACCCCACACTTCACTGCCCCCCCATCCTCTCTACACTCTTGTGACCAGGCTGCTATTTTTAACTTTGGACCCCGCCACATTTCCGTTAGAAATGGGGTCCTTGTACCATTTCAAGACAAAGTCATAGAGAGGAGAACGGGAGCTCTATCTTAACATCTAACATTTATCTCTCTCTCCAGGAATGTTGAGTTATGTCACAATGTCCTCTGCTTGGCACAGTGAAGCATTTTGGTTTCTGTCCTCTACAGGTCAAAACGAGTCTGGAGTAGCAGTCCACGATGACAGGATCTACGTGGTTGGCGGGTACTCCATTTGGACAAATGAACCCTTGGCCTGCATTCAGGTGAGAGGCGTCCAGGTGGCACATCAGTCTATTCTATTGCCTACCAACATGGGGATCCTGGTTCGAATCCCCGTGTTACCTCCGGCTAGGTCGGACGGCCCAACAGACACAATTAGCCATTTCTGTAGGTGGGAAGCCGGATGTGGGTATGTGTCCTGGTCACTGCACTAGCGCCTCCTTTGGTCGGTCGGGGCACCTGTTCAGGAGAGGGAACTGGGGGGAATAGCGTAATCCTCCCACGTGCTACGTCCCTCTGGCAAAACTCCTCACTGTCAGGTGAGAAGAAGCGGCTGGTGACTCCACATGTATCGGAGGAGGCATGTGGTAGTCTGCAGCCCTCCCCGGATCGGCAGAGGGGGTGGAGCAGTGACCGGGATGGCTTGGAAGAGTGGGGTAATTGGCCAAGTGCAACTGGGGAGAAAAAAGGGGAAAAAAATCCATAAAAGAAAGAAAATATTACATGACACAAAACTCCCCTGGCTGACCCCTTCCGACGATGGGTCAGAGCCCCAAATGGATGGCTATCCTGTTTCCAAAAGGTCCCTGCATGTAAGGAATATGGGTCTATTTTTCATTTGCTCGAGTCCCCAGAAAACCTCAGAAAAGCTTCAGTGTGATTTGTTTGTTTGCACGCTAAAAGTGAGTTGCACGCAGATTTCTGAAAGGCTCATTGCAACACCTTCGCTTCCCACTCTCTAGGTGCTGGATCTGAGCACGGAGGGAAAAGAGGAGGTGTTTTATGGACCGACGTTGCCATTTGCCTCCAATGGGATTGCAACCTGTTTCCTCCCTGCACCATATTTTACCTGCCCCAACCTACAAACACTTCAAGTACCTCATCACAGGATTGGGGCGGTTTAAAAAAATCAACCCTATGTACTTAAACATTGACCCATAATCAGAGGATGGTTCATGAAGTAAAGTCCTTCAACTGTGGAACACAATGGGTCCCTCCTCCCTGTGGTCTGGTCTCAGTCTCATACGTGGTGAGATCCTGGCCACCAGTTACCCTGTCTGGTTAATGTGTAATAAAAAATAAAAAAAGTACCCAAGTTAAAGTGAACACTGCTGAATTTGAAGCCGGCGCCCAACTCCATTGCCAGACGAATGGAAAGCGATCTCTTCGCCACCCAAATCCAATGACGTTACTTGCTCCCAATCCATCTCGTGTACAACCGCCAAGCCTCTGGGACACTCAGAAACCAGCCACTAACCCTGGACAATATGACTGTTAAATCTTCCCTGTAAAGACTGAGGACCCCATCAATGTCGTCTAAATCACCATGCATACCAATGAAGTAGGTTGCAGAAGCATCGTGCTGTAGGTTCCCCCTGTGGACTAGCCCCTTACCACCAATCTTCTTGCCTATTACCTGTTTATGTGATGACTGAATCTCTCTAGTCCAACTTTACTAATCAGTGAAAGCCAAACTGAATTCTCCTAAGCCGTGATAAACCTCCATTTATTCTAACTCACTGTAGGGCCATAGGTGCTTGTCTAATTCTACTTCCCATATTATCCGTCATGTAATCTTTGATGCAGTCAAACTGAATGCATTACATGCCATCTCTAGAAAACCTCCACACTGCTGCTCTGGAATGAAACCACATATCTGCAAAAAACCCCCAACAACTTCTTCCAGTAAAGAAGGAAAAGATGTTTGTTTTCTTATCAGTTCCTATGATTTTTTTTAAATCACAGAATGGAGCTTCTAGGGCCCAGCGGGAATTGGTAGTCAGTATATAAAACACACTCTCCATTCAAAACTAGTCAACATTAAAACTGCAGGTGACTTGACTTTTTTTTCCACAGCAGCAGTGGCGTACTGTATGTTATCAATCTGCGCAGCTCTTTTTTGAGTGTGCGTGTGTGTGTTTTCTAACAAGCTCAGGACCTCAGACTAATTTATGTTCAAATGAATGTGTCTGGTCATTGGTATTATTCAGTGCATATATACAAACTACATGATAAGCTACAAGAATAGGCTGCATGATGAGAACACTGTACTGTGCTGATTTTCATCTGGAAAGTTACTTAGCGTCTGACTTTAACCAAAAAAAGGAACAAACAAAAAGAAAGGTGATTCCTAAACTTTTCTTCTACCCCCTAAAATGTGTGTATAAAATACATAAACCCTTCATCTTTGTTTGCAGAATAACGAGATGCTCTTAATACAAATAAATATGACAACATGGCATTCATTTTTAAGGTTTTATGGTCCAAGATTGTAGAAATATGAGGAGTGACGAAGCTTTTGTTACAAATGATGTGTAAGCAATATTTAAATATTAAGTTACTCAAGGCATCAAATCTAATCTCCACCATCTCTCCTTCAGAGTAAGAATTGTCTATCCACCTCCAATGCCTTTGGCGAAAAGGACTATGTCTATTCCACCATAAATGTCCTCAAAACAGATGCACAGATGTTCAATAAGGGACTTGCAATGGCAGAAAACGGGATTTAGTGATTGCAGTAGACAGAAGTGAGACTTGCTGTGATTGGGTGAAATGTCGAGCACGATTCAAAGAGATTGCTGCAACTTGGGGAGGCAAAAGAGAAATGGGGGGGGGCAAACAAAAACAGCTGCTTTCTGTGACTCAGTTGTTTTTTCATATTGAGCTCTTTGGGGCTTGCCTGTCACAGTCATTGAATCAGATTCAGAATACAAAGTGGAGACAGATCTCACAACTCAAAAGGGAGAAAGATAAGATTAACTCCCTCACGGTATTCACGCAGATACCCTCTACAAAGGTCTATGCTTGGATACCACATTCTTTCGCTATGTAATTGAAAGACGACAGTAAGAACCACATATGAGAAACCTGTGAGCATCGATTTTCACAACTTATTTAATGTTACTGACCACAATCACATTACATCTGTACAAATCCAAAATGGTACTGTCTCTACATCATATACAGTACATTCATCCTATAATATTGGGCTTAAATTATGTATGTAGAGGACAAAGTTAAAGCTCATTTAATAGGACTGCAGCATTATACACATACGTATGAACTTCCATCCATCCATCCATCATCCATCATCCAAACCGCTTATCCTACTCAGGGTCATGGGGATGCTGGAGCCTATCCCAGCAGTCATTGGGCGGCAGGTGGGGAGACACCCTGGACAGGCCGCCAGTCCATCACGTATGAACTTACCAAAGATCAATGTATGCATGCTTTGACTTGTCAGGTCACTTTAGTGCTTATTTAGCTGGATATTCCATTGTTGCCTTTGTTAGATCTAATGAAACATGCTGAACTCTCCATTCAAATGATAAGCTCTACATGGCAACCAGTACTGCATTTTGTAATGCCAGGTTGCCAATATGATAATGTCCTTGCCTGATGCTCATCCGATATCAGTATTTTATTTCGCTACCAGATAAGCAGCAAAATAAGTGATGACAGTGGTATGTTTGGTAGACAAGTGATAGCAGTGGTATGTTTTTAAAACCAAGACCTTTGGTCATGTCAGCTTTTCCCTGGTACTAGTCCTTCTCCAGACTGATTATCTCTGCCTGTCCTCTCTCCCCAAGAAGGCCCAGTAACTTCCTGTATGCGTTCCTATGAGAGAGAGAGAGAGACAGAGAGAGAGAGAACTACTGTAGACACAATTATACAATTTATCAAAACAGCATATAGCCATAGAGCATGCAATGTATGGTTCAAGAAGTTAAAGATGGTTATAGTGGAGATAGCTGGAAATGGTTTGTATTATAAGTCGATGTTGAGTAACAATCTGGACAAGATGAAATCAACAAATTCCATCCAGCATGTACACAGGCTTGTGCATCCTACTTACCTCAAGGCAGCATTCTTGCCCAGTCCTCTCTTATGTTCAGAGCTCCTCAGACTGAGAGACAGATTAGGTATAAGTGCCTGCACCACAAAGGGGTCTAGAACTGCCACAGTCTCCAGGACACCGTATACCAGCCGGTCATACAATCCTTCATTCTCCTCCACAAATAACCTAGGAGCATGGGAAACATGCGGACACATATAAACAACATAAGTCTTTTATTTGATAGAGATAAACGGACTTTGATATACACTGCCTTGGGTATGACTGATAAATATGTAACATATCTTTAATAAATACAGCATAGTTATGACATGATTATTCCTATGGTTATTTCAAGCACAGCTAGTAGATGTATCGTCAATTACTGTAGGACAGCTATCATCTGGTCACATGGTCCATCTGTAGCTGCAGCAGCACATCTCTCCACCACCAGCTGTAGGGTATCTGTGCTGGTTTTCCTCACTGTAAAGAAAACAAACACCACTTTTTAGGCACTGCACCCCAAGATTGCACCCATTTCACTGATTATGTGAAAACGTGGTGGTTCCTGTGTTATTTGTAAAAAAAGTGCAGACTGATGAAAATTGCAATCTTGGGGACAGGTTTGTGTCCACCAGCTTGCTGATAAGTACTTTGATTACAGTGTTTACTGCTCTGAAGTTAAAGCAATACGAAAAAACTGTGACGCTGTTTGATTTCTTTTGAATGTCTTCCAAAAAGGTAACAGGTAAACAATTTAAACCCCCTACAATATGCTAACTGTTAAAATGGCAGAAAAAAATGTTGCAATCAAGATGTTCCTGGAGCGGCTGGTTTGTGGTATCATCACATTGACATCTAACAAGGGATAGTACCAACTCATCACTCAATATGCAAGTCAACTCCACAGCTGGAAATAGAATACATTGGGTCATTACTACAATAAAAGCTGGTATCGGTGTATTTATGTGTGCTATGTGATTAATTGTGACAGATTTACAAATTGCTAATTACACAAGCATATTGAAACTACACTGACGTATTGACAATAACAGTAACAAATTGAAAAATACAGAAACATCTTGAGAATAGCGGTAACACATTGAAAATACACTTGCATACTACATTAACGCTGGGGAGACCCTGTAGACACTCAGTTTAACATACGTAAACCGAATGTAGGTTTGGCTGCATCACCAAGGACTTCATTAGGCAGAGTTTACTTATAATCTAAGAGTAGATGCATTCTAACTGTACTGAGCAGTTTAGTTTTATGTTTTTCGTAATGAATTTAAGATTTGTTCTTTTACCTACACGGAATCGTCATCCTTTAGGTCACCGTACTGAAATGTGTTGCGCAATTCTCAAAAACAGATTATTTGCCGACACTACCACTGTGAGGACAGAGCTATAAATTTCATGTTTGAGAACATGAATGACATTGTAAATTTATTTGAAGAATCAATGCAACGTGGGGATGGAGGATAAAGAGACTGATAGTGTAACTTAAAAGAGAGGATGAGGAATGGGATGAAGCCTTTAAAGGTTTGACAGGAATAAGGGAGAAATGGGACAAGAAACAGCTGATTGCTTATTGTGAAATCGTAAACTCTTGAAGCAAGACCACTTCCATTGGTAATTTGCCGTTTTAATGCACTAAACCACCTAAACGGAAAGGTCAGAATCAACCTTCTATTGTAATTTAAACCCAGAACGGTGGTGCAATTTTAGTAGATCTAATCCCATTTAAAAGTTTGGTATGAACCTAGATTAAACAGGCTCAAAAAGCTCTGCAAAGTGATTAACGATAGCGACCTTGCTTACAAGGGTTTTAGACTTTATCCTTGTTGATGTAACCAGCACTTCCAAGAACTGTGAAAAACTAAAAGTTGATGTTGTCGGTCTCACCCTGAGGCTCGTTGACCAGCATCAGACATCGGAGAAGAGAGGGGAGGGGCAGAGTGAGCAGGGCGGGGTCAGAGTCATTGTTCCGCCTCAGGAGCTCCAACAAGAACATTAAAATGGAGGCCAGGCGAGGAGGAGGGGCGTGTCCTTTGAATTGGAGGAAGCTCTCACTGTAAAAGCAGATAAGTGTTTACAGCAAGTTTTATGAGCAGCTTTAATTTCAATCTAATAAAAGTTAAACTGTTACACTTACTCTAAAGGCAATATTTTCAATATTAGGCATATAATCAATTAAAGTTAGCATGTATATCTCCACAGTCAATCACTGATATTGGATGTGTGAACCAGTGTTGAGATTTTGATTTGCTTCCATTTGCTTCAGTTATTCTGAAAATCAAATTTGTCTAAATTAAAAACTGATCAACCGAAAAAATAGAGGACTTTAAGTCCCTTCAAACGTAAAATGCAGTCGCAACTACATTTCGACTTTTGGGAGGTAAAAAACATCATGCAATATGAGAATTCTGCTATAAGGCATTTCCAAGTATTGAATTGGGGCATTACAAAATGCTGAAATAATGAGAATAGGGGGAGAAACATAAATATTCATCAAAAATAAAATACATAAACACGAAAGACAGACAAATGAGAACCCTATGCTAGAGACCTACCAAAGCACTTGCAGAACGGTCTTCCTTAGCGCTGCCCCCCGAGGACTGGTGCTGGGCTCGCAGGCACTCAGAAGCACAGGATGGTTGGCTATGACAGCAGTGGAAGGTGTAGCGGGAAGGAAGTGGTCGAGGTATCTGCTGATGACAGAACGGAGCTGCTTCTTCAGGTGGACCCCCTGGGACTGAGACACACTGGAAGCCACTGACAGACCCTGGAGGTGGAGAGGATCGAGTTAAGAGTACCAGAAGGGTAAGTCCCTGATAAATAACTGACAGATGAGGGATAAATCGGTTTAAAATGAGGCCTTGAGTTCAGTTGCACATTACATAAAGCTCAGTGCATCAAACCTGCTCTATGGCTCTACCATTGGGATAAAGTAAATGTTTGTGTGTGTGTCTGTGAATCTGTTGTGATCCAAAATATAAAAGGAGGCTGAATTAACCGGTTTGTATATCTAAATTTGAAAGGGTAATTCACCGGAATATCTCACATACATTGTCATACAAACATGCGTTAGTTCTGACCTGAAGATATAGCGGCAAGCTGTCCTTAAGTGCTTTGTCCTGCTGCGTGATGTTGTGGGAGAGCAGCAGCCTATCTATGATACTGAACAGTAGGTGCTGGGCTTTCGAGGTGGCCAGCAGGGGGCCCCAGTGCTTCACAATGCAGCCTACATCGCAGCACAAAAAGCAAGACAACCACAGGGTCAGCTATGTTAATAGGATTCCATTCACCCCTCTGGAACACGTAGTAAAAACAATGATAGAAACACCATGATGGTCTCTTATTGATGACCGCCAACAGCACTTTCTGTGACTAGAAAACAAATGATGCACACATATTTTTGATAGCACCATTTTTTTTTTACAGTCTGTAGATCAAGAAGACCTTGACCACATTTATGCTGAAATCTTTTGCGATCTTGATTCCAATATTTCCAAAGGAAGTGAATGGGGGTGGCAAGACCCAGTGGTTGCTACTAGTCCCTTAGCACTGCAAGCAGCGGGATTATATACCCTATTTGAAATTCAAACTGTGATTATTGCAGTATATGAGTGCTCGTTTGACACCAGTTTGTTTCTTAGGTTGAATACAGAGTTGACCTGTGATTCAGGCTAAATTTTTCCTACATATACAGGCTTTATGTGCACGGACACTGTACCTACCAACAGCCCAGTAGCCAAACTGTATGCCTTCTTGACTCTTATTGAGCAGGTAGGGTTTTATGTGTCTCAGGACGTCTCCTATGTAATCCAGAGCTCTCATCACCATGGCTGACCGCTCAGGCAACACCTGCAGTTCACTGTACGCGCAGCCCACAGCCTGGAGAACAAGCCAGTCAGGGAAGGAAAGGGGGAAATGAGAGGAAGCAGGGGATTGTGGGGTGGGTAAGGAGGAGGAGGAGGAGTTCACACGTGGCATCAAAAGAGAAAACAAAGACGGTGAAATGAGAGAAAGGAAAAAGCAAGAAAGGGAGAAAGAAAGAAAAGATGAGGAAGTTGGCAGGAATGAGAAAGTAAATGGAGAGGTTGAGAGACCGCAGATAAATACATTTATCTGAGAGAATCTGCATGTAAATGCAGGTTGGTTTTTCAGTATTTTGAAGTACAAAACAAGATGATGTGAATGGGAATTCCCAGTCAATGACATGCACAGTATTGACATAGTAAATGCTTGCAGTACACACTTATTTCAAGACCTGGAAAAAAATTGACTAATGTATGCTGAGTATCTTACATGATCACTTTTAAAAACAGGATATCCTAGGAAATGGGGATACATATTATTGGCGTCATGCAAAAACAGTTCAACATTCTTTTCTGAAGTGGTTACACAAATTTTTGTCCTTCAAAGCACATCTGCATCCAATTGATTTTTCATTCATAGAAAAATGAACTGTAAAATGTTAAATATGCCCAGCCATTATAGGTTTAAACAACTATAATACTTTTGAATAACAGCAGCCATGGTGCAGATGTTGCTTCATCTTTTTCTGACAAAGCTGCTGTTCACCTCACCTGAACCAGCATGTAAAAGTGGCTTGCTAAAAAGCCACATCTTTTTCTAGAAGCTTAAATACATAATTTCCACCTCTCTTAATGCTTCCATTTATATATTTACAAGCAACTGAAATACCAGCAGTTAATTTTGCAATGATGACACACAATGTCATACTGGACAATATGTAAAATATCACAATAATCATGGAATTTCACACGATATCTATATATTGTGATATCTGCTAACGTATGCCAAAATACCATGTTTAAGAATCCAACTGAAGTTCATCATATTGAACTGTTTGGCCATGTAAAGTACAATAACAAACCAAATAGTTTTCAAATAATGCTCCCTCAAATATCAGATCTCAGTTTGTAAGAAATTTATAACAGATTCTTATCATTCATTTAGACAACAAAAATGTATCACAATATGAGAATATCCATATAGTACCACTGAACAACGAAACAATAATATTGACTTATTGCCCAGCCCTAACACAGCGTAGGTAGGGGAACAGCGGTGCAGCAGAGTTGGAAGGGGCACTTGAGAAATAGTGACATTAGATTATACTTGGCTGTAATGTTAGCAAATTTTTTATTTTTTTTGCTATTGCCATTTCAAAGCCCACCAGAATCACTCTTAACATATAGACAAATGCATAACTGTAGCACAATTAAAAAAAAAAAGTCCCATAGTACCGCTGGATGGATGTAATGCGACACACCACCTGAAGCTCAATCTGGACAAGACAGAGCTGGTGTTCCTCCCGGGGCAAGGTTGCCTGCACCGAGACCTGCCCATCACCATTGACAACACCGTGGTGACGCCAACTCGGACTACGAGGAATCTGGGTGTGATTCTGGACGACCAACTGTCGTTTGCTGCAAACGTTGCATCGGTTGCTTGCTCCTGTGGATTTCTCCTCTATAAAATCAGGAGGATTCGCCCATTCCTCACTGACGAGACAGCACAGGTGCTCATCCAGGCTCTGGTCATCTCCCAGCTGGACTACAGCAACTCCCTCCTTGCTGGCGCCCCGGCATCGGCCATCAGACCTTTGGAGCTTGTTCAGAAAGCTGCAGCTCGTCTGGTGTTCAACCGCCCTAAGTTCTCCCACACAACTCCCCTTCTCATGTCCCTACACTGGCTCCCAGTAGCTGCTCGCATCCAGTTTAAGACTCCGGTGCTAGCCTACAGGGCAGTGAAAGGAACAGCTCCTTCTTATCTCCAGGTCATGGTCAAGCCCTACACCCCTGCCCAACCACTTTGCTCTGCTGCCTCGGTACGCCTGGTTGCCTCGTCGCTCAGAGGCCCTTGCTGCCGATCGACCCGGTCACGGCTCTTTTCTGTCCTGGCCCTGCAGTGGTGGAATGAACTCCCCCCACTGATGTCAGGACAGTGGAGTTGCTGCCCATCTTTCGGCGCAGGTTGAAAACTCACCTCTTCAAGAACTACTACCTTGTTACTTGCTCATAGCACTTATTGTATTCACTCATAAAAAAAAAACTTTCTCGCGCTTTTACTTTAGCACTGGTTTTGCTCTTAGATGCTTGTTTAGAGAGAAGATGCACTTATGACCTCTGATGACTAGTAGTTCTCCTGATTTCCTACGTTAAATGCACTTATTGTAAGTCGCTTTGGATAAAAGCGTCGGCTAAATAACTGTAATGTAATGTAGTCAGCACCAATCTTTACAGACTATGATGATTTCCATTGAAAAATAAAATGTGTGTGTGGATCCAGATTTGGGCATCAAAATGTCACTCCACTTTAGAGGACTTTGTCTCCCATATGTAGACTGTTTCCTGACCCAGTGGCCCCAACAACAACACATAATATTGTTGTTGGGAACACAATGAGATGACACTGGATATTGCTGATAGTTGCTACAACATAGGATGACACATAATATCACCTTTAAGTTCCTGTTACCTTGATGAAAATCTCTAGGGCATGGTTTGGCTCTAGCCTGGTAGCTGTATTCTGGAGGCCTGCACTCTGCAGGAGACAATCCACCTCAGGAAGCCTTAGCACCAACCTGGTCAGCTCACACAGCTGCTCCCCCACAGCCCGGCCTGAGAATCAATACCAACAGAAACTTTATGTGGAGGGAAATAGAAATGTACCTTTTTTAGGTAAATTAATAACAGTAACAAATCAAAAATTGATTTTCCTAGTGTGTGTTACAAAATACAGACTGTTAAACTCACACCAGTGTCAGAATCATGTTTCATCAAGCCTTGTGTTTAGTGTGTGACAACATTTTAAAAACTACATGGTAAAATAAAACAGGGCACGGGACGCTTTGATTCTCCACATGGCAGGATAAAAAATATGCCTTCATGGAATGGCCACAATACAAAATTTATCTGAGTGCTGGGATGAAAAGCTTTTGTTGCCCTTGTTTTATATTTGCTGGCCATTTAAAATCATTTTATGTGTATGAGGGAGATGTAGATAGAGCAGTATATCACCTGTTCTGTTATCAGAGCCATCTGGGTTCTTGTGAAGGTGTTGTTGCAGAACACAGCGGAACCAGGCCCTTACAGACAGGACTTGAGCAGAGCCTGACACAGCATTTGCAGAGACACTACTCACTGTTGACATCATCTCACTGGAAGGCAGAGGAAAATGTGGAAATAGTTGCTAGAAAACATGAAAACTCACAACACCTTATTCTTCAAAGCTCAAGCAATGCAGTGTGCAAGGTTTGTGTTTCTAACTAAAAAGTGGAATAAAAAGGGCATTTTCACAGCACAGAGGTCATTCAAAGGTATCTGAAAAGCTAATGTGTTGATCATTTGATCTATTACTGGTTGCGACATTATCAATAGCCACATCCATATAGAGTCCTTAGAGGTCTACCTGTTCTGGAGAAGGTGGGAGAGGTAGCGAGTCACCAAAAGTGGGTGGACCATGTCATCCCAGCCAAAGCATTGCATGATGGAGTGGACTGGGTTGGGCTGTAGGTCCTGTGGGGTGGATGTTGGCAGATCAAAGGCCAACAGAGTGAAACCTGAACAACAGGAAATCAGCACATCATAACCTGAATTAGTTGTGATAGGGACATTGAAGTCTCAATGGTAATATTCAAAATGGCTTACATTTTTGGTTAATCAGGCATTTTACCTTCTGTTCCTCTTGTCTTTCAATTCTTTCCCTGCTTTCCAGTTAACTAACATACATTAACCCAGCTATTATGCCCAGCAAGCCCTTTTTGAACCACCTATCTGTGTCTTAGACTCACATCCCTTCTACCTGCCTCATCCTCTTTCTTCGTTGACCTACAGATAATTCCACATATTTCCTTTAGCTCCCCAACCCAGTTGAAATCTCTCTTTTCTGCCTTTCCCCGCTCTACTGTTCATACTCTCTCCCCATTGCCAGCCAGTCCCTGGTCTTCCTTCCTTTCCACTGGCACTTCCTGCAACAGTGTGTCATTAACCTGCAGCAGCATCAGCAAGCAGTGGAGGGGGGGTCTGGGAGAGGCGCAGGCTACGGAGGAAAGGGAAGAAGTGGGCCCAAAGTTTTGCCGCTACCGCTAGGTGGCGCTCCTTTACTGTACCGCTGGTGGGAGTCCAGGCCAAGGAAGAGGCAGACTGGACACAGCGCTGATGGACTAGTCTGGAAGACGAAGACACACACAGACACACACACACACACACACACAGACACACACGTGCACGCACACACACACAGCAGATAAACAAATTTGTCCAACATAAACTCCAACTATTATATCACCCTCTCCTCTAAACCATTTCTTCATACCCTCTACCTTCAACCTGTAGTTTCCTAAATCCTTTCCCCTTCTCCCTTTCATGCCTTCTCCTTGTGTTTTTCCTTCTCTTCTCTCCTGGGGGATTAGTGAGTGCGATGGTGCAGTACAGTGTAGAGCTGAACTGGGTGGAGGTGCAGGTGGAACAGGGAAGAGAAAAGGAGAGGATAGGATATGATAGGCAGAGAGTGGAGGCTAATGCTGATCCCCTGTACATAGACTATATACTTTGGCTCCCGTGGCTCATCCTGGGCCCGGCCCGAGCCGCGGCGGCAGCCCCACAGTGGCTGGCATTAGCCCAGATAAGCAGCTGAAGGAGCTGTAATCTCATTTAGAGTGGAGATGATCCTCCTGTCCCCCTCGCTCGCCCGCACGAGAGAGGGGGAGCAGAGCGCTAGGGAGAGAAGGAGGGAGAAAGAGGTAAGGGAGGGAAGAAAGAGCAGGGAAGAGCACTAGAAGCCCCTATCCCTCAGTTCCTGGGACTCCACACAGCCCGTCTGCTCGTCTTTTTTGCTCACACACACACACACACACACACACACACACACACACACACACACACACACACACACACACACACACACACACACAACCTCAGCAGTGCCTTCCCTTCCAGCAAGGTTGCAGCTAATCCGGAGAGAGCTGAGACAATCGATTAGAGTCTGAATTCATTAGCCTCGTTACTACTGCGGAATGGGCCTTTCACACCCATCAACCCTCATTGTACAAGACATCGTCAGAGACCTCACTTAATCCCCCTCACTGCAGCTTCTTACAACATCTACATGTACACACCCAAACACACATAGCATTAGGGACCCCAGTTAACCCCTCCCCCAGCTGCAGCGAACACACACACACACACACACACACACACACACACACACACACACACACACACACACACACACACAACCAGAGCATCCAAACGTTAGACAGAAAAAAATAACACATGTGCACTAACGTACAACTTGAACCTATTTCCTTTCTCCATACGAAAACACAGCCTTACCCAAACCGTCAGTCACTGTCAAAATATATAAACCTAAGTGGGAGTGCACCAATTCTTTTCAAGCAGAGTGAAAAATAAATGATTCTGGATATATACAGATAAAAGTAAAATACCACTAGTAGAGGCCGGCCATTAATAATAGTCAACGGTCCAATGGCCAGCCTAATAACATTAATATGAGTAATAATACTCACTGTTACTATCATCATTACCATTCATCCATTCATTATCCAAACCGCTTATCCCAACTGGAGTTGTGGGGATGCTGGAGCCTATCCCAGCAGTCATTGGGTGGCAGGCGGGGAGACACCCTGTACAGGCCGGCAGTCCATCACAGAGGCTACACACACACACACACACACACACATTCACACCTAGAGACAATTTAGTATGGCCGATTCACCTGACCTACATGTCTTTGGACTATGGGAGGAAACCGGAGCACCTGGAGAAAACCCACGCTAACACGGGAAGAACATGCAAACTCCACACAGAGGACGACCCCCAAGGCTGGACTACCTCGGGGCTTGAACCCAGGACCTTCTTGCTGTGAGGCGACCACGCCAACCACTATTATCATTACCATCATTACTATTATCATCATCATCATTCTAATACGCCTTTTTCTAATAGATTTAGTACATATACCACACTTGTTAAATTATTCTAATACAACACCTTTTTCAAAAAGTCAGTATCTAATTATCACATTAGGACATATAACAATTTTTTAAATTATTACTAAAAATATGAAAACTTATTACTACTATAATCATCACAATTCTAATACACCTTTTTCAAAAGTCAAAATCTATTATTCACAGTACATATACCACCACAGTTTTTAAAATCTTTTGGGATTCATTTATAATTACCAAGACCAATCTGTACCTTTAATGTAGCACCAGGTAACTATTTGGAGTTTGGCATCATCTTTTATTGTCAACAGTCACAAAGATAACCTTGTGTTTTTGTTTGTTTGTTTGTTCATAGCATAACAAGACATAAACATTTATTTACAAGCCGTGGCTCAAAAAACAGCATGGAAGAAGAAAAGCGATGCTCACAGACAAGGTCAAGTTAAATTACTATGCTTACACGTGTGTCGCAAAGCAATATTTCCAAAGTTTTGTGCACAGTGGCAGAAAAAATGCATAGTAAAAACAAGGACTCTAGGGAACTAATCTGAACGGTGATGTGTCATTTTCCCATAGCATCACACCATGCGACCATTCAACTAATTATGTAAAAAAAAAAGTTATCTGTTACCACTTTAAGCACACAATTTTCCAAGAATCTAAGCTAAAATTCTAAACAAATAATAAGGTATCCTACAATGATCATGACCGACCTGTGAATGATTCCAGAGACCAGTGCTTCCCACTGTAGCTCGTTCTTTACTCAAGCCAAGGAGAAAGGGATCAATTATTTCTCAAAATCAGAGCTAGTACGGCGTGCCAATGCTTACACACCCTATCATCCAGAGACGCAAGATCTCAAGACAACCTCATCACCCACAGCAGAGGATCATGGAAAGGAATAGAACAGAGCAATTATGCCTCTGACTGGCTGCCTACCTTGGCACGATGGCCATCAGAGTGAATGTTGGGAGCGTCATCCTGCTCAGCCGCTGGTAGAATAATTCTCTTAATGTGTGCACATTCTACATGGCTCTTAATAGACATAATAATGCTCTGGCTAAATTTGCCAAGCTACATAATTACCCTTTAATTGTGTCAGAGAAACGGCATTAATCACAGGGAGAAAGTGAGTAATGCTAGGAAGAATAATTATGTTTAATTCGGTGGGACAAATTGGGAAGAGAGAGAGAAAGAGAGAGCAATAGTATTTTTTCTTTTATTTGGTAAAATGGGTCAGTGTGGTCCAGGCCTTTACAGAGGGCTTTTGAGAGTTCCCCTTTCCTCTCTCTGTCCCTGGCCATTAATGTGCAAATGTTTGCCCTCCAACCCCAAGGTCTAGGATGGGGAGTTTGGGAATTGGCAACGCAAACGAGCCAGTGTGTTGTAGGAGCAATACCCTGATATATGAGAAGAGCACACTTAGGCCATATTTCCACCAAAATTAGTGTGTATGTGCAGCTTTTTTACACGTGGGATTACCTGCTAAAAATAGGCGATTGACTCCTTTCCCATTGCCAGTAAATGAGTATGCCTGTTTTTTTCCCTTTTCTGGTGCGTCATGTTCGACATCACCAACACGCCGGAAAAGGGGTGAAAATTAGTCTGTCTATGGAGGTGTCATGTTTCCATCACTGCCGATCGGAGGTGGAGCTGAAATACCCATGACTACTGCAGAGTTGTCCTGGGACTGAATGCCGATTGTAACCTTTCCCACTAAAGATAAAAGCCAGATGTTAGTGGGTGTTTGTGGGCTTTGTTGTCCAGTGGGAATGGGGCTGTAAGTTAGTGTCTCACCTTTGAAGTATGTGTGTTGGTAGGTATGACTATTATACACAGCCAATGAAAGTAATCACACACCTCAATGAATCACTGCAAGGACTCATTAATGCCAAGCTTTACAACAGCGCTATTCTGGTGTGTAATGTGTACACCAACTGCCTTTTAACTTACCATATAACTTTACTTGCTTAGGTTATCACAAAGTATTGCAAGCATCCAGCCACCTAAGGCAAAATATTCGTAAGGGGTCTGAAAATAGTGTACCTTAAATTGTCCCTAGGTGTGAATGTGTGTGTTGGCCCTGTGATGGCCTGGCGGACTGTCCAGGGTGTCTCCCCGCCCGCCGCCCAATGACTGCTGGGATAGGTCGGATGGATGGATGGAATTAGAAATTAAAACAAATCAAAATAAATAAATAAAATTAATGCTTCAGAAAAAAAAGTTCCAACATCTGCCACAAATGCTGATGAGCAATGGGCAGCCTTTTTCGGCTAACATGACACTTGACCACAGAATCAATTCACCATCATCCTCCTTTAAATGTGGACTGGCTTCAATCAAGTAAAAAGTAACATTGCAGTTATGTTATGCATCAAATACGAAGGTGGGATTATTTAGCCTGGTAGGAAAGCATCAATTTTTCATAGATTAATAACTATTAGTGGGGCTGGGCCAGTGCAAAATACAGCATTACTGAGGATTGTAATAGAAAGCCTACAAGGCTACCCAGCTGTTGATCATAGGATTTAACTCAAAATATTTTAAAGTGAATGATGACAGTCACGTTCTGGATGCATTTGAAGAGGATCCTATCCCTGTCACCTCTGTTATTCCCAATACTTTGTCACATAAAGAGAAACCTGTTTCAACTATAGCTCTCTGACCTTCACCTGGGGTCACTCATGTAACACACACCCCTGTCCTGCAGCTGAACCCATCCTAAGGCACAACAGGCTACACAGTCACTCCACACACCTACAACCCTTCTGCGATCCCCATGGTGACAAAAAGATCCATGAGGGTCCTTTGGGCCTGTAATTCTACTCAAGGCTCTGCCAGCAGTGAGAGAGGGTGACCTGGGGGCCACCTGGCCTCCCTAGATGGACCGGGGGGCTAAACACAACACAGTGGGCTGTACAAAGACACATTTCTGCTGAGAAAACAGCACAATCCGGCTATTATCAGTGTCAGTCGTGATTGAGCTGGGTGTTGGGGTGGGATTGGGAAAAGCAGAAGGGATCACTCTTCCCTGCTGTATCCATCAGATTTTATAAAAGCTTAGCAAAGCCTTTTTCAGAAAACTCTTGTCTGTGTGTTTGTGAATGTGTTGTTCATCCACAGCCCTTTCACACCAAAACCCTGGTAATTCCTTGGGTTTCAAATCTTAATTTGTTGATAAATCCCTCTTTTCAAATACCTGCTTTTTAAGTTATGTCAGTTCCCTTCCTGTCCTCTGATCACCTCTATATTGTCTTCCATGTTTATTTTCAGGCTGAAATAATGGCAGGTGGGTTAGATTATTCCAATGAGTTACTGTTTTTCATATATTGCCAATATTTGCCTAACATTCAGCTGTTTGTTGCCATTGTTATTACATTAGTTACGCCACACTGCAGCCAAACAGGGAGGGAAGTCTGACCAGTAGAATGCAAAGCTATCATATTTGCATAAGTCAATCCAGGACTCAAATGATATTAGTGCAATGTGTCAAACACAACATGTTGATCATGTAAATGCTGGGAATCTGTGGAATGCTTACACAATTCCAGCAAAATACTGTGCCACTGCCTATGTACAGTTGAGCTGTACTCAGGATACTAGGATTTTGAGTCATGGGTCCTTTGTTACCAAAGGCTTTCCCACTAAAAACACAGGAATTTAGTTTGGTGTGAAAGGGGTGTGTGAGAGTGAGTCAAGAATGGGAACATTTGTTATTAAAAAGAATGAGTGAAAGACAGAGAGAGTTTGGTAGCAGGTGAATATACACCGATCAGTCAAAACATTAAAACCACCCGCCTAATATTGTGTAGATCCCCCTTGTGCTGTCCAACAGCTCTGACTCGTTGAGGCATGGACTCCACAAGACCTCTGAAGGTGTCCTCTGGTATCTGGCACCAAGACATTAGCAGCAGATCCTTAAGTCCTGTAAGTTGTGAGGTGAGGCCTCCATGGATCTGACTTGTTTTTCCAGAACATCACACGGATGCTCCATCGGATTGATATCTGGGGAACTTGCAAGGCAACACCTTGAACTCTTTGTCATGTTTCTCAAACCATTCCTGAACAATTTTTACAGTGTGGCAGGGCACATTATCCTGCTGAAAGAGGCCACTGCCATCAGGGAATACCATTGCCTTGAAGGGGTGTGCCTGGTCTGCAACAATGTTTAGGAAGGTGGTACATGTCAAAGTAACATCCACATGAATGCCAGGACCCAAAGTTTCCAAAACACAAATTGCCAGGAACTTCACACTACCAGTACCGGCTTGCCTTCTTCCCATAGTGCATCATTGTGCCATTTCTTCCCCAGGTAAACCACGCACACGCACCCGGCCGTTCACGTGATGTGAAACAAAACTTAGATTCATCAGACCAGATCACCTTCTTTCATTGCTCCATGGTCCAGCTCTGATACTCACGTTCCCATTGTAGGTGCTTTTGGTGGTGGACAGGGGTTATCATGGACATTTTGACCGGTGTTCTGCTACGCAGCCCCATACACAGCAAGCTGTGATACACTGTGTGTCCTGACACCTGTCTATCATTACTAGCATTAACTTTTTTCAGCAATTTCAGCTACAGTAGCTCTTCTGTGGGATCGGACCAGATGGGCTAGCCTTCTCTCCCCACGCACGTCAATGAGCCTTGGGTGCCCATGACCCTGTCGCCAGTTCACCGGTTGTCCTTCCTTGGACCATTTTTGGTAGGTACTGACCACTGCATAACAGTAACACCCCACAAGACCTGCCGTTTTGGAGATGCACTGACCCAGTCGTCTAGCCATCACAATTTGGCCATTGTCAAAATTGCTCAGATCCTTAACGCTTGCAAAAAACTTTTAATACATAGCAGTACAAGCTTGTTTCGTGCGTCAAGCTCTCATCAGCTGCTAATGTGATTCAACAAAGAAAACACACAGTATAAGTTGCCCTGCGTCACGCTCCTAATTTCGGTGGACAGCCACCAATCAGAGGAGAAAACATTTGAACTATTACAACCAATGGGGTAGGTAGTTACGATGCTCAGCAACCAATGGTGGGGTAGAAAACATTACAAACATGGGGTAAGGGACTGGGGCTTGTTTTGAAAAAGCATTTAGATGACCAGGGCACTGCGGAAATGGCATACATTAAGACTATTACAAGGAAACTTCAAAGGGAGTAATCTATGTATATCATCTGTATAGTGGGTAGGCCTGCACGATATATCGTTTATGCATTGTCATCACGATGTGCGCATGTGCAATAGTCACATCGCAGGGCCTGTGATATTTTTCCTACTAGTGTAGCCTAAGGTACTCAAACTCATGTCATACTGCAACAGTTTTGCTCTGTCGACTTTCTTTTAGCAACAAACTCTCAACACCCCTTACTCTGTTATTTTTTATTTCTTCTACTTCTTCATCGCTCAACTCAGGCCCGTCTACACACGTTGACGTTACCTAGCAACGTTAGTGCTACACGTGCGCATAAATGAAGAAGACGAATCCATGTGTGTTCGGGAGCAATGAAAAATGGCAGAGCCAGAGAAAGAGTTAGTTGTTAAAAGAAAGTCAGTGCCTGATGTGTGGCAATACTTTGGCTTCCGAAAATCTGATGTGGATCAAAAAGAGGTACTGTGTCGACAGTGCGTTGCAGTTGTAGCCACGACTCATGGTAACACTACCAATTTATTTGATCATTTAAAACGCCATCACCCAACGATTTAAAATGAATGGAAAGTCAAGTCTGGATATCAACCAAAGCAACCTACGCTTTTGGAAGCATTTGCCAGTGTTACACCATACGAGAAAACATCCAAACGGCAGATCGAAATCACCAAAGCCATAACCTTTCACCTCGCCAAGGATATGATGCCACTCAACACAGTTACCAAAGACGGGTTTCAGAAGATGGTCTGCACACTCGACAAGCGCTACGTTATACCATCGCGGACCTATTTTTCCCAAATCGCAATCCCAGGGCTGTACGACAAATGCAAGGCAGAAGTAGACCGAGAGCTGGCACAAGTGGAATACTATACAGCGACAACAGACCTGTGGTCAAGCCGGACAACAGAGCCCTACATCAGTCTAACAGTCCACTTTATCACTGAAGACTTTAAGCTGAAAACTAGCTGTCTGCAAACCGCGTTTTTCCCAGAGGATCACACAACTGAAAACATCGCAACAGGGTTAAGAGAAGCGCTGGCTGCTTGGGGGCTAGAAGAAACCCGACTAGTCTGCATCACAACAGACAACACGTCAAACATGATCAGGGCGGCCACTCTGAACGACTGGTTCAGGTTGCAATGCTTTGGCCACAGACTCCACCTCCTATAGCAAAAAGAATGAATGTGCATTATTGTGCATGCACTTTTTTACTACCCATGCCTTGTTTAATATAACGCAATATATCGTGCAACATATCGCAAAAGATTACATCGCCGCAATGCATGTTTTTGTCAATATCGTGCAGGCCTAATAGTGAGGTGGTGTTGGGGCACAGTAGCAAGGGCAGGCAGTCAAAATATAAAACTGTGTTTTCTTTGCTGAATCACATTAGCAGCTGATGAGTGCGCGACGCATGAAACAAGCTTGTATTGCTATGTATTAAAAGTTTTTTTCCCTACATCTATATATATATACACACACACACACTGATATATACTAACACACACACACACACACACACACATATATAGTATATACATCAACATGGATACAGGAAAAAAGATTTTAATACATTGCAGTACAGGCCTGTTTCGTGCGTTTCTTGCAGTACAGGCCTGTACTGCAATGTATGACAGTACGAAGCAGGCCTGTACTGCAATGTATTAAAATCTTTTTTCCTGTATCCGTGTTGATATTCCGCTCCTCATTTGTCGAGCACTCACAACACTATAGACGGTTTCGGAAAAAAATTGCTATATATATATATATATACATATATATATATATATATATATATATATATAGCGTTTTTTTTCTTGGAAATCGTCAATGATGTTGATAAAAGTGTTCGACAAATGAGAAACAGAATATTAAGAATATTAATTAATTATATATATATATATATGTATGTATGTATAAAGAATTTACTAGACTCACTGGATTATATACACACACACACACTATATATATATATATATATATATATATATATATATATATATGAGATATATGCTGGCTTTAACCTTACCTGAGCTGGGCAAGTACAATCTGCAGGAAGCCCAATGTGGAATTTAGCTCTGATTGACGGCAGGCAGGCAGCAACCAATCAAATCCCTCACTGAGTAGCTTTTCCTCTGACAGATCAAGACTGGTGCTTGTCTCAAATACTTCAGCCACGCCCTCCAGGTATGAACTCAGGGGTCCCCAGAGTGCTAGTTTACGAGAGGCCTCCGTGGTCTTTTTGTAGAATTCCTTGGCCGTCTCGTTGAAAGAACAAGCCAGCCAGCTAGCCTGTGCCCCGACATCTAGACCTCTTTCCTAGGGGAAAAAAAAGTTATGATGAGGTGATGGTAAAATTCTTAAATAATGATGTTGGTGAAATTTAACAGACTGCTACAGTCCTGCCATGCATTGTGTAAATTAAGCAGCATTAATAAAGCCAAACTGCAATCCACATAATGCATTGCTAACAGTGTTGGGCAAAATGAACAAATTATGCATTTTTAAACACCTGGTTTTAGAGTTCGACGTGTATCAATTCTCAAGTGGTACATACTGAATATACTGACTCAAACCTATCTACTGTCAGATACTAAAAGGAACATAGCGAATGAACAAACTAATCACATTCTACTGCTGCATACAATGAAACTACAAAACTCAAAAGCCTGAGCATATCAGACATTACAAGACATGTCTTGTAATCTTGTACATTAAAGACCCATAGACATGTGGTTAAATCATGCATACGCTGAATTTTAACTTGGATAACTAAACTCGCATTAAAAATACATCAAACAGCAGTGCCTTTAATGACATTAATTCAGGAAACGGCATATTTTTTGGAAAACGCCAATTAGGCTACTGCCTTTCTATATCAGACTTTAGCTTTCAAATTTAATAGTTGCATAGGCGGTTAAATTTGGTCAGCAAAAATATATTATAAATGTTACCATTTCTGATTAACACTATGAAAAAAAAAGAAAAGAAAAAAGTTTAAAGAAGTCGTTCAGTACAGCCAAGAGTTATGGTTAATTATGGCATTATAAAATGCTCAGTGGTAATCATGTCCCATAATATAATGTCTTGAATTATAAATGACTTATAATATTATAAGACATTATAAAACAATGTTTTGATAGCATAATTTCAGAGTATTATTGCACTGTATTTAGGTAAGCTATCAACGAACAACTATTAGCTACTAACAGGGGAAGATGCAGAAGACAGGAAGAGATGGAAACGGGTGATCCACTGTGGCGACCCCTAACGGTAGCAGCCAACAGTAGGAGTAGATCAATGAACAACTATTGTATCAATGTAACACTGATTGAGCACGTTAAGAGTCCTCTTCTGGACTGTTAACTGCAATTCATGAGTCAGATGGGTTGAGGACTCATATATTGGATGTACCAGAAACTCAACAGAACAATAATCCCGAAACATTGTATTTGTTTCAATGTCCTGACTCGGAACTACAGATTCAACAAAAACAATCCAATTATCAAACAATTATTGCTAACAGACATCTACAGATTGAATAAGGAGACCAACAGCCCCACTATCACCTCCCCCAAAAAATACAGCATTTAAAACTTGACATTTTAGGAGGGGAAAAAGGTGCCTAAACTAAAACGGCTGATATCTAGTGAAATGCAATCTCCATATAATATATGGTATGCATAATATAAATAATTAAAGTATTCTGCCCGAAAGTAGATAATATCTTGATATATTCTGCTTATTTTTTATAAAAATGATTTTTAGGGCCCCTTAACAATTGGTACTTTGCAAAAAATCTCTGAAAAAGCCTACTTGGAAGAGCAATAGCAATGCTAGCTGCCCCCTCCAGACCAGGGTGCGGTGTCCAGGGAGGCAGTTTGGAGGGAGCAGGCCCAGCAGCTCACAGGCCCTGCTGGACACATCCTCCACATCCACCTGTCTGGCCACCACCATGAACAGAAGCACAAAGTTCATAAGGCCCATCTCTGACAGCTCCTGCATCTTCTTTGTGGAGAACTTGGAGTATATCCTAGTAGGAGCAGGGAAGGACAGAGAGGCAGAGAGAGAGACAGACAGACAAAAATAAAGATGAGATGGATGAAGAGGGAGGAAAAGAGGGGGGCAGAACAGAACAGGAAGAAGTAGTGAGGGAAGAGAAGACAAAGAAAAGTGAGATTGAGAAAGAGTGGGAAGACAGATTCCAATAAATGGCAATTTGTACCCTGTTCCAATTGCAAGACTGTCACTATGAAATAACTGATGTTCAAATTGCACTATTTTCTCACTAAAGATTTATTTTTTCCCCCCCATACACAAACATTGCTCTTCAGAGGTGATTTGTTCTTCAAAAACCTCTGACTTCAAATGCTGACTAACTGAACTCTCCACCTCCATCCAACTCCGCTCCGGGGGAGAGCCCTGTCTGCCTGGCCTGTGTGTGTGTGTGTATAAGGGAGAGCGAAAGATAGGGAGAGAGACAACAGAACTGCCCGGCACACTGTTAGATCCTGCGGGTACTGTGGAGAAATGCCTTTAAAGATCATGTTAAATGTCAGAGACACTCAGACACACAGCAGTGGGTGCTTGGTCCCTCTCTCTACAGCCAGACCGATTTACTGCAACACCAGAGAGAGAGAGAGAGAGAGAGAGAGAGAAAGAGAGAAAGAGATCAATAAAAACACACACATACACACACACAAATACACATCCTCCTGGCTGTTTGCTCCCCACAGCAGGAAACTCAGAGGGTTGGAGAGTTCAGCCCCCACCCCACACCAAAAAAGTGGGGTGGGGGGAACACACACACACACACACACACACACACACACACACACACCAAAACAAAACAAAACCAAATTGCAGCCTGTATAGGTGAGCTAGGGCTTCTGTTTGGGTCAGACCACAAACAGCGAACATCCTGAGACACACTCAGTGGAAGATGGAGTTGAGAAAGACTGGACTAATAATACCAACAGCTGGGTTTCACCCACAGAGGATGGTGAAGAAAGTCTACAAGTCTACAGTGGGACAGGAAAGTGTGTAGATTCATATAAATGAATGGATGATGAAAAACATGAACATAGTATAGTATACTGAATATTGGGATGTGGTATTGTCTTTATGAACGCTCTTTTAACCTGTGTGTTTGTTGATCCTGGGCAGATTTTCTTTTCTTTTCTTTTTTTTACCCGGAGGCGAACAGATGCTCCCATCTCCTAGCGTTGGAGATCAACATGCTCCCAGTCCATCCCATTAAAGCAGGCGTCACGGTGCCCCACAGAGCCTGGCCAGGAGTGGGAACACTGCCGAAACATTGCTGCAACACAGTCAGCATGCCCCATGCCTCCTCAGGGGGAGGTTGAGGAGGGGGAGTCTGGACTTGTCCCAGCCCAGCCTGGTTGCTGCCAGTACCTACCACCCACTTCCACCCCCTACTCCCTCTCCCAATCCGTGCTGGAAACCAATGTGGCTTTGTTAAGGCGAATTAACCGCCACGCTTGTTAGCTAATTAGCCTTCATGTCTGCAATGCTGCTGAGCACGTTTCAGACAGAGGGAAGTCATTAGGCGGATTTATCTGTGGCTGTCTCTCCCTGGCGCCAAGCCGGGCTGGGATATAGGACAGTCCAATGCCGGGTTCTGACATGCACCATCAGCTCCTGATCTTTGGTCCTCTCTTTCTTTTCTATCCATCTTCCAATCCAAACCAAAGTGTGCGCACACACAAACCAAAACTCTGTCAACACACACCCCAAAACTCTGTCACCGGTCTTTGGCGCAGGTGTGCTTAGTATGGTGTGCTTGCATGTATGTGTTGGTAGGAGGCTCTCTGGCTCTAGTTTGTGTTGAAGAGCAGGTAGTTGACTCCTGAGGCACCTGCTTTACTGGGGAGCCTGAACAAATATCAAAGGCCCACTGGGAGACTGTGGCACATCTGGCTTACACACAAACAAGACTCCAATACACACACAGTATGCAAACACCCCATGCGTGGTGGTCACACACGGATGCAGACACAAACACAAACATGCACCACCCACTTCAAGATCACAGGCAAAAACTAGTCATTTCTTCAGCCTACAATCCTTCCAGTGTTCCTTACTTCCAACAAACTTTGTGTATTCGTTTCCAAGTCAAAAAATTTTGAACATCTAAACCTCAATTTTGAGCAAGTACTGTTAACCACAATGCATGCCAGACTATCCATCCTTACCTTCCCTTGATCTGCCTCTGGGAGGCTCCAGTTGTGCCATCATGGGAAAGGCACAGTGCCAGCACTCTAAGAAAGATGTGGAAGGAGTTGGATGAGCGGTACAACTGGTTGTGTCCTGAGGAGTGGAGGGGGAAGGGGGTACAGCAGCTCCGGGCCTGTTCCAGCACAGTCAGAGGTGTCTTGCACAAACTGCCCAGACCAGACACCCCAAGCCAAGGTACAGTGAAAGAGCCATTCTAGGGTGGAAGGCAAGGATGGAGTAATTCAACAGCAATCGTACATGCTTGAGTTTTTCATATATGAGAGAAAAACTGCATGAAAAGGCATCATAATATTGGTCCCCACTGCTGCAAAACTATCTTTGTAGATTAGAAGTATGTATGTATTATTAAACAATAAATGTTTTATAATTAATAATCTAAAGCGTGGTTTGTACAGCCTGAACGACCAGGTGAACACACAACACATAAAATTTGTAGAATTCTGCAGTGTGATATGCTGATTGTGTCATTTATGTTGCCTTTTTTGGGGGGGGGGGGGTTCTGAAACTTTGTGGGGATTTAAATATTTATCTATGCTTTTATTGAAAAATAAGTGTTTCTACCAAGTATTTCGGTGGTACATTAGCCTTATGTGGCCTGGATTCAAAACCCCTGTGTCACCAAACTACTACTGAAATGTCATGGAGCAAGTAACTGAATCCCCCCCCCCTTTTCTCCCCAATTGTACCCGGCCAATTACCCCACTCTTCTGAGCCATTCCGGTCACTGCTCCACCCCTCTGCTGATCTGAGGAGGGCTGCAGACTACCACATGCCTCCTTCGATACACGTAGAGTCACCAGCCGCTGCTTCTTTTCACCTGACAGTGAAGTTTTGCCAGGGGGACGTAGTGCATGGGAGGATCATACTATTTCTCCCAGTTCCCCCTCCCCCCTGAACAGGCACCCCGACTGACCAGGCGCTAGTGCAGCGACTAGGACACATACCCACATCCGGCTTCCCACCCGCAGACATGGCCAATTGTCTGTAGGGATGCCTGACCAAGGAAGAGGTAACACGGGGATTCGAACTGGCGATCCCAGTGTTGGTAGGCAACAGAATAGACCGCTATGTCACCCAGACGCCCCTAAGTAACTGAATCTTAACCAGCTCCGGAGGCATTGGTCTGTAGCTGACCTTTCCCCAATCACTCCTCTTGAGAGATAGTACCCCAAATGATAGAGGAATAAGATAAAGTTAAGTGTTTCGGCCATTGACACATATTTCAAGAGGCAACAAAACTGACATCAGCTTATGATTGTGGGCCTTTGTCAGTCACAATTTTATGGCATGTTGAAACAATGTCAAAAGTAAAAAATAAATCTAAAGTATACTTGTCTAAAGCAAGCTTGTCTGTACTGGAGGCAGATTCTCACCAGGTTCTTACTGTAGTAGTCCCAGAGGGTGGAGACAACAATGGTGCTGGGTTGCCACAGCAGACAAAGACTTAGACAGCAATGCAAATGCATCCTGATCTGTTCCTCCTGTAGACTTCCCTGTTAAACACACAAATGTTAAATAAAAGTTAGACAATGAATTTGAACAGAGATTCCCCTTGGAATATGTAGTATTAATCATTAAAGTAGGGAATGTATATAGTGCTTGCCTTGGGATTACATGTTAACTTGAGCAACTCTTCTACCAAATTCCAGTTATCTTCCAGTTGTTTCTGAGTGTAGAGGGGAAAAAATGGATTACTTTACAACTAAACGATAATAATAAAGAAACACAAAAACAATAACAATAATAATGCCATCAATCCAAGGTGACATCTATCAAACATGGCCAAAACCCACAACTAAAGCGTCAGTGTGTCATATTCATTGTTCTGGACTCACCATTACTGGACATGTTGAATATCATTATGAAAAATTGATGACATTGTTATCATAAATGTTTTAATAACAAAAAAAATAAAATATGACCAATTTAAAAAAAAAAGTTGCTGCTTGAAAGTCAACATGTTTTAAACAACAATTCTACCTGTGTAAGTCTAAAGATGATGCCTAAATAGAACGGTAACCAATAATGTTCTTAACTTTATGGCTTAAAATGTTTTGAGAAGTTATCACTTCTCCAACACAAATGATGAATCTTTCTTTTCAGAATGAAACTCTTCAAATCTCATCTAAATCTTTCTAGATATAAATCCAAATCTGTCAGTTAATAAAAGAAAATGGCGACCAAACAAAACTCTTGTGGGTAGGGTCATATCGGCGAGTAAATTTATGGATTACTTTAATACACAGCAAATGAATGATTAAATAAGCCTTTTTGTTACTAGCAGTGAAACATGTCTCATCTTTATTTCAACCTTTATCTTAGAGCAGTAAGGTGAGCACACTTATTGAACACCCTGCTTCATATTTATGGTAAAGTGTTTACACCTGGAAGCTGCCCAGAATAACGAAAACATTCTATTGTAGTTGTATTTGAGGATCAAAGGTCTATGCATTTGTATTTGAATGGGTTTTAAAAATGTGAAATAAGATGGAAGGAAAGTGGTATAATTGGGTGAGTAATCATTTGGGTATCCAAGTTACATCAGGAGTATATTAAGTATTTTACAATGTTACAATTTCATTTAGCAGACACTTTTATCCAAAGTGATGTAATTCTCACAGTTAATACAACACAAGCAAGGATCTAGTCAGGAGGCGACAATGCAATTAAGTGCCAAAAAACTAGGTTCAAGTCCGACAGGACATAGGTGTCAGCAGGCAGTGCACAAAGGCAATGCAAAAGGGTGCATAGAAGCGATTTTTTTTCAAATACCATATAGTGTGGAGGCGTTCGTGAAAGAGCTGGGTCTTTAGCTTCTTCTTAAAGATGGAGAGGGACTCAGTGGATTGAATGGAGTTTGGTAACTCGTTCCACCACCGGGGAACTACAAAAGAGAAGAGTCTAGCTAGTGACTTAGGGCCCGATTGTGGTGGAAGTGCCAGGCGCCTTTCATTGGCAGAGCGTAGTGAGCGGGATGGAGTGTAGACCTGAATGACGAGTTCAGGTAGGCTGGAGCCATTTTAGTTGCTGTTTTGTAAGCGAGCATCAAGGTTTTGAATTTGATGCGGGCAGCAACTGGGAGCCAGTGGAGGGACATGTGCTGTTTTGGGTTGGTTGAAGACCAGACGTCCCACTGCATTCTGGATCATTTGCAGAGGTTTGAAAGTGCATGTAGGGAGACCAGCCAGTAAGGAGTTGTAGTAGTCAATGCGTGATATTACAAAAGCTTCCGGTTCCGCTTCCGGTGTGGAAGATGGCAGCACAAATTCATGTTTGCAGCGGCCTAACCCAGTACAGGTGTGGGAAGATGGCGGTGAGAATTGACGTTTGCGGCGGCCTCAGACAGTACTGTCCATGCAGTGTCTTTGTCCACATCTAAGTTTGTCTTCGTTTGATGGCTGGGAGAGCTGGCGCTGGATCAACTGGGAGAGCTTGGTCTGCCGTGTCCTGTGGGCGCAGGGACCATGGTCCTGCCGGTCCCTGGGCCCGAAGAGGTAAAACTGAGGGCGGGGTCTGACAGGACGTGGAAGCGGGGAAGGCTAAGCTAACCGCTAACCCATGCAGACCAGCAGTTCCGATAACACCGAGGGCGGGTGGCGGCGGCCTCACCTAGCCTTGACTGTGTTTTTAGTGTTGTCGTGTAGAGTGTGGGAGGTGTGTCGATGGTGTCTGGCTGGGAGAGCTGGCGTTGGATCAGCTGACGGAGCCTGGTCTGCTGCGTCCTGTGGGCCGAAGGACCACGGCCCTGACTGGAGCTGCGCCCAAAAAGGATACACAGAGGGAGGTCTGACAGGACGTGGAAGCGGGGCAGGCTAAGCTAACTGCTTGTCCATGCAGACTGGCAGTTCCAATAGTCATCCTGGCTGGTAATTGTTGTCCTGGACAATGATTTTTTTTGTTGTTTAGTTTAGATATGTGTTAGTTTGGACATATGTGTTCTTGTAGTTTTTGGATATGTGTTTTTGTCTTTGTGTTGCACTACTATGGGCTGGGGGAAACGATGTTTTGTTTCATTTCATGTGTGCAAGTGCATGAAATGAAATGACAAATAAAGTGTTTCTGATTCTGATTCTGTACCAGGAGTTGTGCTGCATGCTCAGACAGGTAGGGTCCAAGTTTCCTGATGTTGTACAGGGCAAATCGGCACAACCAAGCAATCGAGGCCATGTGAAACTTAAAGGTTAGTTAGTCTTCAATCATGACACCCAGGTTTCAGGCAGACTTTGTGGGCAGGAGTTGGGTTGATCTGAGCTGGATATTGATCTGTTGTTGTAAGGATAGACTGGCTGGGATGACAAGGAGCTCAGTTTTCGATAGGTTAAGCTGAGGGTGGCGTTCTTTCATCCATGCAGAGATATCAGCAAGGCATGACAATATATGTGCCGCGAGTGTGAAGTCATCTGGTGGGAATGATAGGAAGAGCTGGGTATCGTCAGCATAGCAGTGGTATGAGAAACCATGGGTGCGGATGATTGTACAAAGTGAGGTGGTGTATATTGAGAAGAGAAAGAGACTGAGCACTGGCCCTTGAGGCACCCCTGAGGATAAGCCGGGTAGTTTGGACATTTCTCCCCTCCAAGATACTCTAAAAGAGCTCCCGAGAGGTAGAACATGAACCAGCGGAGGGCAGATCCTGAGATACCAAGCTCAGTGAGTGTGGAGAGGAGGATTTGGTGGTTAACCGTGTTAAAGGCAGCTAACAGATCTAGCAGCAATAAAGCTCAGGACTGACCAGCAGCTCTAGCCAAATGCAGTGATTCTATTACTGACAGGAGTGCAGTCTCGGCCGCTTAAAGGCAGACTGATTTGGATCATACAGATTATTCTCAGAAAGGAAATCAGAGACTTGGTTAAAGACTGTGCACTCAAGTATTTTTTGATAGAAAGGGTAGGAGTGAAACTGGTCTGTAGTTTTCAAGCTGGGCTGGGTTGAGTGTAGGTTTTTTGAGTAGCAGGGTGACCCGAGCTTCCTTAAATACAGTGGGGAACACACCCGTTGTAAGCGAGGAGCTGATGACGTGTGTGACTGCAGGGTTAAGTGCGGGGAAATGGTCTGTAGGAGGTTGGATGGTATCGGGTCCAGCGGACAGGTAGTGGGATGAGAGTCCAGCAGAAGCTTGGCGACTTACTCCTCGGTCAGGGGGGAGAATGAGATGAGAGAGGCACTATTAGCTGGCAGTGGCAGACAGAGTTGGTCAGACTAAGAGAACTGGTTATTGATGGCAGAAACCTTATCGGTAAAGTACGAGGTGAACATGTCAGGAGTGAGCAGAGTGGAGGTCCGAGGAGGAGGCGGATTGAGGAGTGAGTTAAAAGCAAAAAACATTTTTCGAGCATTAGTGGCGCCACAGACCTTGTTCTTGATAGTAAGTGGTCTTAGCTGTTTTTAAGCTGGAGGAGAATGATGCTAGGAGACACTGATATTCACTGAGGTCAGTGGACGCTATGGTTTTACACCATTTTCTCTCTGCCGCTCTGAGCCCTGCCCTTTGCTCTCTGATGACCTCAGTGAGCCATGGATTGGGGGGGGGGGGTGTTACGATGCTAGAGGGCAGAGATTATTATGAGAGGAGGCTAGTGAGGAACAGAGTGTGTAGGTAGCCTCGTTGACAGGCAGTGAAGAGAATTCATCATTATGAGGAGACATGGAAGCCAAGACCTCATTCGAACGCTGCGTCAGTGTGAGGGACGGAAGTTTTGGGGGAAGGAGACCATTTGTGAAGGAACATGAGGGTGTTCCAGTAAGGAGGCCATGAATTGAATAAAGAAGTAGTCTTGACAGATGTAGGGGGGTGACAGTCAGATTTGCTGTGGAGCAGTTCCGAGTCAAATTCAGATCAAGAGTATTGCCCGCTTTGTGAGTGGGAAGGGTGGGGACCTGGCTGAGGTCAAGAAAGGACATAAGAGACAGGAAGTCAGTCGCTTGGGTTTTGTCAGTAAGGATATTCATGTCTCCCATGACAATCAGTGGTGCCCGGGGACCAACTCAAGCTTGTCTTGCCATGCCTCGGTCAAGGGCACAGACAGAAGTATTAACCCTAACACGCATGCCTTTTTTGATGGTGGGGGAAACAGGAGCATCTGGAGAAAACCCACTGCAGACACGAGAAGGACATGCAAACTCCACACAGGGGACGATCTGGGTTGACCCCCAAGGTCGGACAATCCCGGGGTTCGAACCCAGGACCTTCTTGCTGTGAGGCAACAGCGCCAACCACTGTGCCACCATGCCACAATATGACAACCACAAATAGCTTAATAGGAGCAGTAACCACGATTGCATGGTATTCAAAGAAGGAGTTGTTGCTTAGCAGAGAAAGCTTAGTGAAGTTCCAGTCTTTGGAAATGAGGACACCCGTACCGCCTCCACACCCAACAGAATAGGGTGTGTAGGAGAAAGCAGAGTCAACAGAGTGTGGCTGGTGTGGCAGTGTTTTCTGGACGTATCCAGGTTTTGGTCAGGGCTAGTACCTGAATGTCTGACAGATTAGCAAGTGTTTGGATAAATTCGGTTTTATTTACAGTCCATTGGCAATTCCACAAGCCAAACGTAAAGGACCGAGTAGAGGAGGCTTTCCTGAGTGAATAGAGGTTCTCAGGGTTGCACTGTCTGACAGATGTGATTTTTTTTCGATAAACTTGAGTGACAGGGTCTTTGTAGCACATGGTGCGTGAGGCAGGCAACGAGAGAAAATAGTAGAGCTCAGAGTGAAACTAGCAAGTGCTCAGCCCAACAAAAGCCTGATAACTGCCTAAATCCGGATCAAAACTCAAAACAAGTTTTAAATCACTTTCCAACCAACTGCAATGTCCTATGTTCAAGATCAGAGCTTGTTCTGATGGGTTTAGTCCAATCGCTCTTATAAGCTGTTAGTGAAAATCCCGCCCCGTCTGAGTTTCACAACAAAGGAAGCAATAGAGGGCATGATCCACGTCTGCTGACCCAGCTATTGAAGCTCAGAGAGTGAAACTAGCAAGTGCTCAGCCCAACAAAGTCTGACAACGGCCTAAATCCGAATCAAAACTCGAAACAAATTTGAAATCACTTACCAACCGACTGCAATATCCAATGTTCAAAATCAGAGCTTGTTTTAAATCCTTTAACATGTTTATTCATTTATGTTGCTGCCCAGGTTTATGTTTGTGTAACTTCCCCAGATATTGTCAAGTCAGCTTTATTTATAGAGCAGATTTAAAAATAATGTTGACCAAAGTGTTTTAAAAAGAGATTAAAATGATTACAATTGAACAAAAACACAGGAATGATCAAATATAAACACAGGAATGATCAAATAAAAACACAGACATAAATAGGAGGACATAAGCGGGGGAAAAAAGGATAGTACCTTGGTAAAATCATGGCACAAGTAGCATTACACAAACAACAAATAAAATACAAATAAAAGCCAGAGAGTGGTCAGGAATGTCATGATGACAATTAAGAGACCAAATAAAAAGAGATGGGTATTTTTTCTTCTTTCGGCTTGCGCCCTATTTCTCAGGAGTCGCCACAGCAGATTTTATCGTTTCCATCAGTACCCTGTGACGGCACAGCACCAACGGCGGTCGTTGTTAACCCGGGCCTTGACCAATCTGGCATGGAGCCTTGACCAATCCGGTATGGTTTTGTCAATACGCATAAAGATTTGGCAAAGTTTTACGTCGGATGCCCTTCCTGACACAACCACTAAGCCTATGGATGGTGGCACAGGTAAAGTGCTGGATGCCATCCCAGTATTCATGGACTTGTGCCATGACTGTCGCAAAGAGATGGGTCTTAGATGGATATTTTAAAAATGATATTGATGGGGTAAGATATAATTATTAGTGGCAAACTATTTCACAATTTCACAGGCACAATCCCACTACTGAGCAGCACGGGGGCTTTGACCTGCTCTGTTGCCGGCCTGGGCGGTGCACCCCTCCTTAGACGACCTGGTGGTCCTAGGCTCTCCCCCGGAACACAATATTGATACCAAACTTTTTGGCCCTGTGATGGCCTGGGGGGTTTGTCCAGGGTGTCTCCCTGCCTGCCGCTCAATGACTGCTGGGATGGGCTCCTGCATTCCCGCGACCCTGGGAGCAGGACAAGCGGTTTGGATAATGGAATGGATATTCAACAATTTAGGGCCAACAACTGAAAATGCCCGATTCCCTTTGGTTTTTAACTGGAGCGTGGAATGAAGAGCAGTGATTGGTCAGCAGATCTACGAGGTCTGGAGGTGGAATGGATAATGAGCAGTTCAGATATGTAACTTGGTGCCAGTCCATGCAGTGCTTTAAAAACAAAATAATCTTAAAATCAATTCTGAACTTCACTGGTAACCAGTGAAGGGAGGTCAGTACAAGGGAGATGTGGTCTTCCTGGTACCAGTGTGGAGTCTTGCTGCTGCATTTTGAACCAGTTGTAGGCGAGATAGGATTGACTGACTGATTCCTACATAGAGGGGATTGCAGTAATTGAGGCGAGAAGAAATAAAAGCGTGAATTATAGTTTCCAAATCTTTAATGGACAGGAAGGATTTTGATTTTGCAATTGATCCAAGATGAAAGAAGCCAGTGATGACGACTGAGTTGATTTGTTTATCAAATATTAAACCAGAATCAAAGATAACACCAAGATTTCTTGCATGGGACTTTACATTCCATGACAGAAGCCCGAGGGCATTGACTGTTGTTGTGGAGTTGTCTGCAGGGTCGAACATTAAGACCGAAGGTTTATTCTGGTTTAGCTGAAGGAAGCTTTTTGCTATCCAGGATTTTACATCCTCAACACAATTTAGAAGGGAGTTCAGCGGGAGGTACAGCCAAGTATTGTCTGCATAACAATGGTAGGAGATATGTTCTCCGAAAATAGGCCCCAAAGGAAGCATATAGAGGGATCATGAAATAGGGCCTAAAATGGAGCTTTGTGGTACTCCACAGCAGATGGTTCCAGAAATGGAGGACACATTGCCTGCTTTGAAGCTCACAACTTGGACCCAGTGACAGCAGCACAGTGCCCACCCAAAAAAGTTGATCTACAGGTGACAGAGGCTGATGTGAATAAAACTTTTGAAAAGGTTAAGGCTTGTAAAGCTGCTGGCCTAGATGGCATCCCTTCCCGTGTCCTTAAGGCATGTTAAACCCAGCTATCTCAGGTTTTTACTGACATTTTTAACCCATCCCGGTCATTGTGTGTGGTTCCACCATGTTTTAAGAAAACCACAATTGTGCCTGTACCCAAGAAGACACCTGTCTCCTGCCTTAATGATTATCGACTGTTGCTTTGACCTCCGTTATTACGAAGTGTCTGGAAAGATTGGTAATATATATAAATGTAAAAATCCTGCTACCCTTGACCCATTACAGTTTACCTACTGTTCGAATAGATGATGCTATCTCACTTGCTCTACATACTGCTTTAGTAAACATTGAAAAGAAAAATATCTATGTCAGAATGTTTTTTACTTATTGCAGCTCTGCTTTTAATACAATTGTACCATCCAAACTGATCTTGAAACTCAGAGGTCTTGGTCTGGGCAACTCTAACTGTAATTGGCTATTTGATTTCCTGACAAGCGGGCCCCAGACTGTGAGAATAGGTCAAATATACTCATTCACATTAGTTCTTAGGACCGGCGCACCTCAAGGCTGCTGTCTCGGTCCCATATTGTACAGTCTGTTTACACACGGCTGTGTTGCCAAATATGACAACAACAGCATCATTAAATTTGCAGATGAAACCACAGTGACACTAATAAGTGACAGTGATGAGAGGACTTATAGAAGGGAAGTGGAAGATTTAACCATATGAGGCCACGATAACAACTCTCTCTCTCTCTCTCTCTCTCTAAATGTCAATACTAAAGAAATGATTGTTGATTTAAGAAAGATCAGAGGAAATCACATTCCTATTTCCATCAATGGTTCAACTGTTGAAATTATGGACAGTTTTGGGTTTCTCGGTTTACACATCACAAGACACCCTCATATGGTCTCTCAACACCAATTGCATCCTCAAGAAGGCACCGAGGAGACTGTATTTTCTGAGGGGTTGCAAGAGTTTTGGCATGAGTACCAAAACTTTTGTGAACTTTTATGTCAGGACCATCGAGAGAGTCTTGACAGGCTGTATCACAGTATGGTTTGGTAACCTGACAGCTCAGCACTGCAGACTGCTTCAAAGGACTGTAAAGACAGCAGCAAAAATCACTGGCATGGAACTACCGCAACTTCATAATATTTACACCACTTACTGCTAAAGGAAAGCCCAAAACAACAGACACCAGCCACCAGCCACCCCAGCTCTGGAAATCACACACCACCCACCTCAGTGCTTGTTTCTTTCCACAGGCAGTCAAGTTGCTGAACAGCTGATGCACCCATATGCACATTACATTGTTGCGTTATCATGTAATGTATATTATGTATAAAATGTATGAATTTGCTGTGTACATATAGTCTATGGTTTTTTTTTTGGGAGGGGGTGGTGTGTCTTTGCATTCTTTGTCACTGTATTCCTTGTGTTAAGGCAAAGAGAGCCAGAACACAAGAATTTCATTGTATTCTAAATACATATAATAAAGTTTAACTTGAACATTATCAGTTCTAACAGAGGCTGATCAGTCTTGGAGGTACGAGGCAAACCACTGAAGGGCCTATCCTTGAATGCAAACAACATGCTTAAGACAGTCCAAGAGGATGCAGTGACCAACAGTGTCGAAAGCTGCCGAGAGATCTAAAAGAATTTAAATAAAACAATTTCCAGAATCTAAAGTCAAGAACAAATCATTTGTCCTCCTAAGGAGAGCAGACTCTATGGTATGGTGTGTCCTAAAACATGACTGAAATGTATCCCGTATGCCGAATTTATCCAAGGAGTTGAGTTGAGAGAAAACTTTTTCAAAAATATTGGATAAAAATGAGAGCTTTGAGATTGGTCGGTAATTATTAGGGACAGACTAATCTAAGTTAGGTTCTTTGATCAGAGGTTGAATAACAGCATATTTAAAGCAAGCTGGGACATCGCCATTTACCAGGGAGCTATTAATTCTTGATAAAATACTAGGCCCAACAGTGTCCAGCACTTCCTTAAGTAGGCGTGAGGGAATAATGTCTAAGGGACATGTACAAGGGTTCATATGTGAGATAATGTGTCAAAAGGAGAGAGAAATTGGTTCAAAGTTGATGAGAACTGAGGGGCATTAGCTTAACTCTGAAAGATCGTAGGAGGGCAGTGAGATCTGAGATCGTATTGTGTCAATTTTACTAAAAAAATCTTAGGAAATATTCATAGGTATTGGATGTTGCTTTGTGGCAATTTGTGACCGCAGGGTTGAGTACTCTATTTATTGTATTAAATAAAACTTTGGGTCTATGGGTGTGTTTGACGATAATAAAAAAATATTTGGCTCTTTCTGCTTTGACACACTGTTGGTATTTAGCAGCTTAGTATTTTTATTGGTATTGTAATTCTCAATTTCTACCTCATTGTGGAGCGTTCCGTTACGGTTGTATTGGCCCAAGTCTGCCAGGTGTGTGACTAACCACCATGTGAATCCAAGAGGGTCTTTACAGTGTGTGGGAAGACCAGCGTACTGCTCTGCAGCAGGCTTGCCTAAAACAAGAGGCTGCAACAGCGAGTTCATGCAGCTCCAGAAAGACTAGAGAAAAACACACAAGCAAATGTAAAGAGGGCAAAAATGTACTTTATGACATCAATACATAACAGAAATATTTCAGAATTATTCTGTATGTGTATATTTTTACCTGATTGTGTAACACTTTACTTCTGTATTCAAGCAGGTGTATGAGCAGGCTCCACAGCTCTTTGGTGCAGGTGCATAGGTAATGATGGCTAGTAAGAGCCTCCGTTGGCCTCACCTGCACATAAAAAGCAATATTCATCACATAAACTAGGTGACTGAAATACTGTTATGCATAATTAACACAATTATGCTGATTCTATTTGCTGAAGACTGAACTTACCCATCCCTGTATTAAAGTCAGATTTACATATTTATTCTCCAGGGAAGAGAGAGAGATGGCTTGATGCCATCAGTAAAATTAGCATCAGTACAATGTAGCACAAATAACAAAATGATGAGGTCAGTCACCCACCTTGCTATATTTGCCCATGGCAAGGCCAGTGAGGTCGCACAGCAGACTGCAAAGGTGTTCTTCAAACAAACTGGTATCAGTCAGGTTCTCTCCTGTCAGGTTCACAAACTCATGGGCGTACACCACATGGCCTGGAGTAATTAAGAGGTAAAAGGCAGATAATGGCAATGTACCAGCTAATCGATAACTTTTACATTCTAAAAGGCAAAAATCATTTCAATAATATTTCCTTTAACTAGAACATAGTACATGTCAAAAATAACATGTCAATTTAATAAGTTTATATTTACTGCCTCAGTGGGCAAGTGGAGGACCAGACTCACACCTTGCATTTTTTGTCCTAACAGGTGGAGGATTTCCAGAACTGACCAATGGATGTCCAGGTGCAGATGTAAGAAATGCCAAGAGGGAGGAAAAATCTGAGGGAGGAATACATAAAGGAAAATGTAGATTCTGTGTTTTTGCCAAAAAAGAAATGTTCGAAATTGAAATATCCCTGCAAGCTGAAGCATGGAATAGTGCTATGAGAGTAGAACAAAAATAATTTTTGCTCATGTAAGTAATATGTTTAAAACTAATTATTCTTCAAAAACCATCAGATAATGACTATTGTCTAGGGATGTGGGGGAGGGGGGATAAATTCAGTGCAAAATTACAATACTAAGCCATTACAATTTTAACATTGCAGCATTTACCCTAAATTGCATTGTTGAGGCACATGAATTGATGCTGTAGGAAGGTTTGATTTAACGATTTGTTTCTCTGAATGTTTGAATTTGAACTGTTTGCATGTTTATTCAAGAAAGCACAAATGTTTTAACAATTTGTATGGGGCTTTAAATAAATGAATTTTGCTGTAAACTCCACTTGAATTATTTAAATTTAGGTATTCTATAGTAAATTAGAGAGGATGAAGCCCTGGGGTGGGGTGGGGGGTGGGGAATCGCAATATGTAATCTCAATAATAGTATTGTAATATTTGAAACAAAACTGCATTTTGAATCAAATCTATACTAAAATATTGTTATATCGCATCAAGAGGTATCTTCCAATTTCTGACCCTACGATTGTTCGTTATGCGTAGGTGTGTTCAGACCTTTTTATTTTGTATTTGACAAAAATACATGCACATACAAATACTCATATTTTTCGGTCAGTCCTTGCTCCTGAGAGCCCCATTATGTTAATCACACTGCTGCTGCTCCAGTTATAAATCCTTGTCCCTTGTATAACAGTTAGTTATCCATCTAAAATATCTTGAAATGTTGCCTGTGGTTTATGAATTCCAAATTACATCTGTGCAAAGGGGTCACAATCCATATACAGATGATTTTCAGCAGTACCTTTCCCTGGTTCTGCATGGTGAAGGCACTCTGCACATTGGCAGGTAGGTCTTTGAGTCTTCCTATGAGAAGAGTGATCCCAAACAGCTCCTCCAGCAGAGCAGAGGGGAAATGAGCCTCCAGTTTTTCATAAGGATGAAAGGGACCTTCCTCTGAAATGCTGGAACGTACCAGGTACCTGATAAAGCAGGACACACATACATACTTTTAAAAAAAAGTTCTTGTTGTCACCAGTGACTTTTAATAACATTTCCATGACTTCGCCAAAACTTTTCCATGACCAAAAAAATCTAGTTTTAGATTTGCCACTGAAAAGATGTGTTTTGCTCTATATGACATGAAAGTGAGTCTACATTTCAAATTCACAAACCAAACTAATCTCAATATCTTCTGCAAGCTATATTTTGGACTTGTCCATTTGAAGACACTGGTTATTGAATCTGCACTTGCCTGGCATACTGTCAACGAGATAGCTAGCCAACTGATAAAAAAGCTAACCAGCGGAATCCGATGTAAGCATGGTGCTCGACTTAGAAAAAAAAATAAATATTGACAAGTCAATTGTTGGTCTCGCTGACATCTAATTTTTGTGCTGGCATAACATGCTATATGTTGGGGCATCTGGGTAGCGTAGCGGTATATTCCGTTGCCTACCAACGGGGATTGCTGGTTCGAATCCCCATGTTACCTCCGGCTTGGTTGGGCGTCCCTACAGACACAATTGGCCGTGTCTGCGGGTGGGAAGCCGGCAGTGGGTGTGTGTTCCGGTCGCTGCATTAGTGCCTCCTCTGGTTGATCGGGGCGCCCGTTCGGGCGGGAGGAATAGCATGATCCTGCCACGCGCTACGTCCCCCTGGCAAAACTCCCCACTGTCAGGTGGGGAAAAAAAGTGGCTGGCGACTCCACATGTATCAGAGGAGACATGTGGTAGTCTGCAGCCCTCCCCAGATCGGCAGAGGGGGCGGAGCAGCGACCAGGACAGCTTGGAAGAGTGGGGTAATTGGCCAGATACAATTGGGGAGAAAAAGGGGGTTAAAATGCAAAAACAATTCTATACGTTACATGTCTGTATGTGCATGCTTTCCAAGATGGCTGCCTAAAACGTGTGCTCCAGCAACTCTGATTAATCTTTAAAATAATTTATTTCCAAGTCGCCGGCATTCCAGCCGAGGTTGAGGAGAGTAAGAAATCTCTTTACTTCTTGTTGACCAAGTTAGTAACAGTCGCCGCTCACCCAAGAAGCAAAACGCAAAAAAAGAAAGATCACATCTCTGGAGAAGTGAGTGGCCAACCTCGAACAGTATTCTCGGATAAATGATGATTATCACTGGCCTAAAGACCAGATATAAGACCTACGCAGCAGTGGCCTCTGGGGACAGGCCAATGCCTCCCAGGCCAAGAGGGAATTGCAGGGAAGATCAGGTGGTTGTTTTCTTGGATAGTAAGTGCTTTTCTGTCAACAGCAGGGACATCGAGGCTTGTCACATCCTGACAAGCAAAAACAGAAGTGCAACGCCAGCTATAATTATCCGCTTCAACGGGGTGTCCGGGTAGCCTGACACAGTAAAATGCAACCACCTCAAAGCGATCATCAAATGCAAGTCTGGGTGTTAAGTGTTGTTATTTGATGGTGCCCTTACTCATTGTATTACGGTACCAGACGTAATATTGTTCTGTCTAAGGCTTTACGGTACATTCAAATGTGACGTCACAACGTTTTCTGTGTGCGACAGTGTGTTGTAAGCTTGTTGTAAGAGTCGGTACTCGGTAGTGGAGAGCCAAGAGACCTGCTGTATATGCCTAAATAAATATGCTTAACGTTAAAGGCTAAAGAGAAAACCGAGTCAAGCTTTGCTTATCCTCCATATGCAAGAAGACTGCGCATCCCAGCTCAACTTGGAAAAAAATGGTGCCAAATTTTGATACTTTATGGGAGACGACGTGAACGCTATCGCAGCCAGCCAATCACTACCAGCGTTGTTGTACACAGGCGACTGACTGACAAATCAGCATGAAGCTATTTGGTATGCGTGTGCGTCTCGTGACTGCGTTGGAGCTGAAAACTGGCGGGCAAGATTCAGTGAGCTAATATGCATTCCAAAGCGTGGCTACACTTTGTAAAATTAGACAGCAAACCTGACACAGTAAAATGCAACCGCTGCAAAGCGATCATCAAATGCAAGTCTGGGAATATGTCGGAATATGATGAAACATCTGATCACGCATGGGATGAATTTACGAGTAAACAACTGCTCTGTGTTTGATAACGTTAATGTCTGTGCTGCTGCCAACGTTAGCTCTGGGACGTCTGCTGCTGGGTCTTCTTCTGGTGCCACTGCTAGCAATGATGAAACAGGTGAGGACGGTTATGATGATGTATATAAATAGGCTCACATACATTAAAGATGTCAGTCTGCATGTTGACCTCATTGTCATTGTTGACCTCACTTTCAATCTCAAAGTGCTAGAGTACAGAACCAAATAACACAATGTGTCAACGAATTATGGTGCTCGCTTTATAGAAAAGTAGTTTGCTGATAATCCTATAAGGTTTTCATAATATATAGTATCGAAAAAGTATTGTTTAAGCATTGTATCGAATTTGAGGTATTAGTTTTGATATCGAAACTTTCCGCACGATATCCAAACCTAGTGCCACCAGGAAAAAAAAAAAAAAGACACACAAACAACCACAGAGGGGAATGATAGTGAAACTGGGGACAGAAACCCAAGTTCAATTTTTCTTAGAGGGGTAGAAGAGAAGGAAATCATGAACATTGTAAACAAATGCGAGAACAAAAAATCTACTGACTGGAATGATATTGATTTGACAATAGTTAAAGTAATTGAATGTACTGCAAAACCACTAACCCACATCTATAACATGTCCTTTCAATCTGGCAAAGTTCCAAGCAAAATGAAAATCGTAAAAGTCATACCCTTATATAAAACCGGAGATAGACACCAATTTACTAACTACAGACTGATTTCATTATTGTCACAATTCTTCAAAATACTGGAAAAACTACTTGCTGCTAGACTAGACAAATTTATTGAGAAGCACAATCTGCTGCCTGAGATAGCCAGTACGGGTTTCGACCAAACATATCCACATCTCTGGCGCTGATTGAATTAATTGAAGAAATAACTAATTGCATAGACCGAAAAAAGCTTTGCTGTGGGAATATAAATAGATAAAAAAAAAAACTTATGACACCATTGATCATAATAGATTAATACACAAATTGGAAAGGTATGGTATTAGAGGGGTAGTTCAGAAGTGGCTAAGAAGCTTTTTAAGTAACAGGCAGCAGTTTGTAATGACAGGTTAACATAAATCGTCGTGCATGTATATTAATTGTAGTGTACCCTAAGGGTTGGTTTTAGGTCCAAAACTGTTCATTCTGTACTTACTAAATGATATATGAAAGATATCAAAAATATTGAAATTTGTTTTATTTGCTGTTGACACAAAGGTTGTTCTGGTGAGAATTTACAGCAGCTTTTGAAGGTGAACACAACAGAAATGGAAAAATTAAAACAGGGGTTTGAGAAAACAAATTATGCTTAAATCTGGATAAAACAAAGTTTATGTTGTTTGGAAATCACTTAATAAATACCAAAGTAAAAGTAGTGATACACAATATCCAACTAGAACGAGTATATGAAAATACATTTCTAAGTGTAATACTTGACCACAAGATTTGCTGGAAACCTAATATAACATATGTGCGAGCAAAGTTGGCAAGGAGCATTGCAGTCATGAGAAAAGCAAGTCACATTCTGGATCATAAATCATTGCACATTCTGTATTGTTCATTAATTTACCATATCTGGTCTACTGTGTGGAGGTATAGGGTAACACCTATAAAACCAACCTACAACTATTATGCATACTACAAAAAAGAGCCATATGGATAGTTAATAATGTGGGATATCGTGAACACACCAACAAGCTATTTTCAAAGTTAAGCGCCTTGAAGTTTAGGGATTTAAAGTGATACTGACATCAAAATCTGAAAATTCCTATTGATAGGCTATGTTCCGAGTTGGAATGTGACCACGGAGAAATTCAGTGGCCAAATCAGCGTGTCTGCGGCCACTCGAGAGAGATCTGATTGACTGTCGATGATGTCCAATGACAAATCTGCCAGTGGATACGTAGACACCAGTCAATTTGCATATAGGGTGTGTCCGTAGCAAGATGCTATAAAACCACGGCGCTGTTCTTTCACCCCCTCCTGCTAGCTACTTGGCTCGAGTTTGTGCTATTTTGCTGAGACTTTATTATCGATCTTGCTACGACGTATTGCTATCTATCTATATATCAATCTGTCCATCTATCTGTTTATCTAAATATCTATCATCTATCTAACAGTTATTTGTATCATCGAACATATTATTCGCCAAGTTGTATTGCACTACCGTGCCGTAGGCCTATTACCATTTCTTTCTACGGCGAGTGATGAGTGGTACCGAGCCCCACCCATGCGAACACCCAGGGAGACAGTAGCCAATAACTTTGAATTCATAAAACAATACCTATTTTCCGTTATGATTCAAACTCCCAATGTTAAAAAATGTGTTCAGAAAGGGCATGTCAGTCTCTCTTTAATCGAATTTAACACAGCACAAATATTCAGAGCAAGAAACAATCTACTTCTGACTAACATACAAAAAAAATTCTCAGATAGAGAAGGGAAATGTAATTTGAGAGGCAAATTAAACTTCAAGAAATTATGTGTTAGAACAACTTTGAAGAACATTGGCATTTTCCACACCATCTTGTGTGATGGGAAGATGGCGGCGCAGACCCGCGTTTGCAGTGGCTTCACCCAGTACCGATTATGCAGTGTCTTTGTCCACATTTATGTCTTAGTTTGTGTCATCTTGTGAAGTTTTTATTTTGATCGTTGATTTCGCTTGGCTGGGAGAGTTGGCGCTGGATTAGCTGAGAGAGCTTGGTCTGCTGCACCCTGTGGACCCGAAAAGGAACGACTGAGGGTGGTCTGACAGGATGCGGAAGCGAGGCAGGCTAAGTTAACTGCTAGCCCACGGCCCTGCCCAAGAGGAAACACCGAGGCGGTCTGGCGGTGGCCTCACCTAGCATTGACTTTGCAGTGTTTTTTTCTGTGTCTGCGTTTGCGTTTGTGTCGTCGTGTGGAATGCGGGGGAGGAGGTGTGTCAAGGGTGTCTGGCTGGAGAGCTGGCGTTGGATTGGCTGGGGTAGCCTGGTCTGCTGCATCCGATGGGCCCAGGGACCATGGCCCTGCCTGAAGTTGCGCCTGAGGGGAAAACATCGAGGGCGGTTTGATGGGATGCGGAGGTGGGGCAGGCTAGGCTAACTGCTAGCCCATGCAGACCGGCAGTACTGACAGTCATCCTAGCTGGCGTTCATTGTCTGAACGGTGAAGTTTTTGGACGGTGTTGCACTGGGTGGACTGTGTTGTTGGCTGTTTTTTTGTTTGCTTTGTTCTCTGTTTTTGTATGTTTTTGGTTTTGTTTTTGGAGATTTTTGGATATGTTTTTGTCCTTTGTGTTGCACGTTTGTTTTGGGGAAAACGGAATTTTGCTTCTTTTGTGTACATAGGACATAAGATGAAATGACAAATAAATTGCTCCTGATTACTGATTTCAATCTGTGGGGTAAATTTGTGAAACAGTTTGAGCATGGAACTCAAACAAAGTACAAACATTACGTTCATGAAGAAGTACAAAGGACTGATATAGGGACGATGAAGAGTTGTATTAACCGTTAAAAAGTTTTACTTATCTCCAAACTTTCCTAATTACATTTCTTTTTTCATTTTCCTTCATATGACACCGAGTGATATCTGGATTGTTAGATATATACATCAAAAGACGTAGCAGAAAACGAAACATCACCTGGTACAACCCACCCTACAGTGATAGCGTGGCCACGAACATCGGTAAGCAGTTTTTGAACTTTTGGATAAGTGCTTTACCCCGGACCATCAACTGAGGAAGATATTCAATCGGAACACCATTAAAATTAGTTACAGCTGCATGCCTAACGTTCAACAAATAATATCGTCCCACAACACAAGAATCATAAACAAATCAAATGACACCTTCATCACAACCGGACTCCCGCAGCTGCAACTGCCGTGTGAACGACTCATGCCCCCTCGAAGGAAAACGCCAGACGAAGGGAGTTATCTACCAAGCTACGGTGACGAGAAATGACAACGGCAAAATAGAAATTCATCGGTTTTATAGAAGAAACATTCAAAAAGAGGTTTAATGCACACGTGTAGCTTTAGAAACAACCGTTTAAAGAATGTAACATATTTAAGCCGTTATATTTGGTCATTGGTGGATGGAAACATTAATTATTCAACCACCTGGAAAATCCTCTCAAAGAACAGGGCATATTCAACGAGCAATAAAATGTACAATCTATGTCTAACTGAAAAATATTTTATCATTTGCAGACCAGAAATGTCCACACTGAATAACAGGAATGAATTGGCCAGCAGTTGCAGACATAGATATGAGCACCTATTTTGTAATATAAATAAATCATGCCAATAGACAAATCCCCCCCCCCCATTGGACCATTAGCGATCAAGTGTTTTTGAATTTTGAATGTTGCACCTCTGTTAGCGATCACGTGTTTTTGAATTTTTGTATGATGTACCGCTCCCTTCCCCAGTGGACGTTGTGCACGTGATGTGCACGATAAGGCAGTAAATGATATTTCCTTTCCTCAAGTAGCTTTATTGACAGCTGATGATTGCTTATGGCATGAAACAGGCTTGTACTGTCTCATAAAGCATTTACTTGACTCACTGGATTTTATATATATAACTTTGTTAAAACACTCAACGGTAGGGAAAGTGCTCAACAAATAAGGAGCAAAATAATCCAGTGAGTCAAGTAACTTCCTTATGAGACAGTACAAGCCTGTTTCATGCCATAAGCAACCATAAGCTGATTGCTTATGGCATGAAACGGCTTGTACTCTTTCATAAAGAATTTACTTGACTCATTGCATTATATATATACACTCACTGGCCACTTTATTAAGTACACCTTGCTAGTACCAGGTTGGACCCCCTTTTGCCTTCAGAACTGCCTTAATCCTTCGTGGCATAGATTCAACAAGGTACTGGAAACATTCCTCAGAGAGTTTGGTCCATATTGACATGATAGCATCACGCAGTTGCTGAAGATTTGTCGGCTGCACATCCATGATGCGAATCTCCCGGTCCACCACATCCCAAAGGTGCTCTATTGGATTGAGATCTGGTGACTGTGGAGGCCATTTGAGTACAGTGAACTCATTGTCATGTTCAAGAAACCAGTCTGAGATGATTCGAGCTTTATGACATGGCGCATTATCCTGCTGGAAGTAGCCATCAGAAGATGGGATCACTGTGGTCATAAAGGGATGGACATGGTCAGCAACAATACTCAGGTAGGCTGTGGCGTTGACACGATGCTCAATTGGTACTAAGGGGCCCAAAGTGTGCCAAGAAAATATCCCCCACACCATTACACCACCACCACCAGCCTGAACCGTCGACACAAGGCAGGATGGATCCATGCTTTCATGTTGTTGACGCTAAATTCGGACCCTACCATCCGAATGTCGCAGCAGAAATCGAGACTCATAAGACCAGGCAACGTTTTTCCAATCTTCTATTGTCCAATTTTGGTGAGCCTCTGCGAATTGTAGCCTCAGTTTCCTGTTCTTAGCTGACAGGAGTGGCACCCGGTGTGGTCTTCTGCTGCTGTAGTCCATCTGCCTCAAGGTTCGACGTGTTGTGCGTTCAGAGATGCTCTTCTGCATACCTCGGTTGTAATGAGTGGTTATTTGAGTTACTGTTGCCTTTCTATCAGCTCGAATCAGTCTGGCCGTTCTCCTCTGACCTCTGGCATCAACAAGGCATTTTCGCCCACAGAACTGCCGCTCACTGGATATTTTCTCTTTTTCGGACCATTCTCTGTAAACCCTAGAGATGGTTGTGCGTGAAAATCCCAGTAGATCAGCAGTTTCTGAAATACTCAGACCAGCCCGTCTGGCATCAACAACCATGCCACGTTCAAAGTCACTTAAATCACCTTTCTTCCCCATTCTGATGCTCGGTTTCAACTGCAGCAGATCATCTTGACCATGTCTACATGTCTAAATGCATTGAGTTGCTGCCATGTGATTGGCTGATTAGAAATTTGCGTTAACGAGCAGTTGGACAGGTGTGCCTAATAAAGTGGCCGGTGAGTGTATATATATATATATATATATATATATATATTTTATTATTGACATTTTTTGTTGTACATATATATTTTTCCTTTTGTAATGTATAGTAGCTGAATTACCTTCAGAGTAGGTGATAAGGGGTAGGAAAAAAACAAGTATACTTCCTCCTGCTCATTTTCGAACATGTAACAAATAATCTGATATATATGGAGATTTGTACGCCGAGTTTGATGTGTTCGAAATAAATAATGATTCATTCATTCATAACAAGCAGCAAAAATGAATACTACAGTAAATTACTGGAGGAAAACAAAAACATCAAAAATAAATGGAAAATATCGAATGGCATTATCAAAAATGGAACTGGGAAGGTAGGATACCCCAACCATCCCCTGATTAATAAAAAACAAAAACAAAACAAAACGACAAAACAAAAAACAACAACACAACCACTACTGATATGGCTACAGCTGCAAATAAGTTCAATAAATTTTTTTGCTATGGTTTTGCTCCTGGTTTGGCCGGGCAGATTACAAAGACTGGTAGTAGTGATGGTGTAGAAAGTAAAGATATATATATAAATATATGTTAAACAAACAATATTTATAAGAGGGACTGATGAAAAAGAAATTGACAATTTAAAAAAACTCAAGAGCAAGAGGTCCACAGAATGGAATGGTACTGACATCCATCCATCCATCGATTATCCAAGCCGCTTTCCCAATTGGGGTCACGGGGATGCTGGAGCCTATCCCAGCAGTCATTGGGATTGGGCGGCAGGTGGGGAGACACCCAGGATAGACCGTCAGGCCATCACAGGGCCGACACATTCACACCTAGGGACAATTTAGTATGGCCGATTCACCTGACCTACATGTCTTTGGACTGTGGGAGGAAACCGGAGCACCCAGAGGAAACCCACGCAGACATGGGGAGAACATGTAAACTCCACACAGAGGGTCACCCAGGATGACCCCAAGGTTGGACAACCTCGGGGATTCCAACCCAGGACCTTGTTGCTGTGAGGCGAGCACACTAACCACTGTGCTACCGTGCCACCTTTGGTACTAACATGTCTACAGATAAAAATATCATCGAATGTATAGCAAAACCCCTGACGATATCTGTAACCAGTTTCTACAAACCGGTGTACTCCCAAGAAAAATGAAAACAGCTAAAGTCATACCAATATATAAAGCTGGAGATAAATATGTACTCGCAACTCAAACTACAGACCTGTTTCCCTAGTTCTCTAAAATACTAAAAATATTTTACATAATACTAGATGATTTTCACAAACAATGTCATCACCATCCTTCGACAACAGTCAAGCAACAACAAACAATGTATTGTATGAAAAACAATATGGTTTTAGAGCTAACAGGACAACTTTATTTGCACTGATGTAATTTGTAGAAGAAATTACAAAGGTCATAAATAGAAAAAGAATATGTAGTAGGGGCATTTCTGGACTTAAAGCATTTGACACGGTAGATCAGAAGTTGCCAACCCGTCGATCGCGTTTGACAAGTCGACCTTGGAACCATTCCAAGTTGACTGTGAGAAGTTTTCAAAAATCAGAGGACCCCCCCCATAAATGTCTTTATTTATTCATTATTATTTATTTTAATTTCAAATGTGCCCTGTGTGTAGTGATGGTGGTCGAGGGATGGGGAAGGGGTATATCTGGCTAATCAAATACAGTTTCTAGGTTAATGGCTGACAAATTACATCCCTGACTCCAACCTTAACTAGCTCAGGCACAGTGTTACGTTCACGAGCTATCAAGTTAATGATACACGATGGCGGTGGCACAATGGAAAGCGCAAAAAACCCCCCCAAAAAACAAACATAGTAATTTTCTTGTAGAATGGGAACATGATTTTCTGTTCGCCATAGTAAAAGACAAAACGATTTGCCTGATTTGTCACCAGGCTGTAGCGCTCGCAAAAAAGGGTAACGTGGAGTGGCACCACAACACCATCCACCACAAGTTCAAAGACACCTACCCGCTAAAGAGCACACTTCATTCAAAGAAAGTTGATGAGCTCAAGTCTATATTGAAAGCACAGCAGTTGCTTTTTTACCAAACCAACAGCTAAAAGTAAGGCTGAAAGAGGCATCCTTCCGTGTCAGCTATCTCTTGGCTAAACATGAAACCGTTCACCGATGGAAAGCTATACAGGAGGCAATGGCCGTCGCTGTCAAGACATTATTCAAAGAATTAAAAAAAGAAAAAGAAAATGAAGACATTAAAAATGCTATCGGAACTGTGCCACTTGGCCCAGGCCGCCCAAGCCACTGTGACAAGGGTGGAATCGTTATTGGAGGACGTAAATCAAAAAGTGCTCAAGGATTTATCACTTTGTCAGTGCTTTTCGCTGCAATTTGACGAATCCCAGGATATGACAGACACTGTACAGCTGATGGTGTTTGTTCGCATGGCTTTTAAAAATTCAACTTCTAAGGAGGGCTTTTCTCACCCTTTCACCATGAAAAGGTAGGACAAGAGATGAGGACATTTACAGTGACTTTAAACATTATGGTCATGATAACAGCATTCCCATTCATAAACTGGTAGCGATCACTACAGATGATTTCCCCAAGTTTGTTAGCTATCACTGTGTGATCCATCAGCAGGCTAGTAAAGTAAGTGACTTGTCTCATGTCATGACAGTTGTCATTATGATGCACATAATGTCATAATGCACATGTTGTTGTGAGTCGCGGGAAAGTACTGCAGCGATTTGTTGACTTGCTGCCTGAGATCAAATCATTTCTGCGGTCACAAAATGAAGAGCATGAGGAACTGTCTGATGATGCATGGCTGCTAGACTTAGGTTTCCTCACTGACATAACAGCAACTCTGAACGAGCTCAACTATGAGCTTCAGGGAAAAGACAGACCTGGCACACATGATCAGTGCGGTCAATGCCTTTAAGGCCAAGGTGGGTGTGTGGGCCTCTCAGCTGAGGAATGGAAGGCTGGTGCACTTCCCAAACCTAGAGAAAATGTCACAGAACATCAGAAACAAAGATGCTTTTCTCCCACAAGAATTCTGCACCCACCTGGAGAAACTGGCATCCGAATTCAACGGGTGTTTTCAGGAGTTAAACAACATGGGGGAGGTTGTTGCATTTATCTCAAACCCTTTCCTCCCCATTCAGATTAAGTAGGTGTCTGTGAAATTCCAGCAAGTATTGCTTTACCAATTGGAGTGGACATGGAGATGAATTGATTTGAAAGCAAGATCAAGAGACACGTGTTTTTTGAGGTCTCCCCTCCTTTCATCTTGCACACTTAAGGTGAAGGCCTACTTTGGATCAACATATCTCTGTGAGATGGCCTTTTCCCAGTTGAAAATAATCAAGTCAAAGAACAGGTCTCTTCTAACTAACAGACATCTCACAGATTGTCAGATTTGCTGTATCAAACTATGAGCCAGACGACAGAGCACCTGCTGATAGTGTGCAATCACAGCCATCACATTGAATGTGTGTGTGTGTGTGTGGGGGGGGGGGGAATCTCATCCACAGCCATCAGTGTGAGTATTGCCGGTTTGAAATATCTGTTGTAGGCTATTGTTTACAAAAGGATCTGTGTTGTATGTTGTTCAAAAAGGGAAAGTGAAATAGTACTGCACATGATTGATTTAGGCCTATAATGGACGGATTATTGAGGTTATTATGAATTGTGAATGAGTGATAGGCCTGTGGAAATATTGAAAAATTTTAATATGACTGTTATAAAATTTTGAATGATAGTTGCACTTCTGATTATACTATTTGCATGATTAAATGAAATCCTTATCATCACTATCATATGGTGGAACCCAGGGATCAGGAAAATGTTGAACTTGTAAAGCATTAAGTACAGTCTTAATACAATATTTACGGATCACCCCGATCATACAGTGATGAAAATGATGACAAAAAACAGAGGAATACCCACAATCAGAGTACCCATTAATGACGCACCTACAGATACTAGGGGGCCAAACACCCTTTATCCCTTGTTCAGTATCACATTTCAATTCTGATATTTCAGCATCATTGCTAGTAATATATGCACAGCATTCAGTGGAGATCACCTTACATACACCACACTGTGAGGCTAACAAGATCCAACACCATTCTATTTTCAGTTGCTATGCATCCAACATCATCTAAGCGTTTCGTCGTGGCCATGACAGCAGCTGTAGAGATGTTCATGTGACATTCTAACACAGTAGAGAGTGACTTGATCGCTTCCTGAGCTGCATATATACCATACGAGGAAACAGCTATAAGCCTGATCACCACAAATCAAAGAGATTTTTTCAGGCAATACAGGTTGCTTACTGAATGTTATCTTTACTATCTTATCACAAGTAGTGTCTGCAGTAATTTCATAATAAACAATCTCAGTGTGTGTTGGCCCTGTGATGGCCTGGCGGCCTGTCCAGGGTGTCTCCTTGCCTGTCGCCCAATGACTGCTGAGATAGGTTCCAGCATCCCTGCGACACTGACAGCAGGATAAGCAGTTTGGATAATGGATGGATGGATGATTAAATTAATACTTTGCCTGTTGTCATAATTAAATTATAATTGGCTTGTGATCTTGGTGGGGGACAAATATTTGATAGGGGTTTTGAAACAAAAATAATTGGCTTATGACTGACAGGTAACAAAATAAAGTGTCAAAGTGGAACTACATCGTAGGCTTGTTTTTTTCGTAATTTTTTGCAAGTGGTAGATCTTGGTTTACATTTGGACTTGGGATGTGACCTAAGGCTTGAAAAGGTTGGTCACCACTGCTGTAGATCATGAGTTATTGATAAAAAATTATAAAGATATGGTATCAGATGGATAGCACTATCCTGGCTATCCAGTTACCTACAGAATAGATATCAATATGTCGAAATACAAAACTTCAAATCACAATTACTGAAGGTTAAGTGTGGGGTGCCCCTGGGCTCAGTGTTGGGACCATTGTTATTCATATTGTACATAAACAATATATGTGAAGTGTCAAAAACCCTGAAAACCATTCTATTCGCAGATGATACAAACTTACTCTGCTGTGGAGACAACCCAGAACTACTGGATACCGTGGAAAAGGAATTGAGCAGGATGAAGAGTTGGTTTGATGCAAATAAACTAACACTGAATTTAAGCAAAAGAAAATGTATAATCTTTGGGAATCGATCTACCAACTCAGACAAGAAACTCATGATAAATGATGCAAAAATCAAAAAAGTATCTGAAATGAAATTTTTCGGAGTATTAACAGACAACAAATTAAGTTGGAGGACGCACATGAATTATATTAAAGCTAAAATATTCAAATCAATTGCAACACTGAACAAAGTCAAAGATCTATTATATCAAGCTTCTCTATATACGTTGTACTGTTCCTTTATTTTGCCATATATTACCTACTATGTGGAAGTGCGGGGGAACACATACAAAACAAACAGATCCAATCTTCAACCTCCAAAAATAGAGCTATACGAATTGTAAATAAAACCACTTACAGAGAATCAACACATCCACTTTTTATCAAACTAAAAGCACTAAAATTTAAAGATTTGTTTGATTTTAAAACTAGTAAATTTATTTACAGAGTAATAAATCAACAATTTCCCAGTTTCTAAAAGTTGTTCTGAGAGAAAGTAAACAAAATTTGAATGGAACCTGTATATTAAAAAAAAACACACTAGTAAGGACAGATGCATCACTGTGTTACAACCAAGGAAGTTGGTCTGTGGATTAACTGAAGTGATAAGCTGAAAACGTGTTACTTTATCTGAACTAAAAAGACTCAACAGATATGGGCGTCCAGGTGGCATAGTGGTCTATTCCGTTGCCTAACAACACGGGGATCGGTGAAACGAATCCCTGTGTTACCTCTGGCTTGGTCAGGCATCCCTACAGATACAATTGGCTGTATTTGTGGGTGGGAAGCCGGATATGGGTATGTGTCCTGGTCGCTGCACTAATGCCTCCTCTGGTTGGTCGGGGCACCTGTTCAGGGGGGAGGGGGAACTGGGGGGAATAGCATGAGCCTCCCATGTGCTATGTCCGCCTGGCAAAACTCCTCACTGTCAGGTGAAAAGAAGCGGATTGCGACTCCACGTGTATCGGAGAAGACGTGGTAGCCTGTAGCCCTCCCTGGATCGGCAGAGGGGCTGGAGCAGTGACCAGGATGGCTCGGACGAGTAGGGTATTTGGCCAAGTACAGTTGTGGAGAAATGGGAAAAATAATAGATAGATAGATAGATAGATAGATAGATAGATAGATAGATAGATAGATAGATAGATAGATAGATAGATAGATAGATAGATAGATAGATAGATAGATAGATAGATAGATAGATAGATAGATAGATAGATAGATAGATAGATAGATAGATAGATAGATAGATAAAAAGACTCAACAGAATCAAAATATTGAACAGTTATGATATGGACCAGTGACCAGTTTTTTCTCTCGTCCAAATGGGTTGATTTGTTTGAGTTGACTAAGATAGATATCACGGACCGTGATGGCTGTAAATTTAACTTTCATTTTTTATCATCAATGCATGATTAGTATAAGGGAATAGGACTAGAAAAGTTCTCAACTTCTTCTTACCACTTTCGAACATGATCGATATTATTTGAGTTGCTTATTTGTCGCTTATATGTTGCCGACGATTTTGTTTTGTCTGTTTTTTTTATTGCTTATGTTTTCTGTAAAAGCCCATCCATTATCCAAACCGCTTATCCTACTCAGGGTTGCGGGGATGCTGGAGCATATCCCAATAGTCATTGGGTGGCAGGTGGGGAGACACCCTGGACAGTCTGCCAGTCCATCACAGGGCCCGCACACACACACACACACACACACACACACACACACACACACACACACACACACACACACATTCACCCCTAGGGACAATTTAGTATGGCCGATTCACCTGACCTACATGTCTTTGGACTGTGGGAGGAAACCGGAGCACCCAGAGGAAACCGACACAGACACAGGGAGAACATGCAAACTCCACAAAGAGGACGACCCCCAAGGTTGGACTACCCCAGGGATCGGACCCAGGACCTTCTTGCTGTGAGGTGACTGCACTAACCACTACGCCACCATGCTGCACTTTCTTTAAAATATTCAATAAAATTGATTGATTTGCAATTCAACTGAATGCATGCATTGGTGGATGGATCAAAATGGTGTCATGTACACCTGACATGGCACAATGGTTGCTACTTCCCATTTTGTTTGTCACGTATTGTTAATTTCGTCTCCAGTCATCAAACAGTTGCCTAGCCTACTCAACTACTACTACTAATCAATCTTAGTTTATATTAGATTATGTCCTTGGTGTTTCAGTTAAGGAAACTGCCAATCCAAATTCGTTTCATGTGAAAAGTTATTTGGCTAATAAAATAGATTCTCATTCAAAATCATTAAACCCAAAACAGGAACCATTAAATGTAATGAGCAGGAATTTGTTGAACTTATGACTGCTATACACTACTTTCCCATTGATTATCAACACGGCCCATATAACAATAACAATAAATCTAATTAAATTGTACAATAAACCAAGCCTAAGAAAATACCACAGCAAACACCAATTACTTAATGTGAAGGGTGACCCTGCCTATTCTGCATGTTCTGACTTCAATCTGGTTCACAGGATGAGAGGGCAACGTGCATATCAGGTACAGTGTTCAGTCGGTTCCTTTCCTTTGTCTTCATCTTAGTTAGAACAGAAAATCCAACCTCACACATATATGTTGTTGTGAAAGGTAATAGCAACAAAATGCTCGCTTTACTCAGCACTGGACACTCATGGGAGAAGCCAATCCAGAATGAGGATAACTTTTCCGTTTTGTGGCATGTTTTCAGCATGCTGCCACAGGTCAGGTGCAGCAGCTCAGACTCCTCATTAGGAGTTAGATTTAAGTCAATCAGTGATTCCGGGTTTTTAAACTCAAAGGGATTTCTCACCCAGCTCTTTTCTTTCAAAATGTTAAACATCTGCGGAAAGTAGTGAGCAAAATTTCCGATCAGTGCAGCCAGATGTGTCTGAATGAGGCGGATCAGGTCAGCAACCGTTTTCTTGGACACACCACTTTCTTCGATGTGCCTCATCATAGTGGGGAACACGTAGATGCTGGCGCTTTTGAGTCGCAATTGCCAGTTTTAGTGACTTTTGGAAAGCTAATATTTGTTCACAGTGTCTGAAAAAAAATCATCATCCCTTCTTTGTAGTTTTAGAATCAGTTCGTTTAAAATAGGAAAAAAGCCTGCAAGAAAAGACAGGGTTAAAAGCCATTTTTCATCACTAAATGAATTAGCTAGAGGTGAATGTTTCTGAAGAAGGAAAGCGTGTATTTTGTCCCTCAATTCATACTCGGCCAACAACCCTACCTTTTGACAACCACTGCACATCTGTATGGAACAGCAAATGTGAGTACTCTGCTCCCATTTCCGAACACAGAGCCTCGAAAAGCCGACTATTGAGAGCACTGCCTTTAATGAAGTTCACGACTTTAATAATGTCTTTCAACACCACTTCAAGCTCAGGAGGAATTCTTTTTGATGTCAATGCTTCACGGTGAATAAAACAATGATTCCAAACAATGTTCTGTCCAGCGCGTCCATAATCCTTCTGACAACTCCGCTGTTTTTGCCAGTCATGTTGGCTGCCCCATCGCTGGTAATGCCTTTGCAACTAGCCCAGTCCATTCCGCACTTTGTTACCACGTAGGCATTTAACTCGATTAAAATCTGTGCATCTGTCGTGCTGGTTGGTAATGTCAAGCAGCACAACAGATACTCAACAAATTCACTTTTCCAGGCATACTGAACATAAACCAACAAAGTTGTGTATGATGCAACGTCTGTACTTTTGTCCAGCTGTATTGAGAAATCACCCGCTGACTTTAATCAAGATATACACTCACCGGCCACTTTATTAGGCACACCTGTCCAACTGCTCGTTAACGCAAATTTCTAATCAGCCAATCACATGGCAGCAACTCAATGCATTTAGGCATGTAGACATGGTCAAGACGATCTGCTGCAGTTCAAACCGAGCATCAGAATGGGGAAGAAAGGTGATTTAAGTGACTTTGAACGTGGCATGGTTGTTGGTGCCAGACGGGCTGGTTTGAGTATTTCAGAAACTGCTGATCTACTGGGATTTTCACGCACAACCATCTCTAGGGTTTACAGAGAATGGTCCGAAAAAGAGAAAATATCCAGTGAGCGGCAGTTCTGTGGGCAAAAATGCCTTGTTGATGCCAGAGGTCAGAGGAGAATGGCCAGACTGGTTCGAGCTGACAGAAAGGCAACAGTAACTCAAATAACCACTCATTACAACCGAGGTATGCAGAAGAGCATCTCTGAATGCACAACATGTCGAACCTTGAGGCAGATGGGCTACAGCAGCAGAAGACCACACCGGGTGCCACTCCTGTCAGCTAAGAACAGGAAACTGAGGCTACAATTCGCACAGGCTCACCAAAATTGGACAATAGAAGATTGGAAAAACGTTGCCTGGTCTATGAGTCTTGATTTCTGCTGCGACATTCGGATGGTAGGGTCAGAATTTGGCGTCAACAACATGAAAGCATGGATCCATCCTGCCTTGTATCAACGGTTCAGGCTGGTGGTGGTGGTGTAATGGTGTGGGGGATATCTTCTTGGCACACTTTGGGCCCCTTAGTACCAATTGAGCATTGTGTCAACGCCACAGCCTACCTGAGTATTGTTGCTGACCATGTCCATCCCTTTATGACCACAGTGATCCCATCTTCTGATGGCTACTTCCAGCAGGATAATGCGCCATGTCATAAAGCTCGAATCATCTCAGACTGGTTTCTTGAACATGACAATGAGTTCACTGTACTCAAATGGCCTCCACAGTCACCAGATCTCAATCCAATAGAGCACCTTTGGGATGTGGTGGACTGGGAGATTCGCATCATGGATGTGCAGCAACTGCGTGATGCTATCATATCAATATGGACCAAACTCTCTGAGGAATGTTTCCAGTACCTTGTTGAATCTATGCCACGAAGGATTAAGGCAGTTCTGAAGGCAAAAGGGGGTCCAACCCAGTACTAGCAAGGTGTACCTAATAAAGTGGCCAGTGAGTGTAAGCTGTTCTTCTAAATTTTGAGCAATCTAGCAAATTCGTGTTCAAAGTAGGCAGTTTTGAGCAAGGTTGTGTGTGCAGAAAAAGAAGATAGGGGTGACTGATAATGAGAGATAAGCTTTGTCTCTTGACTTTTGAAATTTCCTCTCAGCTGCTCTGAGCCTGGCCCTGTCCTTTCTTGGAACATCTGTGAACCATGGACACAAAGGCTTTACTTGGGCTGGTTTGGTGACAAGAGGACTAAATTTGTCAAGTGCTAAGGATAGGGTTGCGCTCAGAGCAGCAGTTGCATGGTCACTATCAAGAGCAGTAAAGTTTTGTATATAAGGAAGGTTCAAGGACACAGGAGCCAATAGGCTGGTGGGACACAAACAGCGGAGGCTTCATTGGAAAGGTGAAAGAGTATGGGGAAAAGAGGTAGCGGGAGGGAGAGAAACAGATTATTGAAGAAAGTATTGGTCTGATGTGTGCCGGGGTGTAATTGTGGAGTGTGAGGCAGCACGGTTACATGTTAGGATGAGGTCAACTTGTTGACCAGCCTTGTGGGTGGCTGAGATATTTAGGAGGGATGGGTCAAAGGAAACCAAAAGCTGGAGAAAGTCAGAAGCTTGCGTGTTGTTAAGGTGAATATTAAAATCACCAAGGATGAGTAATGGTGTGCCATCCACAGGCAGTGGCTGAAGCAACATGTCAAACTCTTCAACCAAGTTTTTTACCTGACCGCGGGGTCTGTAGAGAACCATTAGAATAAGTTTAGCTAGTTGAGTGAAAGAAACAACATGATATTCAAAGGAGGTTAAGTGGAGGGAGACTGGAGCATATTTCCAGAAGGGTGTAATGAGTAAGCCAGTGTCATCACCTCTCACAGAGAAGCGAGGGTAGTGAAAGAAAGAAAAGCCTGAGGAAAGGGCTGTTTGTGTTGCAGTATTCTCAAGACGAATCCAGGTGTCAGTAAGAGTGAAAATGTTTAGAACAGACTTGGAGGCCAAATCAGGAATGAAATATTCCTTGGTTACTGCAGACTGACAATTGCATAGGTCCATAGCGAAAGAGGCTTCTGGTACCTGCACCTGTAGATGATGCAAATTAGTGCAAGTGTGACTGCAATTGCAATTCTTTCTGTGGCACTGACAACGACCATGTATGATAACAGAAATGGAGTAGAGGCACATGATTTACCAAGATGGTCATCTGCAGGGGGCAAGCCAGTTAGTACAAGAGCAGTGGGATCACTTTAGCAAGATGTTTCACTGTAGGAACTGCCATGGATCGTGAGCCAGAAAGTATATGAGTAATGGGATAGCTTTAGCAAAGTGTTCCTCTGCAGGAACTACCACAGGTAGCAGCCTGATATGACAGTGATGGGGTTGCTTTACCCTGATGTTCTTCCACAGGAAATGCCGTGGGCAGCGAGCCAGGCAATATAAGCATTGTGGGATTACTTTACCTTCATGTTCCTCCGCAGGAACTAAAGCGGGTAGCAAGCCAGTCAGCACAAAAGTGGTGGAATTGCTTTACCCAATGTTCCTCTACAGGAACTGCCGTGGGTATCAAGCCAGTCAGTATAAAGGTAGTGGATTGTTTTAGCAAGACATTATAAAACATAGTGTGATTGCTTTGCCCCAATGTTCCTCCACAGCAGCTGCCGCAGGTAGCGACCTAGACAGTCTAAGAGCAGAGGGAATGCACACTATTTTGTTTATAAAACAATAACGATGTCTAGTTACTTTGTTTTGTTCTGAAATAAAAAAAGGTTGATATTTGCAAAACTCCAAACTAATGGGCTACAATAAGAGTAAATGGAAAATTTCTTTGTAAGTTACCTGTGCAAGAAGACTTTGACATACTGAAGAAACAGCACACACTGTTGTCTGAGGTCCTCAGCCTCATAGTGGAGGTTACCCGCTTGACCTGTACCACATAAGGAATAAATATTCAGAATTGTTTTATGACAAAACATGACCTTGCATCTGTCACAGCATCTTTGCCAACATATACAAATGCTTCTTGCTAGAATATAAAACTATATGTACAACAAAATAAGGAAAAAAATGCTTCATTTAAGGAAAACATGAAAACACAAGGCCTGATTATTGATCTTCAATGTGTATGAAAGGTCTATATAATCTTACAAAAGTCATGTGAACTGGACTGCACCAGGGTCTCCAGTCTGAAAACGTTTTGTCTGAAATTTGAAAACAAAGGCAAAATGAAGAGCTAGTAATACTGCTGACATTGGTATAAACTAATCATGAACAGCTCTTCGGATACAGATTAGGCTTTTATTTATAAATGCTGTCAAATGTTCTTTCAGTTGAGAACCGGACTTTGACTTTTCCAGAAATGGACCTTCAATTTAAAGTGGTGCGACAACCTAAAATTAATGAATACATTAATGATTGTTTATTCTAAATTATTCATTTGAGTACTGAACAAAAGAACAAAAGCCAAATTGCATCCAGGCCTGCATCCAAGTCCTAGCTAAACATCCCCCCCCATCCAAAATCTCACTTTTCTAACCTTAACAAGCCAAACAGCAGCTTTGTAGATTCCACCAGAGCTGTCTCTGTCACCCAGAGAAAACCAAATATCTCTACTGTGTCCATCTCATAGTCTGCAGGGGCTGGATCAAGGCGCAACAGCAGCCTAGAAGAGCATGGGGGAGTTATCGCAGAAAGACACTTATGTGAGCTCACTAACATGCGCCACTAATTGAACTTAATTTCCTTTTTATTGAGGTTTCAGTTGTATTAAAGGTTACCATTACTTTCTATTAGTGTTCTGTTATCACTGTACTGACTGATAGAAAAACTAAGGTAAATGACCATGGTGGATGTCTGCCCAGACGGTGCGAAAGCGTGGCGTGGTTGTAGACGAGGTGGTGGGTATACAATTGCAGAAAATGCAAGTAAATACTAAATAACCCACATCTTGGATCAGAATGTAGGCAATGAAAAACGTTTGAGGAAATTCAACCACATACACTTCAGGAAGAGATATGATACCTTCCTCCTTGAGTATGTAAAAAAGATACATGTGAATAAGGAACACTATACTGCGTATGCAGTCTACTATACAGACCAAACAATTTTCCCTGACTCTGTAGCACATGCTAGCGCTGGCCCTCCATGAACAGGTCTCACAAACCAAACTTTAAAAAATGTGATATGCAAACCAAAAGACGTGAGTCAATTCTAATGCTGTATCATGTAAGGCTGTTCATTGGGATTTGCATGTCACAGCATTGAGAAAAGCACTTCTGCAAATTATGGACCCATTTATTGGTCATATTAAGTTAAGCTTAACCAAACATATGTATCCTTTTCGTATATAGTTAAGGTGAAAGGAATTGCAAAACAGAACCAGCTGCAGAGAAAACTAAGTTTGGTTTGCAAACTACGCTATATAGATTATAAAACTGAGTAGCTTTTACTGCAGACTAAGACTGCAGCGCTTGCGCGCGCGCACACGCGCGCACACACACACGGGTCACTGTTAGATAAATTAATTTCTGTTGCTTAAAGTGGGCAGATGGACCAGAGACTGGGAAATTGACCTAACCTCTTTAGAGAGCCTCTTCCTATGTATCCTTCTGTGGAGTAAGGCCCACCCGTGTCTTCCCTTTCAGAGGAGCATCTGAAACACGGTGGCCGTGCCGGTGTCAAATCGCACAGGCTGTCAGCAGCGAAGGGGGAGACTGGTGGGGTGAGGGACTGGCTGAAATCTTCCGCCATGTCACACACTGCAAAAAAAAAGAAGATCATAATCGCTTGTAATTGCCAAATAAAACGCGCGAAAAGGGGGATTCGGTCGGTTTCGCAGGTGCCGACGCATAAGACGGTTTCACATTGCAATATAACAAGGTACAGGACATCATGTAGGTAAGACGCACCGTTTGTCAGTAGACCTAACACTGACACAAACATACACATTCAGAGCCATAACGTTGTACCACAAAACAGGACAAAATAATGAAAATCAACAAAACACACGCCACCCAGTATAAATGCTCCGTTTACGGTTGGCTATCAATGTTAGCGGTATGGGATTTCGGCGATTAAAAAAAAAGAGCTTAAAACTTCCAAAACGGAACAAGACAAACTTGACTCATTAGAAATACGCGGGGGAGCCTTACCGGGGAGATGTCCGTTAGAAAGTCTTTAAAGCTGATTTTGTGTGATCTTCGGGGGCTCAGTCAGGGTCTACAATGGAAAAAGTGGCACCGGGAAACGCTGCAGAGTACTGCTTGGTTTCCCTCGTCTCTCCCGCGCTTCCGGACGACGCATGCGTAGCGTCATGAGTAAAAACTGACGTGTTCATTGATTGGTCGGAAGTTCAGTGACGGTTCAGCCGCGGTCCCGACACACCGGCGTTTACCAATATCCTCCCATCTGTGTGGTTTGGGTCCACCTTGAATTATATTTGCATACGATGAGGACGCTGACTCAAAATAATGGCGTTCATTAAGAGACAAGTCTGTATGGTTGGTTGTCTGTATTGTGATGGGAAAATATGTAAGGGGGAAACAATGGAAAAAGTACTTCTCTTAATGTCTTTATGCATGCTCAATAATCCAGGTCAGGAAATCACGGAAAGACGTTCAACTTTCTGATATTTCTCTTAATGTCTTGCTCGTGGTCGCTTGTAAGACTGAAGGCGATGACTTAGTGAACCGCGGAACAGTCGCTTCTTGCACCCCCTCAGCTTTACTAACACATTCGTCCAATTAACAAACAAAAAAAGAAAGAAAGTATGTATACATCGGTTAAGTGGATTTTTTTATATCCCGGCTAACCCTAATTTCCATATGCAGATGTGTCTCAGCCAAACAGTCCCCCTCACCATCCACGCCATTTCTTGCATTCTAATGCATTCGCACATCTTTGCAAAATCCCTTCCGACACGCGAAGGATGAAATCGCGTTCTCCATTCATATAGTTCATGATTTGCACGTTTGCATTTTCCAGGCAGAGGATGCACGACAGATCAGGTCTTTGCGTAGTCTTAATTTGCGTTTGCGTTTCATTAGCCTTTCTTTTCCTTTTCTTTTCTTTTTTTAACAGTCGAAACAATAACGATAGAAGCGGCAGGACACTTTACGATGCACCATCCTCCTGTTTGTTATGCCTGCTTCCAGAAGATATTCCGTCAGCACGAAGGCTCCGGGTGTCAAAGGTAAACCTGTCTCTTTTTTTTCTCTCCCCCTACCCATCGTTATCGTTCCAACCTTTGTGTGTACTGTACAGGAAGGGAGGGCGGTTGTTTGTTTTTTTTAAACCCGATTCAACCCCTCCCGTCGCCGCCAGTTTTACCTGACTGGACAACACGGGGAGAGGGTTGGATTCCTCTGTCTGACAAACAGGAGACTCGCGACCGACACCGATCACGGCAACGCTGTTTGGAGATCCCGTTAGATGACCTGCAATTTAGTTTTGACGCTGTGTGTGTGTGTGTGTGTGTGTGTGTGTGTGTGTGTGTGTGTGCGTGCGCGCGTGCGTGCGCGTTTTCTGATCCTCACAATAGTAGGATCGAATTTTACGCCCATTTCCTGTAATCAGAACGTTTTGTGTTACTCTAGGTTGTGATGATTGTCTTTAGGTTATTGATAAACGTTAATTAACTGTGTGCGTGTGACTGTGGACACGGGAGACAAACCGAAATAACCCAAATGGTATTGTTTTAATGCTAAAAACAAAGTTGGCATATAAACAGTGTTTTTGTTTTGTCCAACAATCTTTTTGTAGGAGTAACTCTGTGAGCACGTCAGTGACTTTTTTCCCCCTTCAGCCGAAGCCCCATTTGAAAACCCACCGGCTGCAGAGGGAGCAGCTGCGGGTAAGGGGGCTAAACACCACTCCTGGCCCCGCGACCTACGCTTTGACCCCTGAAAATCATATAAGCTTATAAGATTCTGGCATTAACTCTACTTTTAAACAGAGTGTATGGGTGGAACCCCATAATGACTTTGCATAATGAGTTACATTCGCTTTTTTTTTCATTGAGTCTGGTCTCTAAAAGATCTCCATATTGTACAGAGGAGAGGGCTATAGTTACTTTTATCTCTGAAAGGAAAAAAAAACCCTTGTGGCTACAGCTTGATCAATTAAACCCCTGAAAGCTCCCCTCCTTCCCGTGGCCCTTTCACTTCTCTGCCTGAGAGCAATATAAAGTTATCAGTCTTCCCAAAGTGATATGAGGATGGAAATAAGTAGTTTGTCTATAAAAATGTTCAGGTACTTTATCAGTGTCCCTGTAGGCCCCAAGGCCTCGGCACTGTTCAATGTAGTACTCCTGTGCTCCTCTCTCAATGCGCTCAGTGCGCCCAATCTCTCTCTCTCTCGCTCTCTCTCTCTCTCTCTCTCTCTCTCTCTCTCTCTCTCTCTCTCTCTCTCTCTCTCTCTCTCTCTCTCTCTCTCTCTCTCTCTCACACACACACACATACACACACACACTTTTTGCCTCCCTCTATTTCTTCCTCATTTTGTCTTTCTCTCTCCCCTTTCTTTTTCTCCATCCCTACTTCTCTGCTCCGTCTCTGCCTGGGGCATGCTCAATGTGTGGGAGTACAGAACCGGCCCCCGCGCCTCACAAGGATTGACTTGGGTCTGGTCCCCAAGTGAGGTTATCGATTTCATTCAGGGGCTTGTTACACTGGGGCTTAATGATGCTGTAGACCTAAAGCAATGGTCAGGTTTACAGTGGTTTGCTGTTTGAGAGACAGGCTCGCAGAGGAGGCATGTTCACTGCTTTCGCCACGCAGAGTGAGAAGAGCATGTAATACAAGGAAAGAGAGAGATTGATTTGCACTTTAACTGCACATTGTCGCGTGCATATTGGATGAATAATGGCCAAAATATATCTTACACTTTGTAAGGACTGCGTGCAATCAATGTGGGCTACATAAGGGAGAACAGCTGAGCAAAAGAGTCCAGCTGACTACTGTAATCAGCTGGATTCAATATTTCCAAGACTGCACAAGCCATTTTAGCTTGTTGGTTGACAAATAGTGAGTGGAGGGATAAAGCAACGGCCCGTTTGTTTCAAAATGGAGAGCTGCTCACTGGAAAGGCATGGCATAAAGAAGGCTAGATAAAGTGTCTGTTTTGCATGGAGATGGAAGTTGGTTCTTAGAATGAGAGTGCTGCTCTGCTCCTACACTCAAAACATTTGCATCAAGGCCAGGAGATTAAACGTGTGGGTTGGGAAGTGGAGAGGATGTGTTGTCTTGCTTGGGGCCCCTGATGCCAGAGTTCTAACTTTCATCACACAGGGTAAAAGATCGCTGTCGGACGTTTTACTCTCTGTGACTAAAGGTGGGTGGTTTTTCATGTTGTAGATGGCAGCCACTGTGGATTTTATGCAATAACCAAAGTACAGTGGAGGTTGCTATGGGCAAATTGTTTCAAACTCACCAGTGTTCACAACTCTGCACTTAGATACGTGGATACCTTTGCTAGTAGTTTAGCTTAGTTAGATGGGGTTTGAAGGGCAACACTGTCATTTCATATTCCAAGTGTTTGTGTGTTGTAGTGCTGATGTTCCTATTGTGGAGCAAGTGTTTAGTGGCATTGTTTATTTTTGTCAATCTAGGTTACCCTTTCAAATAGTTAGTCTTTTTTAATAAAATAGAGCCAAACCACAAGAGTTTGGAGACACCTCATTTTTTAATTTTTTAATTTTGTTTGTTTTTCTCTGTTACTGTTCAATAAATGAAGGAAAATGCCTGCAATGTTATTTGTTTGTCTGTTTGTTGTTTTTAACTGAAAACAGTAATTAACTAACAATAAAGTTGTATTGATGCTATGATCAGCTTCATGTGCATCAACGTTGCTTACTTGGTATTAAGAGTAGATTTTGTCTGAATAATGATTTTAAAGTTTCACCCTCTGTAAAACGATTGTTGAAAGCACATATGGTTGCCCAGAGCTGTTTTAAAAACCTCTTAAGGTAAACGTGCTGACAGTACAAGGGCATAAAGCGGGTGGGGTAGCCTATGTCGTTATTCCTTTGGCAGTGCTTTTCTCAGCTGTCATATCTGAACAGCTCTCTATGGAAACGCACATCAGCCTGTAGTCGTGTAAAGGGATGACGGCCATTCTTATCAACAAAAAAAGTGAAGCGCCCCCAAAATTACGTAACCATCCCCTCATCCACAGCGTAGAACTAACCTTCCTCCTTTTTGTATTAAATAACAAAGTTTTTTTTTAACCACTCCATAAACAGTTTGAAGCCCCACCCCCACCCATGTTCTGCGCCATTGTCCTACTGGTTTGCGGCCTGCCGCAGTTGCGGTTAGTGGCCGCCGAGGGGCAGCGTGGGACTTACCGCCGTGTCTTCTACGCTGTGGAGATGGGCGGAGGTGCCGGAGCCGCCGGAGCCCTGGCCGTGGCCGAGCAGCACGGACTGGAGTTCATCTCACGGGTCAGTGCTCGTTTGAAACCGCCGTTATTGCTCTCACCTATGGGCCCGCGATTTACATTCTCCAAATCCGTTTACGGAGGGCTTTTTGTCGAGGAGCTGTAAAAGTGCTGACTTCTATTTCCTTTTCGAGGGATATCTGACTTTGATCAAATTACAGCGGCGTTTCTGAATATTTCAAAATCTGATCAAAGACCCGCACATACAGTAGACTGTCCTACAAAGACGCACCGCCCCCCCCCGCTCGCCCACACACATACACACGTTTATCCCTGTGAGAAATTTCTACTATACGAAGAATAAGCTGCGGTTGGGTGTCCTTAGAGATGATTGGGTTTTACCTATTTGATTTAGTTTTAAATTGTCCGAAGTGCGATTACTCCACGTCAATATTTTAAAGCTTACTTAAATTTTCTGAAAGTGTGTCAGGTGCGGCTGCACCAAAAAACAAAAACAAAAAAAAGGTTCCTCTAAGCGCTCCAGATTAGGCGGTGTAGCTAGCCCTGTCTTTGGTTTGTTTGTTATGTGTTGTTCCTGTCTTTTTTAACAGCGCTTCAAAAATTCATACCTATAATTAAAATTCCAAAAAATATTTTTGACATTTTTTGAGAGATTCCCATTTAGAAGTATTTTCAAGTTGATATCTAGCCTTCACAGTGTGGCATGTTTTGTTATATCAAGAAGAAAATGATCGATTTCTTAAATAATAGTCACAATTCGGGCCCTTAATTGACATGGAGCTGGCAAACCATCATAATAGGAAGTTCGTTACCTGAAATAATTTGATTTTGTCCGTGCCTCAGTGAGTGAGCGATGGAGTTTCCCCATTGGTTGGATGGCCGAGCTGGAGTTTCCCGATTGGCCGGACTGCCGAGTTGGCTTTTCCCCATTGGTCGGACTGCCGAGTTGGAGTTTCCCCATTGGCTGCGCCAACCGTTTTAGTATTACGTCATCAGCTGTCCATAGAACCGATGTCAAAACAGATGCTTCTTAAACGTGGTCGCGCAAAAACAGCCGTGTAATAAATGTCGTCGCGATCCAGCCATATACTAGGTTCTAACCTAGTCTTGTTTGTCATGATCTTGGTCTTGCTTATAATGGTTTGATGTAGAGTCATGCTGGAGAGAAACTGTACAAAAGATTCAAAATCAAGACTCAAGATTCTTTATTTGTTATGTCTCGTTATACAAGTACAACAGAACAAAATTTTTGTGTTTCGGCTCCTCAACACTGCAGCAACAATAGCAACAAATAACAACAAAACAGAACAAAAAAGCAGTAATAATAATAAATAGTGTGTGGTGTATGTAGGGTGCTATGTGTGTGTGTGTGTGTGTGTGTGTGTGTGTGTGTGTGTGTGTGTGTGTGTGTGTGTGTACAGTCAGCCTTAATAAATGTCCATATGTGTATGTAGTCGTTTGTATATTTGTGTTTGTTTGTTTGTGTATGCCAAGCTACATCTGTGTGAGTGTGTTTGTGTGCGAGAGCTCTATATCACATCCCTATCAGCAAGAAGACAAAACATTGAACTTGCAAGGTTGTATTTCTTTTTCTTCTGTTTTTAATTTAGAGTGTACTACACTTTGTTCTTGGCCAGCAGACATCGATTGTCCCGGTGATTTCTGCGCACAGCAGGCAACCCCGAATGCATGATTTGAAGTTATTGACAAACGACATTGGGAGCATACAGTGTGTGTTAACGCCGTTGATGAGCGTTGGAGAAGTTTCTGTTGGTCTGGTGTGAGGCTTTGTGTACTGTTGGCCCCCACGGGACTCGGGACGCAAGCACATCTCAACCTTGGCTCTGCTGCTGTTGCTGCCTGAATCATGAATAAAACATTTACTTGACCTTTATCAGGAGTTTATTGGACACTCCAGCTCTCTCTCGCTCTCTCTCTCTCTTTCGCTCTCTCTCGCTCTCTCTCTCTGACATGGATTACACACAAACATTCACATACTCACACCTGCCTGCGTTGTCCTCCTCTCTTACTCGTCAACAAAAGTCTCTGCAGCACTCATTTCTACTAAAGGACCAAAGAAAACTGAAACGTTTCAAGGAAACAAGGCCAAATACATTTTGCTATCTCTGCCAGCAAGAGCCCAACATATTCTTGCATTTGCAATGCTTGTCTTTTTTTGTGTTTCTTTTATAGATATATGTAATAATCACAGTCTTATTGGACACTGTGCATATCCAATTTACCTGTTTGTAAAAGAAGAGAATGCTGCCACCATCACCGTAGTGGAAAAGTAGTGAAATGTGGTTTAAGACCATAGTACCCTCTTGATGAAGATACACTGTACTGGGCAGTGTTGTTGTCTTCCGGTGTTAATGGGAGGTGACCAGTACAACTTTGCGGCTGTGTCCAGCACAGTATCCAGAGAAGAGGTCCAGGCTACCCCCCCCCGTCTCAAGTTCCCCTGAGCTTCACTCTGCTGACTGGCCTCTTTTACCTGTCTGTCGCCAGGGGCGGATGCTAAATGTCGCTGGCATTAAATCGCCTTTGTTAAGTCGAACCCCATTTAATTGTGTCACAGGTGATTTGCGCCTTGTGTGCTGAAAATATTGTTTATCAAGACAAACGCCGCACGTCTTCACACTTTGCCGCGGTACGTTTTTTGAAAACGTTGAAATGAAATGAAAGTTTGACAAGCCCAGCGTCGGCTTGGGAGGGCGGCGATGTCTGCCGGCATTCGGTGGTAATACGGTATGAGTGGAACGGGAATCAAATGTCTCCACGCTAGCACTCAACATATTGTTGGTCTCTTTGATTTAGTGTACAGCATCGAGGAAAATGTCAGCGCTGCTCTCCATTGTTCAGACTTGACATATTCATTTCAAACTGTAAAACAGAGGAAAAACAACACAAAACCCCTAAGATGACATCTCTATGCAAGGTGGACAGAATTATAGAAACACAGCGTATTTGCCTCTCAGGTGGCCTTTTTTGTGTGTGTGTAAGAGATGCACTGATGCCTTTATTGTCAGACCAAATGGCTTTTTATTTATTTCAAAGGTCACTGGGGACTAAAAAAAAAATCTGTCCAGGTTTATCACTGCATCTTCACTCAATTTACATTGTGCCTTTTTCTTCCACATTACAGGTTTGATGTGTAGATGTAGACACTGTTGTACTATAATGATCAAGCTCAGCTGTCATTGCAGCATATGGTCATTCTGGGTCTGGATCCTTTAAACAGTCTCCTCATTTAAAGAGTGGTATCAACATTTTGAGTGCTGCGCTTCTGAAGATGTCCCAGCTTGAGATGCAGTGAAATGTGGTACTGGCAAAAAAACAAAACAAAACAAAACAAAAACCGAAAGGGATTGCATGTCATTAGTAGCACAGCAAACAGCTATGTGGCTGTGTTTATTTGGATTCTAGGGAGATTACTGTCACACATGTAGGGTCTCATCTCCACCAACGCTGGTGTAGTGGAAGTCATTACGAGAGGGGAGGGGAAGGGGGGGACAAGTCAGTTTGGAGCAAACTCTGATTAGTTGTATAATGGCAGCCATTACAGGGGGCAGGGCTTTAGATGTACTCACTCAAAAGCAGCCGGATCATGAGCTAAAGATGTCCATTTCTTTTCCTTATCACTTCCTGTTTGGCCAAAACAACATCCGAGTAGCATGATATCGCTGCGATATCATGCTACTGGGAGATGTAATGCTTACAATACACGCTTACAAACTATGATGCTAGCCTATTATTTGCATCACAATACTCTACTGTTTAGGTGTCATTTCTTTTACTCTTATGGGTTAGACTAAGCTGGCTATGATCGGATCAGCTGTGTATTCCATTGTCTTTATTTTGGTTTACAAAGCACTCTTTCTTGAAATGTGTGTGTGCGTGCATACGTGCGCGTGTGTATTTGTGGGTTTTTTTCGTGAACTCTGACACCAGGAAGTCCCTCGTCTCCAACCAATAGTGAAAAGCCTCCCAGAATCCCCTTCTCACTAGCAGTGTGGAATACCGCTGACAGATTACCATATCATTACCATATCATTAGCATAACATTAGCACAACACAGTTTGTCTCGCTGTCTGCATGCTATCAGATTATCAAGAGATTCAATCCCCATTTTGCTTCATGCCCCCTCCCACCCTTGGTCCTCTACACACTTGAAGTGTGTTTTCCATTGGAGCTGAGCAGGTGTAATTGAGGCAGAAAACTGGATTTACTGGCTAAATGAAATCACAAAACGCTCCGTGATCAGTCAGAGCCATTGTCAAACATTCAAATACCCCCCCCCCTTTTGAAAACCTGCTCCGTACCTGATTCAGATTTTTCCAATATCCCTTCAAGAATTGCCTCAGTCAGATGCTAAACTATATCAAGCCCTACTCTAGCCGGATTACTCTCCTGACTCTCATGTAATGGCTAGGTGTGTGTGGCATTGGAGAAGCCCCAAGGCCATGTCCTCTACTTCTCTCCTTTCTTCACTATTCTCCTATGCATCTCTCTCTCTTTCTTTCTCTTCCTCTTTGTCTCTCTCTCTCCCTTTGGCTTTTCTCCCTCGCTCCCTTTTCCTCGCTGTAGGGCATGCAGGGGCAGGAGGAGGAACACCATTCCTCTAATGGCTAGGAGAGAAGGCCCATTCCATTAGTCAGGGGGCCCAAAGTTCACTGCCGCTCCACCATGTGCCGAGGGTGGAGGGAGCAAAATGGAGGCAGGTGTTGGTGAGGGCAAGAGAGACAGCAACCCCATACCAGCTGCACGCTGGGAAAAGCAGGGCTTCTACTGTCTCCTTTTTTTCTCTCTGCCTGCCCCCACTTCCCCCTCTTTTCCTCTCGCAAGGACAGATGCACGTCTTTTACATACATGCACACGTGCATTCTCACAAGCACGCAAACACGCGCACACACATGCACACACACATATGCACAGACACACGCGTACACAGAGCCCCCCTCTCTCTTTTTTCAATTTCATTCATTCCAGTAAGGTTTTTTCCATTTTTCTTATCTCCATTTCCCCCTCTCAGCATCACACACACACACGTGCGCGTGCACACACACACATGCGCACACGTTCACTCAAGTCATTCACTCATACCTATTTCCATCTCTTTCAATTTCACTCTCTCTTTGCTTACCTTCTCTTCCCTTTCCAACACTCCAGCGGCACCCCCACCCCCATGCCTCATTCTCATTTGTATGGAGGAATGGAGGAAGCCACTAGGGGCGGAGAGGAGAGAAGAGAAGCGTGTGTGTGTGTGTGTGTGTGTGTGTGTGAGCGAGAGTGTGGGGGGGGGGAGAGGGAGAGAGGGGGGGGGGAAGAGGGAGAGAGGAGGAGAGAGAGAGAGACCCCAGCTGTTGACTGAAGAAGATGTGGAGATGAAGTGTATACATCCCAGGTGGGAGGCTCTCGCAGGAGACAGAGGTAGAGAAAAGGGAGGAGGAGGAGGGGATGGGCAGAAGCAGAAATGGTGCCCCCTTCTCTCTCCCTCTCTCTCTCTCTCTGTCTCTCTCTCTCCTTTACTCTCTCTCTCTCTCTCGGCTGAGATGATGTATGGCTGCAAAGGCCACATGTTGGCCATGTGATGGATTAAAGCACTTTGTAGGAAAATTACTGAGAGCGCCTCAGCACCCCCGAGTCCAGCCCTTAATAAAACTCTCTTCAATATTGAAATGGAGAGAGAGAGAGAGAGAAGGAGAGAGAGATAAATAAGATAAAGGACAGTGGTGGAAAAGAGCAGATAGTGGAGAGAGAGAGAAACACAAACGTGCACGTACACAATGCTATTACAGGCCACGTAGAAGCCTGAAGAGATATTGTGGAATTCAGCGCCGTAGCCTACCGGGTAGCATTTGTCTGGATTTTAACTAGAGTATATAATGAAATTTTATTCAGATTGAAAAACATGAAATGAAATAAGTGAAAGTGCATTGTGTTTTGCGAATCAAGTATTTATTATCCACAGCCTGCATACTATGAAACCTTCTGTGGATCCCCCTCCCAGATGATGTTTCCCAATATGGCTTCTGTTGTGTTTGCCCCTGCAAAATCCAGTTTGAACATCTTCAAACATCGTTTGTTTTCATGTCCTTACCTGAGGCAAAGGTTTTGTTGAACATTTGAGTCAGTTGAAGGGACCAACAGTGCATGTAATCTAATAAAAAAAAATTGTGTAATTTCATAACAGATCTCACTGAATGTCAGTCAAGCTGACTAATTGTACAGATACCACGTTTCATACTTGGAAAAAAATGTGTCGATCTTTGACAGTGATTGTGATTTCTGGTAAAATATTGCAGCAGTCGGTTGTATTTTGGTTATTTTAGCAACTAACAGAGTACAGATGCAGTATTTCTACTTTTAAGATGGCCTGCAGGATTCTCAAAACCTTTTACTCCAATATCCAACTCCCTGCTTTTTGTGCCAATACTATAACCGATAAGGCTTTACTTCTCACCTCATTTAGCCCCTCTTTCAGGGGGCAGCATCTCTGTCCTCCACTCAGCGCTCGTCCTATCTCCTCTTTTTTCGTTTCCCATAGTGTGAGGTGTGGAGGCCCGAGCCCCCGCAGGGCTGTTAGTACACACACCAGCTGCTGTTCTCTCTTTAGGGTGGGCTGCCACACGTGGCTCTCTCACACCGCTTCAATGACTCTTGATGTCTCTGTTTGTTTTTGTTTATCCTCCACACTGCCCCCTACCTCTCTCCATCCTTCCTTCTCTCTCTCCCCCTCTCTCGCTCTCTCTCCCCACTCTTTCTGTCTATCTGCTGGGGGCTGTCAGCAGGAGTAAGACCATGCAGCTCCTGTGATTGATGTGTCAGAATGGAGATATTTGGAGTCCACCTCTGCTGAACCCGGGTTGGAGGCAGTAGTAGAAATACTTAAAAGAACATGACAGTAAGCTAAAGGTGATTTTTGGAAATGCTTTTTTGAATGGGGCTACGCTGTCAGTGAGGCTCTGGATCCATTTGTTCCAAGCTAAACCCTGGGCCAATGAAGGCTGTGCTTTGCAGTCATATTAGAACTAGTGAGAGTCTGTTCTGAATGCCTTGTTTTTAGGTTGATGTTAATTATTGATCATTTATTCATTAGTTATGCCCATTTAATTCAGTTGAGGGTCACGGGTGGCTGGAGTCTATCCCAGCAGGCTTTGGGCGGAGGGCAGGGAGACATGCTGGATAGGTCGCCAGTCTATCACAGAGCCCACACACACATAGTCATCCACATGCCCATTCATACCTAAAGGCAGGTTGGAGTCTCCAGTTCACCTAACATGCTTGAAGCAGTGGGTGGAAACTGGTGTACCTGCAGGTAACCCACACATGCATGGGGAAAACTTTCAAACTCCCCACTGGAAGGCTGAAATCAAACCCAGAACCTTTTTGCTGGAGGGAAATAGTGCTAGCCACCAATCCACCAATGTACCACCATAATAATATTATTCATGTTTAATTTTTTATCTCCACAGTAGGGCCGTGTTTTTTCAGTGCACGCCAATGCTTTGTGGTCACACATGTATGTTTATTGGTTGTATTAAGACAGCCTTAAACATCACTCTGTCAATTAGAACGGAGAATTTTGAACGAGCTGTTCAAAGATAGTTGAATTTAAAGGATTATCTATTTGTTCAGTTGTTGCCTATCTATAAAAAATATTTTTAAATGTATTTATATTAACGAGGCTCCTCTAATATCATTTTGATATGCTGTGCATGCTGTTGGCTGTTGTGGAGGATAATGGATCTCTGTGAATTTCCACAAGTTACTGTGCCTGCAGGCAAAACAACACAACCTTCCCTCCCCTTAAATGCACACACTGGTTGGTCAAACAAGCATTATTTTTTACTACTGCCAACAATCAATTTTCTTTTAAGGAACAAATGCACATTTGTCTGTCGCACTAGACTTAAAAAAATTCCCAGCAATTTAGTTAGGATACAACAGATAAGTCTATACATCTTAGTGTTGGCTGATGTGTTTAAACTGAGGTCAAATAGCTCCTCTGCACTAATGGACTCACCATCAGGCTATTTGAGCTCATCCTCGTCATGTTTACATACATGTATAATCTACAACAAAATGTAACACACTATGGTGCGATGGATACTGTATTTCAATTTCAAATGGATTGCCATTATTGAACAACCTCAGAGTTTTCCAAAAATAAGAGGCAATTTTCTCCCGAGTTTCAGTTATTGCACTTGCAGAAATTGTGGACCCTGCAGATTCATACAGATTGAAGCTACAAATTGGTAATAATCACAATCTCAGGACCAATTTGAATATGAATAGGGCTACTGTTGCATGCACAGTATTGATATCTTAAAATCCTGAGGGAAAAACTCCCACACTGAATCAGATCCTATGTATGACTCCTATGACTTTGTTCCAGCAATTTCATTGTAGTTTTCTATTCATTCATTCATTCGCTATCCAAACCGCTTATCGTTACTCAGGGTCGCGGGGATGCTGGAGCCTATCCCAGCAGTCATTGGGCGGCAGGTGAGGAGACATCCTGGACAGGCCGCCAGGCCATTACAGGGCCAACACACGCACACGCACGCACACGCACGCACACGCACGCACACGCACGCACACACACACACACACACACACACACACACACACACACACACACACACACACACACACACGCACACACACACCGAGGGACAATTTAGTATGGCCAATTCACCCACGCAGACACGGGGAGAACATGCAAACTACACACAGAGGACGACCCGGGATGGCCCCTCAAGGTCAAACTACCCCAGGGCTCAAACCCAGGACCTTCTTACTGTGAGGCAATCACGCTAACCACTGCGCCAGTGTGTCGCTATTTAAAACATACAAGTTGCTATTTATTCATGGAACTGATGATAGAGCATACTGGTGGTAGAGTGTATATGCTGTATATATCATATGCTATGTGTGTGTGTGTATGTGTGTGTGTGTGTGTGTGTGTGTGTGTGTGTGTATATATACACTACCGTTCAAAAGTTTGGGATCACATTGAAATGTCCATATTTTTGAAGGAAAAGCACTGTACTTTTCAATGAAGATAACTTTAAACTAGTCTTAACTTTAAAGAAATACACTCTATACATTGCTAATGTGGTAAATGACTATTCTAGCTGCAAATGTCTGGTTTTTGGTGCAATATCTACATAGGTGTATAGAGGCCCATTTCAAGCAACTATCACTCCAGTGTTCTAATGGTACAATGTGTTTGCTCATTGGCTCAGAAGGCTAATTGATGATTAGAAAACCCTTGTGCAATCATGTTCACACATCTGAAAACAGTTTAGCTCGTTACAGAAGCTACAAAACTGACCTTCCTTTGAGCAGATTGAGTTTCTGGAGCATCACATTTGTGGGGTCAATTAAACGCTCAAAATGGCCAGAAAAAGAGAACTTTCATCTGAAACTCGACAGTCTATTCTTGTTCTTAGAAATGAAGGCTATTCCATGCGAGAAATTGCTAAGAAATTGAAGATTTCCTACACCGGTGTGTACTACTCCCTTCAGAGGACAGCACAAACAGGCTCTAACCAGAGTAGAAAAAGAAGTGGGAGGCCGCGTTGCACAACTGAGCAAGAAGATAAGTACATTAGAGTCTCTAGTTTGAGAAACAGACGCCTCACAGGTCCCCAACTGGCATCTTCATTAAATAGTACCCGCAAAACACCAGTGTCAACATCTACAGTGAAGAGGCGGCTGCGGGATTCTGGGCTTCAGGGCAGAGTGGCAAAGAAAAAGCCATATCTGAGACTGACCAATAAAAGAAAAAGATTAAGATGGGCAAAAGAACACAGACATTGGACAGAGGAAGACTGGAAAAAAGTGTTGTGGACGGATGAATCCAAGTTTGAGGTGTTTGGATCACAAAGAAGAACGTTTGTGAGACGCAGAACAAATGAAAAGATGCTGGAAGAATGCCTGACGCCATCTGTTAAGCATGGTGGAGGTAATGTGATGGTCTGGGGTTGCTTTGGTGCTGGTAAGGTGGGAGATTTGTACAGGGTAAAAGGGATTCTGAATAAGGAAGGCTATCACTCCATTTTGCAACGCCATGCCATACCCAGTGGACAGCGCTTGATTGGAGCCAATTTCATCCTACAACAGGACAATGACCCTAAACACACCTCCAAATTGTGCAAGAACTATTTAGAGCAGAAGCAGGCAGCTGGTATTCTATCGGTAGTGGAGTGGCCAGCGCAGTCACCAGATCTGAACCCCATTGAGTTGTTGTGGGAGCAGCTTGACCGTATGGTACGCAAGAAGTGCCCATCCAACCAATCCAACTTGTGGGAGCTGCTTCTGGAAGCGTGGGGTGCAATTTCTCCAGATTACCTCAACAAATTAACAGCTAGAATGCCAAAGGTCTGCAATGCTGTAATTGCTGCAAATGGAGGATTCTTTGACGAAAGCAAAGTTTGATGTAAAAAAAATCTTATTTCAAATACAAATCATTATTTCTAACCTTGTCAATGTCTTGACTCTATTTTCTATTCATTTCACAACATATGGTGGTGAATAAGTGTGACTTTTCATGGAAAACACAAAATTGTTTGGGTGATCCCAAACTTTTGAACGGTAGTGTATATATATATATATATATATATATATATATATAGCGTTTTGTTTTTTTCCTCCGAAAAACATAATTTTTGTAGATAAAAGTGCTCAGCAAACGAGGAGCGGAATATTAAGATAGATGTAGGAAAAAAACTCCAATGCAGCCCAGCACAAGCCCGCCTCATGCATCGCACACCCTTGACAGCACTACCAAACATGCAGCGATGCCAGTATAGCCTTGACAATGTGAAACTAATGGGAAATCCACTCCAGTTTGGTCAGCAGACTTGTTCATTGTATGGCAGCGCATGCATATATAATTAACTAATCACAGTTAGTTGATGATATTTGTCAATATATTCAAAGTGGTATGAAACAACAGCAACAAGAAAGAACAAAATCATGAGGTGCAAGCTGTGGTCCTCTGGGGGGGAAAATGGCTTTTGCTGGAGATATGGATGGCTCACTACTTGCCCTGACAGGCTATACATAATATAAATACCTCTAAGAAATGGTTGTTGCAGGTTATGTCTCAAATCATTATGTCTTCCTAAGCTTAGTTTGCTCCTTGTTGGGGTCGATTTGGTCTTTGCCGAGGGATTTCAGTCAAAATAGAGCCCATATTGCTTTAAACACATCTGTCTCATTTCATGAAACCAGTATTTCTGAATCCTGTGAAATTAACCCATCATCTGGAGGCATTCAGTTGACTGTGCTGTTTCACCTGACTTGTTATGATATTTCAGGTCTCCTGGGCCTCAAAATCACATGAGTTGAAATGTCCTACTTAATTATGATACTTATTTAGTGTGAAGGAAAACACACACACAAAAAAGGTTTCATTTTATTTTGTCATTCCTAACCAAACAGTTGTTTTTTTCATAGTGATCATTTGCATTATATTCATATCTGTTGGACACATCTGTGATCTATACCTTCTCTAAATTGTCATACAGTCGACAACATGGTCATCAGTGCAAATTGTACATAAATTCTCTTGTTCATATCGTAAAGTTACCTTTTGACTCATCATAAATGGAAAGATCAAAAACTGTGGGTAATCATTCTCAATGTCATTCACCTGTTACCTGCCTATATAGACACACAGAGCCTATGCCTTGAGCGCTGTCCATGTCGCTCCCTATGTGCTACATAGTGTACCATATGCACCTTCCTCCATTTTGTTTGAGTGCCTGTTCTTTTGTAACCCCCCCCCCCCCCCCCCGCTGCCTTTTTCTCCCCAGTTGAATTTGGTCAATTACCCCACTCTTCCGAGCCATCCTGGTCGCTGCTGCTCCACCCCCTCTGCCGATCCGGGGAGGGCTGCAGACTACCACATGCCTCCTACGATCTTTTCACCTGACAGTGAGGAGTTTCGCCAGAGGGACATAGTGTGTGGGAGGATCATGCTATTCCCCCCAGTTCCCCCTCCCTTCAAACAGGCGCCCCGACCAACCAGAGGAGGTGCTAGTGCAGAGACCAGGGCACACAGCCACATCCGGCTTCCCACCTGCAGACACGGCCAGTTGTGTCTGTAGGGACACCCGATCAAGCTGGAGGTAACACTGGGATTTGAACTGGCGATCCCTGTGTTGGCAGGCAATGGAATAGACTGCTACGCCACCCAGACGCCCCTTTTGTAAAATTCTACGTGTAAAATGTATTCACTATTTGGTGCCCTAAACAATCCACCACGATAAAAGCGAAAATCTAGTGTCCAACACATGTACACTACTTTATGCTAAAAATATCCCAATGCACTGCTTCGCCACTTCTCCGTTCTGCTCAGGAACTCTTCTCACTGTCAAATAGGTGCTGCGTGACAGGATGAGGGGAAGCCACACAATGATGAGTCAGCAGTGTCTGAAATCTCCCTTTGGAGTGCCCTACTGTGTTTCATATGTATGGAATAGTGGATGAGTGAACAAGGGAACAGCTTCAGTCTTCTTTTAACATCTGATGAAGGCCATCATGGCCAAAAGGTCGTCTGTTTCAAACATCTAAAGACATACTCTTCTAAGTGAGCAAGTGTGACGCCTGTTAGTTCTCCTCACGATGGAAAGATCAGAAATCAAGCATTTCATGAAGAGGCTTTGTTGGGCTGCGGGGTTTTATCCTTTTTTTATCCAGAGCAAAATATTGCATAATTTGCTGCATTTGGCTTGTAGAGTCACCCTTTATTTCCAGAAGCAGAGGGAGAGCTGAACTGCTCCTGTTGCTTGCATCTTTATCATCACAGCACTGCTCTTTCTGGAAAGGTACAGGGGTACCTTTGTAATTCCTTTTATTCCATCAGGACTATAGACACCCCAGTTTAAAAAAAAACAAATGTTTTCTATGCCGCGCCATAAAACTGAAGCTGTAAATTCAGAATTCCCAGAAGCCTTGCAAAATGTGTGAATTGATGTTCTTTTGTATTGTTCATCTGCTCTCCGGTGCCAAGGGCGAACAGCACTTTGCATCCCTTGTTTGAGTCCCAGTGACCTGCATGCCATTTAATGTTTTAGCGACTGCAAAAGAACTAGAGATAGCATACGCCGGCTAAGACCTCACTTCACCACCTCACCACCTGTCAAGCGTATGGCCCTTTGAGCCTTAAATGGCATCAAATATGAATATCTTAAATGGTATGATCTACAAAATGGTTACAACGTTTAGGATAAGAAGGCATCTGTTAGTGCAATTAAACACAATCTCCCCTTGGGAATTTAATGTAGACTCATTTTCAAGGGAGTTTGATACCCAGATATCACATCATAATGCTAGTTGCACATTTGGCGAGCATGGCATATTTATCCAGCTGCAATCAATCTGAGAGCATTTAGGGGCACAAGCAGGCAGGACAAAACAATTTAAACCAATGATAAATATCAATTTGATATATATATATATATATATATATATATATATATATATATATATATATATATATAAACATTTTATACATTTGAGGACATCGGTGTACTACTGTTTGGTGGAGATTTTGACTGTGCATTTATAAAATTCATTTGAACCTTCCAAGTTTCAATCTTTTTAATCCCACTAATATGGCTCCAGTTGCCCCCATACCATTCACATACCTGGAAAATTGTTTTTCCTGGTATGGACCTTGTGGGTAGTACGGTGGTCCAGTGGTTAGCGCTGTTGCCTCACAGCAAGAAAGTCCTGGGTTCGAACCCCAGGCCATCCTAGATCCTTTCTGTGTGGAATTTGCATGTTCTCCCGTGTCTGCGTGTGTTTCCTCCGGGTGCTCCGGTTTCCTCCCACCATCAAAAAGACATGCATGTTAGGGTTAATACTCCTGTCTGTGCCCCTGAGCAAGGCAATGGAAAGAAGAACTGGAGTTGGTCCCTGGGTGCTGCAGCTGCCCACTGCTCCTATACAATAGGATGGGTTAAATGCAGAGAACAAATTTCATTGTAAGAATACAATGTCAAATAAAATGGCTTTCTTCATCTAATGTTTAATTGACATGGGGTATGTCTTTTGTTATCTTCAATTAATAAAGACCCTTTGAGGTTCACAGGGACATACTGTTGTATAGTCACTGTAATATTTAAGATGTTGTGTTTTGTTTTGTTATTGAAGTAAGTCAATACTAACATTGTGTAGGTTTCATATAGTATGCCATCAATATTACATTTAAATTGTATCATTTTTCATTTACGGTGTCAAGAAAGACATGACAGAGTTCAGCATTCCACATATCTCTATGTATAGCAGGTCCAAGTTGACTTTAGTCCCTTTCATATTATTTTGGTGCAGAACAGTGCACTTTCTCATTTAACAAAACAAAACAAAACAAAACAAAACGACTGCATAGATCGTGCGAGCAATGCAAAAATAAACTCACAAGTAAAAATTCTCTTGTAGTGAGAATTTTTGCAATATTCACTTATGAAATTATAGCCTGTTTTCAAGGTCTTCGGCAGCGTTTTAAGTAAAATAGATGGGAAGTATTGAAGGGTAATGGTTTTGCACTCGATCCGAAAAAAACAAAAAACAAAACCCTACGGTGAATAATGTAGTGGGCTGTATAGTTTATAACATCCTGAGAAAACGGTGTTGGTCATAATTACTGCAGAGCTTGTACCCGTGCAGTACCCCGTAACGTTTTTCATGCATCATCACTTTTAAGTGTCAAGTCAAGATAGAAACAAAAGATAAACACAAAATATAAAAAACAAGGTATGAGAACATACATTTTGTCCTTCAAGTCATAGTTTTGGTTATGATATGTGCCATAAAGTACAAAATTACTGCAGAGAAGACAAACTTACCAAGTATTTTGATGCCATTTTAAGTCACATAATAAATAAATAAATAAACAAATAATAATTACATTTCTATAGCGCTTTTTAGACACCCAAAGCGCTTCACATTGAAGGGGGTGTTATAATAATAATAATAATAATCATGAGGAATAATGCTTATTTTAAGATATCGCTTGTAAAATTTTCTTATTCCCTTGCAGATATTATTGCTAATTTCAAGAAAAACTACTTGTTTTGTGATTATAAGACTTGTTATATGTGAATATTTCACCTAACAGGAAAGGAAATCTTAAAACAAGATTTGTGGTAATCTTTCTTTTTTAGAGTAAATGTCACAAATCTTATGCTCAAGAAACAAATACACTTTCTTGAAATGGGCTATATTATCTGCCAGTAGGGTAGGAAAATTCTACAGGCACTATCTTGAAATAAGTTTTATGCGAATAATGTTACTTTTCCTGTCTCCGTCTTCTCACTACCTTCACCGGAAGATACAGGGGAACCGAATTTATTTCGGATCCAGGGCCGAAGTTCGCTGGCACTGTCCGTCACTGCCTGGTGCTAGCTAGCTAAACTCCGGAGTACAACCCAACACAGTTCAATAGTTCACTTCCTCTGAAAATGGCGAGGACACCGTCTTCTCACTTTGGAAACACATTTAATCCTTCTTCACAGCTGCACAAAACGTTGACATAGGTCCAATATATCACAGTTCTTAGTAATAATATTTCCTCTCCCTTGCGCGGAGCTCTCAATACCGTTCGCGCCACACAACAACAACAACTTCCTCATTCCCCCCTCCCTACCAACCAATCAGAGTCCGACCCCAGATCTTGCTCTTAAAGCGGTAAACCCTTATTTACCAACACTACCCCCACTATGGACGGCATTACACATAATTCCACTCCACCACAGATACAGTTATCTATCATACATTTCTTAGACAGATCACAGAGCCATATAGATACACTTCAATTGTCCTTGTTTCCCCTTTTTGTCTCTTCCAAGGCACCATGCAGAGAAGTAGACGGAGTAACAGTCCATTTGAACAGTCCATTAGGCCATAGGAATCCTTCTGCATCATTGTGCATCTCCCTTTGGGTGTAAGTCTGTTAGTGGTGGTGGGTAGTGCATTTGCTTCCTCTGTACTGATTCTTTGGGTACTCTGTAAGGGAGGCATGTTAGTCAACCAACGAAACAGATCACACCTAATGTGATCACAAACAGGTCATTGCATACTATATAACTCAACTATCCTGGCATTCAACAGAAACCCCCAAAAAATAAGACACTTCTCAATTCTAACTGGAATTATAAGTGCAAATATCTGACCAACATTTCTGTTTCACCTTTCAACTCACAACATTTTTCACCAGGTATTAATACTTCAATTGTTTACGTTTCCTCCTAAATAGAACGTCAATAATAACTGAACAACAGTGCAAACATGCACAACAAAATGATGACAAGTCATTGCAAGCATTTTTTTCCTTGTGTGCGTGCAAGCAACACTGATTTTTTTTCCTGTTTCTCTTTTTTTTTTCCAACAATTCAGTTCAATGAGCCACCCACTCTCCATATTTGTTAGGAGCCCTCCTACTCCTGTTAGGCCTCGTAGGTGTTTGTCTCAACCCACAATCTGAAACAGTCCCTTCTTGACTCCGCGGAAATGCACTAGCCCCACTGGCATGAACTTCCCCACTGCTTGGGGGGAGCACATCCATGTGTAGAGAAGCTGGTGAAGGAGGGGCCGGACTGGAAAGATCATCAGCGACCAGCTCGGTTAGTTGCTGGCTGTCAGGCTCTCCACCCGCTGCGTCAGAGAACAGGCTGGACAACCCTGGGTCAGAGTCGACGATGTCAGTGTCTATGTCGGGAGGTGGGAACTCAACTGGGTTCCAGACTTGTGCGTGTTTGAAGGCCCAGCTGTTATCCATCGGAGTACGGGACCTGAAGGGTTTCAACTCGTCGTGGTGTACCACCGTTGCCTTTGTCCTGGGCCCTTTCTGAATGCGATACACCAGGTCATCCAGTTGCCCCACAATGAAGTATGGCCCATCATATGAAGGCAGGAACTTCCTCACTTTGTTTTGAACTCGTTGCTTCCCTTTAACCAGATACCAGGCAGCATCACCTATGCTGTATGTGGTGCGGCAGATAGCCTTGTCGTACTGTTTCTTCGCCCGTGTGACAGCTTGACCGAGGGCCTCCCTAGCGATCTGATGAGAGAGTTGTAGTCGCTGGCGAAGCTGAGTGACATACTGCGGAGCGTCCTCTGCACTGTCCGAGTCTGGAGGCAGGCCGGCGACGAGGTCAATGGGTTCCGTCACGTCCTGAGATCCGAGCGGGGGTTGGATCTCAGGGTCGAGAGCATTGTAATGACGCTCAGGAAGAACATTTCTCCTTGCACCGGTATCTAAAAGAGTACACACCTCAAGGTTATGGATTAGTACATGAATGCTCATCTCTTGGCCCTGCGCTCTAAGATGCAACACATTGGATGAATGTAAGTTCCTTGTGGCCTGGGGCACCGGGGCTGTTTGAACCATATTTGGCTGTCTTGGTGAGGGGCAGCTTCGTTTCATATGCCCTATGCCAGAACAATTATGGCAGCGGATTTCATCCCAGTTGATACTTTTACAACCACCCTTTTGTCTGTTTGGCTGAGAACGAGAATTGGAGGGTTTAGGTCTCTCATCAGGTGTGACTATGACGGCCACGCTGCTCTTAAGCTCTTCCTCCTCATATTCACGCACTGTAGCTGTTCTAGGCCTCCGCTCGGTCATATTACGGGCCCCTGTTAGCATGAACTGGGTTACATTCTCTGCTGCTCTTTTCGTGGTTGCATACCGATGGGCAATTTCATATGCCTGGGCCAGAGTACTGGGCCGCTCTTCTAACAGCTTTTGTACAATGCCAGCGTCCGCCATAGCATTTGTGAAAACTTCTACCGCAATGGCATCTTGTTCTTGCTCCATTCTGTTAGCATACACGATTGATACCTTTTCATATATGTCATCTCTCAAAGCATGTAGGGCCTCACCTGGTTTACAGACCTGTTGCCTCAATTCGATGCCCACTGCAGCAGCATGCTCTGATGTGGGACCATAGGCAGCCTCCAGCTCCTCCACAGTACGGCTGTAATCCCATCTAGCAGACCGGGGGTTCCGGGGTACCACGGCACCAGCAGCACCTACTAGACAGAATTTCAGCTGGACAGCCTTGCTGGTTTCTGACCAATGGTTAGCCATAGCACAGCTCTTAAAACGGTACATGAACTCTCTCCATGCGGTGGTACCATCATATTGGCCAGGCTGCAGTGTGGGGACGCGCTCACGTCTGTCCAAGTCATCCTCACTTTCTGGGGAGGGGTCACGGCGCACACCTGTGCGGCGTATGCGGGACCTGCCATACCTAGGTGGAGATTGCTCATGTTCATACGGTGGTGTTGCGTCAAAATCTGTCGGTTGCACATTCACACGACGGTTACTCCCAACGGGCACCCCTGGGGTGAATGGCTGGGGAGAGAGCTCAGGACATTAAGTAAATGGATTATGATGCATTGGTGTGCTTTCAGCATATCCCACGGGCTGTTCAGACACAAACGGGTGGTTGTTGGGTGTTGCCACAAAAGCTACAGTTTGGGGATATACCCAGGCATTGGGTTGGCCCCCTGACACCAGTTCATTTTCTTCTGGATAGATATGACTATAACTATCCTGCACGTCAGTTCCACTGTCCCTGACCATCCCATCCCATGTCAGAAATGGATTTGTGCTTGAAACTGGTAGTGTATAGTCTGGCAGGTCTGCTGACCATTATGATCCATGAATGGATTCGAGTTAGTCTCCTGATAATTACTTTCACTTTCAGTCACATTGCTCCCGCGGGCTGCCGCCATTTTGTGATTAGCTGTCTTCTTCAGAAATAGCATATATTTTCCTTAGCGTTCACTCGCCGATGCAGACCGAATTTATCCCGGACAAGAGCCCCCAGTGTTACTTTTTCTGTCTCCGTCTTCTGACTACCTTCGCCGGAAGATACAGGGGAACCGAATTTATTTCGGATCCAGGGCCGAAGTTCGCTGGCGCTGTCCGTCACTGCCTGGTGCTAGCTAGCTAAACTCCGGAGTACAACCCAACACAGTTCAATAGTTCACTTCATCTGAAAATGGCGAGGACACCGTCTTCTCTCTTTGGAAACACATTTAATCCTTCTTCACAGCTGCACAAAACGTTGACATAGGTCCAATATATCACAGTTGTTAGTAATAATATTTCCTTTCACTTGTGCGGAGCTCTCAATACCGTTCGCGACAAACAACAACAACTTCCTCATTCCCCCCTCCCTACCAACCAATCAGAGTCCGACCCCAGATCTTGCTCTTAAAGCGGTAAACCCTTATTTACCAACACTAAAAACAGGATGAAAAAAGGTGGTCTTTGTTTGCAGTGAGCCACACTGGATGTGGTGAACGGGTACAACCACACGTTTCATTCTCTGCAGGAATCAGTCAATTAGCTCTCCGTTTGAGACAGGGTTCGAAATTGACCATGCATGGCATCTGCTGATAAGATGTTCAAATGTGAACACACTCGTCACAAGTCAATCAATCAAGGTGATCACATATTATCACTAATAATTCCAAGGGATACATTTTCCAATTTCTTGAAAATAGGGTCAATGGATTATGAAACACATTCAGTGTTGTGTAATGGTAAAATGAAAGCGGACATCAGAAATGTTTTCGATGATTATGTTTTGGGCATTTTATACATTTATTAGATAATGTCCTGGGGTGTCCTGACGGACGACCTAGGTGAGGTGAGGTGAGGTAGATAGCGAAAGTGAAGAGGCAGACAGGAAATGTGGGAGAGAGAGAGGGGTATGAAATGCAACAAAGGTCACCGGCTGGATTCAAACTGGCGACGGTTGTGGCCATGTGGTATGTACTGTGACCATTCAGCTATGGAGGCACTCCATCCTCTCATTTGTTTACAAAATGATCAATTATAATCACAGAAAGTTGAATCAGTTCATCTGGATACAACATTTATTAAGCAAAATGTTTCCTCACTCATCTAAGTGACCTTCAGTCATTTCCTTACCTGGATTATTGAGCATGCGGGTGGCACGGTGGCACATTGGTTAGCATGGTCACCTCACAGCAAGAAGGTCCTGGGTTCGAGCTCCGGGGTAGTCCAACCTTGGTGGGTCAACCCGGATCGTCCTCTGTGTGGAGTTTGCATGTTCTCCCCGTGTCTGCGGTGGGTTTCCTCTGGGGGCTCCGGTTTCCTCCCACAGTCCAAAGACATGTAGGTCAGGTGAATTGGCAGTACTAAATTGTCCCTAGGAATGAATGTGTGTGTGTGTGTGTGTGTGTGTGTGTGTGTGTGGGAACTGTGATGGTCTGGCGGCCTGTCCAGGGTGTCTCCCTGCCTGCCGCCCAATGACTGCTGGGATAGGCTCCAGCATCCCGTGACCCTGAGAGCAAGATAAACGATTTAGATAATGGATGGTTGGATGGATGGATGGATTATTGAGCATGCATCAAGACCAATATTTTTTTTTGGGGGGGGGGGTATTTTTCTCTCCAATTGTATCCGGCTAATTACGCCATTCTTCCGAGCCGTCCTGGTCGCTGCTCCGCCCCCTCTGCCGATCTGGGGAGGGCTGCAGACTACCACATGCCTCCTCCGATACAGCATGATCCTCCCACGCGCTACGCCCCCCTGGTGAAACTCCTCACTGTCAGATGAAAAGAAGTGGCTGGTGACACCACATATATCAGAGGAGGCATGTGGTAGTCTGCAGCCCTCCCCGGATTGGCAGAGGGGATGGAGCAGCAACCAGGACGGCTCGGAAGAGTGGGGTAATTGGTCGGATACAATTGGGGGAGGGGGGAGGGGGAAAATTTTGTAAGATGGTGTATCTCTTCCTTTGATCATGCACCTTGCCATTTACCTTTTAGCATTTCATTGTTTCTGTTATCACTGCATTTGCATTTGGCTATATTTTAGACTTTGGTGCTCTGTAACTGTCTCCGCTTATCTATATGCTGCTGCCGCAACAACTGAATTTCTCCACAGGACTCATCCATGTTTGATATGATCTGTTTTCAGTCACCGTTATGTCTGTATTCAGTTATTAATAGTAACTTGCAGAGACTTTATATTTGATGTCTGTCACTGTCGACTGGCAGCATTATTTTTTGTTTAAAAGATTACATGGAAGCTTCACAGCAATTTTCTGATTCTGCTTCAACGCTTTTTTCTCATCTTCAAAATAACACAGACTTTGCTTTTCGTAAGATTATTTCTTACATGTTTGAAATGTGAACACTTGTGTGGTGTGAATGTTTTACAATTATTTAAATGCAAAGAAAGTACAATAACAGAAAAAAAACAAACAAAAAAAATGAAAGGGCCACAGTTTTGTCCTTGTGTACCAAAACTGTGGACATTGCAAAGGGAGATAGGTATATAAAAAAAATTGTTTGAAATTTTTATCTCACCCCTCTTGTGCTTTTTCGGGCTTCATCTTAAAGCCTGTTTGATGTTAAGATTTTCATTGGGAATGACGAAGAAGGACAGGATTAGGAATGATTATATTAGAGGGACAGCTCAAGTTGGACGGTTTGGAGACAAAGCAAGAGAGGCAAGATTGAGATGGCTTGGACATGTGTGGAGGAGAGAAGCTGGGTATATTGGGAGAAGGATGCTGAATATTGAGCTGCCAGGGGAGAGGAAAAGAGGAGGTTTATGGATGTGGTGAGGGAAGACATGCAGAAGAAATGGAAACGGATGAGCCGCTGTGACGACCCCTAACGGGAGCAGCCGAAAGTAGTAGTAGTAATCTTAAAAGCCTGTTTGACTGTATGTGGTCATACAATGCCATATATTCAATCCTTTTGACTTAATAGTCCAGTTACAAAAAATGGCTGAAGATAACGTATACTTGCCTTTGTCAGTAAGCCAATCAGCAGTTCTTTCTGTCTATCTTGTTATGATTTGGTAAATTAAGAGATGTTCACTGCGAGCTTGCTTCCTTTGGCTTTATTCTTTGCCAAGTGATTTTCATTGACCCTACATTTTCTCACACACAGAATTTGTGCTGGACACAATGTTTAATAAATTAATAACAATTCATCTAAAATAAATGATGCTTGCCCAATCTCAATGCACACAGCTCATGACTGATTCCATCCATAACACTCAGTGTCCTAAACTGCTTTTTGGATCATTGTCTAAGTGACACCAGGACAAGCAGGTCAGAACAGATGTCATTTCCCCTAAAAGCTTCCTCCAGTGCTTATGGGAGATCCCTAAGCATTTTCAGGCCAGTTGGGAGATGTAGTCCTTCAAGTATGTTCTGAGTCTGCCCCTGGGTCTCTTCCCTTTAAGCTATGATGAGTATGAACCAAGAGGAAGACAACCATGACAGCAGACGTCCTTTCCAGATGCCTGAACTATTTCAGATGGCTTCTTTCAGGGCCAGCCTAGGTCGGTCGCTAAACTCCTCACCCAGTCAATAGGAGTGAACCCTGCCCCCCTCCAGAGAAACCTCTTTTTATTTTTTTTTGTTATAACCCATCGATGGTGATCATAGGTGAGGACTGATTAAAGTTCTGCGCCTATTTGACTGTCAATGAATCCCTTTTTACCGTCAATCATGAATAAGACCTTGAGATATGTAAAATCTCCCACCTGGGAGAATTTCCTACTTCCCAAATGAATAGGACAAGAAACCTTTTTCCATGAGAGGATCATGGCCTCAGGTTTGCTGGTGCTGTCTCATACCTTGGCTGTAAAACATTCATCAGTAAACTGCCACAGTGTACACAAGAGATTGCAGTCTGATGAGGCCAAGAGTAAAACATCATCTGCTAACAGCAGATGTTGTCCTAATGTCACTGAGCCAGGTATTCTTCAGATTTAAACTGTTAATCTTATGTCCATCAAACAACTTTGCACAAAGTTCACCCTTGTTGAAGTTGCCCAGGTCGAATTAGTTTGACCCAATTTTGAGATTGTGGACTTAAGTCTCACAGTTAACATGTAAGCACCGGATGGCTCAGAGCAATGGCTTGGGTACAAAATTTCTGCAGTACCTCCCATAAAGTACGTTTGGCAAAACATACCAACATCTTTTGAAAATTAAAAAAGAAGATGAAGACAGGATTAGCAAAGTTTTCTGACTCCTCAATTATCTGCAAGTATGAGAAAAGTTTGTTCACTGTTCTCTGTCCAGGGCAGAATCCAGGGTGCTGCTCCCCTTTCATGTAGCGAGGAGATGGTTTTATTATTTGGGGACACATTTTGGGAAATGTTTAGCACTATTTCGTTTTCTTTTTTTGGATTACCCCCCCCCCCCCTTTTCTCCCCAATTGTATCCGGCCAATTACCCTACTCTTCCAAGCCATCCCCATCGCTGCTCCAACCCCTCTGCTGATCCGGGGAGGGCTGCAGACTATCACAGGCCTCCTCTGATACACGTGGAGTCACTAGCTGCTTATTTTCACCTGACAGTGCGAAGTTTCGCCAGGGGGACGTAGGGCGTGGGAGGATCACGCTATCCCCACCCCCCCGAACAGGTGCTCTGACTGACTAGAGGAGGTGCTAGTGCAGCAACCAGGACACATACCTACATCCGGCTTCCCACCTGTAGACATGGCCAATTGTGTCTGTAGGGACGCCTGACCAAGCTGGAGGTAACACAGGGATTCAAACTGGCAATCCCCATGTTGGTAGGCAACAGAATAGACTGCTACACTACCCGAATGCCCATGTTCAGAGCTTTCTGGATTTCTAGAAAACACTTAACCACCTTATGTTCCTTGTTAAAACTGAGGTAAAATTATAACTACGTCTGGTTGGAAGGAACCTTAGTACAGGAGGTTGAGAGGAGCCATCTCACTATAGTTTGTCTCATTGTGGAGTGTAAAACCAAATGTTTTGATGGTGGATGCTCTCTCAGCAGATGCCCAAAGTTGGAGACACTAGGCAGGTCTGGGGATACTTGCAAACTCCCGATTGGATGCCTTACAGTTGGAGTTTGTAGTTTAGAGGACTCCTCTTAAGAGATGTTGGTTGGAGTGCTGGAGAGGGCGCTACCTAGTTACTCCACAGTTCAACTGGGAGACCTCAGGCCCCCCAAGGAAAACATTCGGGGAACCTTGCAGGGTGTGGTTACAAGGAACCAACTGCCTGATCTGAACCCGAGTTTTATATTGTTGTTGGCCTTCTATGCAAATCGCACATTGTCCATCACAAACACCATGTTAGAAAACAGGGAGGCTTATAGAGTGTACTCACTACCAGAGTATCTTGGGTCAAAAGTCAATGATAGATTTGTTAGCTGTTTAATCAAACATGAGGTCAAATGTTGATGGTTGATGAATAGATTTGGTGAATCAGATTAAACGCTCACCTCCAAATGAGCTTTTCATGCAGAAAACAAGGTCTTCATGCACTAGGGGCCATGAAATCTGACTGGACCATGCTCAGAACTTCTGTCATGGAAGAAGCAGCTTTAGGTGCTTTGGTCAAAATGTTGTAGTGGCAAGCAAGAATGAATTTTTTTTTGGGGGGGGGATTTTGAGGCACTCTATTGATATCCGTGGGGAAATTATGCTCTGCATTTAACCTATCCCAGCTGTGTAGCTAGGAGCAGTGGGCAGCGGCCATGCCGCACCCGGGGACCAATTCCAGTTCGTCTTGCCATGCCACAGTCAAGGGCACAGACAGAAGTATAAACCCTAACATGTATGTCTTTTCTGATGGTGGGGGAAACCGGGGCACCCGGAGAAAACCCAGTGCAGACACGGGGAGAACATACAAACTTAACACAGATGACAACCTTGGATGATCCCCCAAGGTTGGACAACCCCAGGGTTCGAACCCAGGACCTTCTTGCTGTGAGGCAACAGCGCTAACCACTGTGCCACCATGCCACCTGCCGAATGGCAAGTGGGAATGAAGAAAAAGGTATCAAATTCCCACTTATATTCTCTCTGAAATGTTGAATGGTTCGTCACAACCGTTTTGAGGCTGCTCAAAAATCCCTGAACACTTCCAACACAGTGGCGTTCAGTGCTACAACAGAACCGGCCTGCCTGTAACTCTGTACTAATGTGGGAGTCCTCCGTGACAACCAAGGTTTCTATTGGGTTTCCTCTGGGTACTCTGATTTTCCTCACAGTCCAAAGACTTACAGATTAGGTAAAATCAAAACTCTTATTGGCCCACTTGTGGGGAAGACATCCCATCCGGGATGTCTTGCCCCCTTGTGCCCATTGCTTGTGTAGACAGGCTCGAGTCCCTACTAGCTAAACAACTAAAAATGCAAATTACTTACCAGTTTGATGAAAGACTACATTAATTGGATTAGTTCTCTGAGAAAGTTCAGGGCACGCAGTCGACGATAATCCGAGTTTTGCAGATTTTTTAACAAACAGCATATCAGCAGCTCATCCCTTAATCCAAATTCTCATTTCAGGGGCAGTTCGTGGTCCTTAACAATCCCCTTTGCAGACCTGAAGCAACATTTTAAAAAGATATTTTCAAGGATAAACAAACACAGAGGATGAGAATTTCCCCAGGCGTCTTTCTGCCTTTTTAACACACACACACACACACACACACACACACACACACACACACACACACACACACACACACACACACACACACACACACATACACACACACACACACACACACACACACACACACACACACACACACACACACACACACACACACACACACACACACACACACACACACACACACACACACACAGGTTCCTCTTTGCCTAGTTTAGACTCCTGATTTCCTCTGCCTTCAAGCCAATCCCCAGTCAAGCCCTGTATGCCACAAGTGTATCTCAACAAAATAAATCAAAAACTGTAAATATGAATTTTGTCTTGTGTAAGGATGGGTTAGTAATTCCATGCATATAACTTTAACTCCCTCTGGAATACCAGCTGTTTGCTTTGGTGATGTCTTTATGTGGACACACACTGAAAGATTATTTGAGAAAATTATCTTATTTGGGATGGCTCAAGATTTAACTTTGAAACTTACACTGACTCCTTAAAACTTCCAGTATAACAGTGCTTGTCCTTACAATTGTACTCTGAATAATAAATATGGCACATTGGTAGCCCTTGTCAGAAAAGGTCATGAATGTCAATAAAAATCTTTTTTGGAGGAGGAGAAGGAGGGTGGAATCTCATTTTATTTCACTAACCTCCTCGACACCCACACCCACAATCTGACCCTCTCCCTGACGCAAAGCTTTGTTTTCAAATGCCGTTTCTTCAGAAAGTTATTCTAATTTCACAGATTTCCAGACCTCAGCCACCGCCACCCTGGATATCTGGACATATTACATTTATCTTATTTGAGCTCCTGTATAATGGTCCAGCCATCCTCAAGCCCATGAGAAGGCACCAAATCCAAGCGATCGAATCCGCCGTTCGTTCTTGTTTGTGCTCTTTTTTCCCCCTCTCCCTTTTTCTCCCTAATTGTATCCGGCCAATTACCCCACTCTACCGAGTCATCCCGGTCGCTGCGCCACCCCCTCTGACGACCCGGGGAGGGCTGCAGACTATCACATGCCTCCTCCGATACATGTGGAGTCGCCAGCCGCTTCGTTTCACCTGACAGTGAGGAGTTTCGCCAGGGGGGAACGTAGCACGTGGGAGGATCACGCTATTCCCCCCCGAACAGGTGCTCCGACCGACCAGAGGAGGTGCTAGTGCAACAACCAGGACACATACCCACATCCGGCTTCCCACCCGCAGACACGGGCAATTGTGTCTGTAGGGATGCCCGACCAAGCCGGAGGTAACACGGGGATTAGAACTGGCGATCCCCGTGTTGGTAGGCAAAGGAATAGACCGCTACGCTACCCGGACACCCCCATGTTTGTGCTCTTTAAATGAACCTTGAGCGCACAACATAGCCTATTACTGCATATATAAAGTAACATAATATTTGCCTACTCACCTTCCACTATACCTGCCCTTTAGGCAGCTATCTCTGTAGGTATGCATTGTATGTGCTTAGACCAGCTGCCCTTCTGCCAAATTATATCTGTGTTAGCCTGCATAGTTTTATGGAGTAGAATAAGCTTTAAGATGAAAATCTTACATAATGCACTTTTCAACACCAGTTGGTATTCATAGTGTTTTGGTCAAATCTAAGCCTCTGTCTGTATTGAGACTTTGACCTCCCTATACCGATGTCTTCAGCAGTAGGGTAACATTTTTGTTTTTGCCCCCCCCCCCTTGTTATGTCTTGGACAAAAATAACAGGGGGTTATTTTTGATTACAAAACACTTTATCAAACTCTTAAGGCAAGAGTTGTACCTGAGAGAGTGCAATCCTTTTTATAACATTATGCTGCATAATTGCATCGTGTAAGGATACAGGAGTTATAGGGATTATTACTATTCATCGTGTGCCTGGGTGCTTCTTCTTCGGCATTTTTGCAATTTCCTTTTTTTCCCCTTTTCCTATTTTCCCAGTGGCGATGTTGTTGCCTTATTTCCATGTTGTTGCCTTATTTCCCTCTTCAGCCGTGCCGAGATAGAAGTTTACTGAAGTGTTCAAGAGCTTCAGTAGAATTTGGTTTCAACGCATCATGTTTTTCACCCATCATTTAACTTTATGCCCAATGAAGAGCACAGTTATAAATGTTTGCAAAAGATATGAGCGGAACTGCAGGATCGAAATAAACATGTTCATCATTTGGGATTAATGGTTTGATATTGATTATTCTCCTTAAAGTGCAGGTGTGCAGGGCTTGTGCGGTGAGCCATCTCTGTATGCCAGTGAGACACGGACACTCAAGGCTCGCCAGGAAAGGAGACTTCGTGCCTTTCACATAAGCTGCCTTTGTTGTGGTTTCACCGCCCCGAGCTGCCTCGCCGGCGCGTTCAAGCCACTCCTCCAGCTCGGACGCGCAGGGAACACTCGAGCGCTCGGTTCGCGCTATGAGGAGACGAGCGCCGCGCTGCACCAGGTGTTGGCCATCATCCATCAGGCACACCTGCGGCAATCAGGCAGCTCTCTACCAGGAGTCTCCCAGAACGCCTCTCTGTGCTGAACCTTGCGGTAAAAGCTCTGACGAGCCTGTTCCTGTGATTCCCGTTAACCCTTTTCTCGTGCCTGTTCTGTTCCCACGCTGTTGTTTTGTTTCTCCCGGTGTCGAACACCTGTGTTCCTGTTTTTTGGTCTCGCTGTTTTTGTTCCCCTCAAGACCCTCCCTCCGCGACTTCCACGGCTCCCCGCGTCTCCCTCGCTCCTCGTCCCCAGCGACCATCACGTTTCCCCGGACCCCCCTCCAGCGATCTCCGCCCGCGTCTCTCTCCCTGGACCCCTCCCTTCGGACTTGACTTCCTGGATCACAGACTCTGACTGCCTCGCTCAACGGATTTGGCCTTAGGTAGCCAGGCGCACGCACATCGTCACAATACCCCCACCTTAGATTCCCCTGTTGTTATTTTGTGGCAGTTTGTTTATTTTTGTTTTCCTGCATTAAAATTGCTTTCGGGTTTCTCTGCACTCTGGGTCCGTCTGCCTTTGGGCTTCGCTACATTGGTCTCTGGTCTTAATTCGAGAGCCGTAGCAGCCTTCGCCGAATACTCTGCGTCTCTTGGAAAGATGAGGTGCCCAACAGGGATGTTCTGTCCCGAGCAAAGATCCTATCCATGTCCACACTCCTCACTCAAGCAGAGGTGCCTTCACTGGCTTGGTCACGTGCACCGTATGGAGGGTGGCAGAATCCCCAAAGACCTCCTTTCTGGAGAGCTCGCTTCAGGGAAAAGGACACCAGGGCGGCCACAGCTACTCTACAAAGCCGTATGTAAACGAGACCTGAAAGCAACTGTAACGGGGGCAGTCCTATGGTGTTCTATGCTGGTCAGCCTGCTGCACGCCCGTCACTCTCATCATTAGCTCTGCGCTGTGTTCTATTTTGGGTGGGGCCCCAGGTGTCGTGGGGGGCCCTCAGTCTCTCATCATCATCATCATCATCATCATCATGATCAAAGAAGGGGGGACACACAGGACTCTATTTGGTCCACCTTGCCATTTATTTTGGTTTCAAACCCTTCGACAAACGTCCAGTCTTCCAGCTGGAGCGGTGTTTCTTACGGACGTGGGGGTCGAAGCTCAACCACTGCCCGGACTTCACTCGTGTGCGTTAGAAGGAAAAACCGTCCACGGGACTCCGATGTAAGAAAGGATAAACAAGTATTTTATCCCACAGCTTGCAGTATCTTCTTACAGGGATACTCAAGGTTACGTTCTCCTCAACCAGCAAAACTGTGCTACGGTAAGAAACACGCGTGGCTCGGCTCGATCGCTGCTTGAGACTCCTCCCACAAAACAAAAATGGCCTCTCCCGTGTTCCCTCTTCCGTGTACCCACAAGACCTCTCTCTTAAAGCGACAGTACATGTATATGACGGTCGTTGTAAAACACACATAAAAGTAAATAATGACATAAAATAAAATGTAGTAAACACAAATAACAGCACACAGACAGGATTTGGTGATATTTCATACTCAAACAAAATAAAATAAAAACATTAATTTTAACCTGGTTACATTCACCCCTCCTGAAATTCACCAACATCCTGACAGCAGGATAAAAAGAGAAAGAGGAAAGGAAAAGCCCATCACCGACTACTGGAACAAGTGAAAAGAAGGACCTAGTCCTCCAGTCAACTTAGGAGCTACCTCGGTTATGAGGTCCAGAAAATAATGAGGTTGATCAAGTCTCAGAATTCCCTTAGATCAATGTGACGCCTGATACGCCACACCATGCACTTGGCTCAAAACAACCCTGTCTGATAGACACCTAATAACTCACATTAAACTAGTTTGAATGACTCCAACCTCCATCAAAGTTCAAACCCTCACACTCCGTAGAAATTCCATCTGAGCCATAGATTCTATTAACCTGTTCACTGACCTCACCACCCTCCCTGTGCGTGTCCTAACCCGACCATCGCTCTCTACTTGTGTGCGTGAGACAGTACGAGCTGCAACATCTGTATCGAGTGAGGGTGGTGCCCCTGTGTGCGAATCAGTGTGAGATATAACACCTACATCGAGTGAGTGTGATGCCTCTATGTGCGGTGCATGTGTGTTGTGTGGTGCGTGTGTGTTGGGTGGAGACTGAGCAGTGGCCCCCACAGGACTGACTACCAGACTAGACGGAATGAACTCTTCCGCTTCTGCCCACTCAGATCTAGGCGAGTCTCCAAGTGATGAGACTGCTAGCCCCACTGCATCCCCTGAGACCGTCAGGCCATCTGCACTGTCCTCCTCATCGGACTCTGCACAGTCAAGCAACTGACTGGTTGTACTGGACTCCTCACCCTGATCTAACTCAGGAAGGAGCAAGAAGTTGACCTCCAACAAACGGTTCCTGTGCACCACCCTGGTGTGCCCCTCTGCATCCTGAATCTTGTAGACATGGATATTGGGGTTGACACCGACAACCGTGTACACTCCGTTCTCCCATTTGTCAGCCAACTTTCTCTTCCCTCGCTCAAAACACGATCCCCGACAGACAGGACAGTGCCCTTGGCGTGTCTGTTGTACTGTCGCGCCTGATGCTGCTGCTCAGCCGTGGAGTGCTTCTGAGCGATCTCCATTGCACTCCTTAGACAGGAAAGCAGAGACTGAGCATAAGAGTCATACTCAACAACGTGAGGGTCATGCAAAACCTGCCTGAACATAACATCCACCGGCAGTCTTGGGACACGCCCATACATCAGGAAGAAAGGCGCGTAACCCATGGTCTCGTGAACAGTGGCATTGTACGCGAGCGTGAGAGAATGGATCTGCTGAGGCCACTGTTGCTTCTGCTGAAGCGGAAGGGAACGGAGCATATTCCCCATCGTGCGATTAAACCGCTCTGTCCCGCCATTACCCATAGGATGGTAGGCCGTCGTGTGGGACTTCGCTACACCCGCCAACCTGAGAAGCTCTGGAATCAGGTTGCTCTCAAAGTTTGTGCCCTGGTCAGAATGTATTCTCTCCGGAAACCCATAAACACAGAATACATGATCCCAGAGTTTCTTGGCGACCTGCTTCGCTGTCTGATTGGCGCAGGGGAATGCGTGAGCAAGCTTAGTGAAGTGGTCAGTAACCACTAGGACATCGACAGACCGCTGCTTACTGTCCTCAGCGGACCAGAAATCCATACACACAAGCTGCATCGGTGCGGAGGTTTTAATGCTCTCCAGGGGCGCACAAGCAGCTGGCTCTGGGGTCTTCCCAAACACACATCTCCGACAGCATCTGACATATGCTCTGATATCCCTCTCCATGTCAGGCCAATAAAAACGCTGCCTTGCAAGAGAGAGAGTATGGTCCTGGCCCTGATGACCAGCGTGATTGTGGATGCCAGACAGTGCCTTGTCTTTCAGGCTCAGAGGTAAAACAAACTGAGACCTCCTCTGCTTGGACACTGGGTCCTTTGTCACCCTGTACAAGACACCATCATTGATTTCCAACTTCTCCCACTGTTTCAACAGCCTGAGGACCTTCTGGTCAGCACCATGCCTCTCACGTCTCGATGGCCGCTTCCGAACAGCGACAAAGGGCAACACCTTGGAGATGCAGGGGTCCTGCTCCTGACTCAACCTGAGCTCCTCGGTGGATAACATTGGCAGTGTATCCTGACCACCCGACAGATGCTGAACGTGCTGGACCAAACTGAGTGCTGTGAATACTGATGCATCAGGCCAGTCACATTTGGCTTGACAAAAAGCCCTGACCTCAGCTGCATCACAAGCAAACCCAGATCGCGCACTGCTCACTGTTTGGGACTGGCAACTGAGTCTGAAAACATCCTGCACAGAGTCCCCCGCAACCCCGTCAGCTTCCTGAACAAGGGCCGGGTAGGGCTCCCTAAGTAGCCTCTGACTGACTGGCTTGGAAAAAGGGTCGCGACTCAACGCATCCGCCACCACGTTTTTCTTCCCTGGCAGGTGTTTGAGATCGAAGGTGTAAGACGCCAACTTAGACACCCAGCGGATCTCACACGCGTCAAGCTTCGGCTTCGTTAGGAGATAAGTCAGCGGATTATTATCTGTCCAAACGGTGAAGCTTTGACCCTTCAGCCAGTGGCTGAACTTTTCACAAACACTCCACTTCAGCGCCATGAACTCCAGTCTATGAGCTGGATACTTCCGCTGTGAGGCACTGAGGGACTTGCTTGCAAAACCAACAGGTCTGGCCTTGGACTCTCCTCGGGGCACTTGAGACAGCACCGCGCCGAGTCCGTCCAAAGACGCATCGACCGACAAAATGAAAGGCACCTCAAAGTCTGGATGGGCAAGCACCACACACTCCAGTAACATCGTCTTCAACAGATCAAATGCTTCCCCACATTCCACCGTCCAGTCTGCGGAGGTAAGCTTATGGAAGCTGCCATGGGGCTTCTTATCCTTAGCTGACCTCCCCCTCCTCTTTTGTCCAGCTGTAAGGGCGAACAGGGGCTTAGCCACGGAGGAGCAGTTCGGGAGGAAATGCTGGTAGTAAAATACCATACCAAGGAAAGATTTGATCCTACGAACAGAAGGCGTGCACCCATCACCATCCATGAGATCCTGCACTGTCATGTTGGAGATTACCTCTACTTTGGAGGGATCGACAGACACACCTCCGCCATCAACCACGTGGCCCAAAAACCGCACCTGCTTCTGCAGCAGATGACACTTTTTTGGAGCCAGTTTCAAGTTGTTCTCCCTCAACCTCTGAAACACAGTACGGAGCCTCGACAGAGCCTCAACCTCTGACGGCGCGAAGACAAGAAGATCATCAAGATAGCACAAAAGCTTCGTGAAGTTCAGATCCCCAAAGATCCCAATCATCATTCTCATGAAGGCTGCAGGGCTAATACAAATCCCTGTGGCATGCGATTGTATTCAAGCAACCCAAGGGGAGTCGTGAAAGCAGTGTACTTCTTGTCATCTTCATGCATTGGGATGTTGAAGAAGCCAGAGGTGAGGTCCATCGTACTAAAGAGGCAGTTACCACCCAGCGCTGCTGCTTCTCAGGTAAAACACCCCCAGAGCGGAGCTTCTCTACTGCATTTTCACTGATACTGCATGACATAGAGCCAGTATCCAACATGCCATTAAGCTGCACACTCTGGTTGACAAGAACAGGAGCATAGAACAAGTCACTGAAAGCCTGAATCCTCTGTGTCGCCTGAATGACCATACGCGAACCCTGAGGTGCTTTGGCACACTTGTCATCATACCATTTAGCCAAGTCGGAGACATCAGTGAGGGATACATCTACATTACCCACACCATCCCTCTCTAGGTGTGGGTTTAGAAGTTTAACGGACAAGACTGACAACCAGCTCTTCGACCAGGCTGAGAACGGAGCTGGTTGGGCGGCTGAGGGTGAGGACAGTCCCTCTTCCAATGACCAGGAGACAAACAGTTTATACATCGGTTCTTCCGGCTGCAGCGGGAAAATGTGGAGTGATCCGGAGACTTACAAACCCTACACAACCGCTGCGGTGCGTCTGGCACCCGCCCTGCGGCGCTAGCTGGCGGTTGAGTCCGCGTCGGTGTCCGGACTGCAGCGCTAACTGGAACCTGAGTCTGCATTGTGACCAAACGGTCTAGCAAGCTCACCAAACTCCTCATATAGTCATCACCGCCAAAGACAGGTGCGGGAGACGGTGTAGGAGACCTTGCACAAAATGGTGTAGATGACGCATGAGCCGGGACGGGAGATGGCACCACCGGCACGGTCGTGTTCAAGTCGGGAGCCACGTCGACTACAGGGACATGAACCTGTGAATGGAACCTACGCTTTAACGCGCCTGCTTCACGTTGTCCACCTGCAGCAACACGGGACTTCCTCTCCAGCATGTGCTCATCAAGCCTCTCTTGGATCTCGCTAGCAGACCATTTCCCTGCGGACTTGAACTTAAAAACATTGGCAAGAGACTGATCTGGACAGTGTTTGATAAACATCATGCTTACCTCGTGGCTTGGCTCTTCAATACTACGGACCTGTCACTTCAAGCATTCGTCAGCCACCTCCACTGTAATGAATGAAAGATGTTATTATTTTGAAGGTCCTGTCACGTGTTTAACTTGACCTACTCACGGGTGTACGTGCAGTGCGTGTGACGTATACAGGAAGTTAGACGCGCATGTTATGAAGGTTGTATGATGAACGAAACGCTTGTAAAAGCTACACAGTTAAGAACCTACGAAGTCGGCTCATTCTTGAATTATTCTTATGTCAGTAAGACAAGGCGTCTACGGACATTACATGGTGTCAGAATAGTCTGTGTATCTGAACACGAGCGGTCATGCCGAAGTTTAATCCGCCGAGTGAATTCAAGTTTGACTGCCCCGTTGAATGGCCGGAGTGGAAACAACGGTTTTCGCGCTTCAGGCTCGCGACAAAGCTGGATAAAGACGACGGGGAGATTCAAGTGAGTTCGCTGATTTATGCAATGGGAAGCGAGGCTGAAAAGAAACTCAGCTCGTTTCACTTCGCGGCGGAGGGTGATAAAGTGGACTATGATATCGTACTGAAAAAGTTCGACGACTACTTTATTCCCCGCCGTAACATCATACATGAGAGGGCGTGCTTCCATCAACATAGCCAGCAGCCAGGAGAAACAGCGGAGATGTACATCCGGACATTGTATGAGCTGTCTGAACACTGTGAGTTTGGGGACAAGAGGGATGAACATATCAGAGATCGTCTGGTAGTGGGCATAAAAGACAAAGTGCTCTCCCGTCAGTTCCAGCTCACAGCGGACCTTACTCTGGTGAAAGTCATTTAACAAGTGCGCCAGGTGGAGCCAATAACAAAGCAGCTCAGCCTCCAAGCTAACCAACCAGAGGCCCAGCTGGCTAACGTCAATGTTGTCCGACGGCGGGATGGACGCCAAAAGAAAAAGGGCGGACAGCGTCATGGTGGCAGCAGTCCTGCAACCAACAAAGTAGATGAATGCGGGAGGTGCGGCAAGACGCAGCACACCGATGAGCGGAAGTGTCCTGCAACGAACAGTAAGTGCAACAAGTGTCATAAAAAGGGACATTGGGAGCGTGTATGTCACTCTAAAGCGGTGAGAGAAGTCACTGAAGAGGTTAAACAGCTGTACTTTCTGAGAGAAGTTGGCAACGAGAGCAGTCAGGAATATTGGACTGTTAGTTTAACAATAAGTGATGTACCAATAACCTTTAAAATTGACACGGGGGCTGACACTACTGTTATCAACCAAGGGACATTTAAAAAGCTGAAGCCAAACATAAAACTGGGACCTCTTGACACATGCTTCATAAGCCCAGGTGGAAACATCAGCTGCATAGGACAGTTTCAAGCCACAACCAACTACAAGGAGAAACAATACTCCTTTCCAGTGTATGTGATCAAGGGGAGAGGCAGCTGTCTGCTGAGTCGTCCAGAGGCAGTGGAGATTGGTCTAGTGAAGCGGATGGATGAGGTCAGTGGAGTTTTCGGCTCAAGTGGACTGCTGAAAACAGACCCAGTGAAAATTGCTCTAGTGGAGGGTGCCCAGCCATACGCGGTGCATACAGCCAGACGGATACCGCTGCCACTTGTACCACTGGTTAAGAAAGAACTGCAGCGCATGGAAAATGAGGGCATTATTGAAAAAGTGACATAGCCCACAGAATGGTGCGCCGCTATGGTGCCGGTGCTGAAACCGAACAAGAAAGAGGTTCGCTGCTGCGCTGACCTCAGAAGGCTGAATCGAGCGGTGAAACCTGAGAAATACGTGCTGCCCACTATGGAGGAAATAATGCCAAGGCTCGCAGGGTCAAAGTTCTTCACAACGTTGGATGCAGCAAGTGGGTTTTACCAGATCCCCTTGCATGAAGACAGCAGGGGGCTCACCACTTTCATCACCCCATTTGGAAGGTATGCTTTCAGCCGCCTTCCATTTGGTATAACGAGTGCTCCAGAGATTTTCCAGAGAAAGATGGCGGAAACTCTGACCGGGCTAGAGGGCACAGAGGTGTACATGGATGACATCCTTATACATGGAGAGACTGAGGAAATCCATGACCGGCGCCTAGCAGAGGCGCTGGGGGTCATTGAAACAGCAGGTCTCAAACTGAACCAAGCAAAATGCAAGTTCAAACAGAAACAAGTCCGCTTCCTTGGTCACATCATCGACGAGGCAGGCATCAGGCCTGACCCGGACAAAGTGGCCAGAATAGAGAACTTTCCTCAGCCCCAGAACGTGACGGAACTCAAGAGGTTCCTCGGGATGGTGAACTATTTGGCAAAATACGTCCCAGAGCTGTCCACGGTAGGTCAGCCGCTTTATGGACTGCTTAAAGCAACGACAGAGTGGCTGTGGGGACCTACACAGAACACAGCATTCCAAGACCTTAAAGCAGCACTTGCCACCGCCCCGGTACTCACCTTTTATGACGTCACTAAGGCTACGGTGGTGTCAGCAGATGCCAGCAGCTACGGGCTGGGAGGCGTTCTGCTCCAGCAGCACGGGGAGCACTGGAAGCCCGTGGCCTACTGCTCCCGACGGCTGAGTGACGCAGAGACAAGGTACGCACAGATCGAGAAAGAGTGCTTAGCCAGCGTCTGGGCATGTGAAAGGTTCGAGAAGTACTTGTTTGGGCTTGACAATTTCAGACTTGTCACCGATCATAAACCACTAGTGCCTCTCATGAACAGCAAAGACTTGGATAATGTGCCCATTAGGTGCCAGAGACTGTTAATGAGGCTGATGCGTTTCAATGCAGTGGCTGAATACGCACCAGGCAAAACGTTAGCTGTGGCTGACGCACTCTCCAGAGGCCCAGAGCAGCGCTACGGAGATGGTGCTTCTCATGATGATGTTGCGGCACACATTGATGCCATCGTGTGCCAGGTGCCTGCCACACCTCAAAGGATGCAGGAGATAAAACAGAGCACGGATGGGGATCTGCAGCTCCAGACAGTGTTGGGCTTCATCAGACACGGCTGGCCTGAGTATGTCGATAAAGTGCCGGAGACAGTCAGAGACTTTTATCAGGTGAGAGGGGAGTTATCTGCGGTAGATGGTTTAGTCATCAGAGGCAGTCGTATCGTCATTCCCACAGAGATGAGGGAGGTGATCTTACACAGAATACACGACGGGCACCAGGGGATAGTTAAGTGCAGAGAGAGAGAGCTAGCCAGTCGTGTGGTGGCCCAAAATGACAGAGCACATTACAACAAAGATACAGCAATGTCAATTATGCAGAGAACACAAGAACACACAGAGAAAAGAGCCTTTAATGACAAGTGAGCTCCCCTCCAGACCATGGCAGAAAGTTGGCATAGACCTGTGTGAGTACAAAAAGCAAAACTACTTGATAGTGTCTGACTATTATTCCAGGTTTTTGGAGATCCTAAATCTACCAACAACTATTAGCAGTCAGGTTGTAGCTAGGCTGAAGGCTACATTTGCACGTTTTGGTATCCCTGAAATTGTAGTTAGCGATAATGGGCCACAGCTAGTTTCAGAAGAGATGAGGAGGTTCAGTGAGGATTATGATTTCATCCATGTGACTTCAAGCCCACACTACCCCCAGAGTAATGGACAGGCAGAGAGGGCTGTTCAGATAGCCAAAAGCATATTAAGACAGGAAGACCCTCTCTTCGCCCTGTTGACATACAGAGCTACACCCTCTTCTTCCACTGGAGCCAGTCCAGCGGAATTGCTCATGGGTAGGAAAATCAGAACCACCTTACCCACATTGCAGCATAACCTGAAACCGGCCTGGCCTAAAGAGGAACTGATCAAAACCGCTGACGCCGCAGCCAAATCGAGGCAGGCTTTCTACTACAACCGCAGGAACGGCGTGCGGTCACTGCGCCCACTGAACTCGGGTGACGCAGTACTCACCAAACTTGATGGACAGAAAACATGGACAATGCCAGCAGTTGTTCACAGTCAGAGCTTCACTCCCAGATCCTACATAGTGGAGACAGCTCAAGGTGAACATTACAGAAGGAACAGGCGCCACCTGTTGGCCACACCCAAAACACTCACCTTTGTCAGCAGGGATCCTGACCATGTCACTCCAGGGGAGAATGGAAACACGGATGACTCCCGAGCAGCAGAAATGCCAACTTCCACACCATATGTTACTCGCTCTGGCAGGGTGAGCAAGCCAGCAATCCGGCTGGATTTGTGAGGCGTATGGATTTGTGTACTGTGGGGGATTTTTTATTTTTTTTTGTGAAAAGGGGGGTGATATACAGGTTAGAAAATCATCTTAGAGGGGGAGATGTAATGAATGAAAGATGTTATTATTTTGAAGGTCCTGTCACGTGTTTAACTTGACCTACTCACGGGTGTACGTGCAGTGCGTGTGACGTATACAGGAAGTTAGACGCGCATGTTATGAAGGTTGTATGATGAACGAAACGCTAGTAAAAGCTACACAGTTAAGAACCTACGAAGTCGGCTCATTCTTGAATTATTTTTATGTCAGTAAGACAAGGCGTCTACGGACATTACATCCACTGTTTTATTAAGCCTAATCCAATACTCCATAGCGTCCTCACCTGGCTTGGGCAGCGTACTGTAAAAGTCCGCCAGGGGCATGCTCGAGTATGTGAGGTCACTAAAGTGTTGCTTCAGTACATCAAAAATAATGTGGGGGTTCGCTATGTGGTCGACAGATGTGTTGCGCAGCTTTATCCTCACCACGTCCCCTGCTTTCCCCATAAGCTTAGCTAGAATCTCATGTGACTGCTCACTAACTGGAATGGCTCGCTTTCTCAAATACAAAGTCATAAGGCTCTCCCACTCATGAACTGTAAACGTATCAGAGCTATCGCCCCTGAAAATAGGAGGCTCCCTAGCGTCTGTCTGCATTACTACTCTAACACTAGGCACTGTCTCTGAACGCTGTTCAGCAGACCTAGCACTGTCTGTGTGTGTGTTTCTAAGCATTTGTGTTTCCTGCAGCTTAGCAGTGATTGACTCTCCTATCTTCTCTGCTAACCGAGTAATGAGCATGGCTAACTCACCCACTGGCTGCTCGCTGTTACCCAGCACAGCCCCTTCGCTGATACCTGGCCTGGCTCGTTCTACGTAGCGTGTGGAGGTGAACTGAGGAGTGCCAAATGTGGTCGGGTCTCTAGGTCCTGGTGCTCTGGTGTCTGGTTCCCCGCCCTCTAAGAGCCGCCCGAAACTCCTACCTACACCTAGCCGTAAACCCCCACCCACATCTAACTGGTACCCCCTCTCCATAGCACACTGGCGATTCAAAAGATCCTGATCAGCAATGTTACCCCCACCTACGTACGAACCACCCTCTGCCATGTTCCTACCTCTAACACTCAGATAAAATAAAAAATAAAATAAAAAAGTGAAAAGCTCAATTCATTTAAATAATTGAATCTAGAAAGCACTAAGAGATTGAAACAATCACATAAAATCAACAAATTCACTAATAGATTAATCACATATGCACATATCTAGTAGTTTACATCAATAGATTATTCACACGAGTCCTTCAATCACATCAACATTAACTTTTTTCCTTTTTTTCCGTGTGTTTTTCTTCCTTCAATATATACAAATGTCCTGTTCACAAGCCCAGTCCATGGTAACCACAGCTATGACTGTCCAGTGTCCACACAGCTCAACTCCAGTCCACTGTAACATGAGTGTACAGTCTATAGAAATACCTGAGGACGTCTGGGGCTTGATGACGACAGCAGCCTCCCGCGGCGAGCAACTGATGTCGCTCTCAGGATCCAGGAGGGTCACGGCACCAATGTAATGGGGGCAGTCCTATGCTGTTCTATGCTGGTCAGCCTGCTGCACGCCCGTCACTCTCATCATTAGCTCTGCGCTGTGTTCTATTTTGGGTGGGGCCCCAGGTGTTGTGGGGGGCCCTCAGTCTCTCATCATCATCATCATCATCATCATGATCAAAGACGGAGGGGGGACACACAGGACTCTATTTGGCCCACCTTGCCATTTATTTTGGTTTCAAACCCTTCGACAAACGTCCAGTCCTCCAGCTGGAGCGGTGTTTCTTACGGACGTGGGGCTCGAAGGTCAACCACTGCCCGGACTTCACTCGTGTGCGTTAGAAGGAGAAACCGTCCACGGGACTCCGATGAAAGAAAGGATAAACAAGTATTTTATCCCACAGCTTGCAGTATCCTCTTACAGGGATACTCAAGGTTACGTTCTCCTCAACCAGCAAAACTGTGCTACGGTAAGAAACACGCGTGGCTCGGCTCGATCGCTGCTTGAGACTCCTCCCACAAAACAAAAATGGCCTCTCCCGCGTTCCCTCTTCCGTGTACCCACAAGACCTCTCTCTTAAAGCGACAGTACATGTATATGACGGTCGTTGTAAAACACACATAAAAGTAAATAATGACATAAAATAAAATGTAGTAAACACAAATAACAGCACACAGACAGGATTTGGTGATATTTCATACTCAAACAAAATAAAATAAAAACATTAATTTTAACCTGGTTACACAACCAACCGGGTAATTCTCAGCAAAAGACGGAGACTCCTGGAGGCTTGAAATCCACAGGGGTCTGCAGAGCTTCGAAGAACAAGCGGCACGGTGGCCCAGTGGTTAGCGCTGTCACTTCACAGCAAGAAGGGCCTGGGTTCGAACCCCGGAACTGTCCAACCTTGGGGGTCGTCCTCTGTGTGGAGTTTGCATGTTCTCCCCATGTCTGTGGTGGGTTTTCTCCGGGTGCTACGGTTTCCCCCACCATCAAAAAGACATTCATGTTAGTTAATACTCCTGTCTGTGCCTCTGACCGAGGCATGGCAAGACGAACTGGAGTTGGTCCCCGGGCACTGCACGGCGGCTGCCCACTGCTAGCTACACAGCTAGGATGGGTTCAATGCAGAGCATGAATTTCCCCACAGGGATTAATAAAGTGCATCAAAAACAACAGCTGCTTCAGTGGAATGGGAAGAGGGCCCGCAGAAGCACAAGAAGCCAGCCCTCCCCCGTACCTGAGAACTGCCACTCCTGCGTTGGACTTCACCGTCACAAGAGGCGCTGCTGCTCCAGCGCCACAGTGAACAACCAGAGCGCTGAGCTAATTGTACCGCAGGACACCTGCTGTAACCGGCTATTTTCTTGCCCGGTGCGGGATTCGATACGGGTGAACTGCATCACAAGGCGACATCACTAACCGCTCGGCTAAAGGGTCAGACCCGTTAGCTAGGGGCTAACGTGTCTTATTAGTAGTTTACAGTCGCCACCCTCCCCGGAAGCGCGCCCTCGCGCTTTGTTATTCCCGCGCTCCGAAGAGACTTCTGAGGATCTGTACACTTCCGGATCCCACCGCTGCCACCAATGTAACCGGTTATTTTCTTGCCCGGTGCGAGATTCGATACGATGTGTATTGCACCACAAGGCGACATCACTAACCGCTCGACTAAAGGGTCAGACTCGTTAGCTAGGGGCTAACGTGTCTTATTAGTAGTTTACACTACTACTAGATTAAAACTGTTTACTGTCTATTACTATAATGATCTGTAAACATTATTTTAATGCAACAACTTGTATGTTTTCTTTCATTTTATTCTATTTTAAAGTTTTTAATCTAATAATTCACAATGGTATTATCAGATAATATTGCATTGCAGAAGGTTTGCAGCAATTTTGTCTTCCAGTGGTACTATCATGCTGCAGTTCCCCTCTTCATCGCTGCCCTGGCCTATGGTCATCCATAGGAGAGGTTCACATACGAGTTGTATTTAATCTTATTTGGTTCGTCAGCTTTTATGCGTCGGTTTGGAGTCGGAAGGTTCCAGGTGGATGGTGCCATCTCCTTATACCTCACAAGCGGAGAAGAGTCCAGTTTCCTTGATGTGTCTGTCTCCATACATCAGCCATGTGTCGTAATATTCACAGTAAAGAGACACTTTAAAAAGGGTTCGAGAGAGTTCCTATTTAGCATTATTTGCTCCGTTATATTTACACGAGCGTGTAATGGCGACAATACAACTGGTTCTACTGGAAGTTTGTATTCGGTACTAGTTCCTGATTTTGATTTTTTTTCTCTAAGAGTCATTATGTTGAGTTATGGTAGTAAACACAATATGTCAATGTCTAACAACCACCCTAGTTTTATAGCCCAGCCTGTTACTGTGCCATAGCAATTAAGAAGCGAACAATAATAGCATATTCAATGTAGGCAAAAAATAAAAAAAATCCCTGTATCTTTGGTCATTAAACATGTAGTGATTAATCAATTCCGTGAATGTATCCTGTGCAACAAATCACTTTGTTGGATTTGCAGTTTGAGCTAGACTTGCAAACGGCTAAAGCAAAGCAGCAAAGCTACTGCCTGCATTCACTGGAAAGTGCTTTTCAAAACTGAATGCTACCATGTGGATGTCATGGTAGGATATCTCAATATCCTACTGCTGTTTTAGTGGGCACCTGTAATATGCCACAATAATAACTGATACTTCATATTGTAACGTGCATGGATAAGTAGACACGTTGGTGCTTGACTAACGGGTCGGGGCTTTTAGTCGATTGGTTAACGTTGTCGCTTGCGGCGTGGTAGACAGGGTTTCGCGTCCCGGCTGTGGCGACGGTTCCCGGGCTGCACCCCTAATTCGCTACATTGGTGTCAGAAGTGGGATTGTGAGACCGTGAGGTCATCGGAAGCGCGTGCGCCCAGAGGCGTGAGGGAGCTGATGTCCCCGCGCTTCCCGAAGGAGGGTGGTAGTGTAACGTGCATGGAAGTAGACACGTTGGTCCTTGACTAAAGGCCGACTAGTTAACGTTGTCGCTTGCGGAGTGGGAAATACAGGTTCGTGTCCCGGCTGTGGCGACGGTTCCCGGGCTGCCCCCCTAATTCGTTACAATATGATGTATAGTTCTCTCTGCACTTGTTCACACTGACTTTATTGACTCTGTCCACCGTTGTGGTTTAGTCCGCTAAAGAACCAGATGTGCTATAAAAGCATATCGGAAGTATCCATTGCTAAGTCCACCTTTTTAGAGGCATTTCACATATTTTCTCCTTAATTGGCAATGATACGTTAATCAAAAAGAATTGTGGTCTGCACACTGCTGTGTTTTTGTCATCATACATGTGAAATAGATCAGGCAATGTTAACGGAGCATGAGCGAAAGCATTTTTGAGAAACGGCTTGAAATATAACGTTCCGCTGACATTTGGTATCTTTACTGGAGCCTAGGAAACCGCAGAGGAAGTGCAGAGTATCTACTTTATAGTGTTATGGACAGAAATTCTGCCTGTTATAAATCTATAAATACAGAGGGTTGTCCCATTTCCTCTGAGGTGCTGCTGCACTCAAGACGAATGCTATGATCGTTCCTGACACCGTTGTTCCTCCTTGAGCCAATCTCCTAATCCACTGCTGAAGACAAGCATGCAAAGGGACGCGGAGTAATAAAATACTTTCATTGCAATATAGTTTCTTCAAAAAGGGATAACTAATCAAATACAGTTTCTGAAATAAGACATTGTACTTGTATTCCAAATGCTGTCAGTCAATTGTACCAGTGATGAACATAACCATATATAGTCAAGACATGAATTTTCATATTCGGCCATAATTCATCAAAACGGAGTTACATTTACTGTGAAGTTTGACGAAACATATAGATCCGTGTAGCTCTTGCTGATATATACCGTCCATCCCCTTTAAAGCGTTTCAAAATTGAGAGAGGAAAAAAAAGCATGGTCAAACTAATGACATACGTGGAGATGGTTTTCAAGTGGTTCATCTTGCGTAGCCATTTCTTCAGCATCCTTGGTGAAGTCAGACGATAATGGTGAGAATATGAAGGAACCAGAATGTTCCTTGTCTTGGCTCGAATGAAGCAGTATTAAATGTTTATGTGCTGGTGTTGTAGAACTTTACGACTCCTCGGCAGAATCTGACTCCCATTGGCGCGAGGCTAGGCTAGTTTAAGATAACCGTACCCCCCCTCGCCCCCCCAAAAAACAAAAAACAAAAAACCGTGACCCTAGGGGAGTCAGATTCTGCAGGGGAGCCGAAAAGTGCCATAACACTGGTAAAAGATAGTGTGAGTACTCCTTCCCATTACGCCAGAGTTTGCATGAGAAACGAGGACACTGTCATAAATGCAAAGCACAACTACTATTGACTCCATCCAAGGAAGGACTTGGTGAATTTGTGTTCCCTATCAGACTTGGGCCATGTATCCGTTAGAAACTTAAAAAACAAGTGATTCCCGTGTTTTGGTATCATTTTCTATGGAGAACAATGTGCATCCAACACTGTCGACCCAACGCAAGGACCCGACCCGTGTTTGGAGTCTGGGGCTGTGAATGTTCCACCTCTTTCCAGAGTTGAAACTGTTTAGGTATTTGCCTAAGTGCACAGTTCATCAGTGTCGCTTTTACTTCCACCAGCCAATAAGAATGAAGCAGAGGCGGGCCCAGAGAGGAGACGGATCTGTTCTGTCGGTGCAGAGAAAAAATGAAAACAAACCAAAGAAAATGAATGGCTAACGAGTTGATGACAGAAACCGCTGTTCATGTTATTAATTGCTGTGGCTTATGTTATATCGGTTATTAATGTACAATTTCTTTTTTTCCCAAATTTTGAATAATATAAAACGTTTGATAAAAAATAAACACCAGTTTATCTGACATTTATTTACATATTACCATAATACGAATAACAATAAAGCAGGAAGAATGCGTCTTTTGTTATCAAACTTATACTGATGAGCCAAATCATTATGACCACCCACAGGTGAACCGAATAACGCCGATCATCTCCAAACACGGGCACATGTGAAGGTCTGGGTAGACTAGATGGTAAGCGATCCATCCGTTCTCGTAGTCAACGTGTTGGATGCAGGAGACCCGGGCAGGAGTAAAGACCTGTGAGACGTCGACAAGGGCCAAACTGTTATGGCCAGACGACTGGGTCAGAGCATCTGTGAAACGGCGAGGCTTGTGGGGTGCTCCCTGTCAGCAGCTGTGAGTACCTACCAACAGTGGACTCTGAGGAGGGACGAGCAACAAATCGGGGACAGGTTGTTGAGCACCCCCAAGACTCATCGATGTGCAAGGGCAACAAAGGTGAACCCGTCTGGTCGGAACCGACAGAAGGTCTACTGTGGCACAAGTGTCACAGCACAGTGCATTGCGCCCTGCTGTGTTTGGGGCTGCGTAGCTGCAGACCAGTCAGAGTGCCCATGATGACCCCTGTCCACCGTTCAAAGTACCTACAATGGGCACACGAGCATCGGAACTGGACCTTGGAGCAGTGGGAGAAGGTCGCTTGGTCTGATGAGTCCTGTTTACTTTTGGATCAAGTGGATGGCCGTGTACATGTGCACCGTTTACCTGGGGGGAAGTGATGGCACCAGGATGCATTGTGGGAAGATGACCAGCCTGTGGAGGGAGTGTGATGCTCTGGGCAATGTTCTGCTGGGAAAGCCTGGGTCCGGCCATTCACGTGGACATCAATCTGACACGTGCCACCTATCTAAGACCAGGCGCACCCCTTCATGGCAATGGTATTCCCTGATGGCGGTGGCCTCTTTCAGCAGGGCGATGTGTATGGATGGGGCATATGGGGGCTGAAGGGGCTGAACACGGAGTTGCTGGAATTTGTTTGTTTTTTTTTTGTTTTTTTTGTAAATTGTTAGTTTAATTTTGAATCCTGTCAAGCTGTGCTGAACTTTAACTATGGAGCCTCGCTATTTATTTATTTGTTTCTTTGACCCCCCCCCCACCCCCGGGTGAATATGGTCCATCAACCCTAGTAATGACACCTCTTGTGCATAAACCCACAGCTGGACAATTCCTACATTGCAATCCAGTTGCAGGTTTGTTTTTGTTTTATTATTATTTTTTTTTTTTATTGTGACAGTGAATGAGGCTTTCTTAAGGAAATGACAAGTTTCCCCGGCCATGTTATATGTGCTGCTTCTGGCTGCCAGTCAGCCTATAAATCATTACACAGCCTTCCAAAAGATGAGGAAACCATGGTGAATGGCAAAAAATGTATTTTCCACTGTATCCCAGTCCACGCATATATTGGTGTACTCGGCACACTTCTTGCCTTGCTGCCTGCTGAATGAGGCACAGCACAATACTGGATTTCATTATTTTATGTGATTTCATATTTCTCTTTTGGAAAGAAAGGGTGTGTTTTCTGTCACTACTCAGTCAGCAAGCCAATCCAGGTGATGAATAGTTTTGTTTGGGGGAAAAAGAAGTGCTTCACCCATTGAAAACAGCATGTTTAGAAAATTCAAGAGGGCAAGAGATGCAAAAAAAAAGTACTCAAATTATATTTACACACTTTCTTTGAAAATAACTAAAAATGTGTTGTTCAGCAATCTTAAGTCAAATCTATTTATGATAACTTGTTAAACACACCAAGCGCAAGATGACGAGAATGGTTGATGTCAAATTACTGTGTTAGTTAATGGGACGTTTTTATGGAGTTGCAAACAGCTAAACTAATCCAATATTCCAACCAGGTAGGGTATCCTATTTTTTGATACAAGAACTAGAAAAATGGTGAGTTTTGAAAGACGGAATTATTGCCTTCACTAGGAAAATGATAGAATTCATCATTTCTACCATATTGAAATGTTAGAAAGTACAAATATCTGTACCAGCAACTAATGATGGGTGGGTTGTTAACATCAACCAATATCAACAGGGAAATTTTCTTTTTATTTTTTTTTATTTTTTATATATTCTTTATTAATCCCCATGGGGAAATTGTGCTCTGCATTTAACCCATCCTAGCCGTGTGGCTAGCAGCAGTGGGCAGCCACCGTGCAGCGCCCGGGGACCAACTCTTGCCGTGCCTCGGTCTTACCATGCCTCGGTCAGGGGCACAGACAGGAGTATTAACCCTAACATGCATGTCTTTTTTGATGGTGGGGGAAACTGGAGCACCCGGAGAAAACCCACCACAGACACGGGGAGAACATGCAAACTCTACACAGAGGATGATCTGGGATGACCCCCAAGGTTGGACAACCCTGGGGTTCCAACACAGGACCCTCTTGCTGTGAGGCGGCAGGGCTAACCACTGGGCCACCGTGTCACTCATACTTTAAGTGAACATCTAACTCTGACATCTGGACCAGGGAGGATATCCTAATGTACACAGTTAGTGCGATGTGAGTTCACATGATTCCGGTACTGTGTGTATTATGCTGAGTATACATTTATATATTTTATATATGTGTATATATGTGTATATATATATATATATATGTGTGTATATATATATATGTGTGTGTGAGAGAGAGAGAGAGAAAGGGCAAGAAAACTCTCATGATTAGTGTTCTCTGTTACTGGCTGGCTGATGGGGTTGATTTGTCCGACAGTGCTGTGTGTCAGGCAGGCTCTGCGTCTGTGCAAGAGAACATGAGTGAAGGAGCAGATAATTGATAGTGACAAGGCGCACCCAGCCTTAATTGCTGCTGGTGAATTAGATTACCTTTTCAAAGTGCCTTCATTAGCAGGGGGAGATCCATACCAACAGTCCCCTGATTGGCCTCATATTGTTCTACTGTGAACCTGCTCTGGCAGGGTGTAGGAATGTGTATGTTTGTGTGCGTGTTTCCTTTGGTTAGTAGGTCGTTGCTCACTTAATTTGATGCACAGTTGTAGTTTTTTAATGTAGTTGTGTCTACATTATGCAGATGCATTGTTGAACAAACTCAAGTTGTAAAAGGAAGAAAGTTTATGAGGGGGGCTTTGTTTTAACCGTGCATGTCTCTACTTACAGCTACAGTCTAGCAACAGGCTTCAGACCATACCATCATCCCGAACCCAAGCCCATGTTCTATTCCATCTCCATCAATATGTCAGCCTTCTAGTCTTATTTTTAAAAGTATATTTTTTGCCTTTATTGGATAGAGCACTGGAGATAGATAGATAGGAAATGGTGGGGGGGGGGGGTCCTAAGATGTATTCAAACCCCGAATACTGCTATCAGGCCTGAGCCTACATGGGCATAGGCATTACGTCGGTCTTGACTCAATACATATAAATACCTTGTTCCATACTAAAATCACTACATGCCAGGGGCAGGGTGACAGGGGCGTAGTATGGCAGCTGCCGCTCTTCTTTCCTCAAGAATAAGAGATCAAATGACAAAAATGCCTGCTAGCGTTGCTGAGCTCAGCATTACCTTTTTCAAATACATATAATTGCAGAACTACACAATGCACACACAACTCATCCCAAACAAAAACAGAACTTCTCTGGGCCTCTCCTGATTGGCTGCCTCTTTGATGTCATGTTTAGATGGACAGTGCAGCCTTCCCCCTCCAAGTGTTCACATCTGCCCAAGTCTGTTTGGGATGCCTGTAAGGTAAGATGTTGTATAACAGCCCATTCATCATCTTAGCAAGGCATCCAGCTAAAAGACTGAGTTAAGACTATGGCATTTAGTGACCCATCTGTTAAACTCCTGGAGTTTATGGACGACACAACCATCATTGGCATTTTCTGGGATGGCGACTAGTCTGCATATAGACGGGCAGTTGATCAGTTGGCCCTCTGGTGTGGTCATAACAACCTTGAGCTGAAAACACTCAAAACGGTGGAGATGACAGTGGACTTCAGCACGAGCCCCCCCCCCCAACACTGCCCCCCCTCACCATACTCAAAAGCACAGTGTCTGTGGTGAAAACCTACAGATTTCTGGGTTCCACAATCTCCCAGGACCTAAGGTGGGCATCCGACATAGACACAATCATCAAAAAGGCCCAGCAGAGGATGGACGTTCTCCACCAGCTCAGGAAGTTCAACCTGCCTCAGGAACTGTTGATTTAGTTCTACACTGTAATAATCCGCTCTGTCCTCTGCATATCCATCACTGTCTGGTTTGGATCGGCCACCAAACAGGACAGGGACAGACTACAATGGACGGTTAGGTCTGCAGAGAAAATCATTGGTGCCAACCTGCCCTCCATTCAGGACATAGTATATGTACACCTCCAGACTCAGGAAACGGGCAGGCAACATCACTGCAGACCCATCACACCCTGGTCTCAACCTGTTCCAACTCCTCCCCTCTGGTAGGCGCTACAGAGCACTGTCCCCAAAACAACCAGATATAAAAACAGTTTCTTTCCGCAGACTGTCATTCAAAGGAATGCTTAACATTGACAAAATAAATCCAGCTATTTTGTTTACTGTACTGCACATTGTACGTATACTGGTATGCTCTGTCGTGTCCATATACCTCAGGCACAGGGGTGGGCAATCTTATCCAGAAAGGGCCGGTGTGGGTGCAGGTTTTTGTTCCAACCAAGCAGTTACACACCTGAGCCCACTAATGAACCAGTAGAGTCTTTGCTGAGGAGCTTGATTAGGAGACACAGGTGTGTAACTGCTTGGTTGGAATAAAGACCTGCAGCCACACCGGCCCTTTCAGGATAAGATTGCCCACCCCTGTAATCTATTTCAGCATCTCTGATATATTCTCTGCACCATTACATTTTATCACTTATTTCACCTGTATAAGTCAATCCTTGTGTATATATCTGAAGATTGTTGTGTTGCAGTGTTGTTATTCTATGTTGACTACACAGAAAGCTACAAAACCAGAGTCAAATTCCACGTATGTGTATCTCCATGGCCAATAAACATAATTCTGATGATGGAGTTGACCATAACATAGAGCTAGTTAAGTTGGCGTTGGTGTTTGGCTTGGTAGAACGAGACAGTTTGTTCACTAATGTTAACGTTGGCTAGCTAGGCGTACCTGTTGTACACTCTTGCCGATGCTGACTGGTAAGATTGTTAGATTTGTGTGTGTAACATTTAAATTTTTACATTTCCTCATTAGGTAGATGGTTTTATCCAAAGTAGTTTAAAAGAGAGTCAGTATTTAGCAGAAAACAAGTCAAGCACTTCCAGCTGATATCATATAGCACTATACACGCATAGGCCTGTAACGGGGATAGTCGCATAACACTTAACCAGACTATATTTTCCAATTTTACTTGCCATCAGAGATGAGTCAAGCTAATATGTCTCCTCCGTTGATGATATCTACCAACACTAAAAGAATTTTTAATACTTAACAAGTTGTAGAAAGGGAAATTATTTGGAAATGTAAATTCTCTGTCCGTAGATTTGACAAACTTTTTACAATAAGCATTGTAACTCGCATAAAAAAAACGTCAGATATAAAGCAAATGATTCACCAGATCACACGGAGCAAGTGATCCATAGACGATCACATGTCACAGCCACCCATAAATATCTATTTGCCACCCATCTGCCGCCACATGTACATAATGCTGGACATACCATAGCAGCTCGGGCCCAAATTCAAAATACTACCCTCCAACTCCTGCCCCTGCACTCAATTTAGCTCCCGCCAGAACCCCCCTTCTTTTTTTCACCTTGTGTCTAAGCCCCTGCCCCATCACCAAGCCAACCATCTCCATCCCCAGCATTGTCCCTAACATCAAGCCCCCACCACCAGCCTCAGCCCTTTCCCAATTCCTCATCGTCTCCTCATCCTTCCTCCCATGCTTCATTCCTGCCCAGGCCTGCCCCCCCACTGAGTTTAATGGAGTGTGCAGGCGTTAGGGGAGCTGTGCGTGTTCAGTTCAGCTCAGCTGGGCTCAGGGCTGCCAGCGTTATGAACTTACTGTGTGATTATTGTCAGAGCGAGACTCCTCCGCCCGGGGGGTCTGCACTGATGGGTGGTGTGACACTGGGTATAGCCAGCCGAGAGAGAGAAAGAGAGCGAGAGAGGGAGAGAGGGCAGAGGAGAGGAGATAGACTGAAGAAAATAAAATGAAGAAAAGGAGGGAATGAAAAAAGACAAATGGGGAGGGGTGAGTTTGCGGGAGAGCGAGAGAAACAGGCTAGAAAGATGATGGAACAAGATGGAGGGATATGGGGGTGAATGGTTGAAGGGGGAAAAAAGCCAACAGGAAGGGAACGCTGAGGTGCCCGTGACAGTACACAAAGAGAAGAGACAGAGGCAGTGATATAAAGAGAGAGGCAGAAATATAATGTGTAGGGAGAAGAAAGAGTGGCAGTGGGGGAAATCGGCGAAGAAGCGAGTGCTTGTGGGGGAGAAGGGCAAAGAGAGAAATTAGAGAGAAATTTCCAAGGAAGCGATGTGTGCTATGATTGTTTTCACTCCCTCTCTCTGTCTCTCTCTTGCTCTCTTTCTCTAAACGGTCGGGATGTGGCCTGTATCTGCCGGCTAGAAGGAACTCAATTTGGGACAATTTACTCGGCAGTCTCAGCCCTGATGCACCTCGGGGACACAGAATAGAGAGAATGAAAGTGAAGGAAGATAGAATCACCGAGACACACGCACAAAGCTACACGCAGGGAAACTAACACATGCACACACACACACACACACACACACACACACACACACACACACACCAAAGTGCACCTTGCACACAATTGTAACTGACTAGATTTTACTTAGTTAGTTCTAACTCTCCCAGGCGGTCAATACGATTGAATTTATAAGGCTTGGAAATGAAAAGCCCTGGGTAAGGTTAGATAAACTGTGCTATTTGATTTTGGCTCAGCTCTCGACACATACCCTTACAAGACAGATGGCCAGGGGAAACGCTGAAATCATGTTGTGCAAAGGGTCATATAAGTGATTAAGGTGGGATACATTATATGGTTGACCCCCGTTATGCCGTATTTTTTTCCCCCAGATTGTATGCAATTATGAACCATCTAATAAACAGGAGTCTTAGCTTCTGTGAATTGAAATGTTTGAAACCTAATTTTTTTTTACCTCAACCTTTCTGACTGCACATTGTAATTTCAGGAGCCACTTGCAAGCGGGGATGAAATCTATCTGAAAAAATGTATGCCTGACAGTCACTGAGCTGGCTTTGATTGTGTGGGAATGTATGGGCTTTATCGTACGTGATGATGATGATGACGATGGTTTATTTCGAACATGTAAATAAGCAGGATATAACATACAGATAAGCCATTGCCAGTAATCTGAAGTGATCAACAAATCCACACATCGAACTCAGCGAACAAATCTCCGTACGCATCCGATTATTTGTTACAAGTTCGAAAAGGAGTAGGAGGAAGTATACACTTTTTTTTCCTACCCCCTTCTCGCCTACTCTTCTTCTGTACTACTAAGTTAATTCAGCCACTATACATTTCAAACTCAGTTCCCACTGTACTGTGTAGTTCAAATAAATTCAATGCAAGTTGTGCTGCACAATACAAACTCAATTACTGTGAACAATAAGAGAAGAAAAAACAAAACAAAAACCAAAGACAAGGACTCACATTACAATAAATAAAAAGGAATCATGCGTCCCAAAACCCTTAAGGTCTTTCCCTCGAGAGTTTTGTTTTCCTGACCATAATGTTTGCTTTCCACAGATCGGCAACCTCCAGGATCTATTCACCCTTAGAGACAGCAGGTGGCGCCCTGATAGAGCCACCCTGGAGGAGAGTCTTGCAACCACAGCAGGGGTAAGCGGTATTAAGTTGCTAAAATTGTTTTTTTTTTAAATTTTTTTCGTCAAATGAAATTCTTCCGTAGTTCAGTTACAGTAGATGCATTGAGCGGAGAGTTCTCCGTCCAGATAACAGAAGGGTGTGTGCAGCAAATAAGGATGTTCCGCTATTTAGATGTTTCACGCATTTAATATTGTGTCATTTAGCTCACAATTTTAATCAAGTCTGGTATCGATTAAAAAAAAAGCTGAAGGATGTTTACCCTGGACCCCGTTTGCACCAGATCCCCCTCCTCTCTCATCACACCATTCTGCATAACCCTCGGAGCATAGACGAGCCTTCTTACCCAGCTCTGTTGCCAGGGAAACCGTCACCCACAGAGACATCCCATGACAGGTTTGGGGGGGTTGGGGTGAGGTTAGAAGAGATTGAGGCGAGATGGAGATGTGGCTTTGGCCCTGTCCCTCCCTCAGAGTGGTCCGTGACCTCTGACCCCTCACCAAACCATGACCTTGCAGCCCTTCAGCACCATCCAGTTAACTGGCCAGGCAGACACATTGAAAGAGACGCAAGGACACACAACAGCTGCAGAGCAACACTGGGCATACGTAGACACAGACAGGCAACCACAAATCACACTCAAGAGAAAACAAAGAAAAGAGAGAAAAAGGGAAAGAACAGAGAGAGAACATTTTAAACATTGTAATCCAGATTTACATCTATGTCTGAATGTGTGTGTGTGTGTGTGTGTGTGTGTGTGTGTGTGTGTGTGTGTGTGTGATTAATTGATGTAATCTATGCACAGTAATCTCCAGTGACTCCTTGTATGGTTCATGATATTATTAAACTATAACTTTAATTACTTTTCCACCACCGTATACTTTGGTGAAAATGAATTTATGGCTCGAAAATGCATCATATTTGGTAATGAGAGACAAATTAAATGGATTACAAAAATGATGAATGGGATAATGAACAATTGCATAGTTAGGCATTGCATATTTAAATAGCAGTTGTTGTATCATTGATTACATTTCCTGTAAGGACTGTGTTTACTCTCTGTGTTGGTTAATGTGAATGGACTTTCGCGTCGAGACGGGGGGCAACGGCGCTCTGCTGTTACTCACAATAAGCCGAACGTAAAATTTCTCTGTTCGGAGGATCATTACCTACACCTAAAACGATCGACTTGATCAAATTTGTTTTAATTGCAATATTTTCCGCTGCAAACAGTCAATATTGTAATTGGTTCATGGGTGACTTATTTACGGTGGGCTATGTGTGGGGCAAACATGATTAGTGTGTTAGCTACAGTGGCTGGCGTGCTGCCAAAGCCTGTGCTATACACCTCTCATCCACCTCTGGCCAGGCCTGTCTGCAGAAGTCAACTCTATTGTTTTTCATTTTCCATTTTGCGTCGGTCAGCATATCTTTTATTGGATGGCAGATGAGTTAAACCACCAGGATTACTGGTAGCCACTGGACAAGGTTAAACCGGGTGTCGGGTTAAGAGGCTGGTTCACTGTTAGCTGTGCTCTGTGACTTCTGGTTTAACTCGTTTTTTTCATCCCCTGATTTGGTGTTACACGTGTTGTGGGTGCACACATTAGACAACTAGGCAAACATAAAAAGATGGATATGTTTAATGTTAATGTTATGTAATGTTATGTTTAATATTGAATATTAATGTGAATGGGCGGCAGGGTGGCGCAGTGGTTAGCGCGGTTGCCTCACGGCAAGAAGGTCCTGGGTTCGACGGGGTAGTCCAACCTTGGGGGTCGTCCCAGGTCGTCCTGTGTGTGGAGTTTGCATGTTCTCCCCGTGTCTGCATGGGTTTCCTCTGGGGGCTCTGGTTTCCTCCCACAGTCCAAAGACATTTAGGTCAAGTGAATCGGCCGTACTAAATTGTCCCTAGGTGTGAATGTGTGTGTGTGTGTGGGTGTGGTGTGGTGTGGTGTGGTGTGGTGTGGGGTGGGGTGGGGGCTTTGATGGACTGGCAGCCTGTCCCAGGGTGTCTCCCCACCTGCCACCCAATTGACTGCTGGGATAGGCTCCAGCATCCCCGCGACCCTGAGCAGGATAAGCGGTTTGGATAATGGATGGATGTTTGGTTTCTTTTTTTCTCTTTTTTAACAGAAATATTGTCTCTTCATTTTTGCCTTTTCTGTGACACTGTAAGCTGTTAAACTATATGCGAGAGTCATTGGGAATATGAGCCCATTTCTGTATTTAAAAGAAACGCACTTACATGATATAAATCCCATCAGGGATCGGCTATGCGACATCTACAACAACCTTTGCCAAACGCTGGTGAAGCTGTAAGCGTGCACATGGTGCTGTGAGCTCCGGACCTGGAAGTTCACACAGACGGCTGCGCTATAACCCTGTTGCTAACAATGGATAGAAGGAGAGAGAATGTGAGATACAGCATCGTGGCATCTCTTGGGGTTAGTATGGGTTTTGCCACTATGTAATCCCCACCCATGCAGCTCTTTCTAAGCAAAGCAACAATTAGCCGTCCTGTTAATCGTGCTGCTAATTGCATAATTACCAAGACTGGAAAACAGCTCAGCACAGACATCTAAGGGGTTTTAGACAATACCCAGATAAGACCCCCAACACATGCACGCATGCATTCACACAGACACACAGACACACACACACACCCACACACCCACACTTGGAACGATTGAAGAGTAGAAGCCCAGACTGCACAGCTCTTTGCTCTGACAGTAATATAATTTCCCACTGTTCAGAGGGCATGTCTGTGTGACGTAAAACCGAACGAGAGCAGACTTTCTCCTCCACTTTCTCTCCAGTCCCCTATCTCTCCTCCTCCTTTTCAGCTCCTCTCTCTCTCTCTCTCTCTCTCTCTCTCTCTCTCTCTCTCTCTCTCTCTCTCTCTCTCTCTCTCTCTCTCTCCATTTATTGACGCGTCGTTCACTCTTTCTCTTTAGCTCTTGCTCTCTCGTTATCTCGTTATCTCCCTTCACCTTCTTCTCCATCTCTCTCTCTCTCGCTCCCCTCTCCTTCCCTTTAGCTCCAGACCTGGGTCGTACGTTATGCCGGTTCATTTTGTTAAAGGCACTCAGGTGCACAGACACATGAGAGCACAACAAAAGCACAGAGACTCTCTCTGAACTCTGTGGTGACCTTTTGCTAAACGTCTTAAGAGGACGACCCCCTGCTAGCTGCTGTCATGCACACAGGGCTGTGCTAGCGCCACACACACACACACACACACACACACACACACACACACACACACACACACACACACACACATACGTGTTTATTTTGTTCTTAAAGGAGTAGTCTGAAACCTTTGAAGCCTATTGTTGTCAATGGGCAGATTTCATTTTTTGTCTTCATCCGTCCTGCCCTTCATACTGGACATGCAGCTCCTGGCTGCCAGCTGCAGTGCAATGCAATCCAGCAGGAAAAGTTGGATAATTCTCCTTCTGTTCAAAAAAAAAAAAAAAAAGCACTCCATAGTTCACTGAAAGCCAACATAATACGCCTGCAGCCTGTCATGGCTGATTCAAGTGGTTATTTCACAAATGTAAAGTTGTTTTATTGCTACGTAAAACCCTTAGTGTTTGTTTGACCCGTGTTATTTGCCGTGGCTGCAGAGGGACACTTGCCGGTCCTGGCTCGTATAGGCCGTGTTGTGGGAAGAGTAAACACGAAAACACTTATACTCCCAAGTTGGAGTAAAGCCGGTCGAGAAGAACAGATACCGAATACGGTGCATGCCTGTGTGTTTCCAGGTTGTCCGAATTATAAAAAAAATAAAATAAAAATCTGTCATGGTCTTATAACCCCCATGGACTTCTTCATGAGAAATGCAGAGAGGACAGACACAGCTGTGGCCTGTGGCGGTCTCCTGGAAGGTGTCACTCCGCCATACACTGCAAAAAAAAAAAAAAACGGGTCCTGCAGACACTAAGGGATTTAGCAAAAGGATGATTAAACCACCCTTCGAATTCGCGATGATAGACTGCTGGGGCAATATGTTGGCTTTGCATGAATCATGGTTTTGGCTTTTTTGAACGGAAGAAGGAATTGTCTCTCGTGACTTCCGTTGCGCTCCGGTTGGCTAGCAGGCGCCACGTGTCTAGTATGGAGTACAGGATGGATGAACAGGAAAATGAACAATACACAACATTAGCGGTGAGCAGAAAGTAGGACTAGACCTCGAAAACTCTGAATTATTCCTTTCAACGCCGGGAAGACCCGCTACACTGAAGAGGAGGTATGGACAGGAAGCCATTGAAACCGCTGCTTATATTTTGGGTTCTGTCTTGATCCTGGAGTGCACGCTCTCTCTTGCCCTCTTCCTTTCTCAGCCTTGCTCTCTCTCTCCCTCTCTCTCTCTCTCTCTTCAGCCATTGGTATGGGATAGAGAAAACATTTGATTTTTTTTCTTCTTCCCCGTTTTCCCCACATTTCTTTATGTGTGAGTGTTTGTGCGTGCGCGTATGCATGTGTGTGTTGGCGCGTGCATGTTTTTACTTATTTATATATATATTTTAAAACTCCAGGCACATCCGCAATCCCACAGCCCTATAAGGAGCTTTCACGCTTTTTGGTTTGCTTTAGATGTTTAATACCCTTCTCTTTTGTGTCAGGGAGCTGGAGAGGCGTTAAGAAGCGCTGATAAACCCACTTAGATCCCTTCCTGGCCCGTCACCCTGGCCTGCCAGGCCGCTTTAGCAGGGAACTGATCTGTGACGGCCTGCCACTCAAACTGAGCACTTCTGAAGGCTGACACAATGGAGTGAGCAGCACAGAGGGTCGTGCTGAGGGAGTGGGGGTGACGGGGTGGAGGGACGCTGGGCGGGGGTAGGGGAGTGTGTGTGTGTGGGTGGGGGAGGGTTGGGGGGGGCAAAAGAGGGCGAGGCCAATAGTTCTGATAAAGAAGAGTAGAGGGGGCAGAGTGTATCTTCTCTTTTCCCTCTTTTCCCTCTTCTGCTGTTGCCTTGCCGTAGAGTCCGGAAGCTGCTATGTGTTGTTTCACAGCTCGCCTTCCTGCAAGGTGACACCCCCCCCACCGCCTCACCTCAAACACCCTTCTCCCTCCCTGTCTCACTCACTTGTATACATCTTATCCTTCTCTTTCCTCACCACTCTATCTCTGTCCTGTCCCCTCCCTCTCCCTCTCTCTCTCTCTCTCTCTCTCTCTCTCTCTCTCTCTCTCTCTCTCTCTCTCTCTCTCTCTGTCTGTCTCTATCGCTCTCTATTGCTCTCTCTTTCTCTTTGTCTCCGTCTCTGTCTGGTCAGGGCTATCAGTCTGGCAGCTGAGAGGCTGAATGAAGAGGCAGGGCGAGAGAGAAAGTGAAGAGAGCAAAGGGAGAGAGGACTGACTGATGGCCAGATAGGGATCAGTGGTGCGTCCAGGCGAAGGGGGTGGTATGGTGAGGCTACGCCGTGCGGTGCAACGTGGCGTAACTTTGTCCGCTCCCTGCCAGGGCCATTGGAGTGACAGGAGCATGGCTGATTGACAAGGGGCCACGCTGGCTCTGCCACCGCTTTCCCAGGGGGCCGTGGAAGGGTAGCGGAGCCCGAAATGTCAGCGCTGATATCTGTGCAGCTCGCAATGTCTCCTTTGCCCATATCACACAGCTGCAGCTGCCAGCCTGCAATCCACCGCCTGCCCTCACTCACTCACTCACTTGCTCACTCACTGGCTCGCTCGCTCGCCCGCCCGCCCGCTCACTCACTTGCTC